>NC_142222.1:8091666-8797500 GCF_049639895.1 Pseudopodoces humilis
ATCCCCTGTACATGGCTGAACCCCTGACACTGTGGCTCACGTTGTGCTGCATTAATGGCTTCAGAGGACTGAATGTGGCTCTGTTCATACCTGCCAGGTATGAGCTGTATTAAACAGTGCATGTGATGCATTTTAGCCAGTGATCAAAGGGATTGGGGAAGATATACCCCAGGGATCTTATTTAATTGCTGTTTAAAGGATTTTAATAGACAAATGAAGGATTGTTGAGAGGACAGCATGGTGGGGGAGCTGCTCTCACTTGTGGATATTCTGTCTGTTGCCTCATTGCATTGCAGAGATGAGCTAAGATACTCACACCACTGGGCTGCTGCAGTGGATGACACAAGCCCTTCAGGAAGGTCAGCCTGGGAGGTGGCAGCAGAGTTTGTCCTTTGTGTGGGAGAGCAGCAGGAATGCCTGGAGCTCTGCCTTGAGGTGGATGATGAGCCAGGGGAGAGTTTCAGATCAAGGTTAGCAGGAGGACCTGTTTTACCAATATTGTGATGGGTGTCTGCCATGGACTCCCTAATTAGGAAAAAGAAGTGGGGCAGGAGGAAGAAGCCTTGTGTTTGCAGGCCCCTCTCCTTGTGGGAAACTTTGCCCACCTCAATATCTGCTGCATCCCAGCAAGACACAAGCAATCAAATGGTTTCTTGAGTGTGTTGTTGAAAAATTTCTTTGCAAAGGGATCAAAGAGCTGACCAGGGGAGCTGCTCTGCTCCTCATACTTAAAAATGAGAAAGAACTGTTGGGTGAGTCTGGGAAGGTGAGCTCAGAGACAGCAAGGTTGAGATGGTGGAGTTCAGAATGCTAAGGGTGATTTAATCTCTGCTCTTTCTGGCCAGTCAGATTTGTGAATGCTGGAGCTCACTGGCAGGTAGCAGATGGTCCCTGCAGCTGCAGGGGTCTGCCAGAACCTCAGGTATGAGCTCAGATCATCTTCCTCGGAGCCTGAAGTGAAAGGGGGAGCTGGGTACTCAGGGAGGGGTGGACACCCACTCTTGTAGGGATGGCTGCAGTCTGTGAGCCCTACAGGACATCCAGAGCCATGAAGAAGTTCTGATCCCTGTGTCCTACTGGCCTTTTTTTCACTGATCTGTCTCGATTGGCAGGCAGACTGTTAGGAAGTCTTCTGTCCACAGATGATTGCATCAAGTCAGGGACAATTCAAGGTGTAAAGCTCTGGGGACAGAGTTACTGTGGAGCTGGTACATGGAAGCAGACGTAAGTGCTCCTCCTTTGGCTGTCTCCAGAGAAATGGGTGTAGGAAATTCCTCCTTTTCAATGAACTGCATGGAAATGGAGTTCTCCAATGGAGTGCTCTTCACTTGGCAAGTTTTTTCTCTAGTGATATCCACTTAGTTCCTAACAAAAATGTATTCAAAAGATTAGTGGCAGTACACTTGGAAGCTGGAACCACTCAGGACTAATGATATAATTACTCTTGAAAGCCATTTGTAAAGCAATTATGTGCTATTGTTCTCTTTTGTTCTGTATCTTTATAAAAGTGAGCCATCTTGGCAGGCTGTGATGGGCATGTGTTGAGCTGGCTGTTATGTAAGAATAGAAATAATTTGTGTGCGTATTTATAAAAGAAAAACAATGCTTTTACAGTGTGACTGAATTGTTTAGATGTAAAAATCTTTGTACAGTAACATGTTTGCTGTTACAATTTCTGATGTAGCTGGTGTTTTTCAATACATAGTCTTGTAACTTCTGTAGAAAATTTTGTGGGTTTATTTAGCTGCTCTTCACAGCCCAGGCTGTTCCTATGCATGTGCAATACAGTGTGGGGAGTGCTGTGCTTGTTACCTGATTAAATATTAATTAAGTTTTTTTTAAAAAGATTTTTTTAAAGTTTTATTTGTTTAAGTGGTTTTTTTTTACAACTTTTTTCTTGTGTTTTGTCCTGGTCCTGCTTGTGTGCTACCACAAGGAACAGGCCTGATGATGGAGTTCAGCTAGAAATTTTATATGTGGAATGAATTTTTTTTCCTGTTGAAGTCTGAATGCCATATGTGACCCAAACCATTAGGAAGCACCTTCCAGTGAATATTGCTGAGCTATGTAGAAATCATCCTGAAAGTATTTCAGGTGTATACATGAGAGGCTGCTCATTGAAGCATCATACAATTCTTTGAGGTGGAGGTGCCTGCAGCATTAATAATAGAGAAATTTGGCATGATAGCAGGGAAAAGCTATCATGAGGCATTGTCAGTTCACCTGCCAAAGCCTTTTAAGTGCTAATTTAGATATCCACACCAAACTTAGACCGGAGATACTTTGCAAATCTGAACTAAGCTACTTCAGGAAAAGGAGTTTCTCTTGTTTAAAACACAATGGAAGAAGATAACAGGAAAAGAACACACAACTGACATATGAAATGCCTTCTTTGATGGCTCATACTGTCACATTGCATGAATGTGTGTTTGCCCTTTCTGCCCCTCTCAGCCTGTAATGTCTCTTAACCAAATTTAACCAGATTTGGAGAAAGGCACTCAAACGTACTATGTTCCTGCAGGAGAATAATTGCTGAAAACCATCTGTGAGCAAAAGCCCGGGGTGTGAGCTGACTTCTTGCACTGGACCCCCAGGGGAGATTGTTCTTTTGTGTGTCTGAACTGTGGGAAAGCTTTCCCATGCCAGGGAGCAGAAAGAGCAGGACAGGCAGGGAGTCAAGGGTGGAGACAGCAAAGAGCAGCACAGTGGCGAGGCAGAACACCACAGCACCTGGGCTGGATGAGCAGAGCTGGAAAGTGAAGTGGTTTTTTTCCAAAGAACCCTTAACAAAATATTTTTCTGTGCATGCTGTTTCTGATGATGTAGATACACGATGGTTTCTTCAAACTGCTTGTCTTAAGGAAGGGATCCTTGCCAAGAATGAACATCAATATTTGTTTCAGCAAACACTGCTTGCTTGCTGCCCGGTCTGCGTGCAGCCTTGGAGGGAAAAGCAAACACATGGTATTTGCAAAAGATGTATTTTATTTGAACAAAATTTTGCCCACATTTTCACATACGATGACAGTGAATTCACATATCTGTAAGTGGCTTTTTGGAGCTGATAACATCTAGAGCAGGAGTGGGAGTAATTTATACGCAAATTATTTGCCATACATGTCTGTTGGAGCCATTTACTAAAAAAATATTAATTGTAATTAAATTAATCTGGTCCTGTGGAAATATAATTTTTACAAAGTGTGTTTCTTACTGCCACAGACTGCTGTTAGCTCAGAGTTTTATGTGTTGTTAGTAATTTAAATACTGTACCAGTCAAAATAACTGCAAATTGCTGGTACCAGATGTCATCAATGCAGAAAATAATTTCTCCGTCCTACCTTTATTTTCAGTAATGTAATGGAAAATATTGAAGATATTGTGCAGTTAATTAGGACATTAACTGTTACCTAGTAATCTTATATTTTGTTTTCTAAAGAAAATGTTTTCTTCTGTATGGAGCTCAGGGGATGAAGCATAACATTGTTATTAATTCCCTGACTGGAGGAACTGGTGGGGAAGATGGAGATAACTTGAAGTCACTCTTCCTATGTACCAGCTTATGTGCATAAATTAAAATATCACTGAGGAGATGGGGAGAACTAGGCCAGCTTTCAGTGGAGCTCTTGGCCTTGGAAGCGCCATGATTTTGACATGGAAGTTTGAGGCTTCAATGTAGAATGTGAACAAGCTGAGGAACCTTGGATCTGTTTGCACAGGTGGTGAGGAGTTAGTCTGGGGGCTGTGGGTGCAGAAGGGGAGCCACAGGGATGGACTTACATCCTCATCATCCTCTGAGGGTTCCTGAGGGAATAAAGTATCAACCTGAGAACAACCATGCAGCCATTCTAGATATCCATTCTAGATATCCATTCTAGATATCCATTCTAGATATCCATTCTAGATATCCATTCTAGATATCCATTCTAGATATCCATTCTAGATATCCATTCTAGATATCCATTCTAGATATCCATTCTAGATATCCATTCTAGATATCCATTCTAGATATCCATTCTAGATATCCATTCTAGATATCCATTCTAGATATCCATTCTAGATATCCATTCTAGATATCCATTCTAGATATCCATTCTAGATATCCATTCTAGATATCCATTCTAGATATCCATTCTAGATATCCATTCTAGATATCCATTCTAGATATCCATTCTAGATATCCATTCTAGATATCCATTCTAGATATCCATTCTATATATTCATTCTGTGTTCTTGGCACACTGGGAAACTCACTGAGGAAGTATTGCAGGTCTTGATTGTCCTCAACCTGCACAGGAACAGACTTGGACAGGGTCCCCGTGGCAAGAGCCATCCAAAAGTACTGAATAGAATGTTTCAAAGTGTCTTTTTATAACATCAGTAGTTTGGGATATGTGATTTAATTAATCTGTGAATATTGTAGAAGTCTGGATTTTTTTTCATGCATGATATGGGAATTAATTTTTTTCTGTTTTAACACTAGTAGAAGTTAACAAAACAATTAACAAAATTACCCAGCGTAGAAAGAGCTTTGACTATGTAACCTATTATCTGTATAATTTCTTCTTTGTACTTGTTGCTAAAGTGCATTTGTTGCTTATTTTAGTTTTCTTCCCCAGTGAAAAATCAATTTTATTATGTTAGCACTGTGTTTTAAACCACTGTGCAATTTCTATTTTATTATTTAAAAGTGGAACAGCCTTAGAATCTTCTTCAGGGTAGAAAAATTAGTTAATAGAGAAAAGGCAGATGGAGAAAAAGAAAAGCTTGGCAGGGAGTGGGGAGATGTGAGACCTTCCAGGGAAGCCTGTTGAGCATGTTTGAGAGGAAATCTGTGCAAGCACGGCCTTGTTCCTTTTGTCCTTTGGATCCATGTGGTTCATAGCCATGATGAGCATGGTGAACCTCAATGACATTTAATGTATAATAAGAAATTATTTTGCTGGTCTCACTTGGGGATATGAATTTATTACTAGACTCAGATCTATTTCTTTTCTTCTTTTGTAAGGCTTTCTGGGATGAGAGTCCCTTCCTAACAAAATTGAAGAGTTAATGCAGAATTATTTTCTTCTTTTCTTGTTTTGCCATAGGTATTTAATAATAACAACAAAAGAAAATAGGAGAGTAAATTCCACACAGTGAGAAAACTGAAGAATGTGAAGGACTTGCCCTTTGTACAGTAAAACATATATTCTACTTTGAGTTTGTGTTTTATATAATTATGAGAAACTAGTGTGGATGCTTTTCTTCTAATTGATAACTTTAAATTGACAGTTCTTGGTAGATGGGATAATCAGTTGAATTTGCATTTCTGAACTTGCAGAACAGTTTTGCAACAGTTCTTAGAGAATCTTTTAGTTCTGTTTCTCAATGTTCCTGGTACGAATAGAATTGCAGAACTAATATTCCAATGTTTATTAACATCTGTAGGGTCACTTTCAGTATAATTCTTTGTTTTCTTGTCACTCCTAATCTGCCTCTAGAGTGGCACTGGAAAGCAAGTAGCATTTGTAATCCACCTCTGCACCAGCTCATGTGAAGGGGATGTAATTAAACATATTTTTGACGATTATGGCATGTAATAAATGACCCTGACCTGACTAAGGAACAACATTGATCTGGACTACTTAAAAGCAGCTAATGCCAAAAAGTCTTTAGAAGCAAATGCCTCTTGAAGATCACCAGGAGGCAAGAGAAACTCCCCAGGGCTGCAGCTTTTCATGGTGTACAATATGTTTGATCACTGATCTGTGCTGGCTGGTGTGATGTGGATTTATAAATCCTGATGGAACTACTTCCATTCCCCTTTGGTACAGATAATGACCCCTGGGATATTTAGTTTAAAGAAAAGTCACTTAAAAAGAGAGGTTTGATTAAGGTACACAAAATAGGTCTTCAGTGGGTGCAAGCAGAAATACAGGAAATTCTATTTAATCCTAAGAAGCAATTTTACTGCAAGAGGGTGATCAAACACTGGAGGAACAGGTTGTCTGAAAGGGACATCCTTGGAGATACTCCAAACCAAACAAGACACAGCACTGAACATGCTGTAGGATTTACACAGGGGGATTGGACTAAGTGATCTCCAGAGGTGCCTTCCAACCTCAGTGACTCTAAGGTGAGCCACAGTCACCTGGCTTACCCTTTTTCATTATTATTATTTTGTTCTTCTTTCCTGCCCCAGAAAGAGTTCAGCAGAAGAAGGAGAGGGTGTGAAGATAGAGTGAATTTTACCAAGCTTTGGGTTTTCATCTGTGTGGAGTGTAACTCATTCAATACTTGTTTATACCTTCTGTGCTGGGGGGGAGGACAAATTGTGGATTAACTAGCTCGTGCAATAGTGGCTGTGCAAGTCCATGTGTGGTCTGTGCATTCTCTGCTCCTAGAGATGAGACAAGACCGCTGAAAATTTTAAGGAAAAGAAAAGCATGGAACTGGAAGGGAAAATAATGGTCTTTGTGAATCACCTAGGAGTATATGTTCATTCTGAGCACATACTTGGCTCAGCAGGTGGTGTTATTTACTGACCAAAGAACATCAGTCAGTGTGGCAAGCTATGGTCATTTGAAATCGGAAAAAACCATAATAGTAAATACTTCCCCTGATTATATAGCTCCTATTTTAATTTATTGCCCGCAGTAGGTGGAGAAGATTGAAATTATAGTGGTGATTAAAAATGAGCAGACAGAAACTTAGCCAAGTAGTCTGACAGTTTGGAGAAATATCCAGATCTAAGTGGAAGGAATCTGCAACCTCTGCAGTGCCTCATTGTGCACCCAAAGCACGGCTGCCAGTGGTGGGAAAGGCAAGGCAGCAGGACATAATCAGAGATTAATGGTATATTCTCTGCTTGTCTCCAAATGGTTTGTGACTGAACACACTTGGAGAAGCAAAACCTTGGATCTGTGGGATGTGCACTAAAGTTTCAGATTTCTTGAATGTGGTATTCGGTGGATACAGAAGATCATTCTGGGTGGTTATAGCAGACAGTTCTATTTTGTATTGAAGGATTAAAACAGTTCTGTAGGAATTGCTATGTAATCTCAAAAATTAGGAAGAATGGGACTCTCATTATTTCATGTGGGGAGAGGAGATGAGCTTGAGATGGACTGTTTGGAAAAACTTGACATGAAATAAGTATGTAGCATCTCTAAAAATCAAATGTGTGTCTCCTTCCAGTGCTTCCTAAGAGGAGAGGATTTGATGGAGAAGAGGTTGTCAGTGGCTCATATTCTGTGAAAAGTTCTACATGTTTGGGAGGTCAAAACACATCACTGCTCCTGCATGGCCCATCAGGAGGGGCTTCTAGCAAAACCTAGAAATTCATCTCTTTGGGAGCTCACGTGTGCAGGTGTTTAAAAGCCTGTGACATCAAGTGTTCCCCACTAAGTACTCAGGTGTGCTCACTAGGAACCAGCTGGGAGCAAGTGCTGAATTTAATGAACTGGAAAAAAAATGCTTCAGGGTCTTTGTAAGACAGGCTGGGGCCTTGGTTTGTCTGTAGAGGAACTGATTGGCCTCACAAACATTTTCAGGGTTTCCCATCCAATATGCAACAGAGCCTTGGTCAAGTGCAGAGTATTACCCTGCAATTAAAACTAAGTTCTTCCATTAATCTGAGGTTTAGAATTGTTCTGTAAATGATGTAACTGTTTGATGTTTACTGAAGTTATCTGATATTTCTAGAGCAACTCGGCAATCTAAAATGAATTGTGGGTTCTATATAACCATACTTTGGTGGGCAGTTCTCAGTTTGTATGGTACTGAAGAGTCACAGCCCATAATATTTCAACACATGAATGCTCCCTTCCAAGCTCCACGCTTGTTTTTCCTTCTGGCACCTCTTCCCCTCTTATGCCATTGACTGTTTCCAGACACTTGCCTATGGTAGTGTATTATGGTGAATTATTATGGTGAACAAGTGAATTATTCTGAATCGACTTCCACTGGGTCATGGCTCCATGATGTGATTGTCACTCCAGCTGAAGGACCGAAGTGGGAGAAATGAAACATAATGTACATTGCAAGCCTAAATATCTGAGGCTGAACTTGAATTGTAGCTATTTGAACAACTGGGAATGCAGCTTGGTTGAGCTGAGCCCAACCAGTGATGGAGCAGCTACAACACCTTGTAAATGTAACCAAGTGGCAAATCAGTTTGAATATTTTCAGTGACCTGTCAACACATGGTCTGCAAGTGTGAGTTATTTGTGAGCAGTTTTGTGTAATGTATACCTGCAGAATTTCACAAAATGATCAAAGAGAGATGAAAGGTGAAATGCAGTGAATAAATTATTCATAACAATTATCCACTTAGCTCTATTCATCACTGAGATGAGACAGAATTATTGACTGGACATGGAAACAAAATTTCATTTCAGAGAGATGATATTAAAATACCTGTGTGTTAGTGTAATTATGCTGTGACTGTAAAGACTTTACTATTCTGCAGTAAAACATGCCATGGGCATTGCTGCAAGATTGATATTCTCCACGGCTACTACACTGGATTTTTCCTTTAGCTACATAATGGAATATAGGTACTCCATTGATCTCTTCCCTTAGTGAGACAAATTTTTGCATATTTCATTTGTTTTTAATTGGCTGGTAGGCAAATACTGTGCTCAGCTGGATGGGATGGAGACTGGTTAAACTGGGAGTGGTAGATATGTAGGCTTTAAGCATTCTTCCTTGTGCTTGGATGTCAGTTTGCAGCTCCTGTGATGGGTGAAGAGAGTTCCTTCTCTCACCACTCGTATGTTCAGCATGTGAGCATCAGTCCTGCTCCAGCTCTGAGTGTGTGACATCTGCACTGACACGTGAATAATCTGGCCAGGAGGTTGGGAAAGAGCAGTTCAAATGTTCTCTTTGGTGCAGTTTCCATCCACACATGACCAATGGATTTAAATAGTTATTTCAAATGTGTATTTATGTTTCTCCTATGTAGGGGATGCTTCCTTTACTCAGCTCCTTAGGTTTTTGAAATGTTTTCTCCTTGATTTGCTTTGTAACGTACAAAATGAATACTAGCACACCTAGTGCAGCACATGCATGGCAATTTATTATTGGCATGACCCTAATAATATAGTTTTACAAGAAATTGATATGTCACTGTGCTAGGAGCTGCTTTTCTGCAGAAGGATCTTGTATTTCCCGGAGCAGTCCATGGGCACTGAAGGCTGCAGTCCTCGTAAGCCATTGGTGTATTGAGGCAGAAATTATTCTTCTCCTCTCAGCCACTGAGTCTTCCTTGCACTGTGAGCTCCTTGCTGCCTGGTTTGTCTCCTGCAGGTGTGCTGGAAGCACAGGATCACGGAAGGGTTCAGCTGGTTCTGAACTCCTTGCCCGAGGGACAGCACCTGGGATAAAATGAGTTGTCTGATTTTAGCACCACAAATTGAACGTTGAGTGGATCCAAGCAGTTCATTTCAGATCAACACTTGAAATCGGTTATCCTGGTCTTATTTTCAAAATGACATACTAGAACTGCTGTTTATCCAGTGCAGATGAGCACATATTGGTTTGTACTGGAAGGCCCAATTCATTCCACCCCAGTTAAAGATGTTGCCCTAAAAACAGGAAAGGGTCACACAGGCTGCAGCAACATGTTTGAGGCTGCTGGATTAGCTGAACTTTGGCTCTGGTTACTGCATTGCTTTCACTTACCAGTGGTAGACAGTCTTCCAGCAAAAAGGGGGGCTTTTCAAAACAGTAATAAAACCTTTAGTGCTCCATCATCATCATCTTGCAGAAAACAATGTCTAGATCAATCTATCTCCTTCTAAATCTTTAAAGAAACAAAATTTAAACTCATTTTGCCAAGGCCAAATGTCAATCATAAGAAAAAAATCTATATGAAATTTTAATTGCAAGATGTTCAGTGCAAATTTAATGAGTGAAATAAGAGATCTGAGAATTCAAGCATGCTCAGCTCATGCATAATGTTGACTTAAATTGGCTCTCTAGAGGTGCAGGGAATTGCGTTTTTAGAATTTACACACTGATAGAGCAAATGTACTGGGCCCTGTAGGTTAAGGTCATAAATCAGAATCATTTAACTGCCTTTGAGTGATTGCTACAGACTATAATGGTTGGGAGAACTGGCTTAATCTACAAGTGATCACTCTGCTTGGATTATTGAAATGCTACTCAATATTCATAAATCAGTGATCATTAATCCCCCAAATAGTTCCTGTCAGCTTTCTAAATAAATTTCCTACTGGCTAATTGAGATTGAAGGAGACTAGCTTGCACTGGTTCAGAATTAGGACAAATGAGTGCTTTGCCTACCTAGGATCAGAAAAACGTCTATGGGGGAAATTGAACCATGCTGGGTATGTAGGTGGCTGCTAAAATTGTCACATTTAAGCTGTTAACTGGAGGAGCCTTTCTTAGCAGGTTTTGCTCTCATGAGTTACAATGACTATAAAAAGACCTCTTTATTTTTTATGATGAAGACATTTGTGTGCTAAGCATCAGAAGGAGCTTAAGATGTCAGTGGGTGGCATTCCTCACAGCACAGAGGGCAGGGACAGAGACACAAGGAGCTTTTAAATTCAGGTAGTCAAGGTTGGAGTTCCTTCTGCTGTGAAAGTTTTTTCTTCCTATTACAGGTGCTTCCATGCAGGATCTGTTTATAATGGAGGAATGTGTATATTTTATTCTGTATTATTACTTAATTGCTTTGCTTGGTGTTACAGTTTGGTTAGTGATAAACTGTAAATACCCTTGTAATCTCTCAGGCTTCTGGTTAAACTCATCCTGAAACCAAAAGGGCTGGGAAATGCAGAGCTCAGGTCAACCCAGTCATTCCTTCTGACTTGAAACCTTTCCTGCCTTTGACTTTTTATTTAGGGAAGACAGAAGGAGATAGCAGTAATATTAAAAAAGAAAGGCAATGGGGAATAGGAAAAATCAGTCTTTTTTAAAATTACTTTTTGTCATGATACACCATGATGGCTGATTTTGCTGTGCAACAACATGGCACCCTCAGAAATAAAAAGAAAAAGAACATCTGTACAGAGGAGCCCCCGGGATGTGTGTGTGTGGGGAGCTGATCTCAGTAAAAGGGACTATAATGATTATATTTCTGAAATGATTGAGGCTAATAAATGTTGATATGTAAAAAGAAATGATCCTTTTTTATTAGTCCATTGGGGTGAGCTATAATTTTTTTATGTTCAAGCACTGATCAGAAATTGAAGTGACATATGGAATCAGAATTGAAATACAGCTCCGTGGAATACTTTGTCAGTAGGAAAAAATGCATATGATAAAGCTGCTGAATTTTTGGCATCAATTACAACACCAGCTTGTGAGCGCTGGTGAGAGATATTTAGGCCCAGGTTTCAGCAGCATTGTGCTCTGAATGAATGGAGAATTTCAGATAACTGCATTTCACTTTTCTGTTCCAAGTATGTGTGAGTTTTTATTAGACTGAATTGTAATCAGGAGCAGTCATTACATTGCTGCTTGGAAGGATAATTCCCAAGAATCAGAAATTAGAGTGAAATTCATGCTTTTACAAACTTGGAGCTTTTAAGCCTACCAGATTTTTCGGGATGTTTCACAGCTTGGTTCCAATGCTTATTTGAGAAGTGTAAATACTCTCCAGCCTAAACAGAAATGCCCAGGGGACTCTGAGGTCTGTTCTCTCTTGGCTGGAGCTGGTGTAAATGGTGTTACTCTTCTTTTGGAGGGCACTGCTGAAACCCAAACATCTCACAACTTGCCTAGGACTGTGGTTAAATATGATGACTGATAAAATAAAAACCTTGGTGATGCATAATTCCACCTTGGATGACATTTTAGAATTAAATTATCCAGTGGCACTCCCTGAGCCCAGCACGTTCCGCAGGGCGGATCACAGAGGGCACAATGCCTGTGTGGACACCTCCACCCAGAATGGCCCCAAGAGCTGAAAAACCCACACCCAAACTTCCCTGGGACCCCAGCAGGTGACAGTCCCTCTGGGGTCTGGAGGAAGAGTGGGTGCCATGGGTGGGAGTGTGGAGGCTGCGGAGCCAAAGGCAGTGATGGTGTGGATGGAGGCCTCTAAGGTGTGAACTTGAAGCATAAAAGGAAGGTTTTCCCTCACGTAAAGATTGAAGGAAAAAGCTTTTCCCATAGTTCTTCGCACAACCATGTTACTGTACCCCAGTTGTATGTACCCAGCTGGCCTGTGGGCTGTCCCTCCCCTTTTTACCTTATATGTCCTTTCTCTAGAATGTTCTCCCTTCCCTGCTTCCCCATTGGCCCCAGTTTGCTGCAATGCTCCGCCCCTGTGATCCCATTGGCTCTCCCTCCCCTAACCCTGCCTATGCACCTCTTTCCCCTCTTCCTATTGGGCCCTGGCCCTCAGCTCCACCCCCTCAGGCCCATATATACCTCTGGACCCTCCATTCCTCCCTGGCTTTGTTCCTGGAGCCCTTCAGTGTGTGGCTGCTATAAACCCCACTGGAACTCCATACAGAGGCCCTTCCTGGCTCTCTGTCATTGCTCGGCTCTGGGTGTGATGGTGTGGGTGTGATTGATTGATTGATTGTGGCCTGCCCAGACACTTTACTCTCTGGAGGCACTTTTGGGAAGGTATCATCACCTGACCACCTCCACTGGACACCAGCTGGGAGTGTCCCCAGCTGGGTGGACTCTTCAAGCAGTAGCCATGTGGTAGGAGAGCAAAAGTGGCAGCAGTGCCTGGGGATGTGTGGGACAGAAGGACAGGGAACGCTGTGTGCTGCTGCAAGCTGAGCACGAGTCTTGCCTTAAGTCTTCACAAGGGGAAGGTAAGTTTGCTTCCAGCCCTGGATTGACGGACTCAACTCACTCACAAGACAAAGGAGATTGGGTTCTCACCTCTGCTTGGGGCAGGAGGAGGAACTTTAAAGTGTTGTGTGCTCTGTGCTATTCCAAGCTTTTCTTTTGGCAGGGAGAGAAAGGCAGGCCTGTTGTGCTGTAATAAGTCACCCTCATTCTCTGAGGGTGCCATGTGTTGTGTTTTTGAGCCAAACATATTTCTGATTGTGATACCTAAATCTACTACCCAATATTTCCCATGCTTAAGTTTCAATAAAAGCCATTCCAAGTTGCCTGTATTCCAAACGGAGTGTGTAATCTCTTTATTATGCCTGGCCTGGCTTGCTGGGCACATGAATAAACCTGGCTGTGTGTCATGATAGCTGTTTGTATCGCCTGACAATAATTGGAACAGAGGTAAATAAAATCAGTGTTTTGTCTTCCCTAAGATTGGACTCATCAGCAGATGGGGAATGCTGCCATCCTTTATTTTTGGCAAGGACCTTCATAGCTGACAGACCCCTGCTACAATGGAAAGAGATGGTTCAATAACATTTAGGGAAGGACTAATAATACGTCAGTTATTTCAGCAATGCTTGGAATATGGTTTAATTTGATCATTTGAATGTATTTTTTTAAAATCTTAAAGAAACCTGTTTTATTACCTGCCTCCTGGTTTGACATCTGTGTAGCAAAATGTGAGCATTTGGAATATGCAAACTGAAATCAAAGTGTAGAATTCCCTTTGAAGCTTGGATTCTCACTCTTTTCCCTCCCCACCTTTTAATATTTGGCCTGCTGTAATTTTATTTCTCTGAAATTTTCTGTGTAATTGAAAGAATGGTAAAGGAACAAAGCAAATATTTACATTGCACAAACACCACTTGATGTGATTAGTTAAAAGCAATCTATTTAAAATTTAATATGTGTATTAAACATATGCACACACAGGGGAGCCAGTGGAGTAAGTTCTGTGTTTATGTAACTTAGAAGTTTCCAGGCTCTGGGAAGATTTTTGACAGTCTGACTTTGAGGTTTAAGGAGAAAACACACCTCTAATTCACTTGCTCCTGTGCTGCTCAGGGATCAGTTTTATCTTTAGGTCTCACACCTTCAGGTACTGGAGCTGCTGCCTGACTTGAGCAAATGGGTGGCAGCCACAAGTTCCCTTTCCTGCTTTGCCTGAAGCTTGAGGAAATGTTGCTTTTATCTGTTCTCTTTTATGTTTGAGACAGAGATGGATGAGTAGGAGGGATGTGAGGAAACATACAAGCTAACCCAGCCAAGTGATCCAAAAAACAGATCCTGGACATGGAAAAGACATTGTTTTCTGGAGACAGCTGGTACTGACTGACCTTTTGAAGAGAGGGATGGTGATTTTCAAGGAAGTTGAATTATTCTCTTTTAAGCATTTAAAAATGACTTTGTGAAGTGTTTTATGGCAAATTAAGATAGGATAAGCAAGATCTTTGATTTTTCATAGTTTTTTTTTATTTCCTTGATGACTTTTACCAGCGATACTAGGGTATGGAAAACAGCATTTAACTATTCCCAGGAGGAGATGAAATCAATGGAATTAAAGTAAATGGAAGAAAACCTCTCCAGATCTAAATCTCATGGTTTGTGCAAGGTTCTTTCTCGGCTCTTTGATGGATAAGTACTACAGCTCCTCCACTTCTGGGCTTCTGACCACTTTTCCTGGTCTCTGTGGTCTGAGAGGTGGTGAAGCTTCAGCACTGAACAGCATTTTGGGGCTCAATTCTGACATTGCCTCACCCCTCTGCTCAGGGGAGGTTGGAAATGGTATTTTTTATTTAAAATTGGTTTATATATATAATTTTTAGTAATACAATTTTAAATAATATATTTTTTAAACAACAGCAGTAATTTCACCTTGCCATGCTCTTATAAGGGTCACCCATAAAAGGCCTTGACCCCTTGCAGCAGGGATTGTCCTTAGATTTGTTTTGTGCCAACTGTGGTGGTTTTAGGAAAGACTTTGCTTGAGCACATCTTCAGAGGTGACACTGGAATGTCAGAGGGAATCTCCTTGTGGTTTAGGTTCCTCATGACAATCACATTGTGCAGGAATCTTCTTGAACCATCCACCATCCAAAAAAGAACTTACCCATCAGGGAAACAGACATCTTTGTTATGGTTTTCACAATATTCTTATTATAACAGTCTAATATGGCTGCTGGGGAACTGAAGGGTCAGGATTAACCAAACCTGATCTGTTAATTAAAGGAGGCAATAATATTTAATATATATTATAAAGCCTGTTGCAGTAAATGGCTGGATTAAAAGAGTATCTTAACAAAATCGTGGAGCACAGAGAAGGAGCCATGTAGTGTTTTTGTACTGGATGCCTCTTTCTTATGATCCTCTTTTAATGTGGCTTTGAAAATTGCCCAGCAGTACAGCATTATTTGGCTTTGCTTCAAATGCTAAGACACATTTTCTTTTTTTTAACCTAAAGGAGACCTTTATATGGAGTATAAAAATCACAGTATCACAAGTAAAGGACCATTAACTAAGTGTAATGCTGGGGGGGAGGTATGCTTTGAACATTGTTTCCATTATTCAGAACAGATCAAGTTTCAGCCCAAATAGAAATGAAAGGCTATTGAGGAAACGTTGCAAATACCTGAAATTCTAACTTTTACTTTGCTTTTGTTAACTATGTGTCATTAAGGAAGAAAGGAAAATTGTTAAGAGGCTGTGCCATTGCAAGTGATACAACCCTGACCCTGTCTTAAGTGTCAGCATGTGTGAAAGTCCATTAGTAGTCACAAAATTCCCTGAACTTTTAAAATGTTTTTCTTTGATACATCAAGCTAAAAGGAGTAACATATTCTTGAAAGCACAAGAAAACTTCATGTATTTGCCCAATATTAATCACATATGGGGTTGTATTTCTGCCTGATGATAAAATGATGTAATTGTGTCTCATGGAAAATGGTTTCTTACCACTGTGGGATTGTTAGATTTTACGAATTCCATGCTGCTGCTGAAAACCATGATTGGTTTGGAAGGTAAGGGAATTATAGAAATGTACAAGTGTAGCCTTAGGCTCATAGTGCTGACTTCTCAATAACTCACTCCTAGGGGCTTTATTTATCAATTTTTAGATAGTATACTGGCACACTTTTTGAACACTTCCCTTCTTTGGTGGTGTTGCCAGGCTGTCTGACCTTTGTTCTAACCAAATCTTACCCAGGGCACTAGGCAGAAGCTCACTTCATGAAATTTGCTGGAGATAATAATGTTTTACTTTATTTTTGGGACTGTTCAATGCTCAACCATCAGATAATGGCCATTTGAAGATGTTTTTGAAGCACTAGACATTTGTTCTTGTTCATGAATGTGAATGTGTGGGGCTGGTTTTATTGAAATTTGACCTAATTTATGGTTTGCCAATTGGCTGTCCACAAAGTACAGTGAACCGGCAATTCCTTTGGGTACAGCATTCCAGCATTCTGCTACCAGTTTTGTAGAGAGGGAATGCTGATATTTGTTCTTTCCTTACCCTTTCTAGAGAGCAGATGTTTGTGCTTTCTCACAAGACCATTGCTTTTCAGTAGCTATTTTCTCCTACTGTGATAGTTTAAAAAAAAGTGGGGAGGGGAATTATTATTGATTTAAATTCTTCCCACAGGTTTGTATTGACAGAGGAGAAAATACAATAAAAGGTGGAGGTGGAAATCAGAGATACTTTTGTAATTGCCTACTCGCATCATAAGGATTCTTACTCTGACCTATGTATTCTTAATCTTTCTTTTCAATATATGGATGCTGCTCACTTAAATGGATTTTAACTGAAGCAGAATTCTCTACTTAGACAAGAATAGTGGAATAATTGACCATTATCTCCAGTTTTGGTCTGCTTGTCAGACCAACACTTCACAAGGTTTGGTTTCAGATGCTGGTGGAGTTTCACACACAAGTTGTGTGTCAGGTGCTGCTTGATATTTTGGGTGCTGTCCCATGTCTAAGGGGACTCCTGTCATTGTGGTCACTGCTTGGTGAGGATTACTGCTGCCTGGGAGGAGCAGACCTCTCACAGCCTCGGGCAGTGCAGAGATGTCACTTCACTTGCTGCTTGTATTTGTACAGTTCTTGAGGCTCAGAGTCCACAACTTGGGCTCCAGTGATGGTATTTTCTGCTATTTATCCTGTGGCACATGGGGAAAATCATCCTTCAGTGGTTTGATCTGCTCCTGAGAATATTCCTTGGTGGTGAATGAGCTTTTAAGTAGTGTCTGAGGAATATGCTGCAGCTGTGCTGAGTTACTACATCTTTGTTGACTTGCAACCTGAAATCTATATCCTACTGAGTCTTGCTGTGGAGCCATCATCTCTTTACCTTGGGATTATTGATTGCATTAAAATGCACTTTGTACTGCACACAGACATAGGGTACTGATTACTTTTGTCCATGTTGCCACTTGGAAATGTTATTTATCTTTATTTATTGAAAATCTTTATAGAAACAAGTTGCTTACTGAGAGAAAATACTAATTCAAAGGAGCAACTTGCTATCCTTATTTAATTTGTTTTGGTGCTTCCTCTTCAAATTGAGAAAACATCAATATAAAATGACTTTATGGCAACCCTCAAAGTTTTAAGGTAGTTTAAAACTTTTGGGTGTTTCTTCCCCCAGCACTGCTGAAAGAAATCTTGGAGAGGAAACAAATAATTTGGTTTATTTTTAACTGATTTCCCACCTCAGCCTCTATGCTTAAGTAAGTGCATTTTTTTTCAGTGGAATACAATTTGAATTAAGAAGTGAAAGCATTTCACTTATGCAGTGACAAACAAAACTAAATACCCTTTTAAAAGTAGATGAGTAGGGTTCACAGACTCCAGTCTGATATTTTTGGTTGGTTGGGTTTTTTTCTCAGGGGGTGTTTGTTCCTTATAAGCTTCCCACACTTAATTTGCACATGCATAACTGTCATCTCTTGCGTTCAATGACAAAGCAAAATTTGTTTCCAAATTCTGCTTTCAATTCTGGGCACAAAACATCAGAAGCACAGAGTTTACTGAGGCTTGGAACCATTTATGCATTTTGTATTTTTATTGTAACCAATCTTTTGAATGAAAATTTATTTCTTAACCAGCTGGAACACAAATACCAGAAAGTGTCTTATTTTAGGTTCATAATGGTGGCAAGGCAGAAGACAGGGGCATGAAACTACAGCAACTTCATTTTGATAGTATGCAGAACAGAATCCATTAACTGAGTCTCAGGAGTCAGGCTCAAGGACCTCTTGATTAAGAATTAAATTACAGGTATGATTTACTAAATTTGTGCTTGGGGAAAGAAGGATTTTGATGATGATATGATTGGTAAACTACACATTTCCTCAGCAACCTATTAAAGTTAATGGGAATAGCAGAATGGGAAATGCAAAATACTTCACAAAACTTAGGAAATAAGTTGTCTTGTAAACTAAGCCAAAAATCGGTGTCAGTAACTTCCTTACTGAAGTAAACCCAAGGGGAAAGTAAGGCTGGTTTGCAGGGTCTGCTTAGCGTTGTCCATGAATTATAAATCCTGTCCTTAGACAAGAAGAGAAAGGGGGAAAAGAAGGAAAGAAAAGGGCAAGCAGCTCACATTGGTCCTCTGCCGTTTTCTGGCTTTCTTTTTGTTTTGTTTTTTCCAAAGCCCATAACTTCTGGTCATTTTGGGATTAATTGAAGGTAATGTCTTCACTTCAAAGCAGCACAAGATCAAGCCAAATGTACATGCATAGCAATTAAAGACCTGGCAAGGTATTATGATTGATTTCTAGAGCAGCAGCTTTCTCCCTGTGCTCTTCCAGTTGTTCAGGCCTTTGATGTGCTTCAGAGCACAACTAGCAGGGCCTGTGCTTAAACAAAGGAGCATTTTAGCACTTGATTCTACAGAGAGTGACTGGTGTGCTATTGTTAATATTTTTAACTGTCTGTAAAATTGGAGAGATTATGAATCTGGTATGACTGGCTACAGGAGAATTCTGTGGATAATGAAGAAGATTGCAGGGGGCAAATTGAAAGACTTGGTTTTTATATTGTATAGCATCAGTATTCCTTTAGTGCTAACAAAGATGAGGCCAATTTAGTATAAATCTTCAAAGCAACATGTGTGAATTTATCTGTCCAGTGCTCATTACAGTTAATGGGAATCATGTGGCTGGAACTTTGCAAGTGCTTTGCGTGTGCTCCTTTTATGGTTATGTTATAGACCCTCATGTTAGCTGTTTTGTTATTATTTTTATATTGCTCCATTTGTTTTCTTGACATTGAAAAAAATCAAAACACTAAACTAATTAAAAACTGCATCACCCCCTCCAGTGCTGAAATGGAGCAAAATACTCATTTTCTAAAGTAAATAAAATATTACTTATGTGTAAATCAACTTGAGACACAACATGGCTCTCTCCTGGTTTAAATCCCAGTAGTTGAAATCCCAGTATTATAAATCCTGATGCTTGTTGCTTGCTAATTAAGGTGAGCCTAACTGGAAAGTCAGTGTTGTTCCACACATCCATGTTTCAGTTTTGATCTCGCTGTGCTGTTAGTCACGATGTGTGGTACAACATCTGCATTTCTTCATGGGTATCCTGAAGGGGATATCATCTTTAAGGAATCTATAGGGAAGAAAAAGAAATAATGAAAACAAGAAGTTACGAGGCAGGTGATGAGCATCAAAATGCACCTACACAGATGAAAGAGTAAATTATAGAAGTTTCATTTTAATGAATTTTTTGATTGTTATCCTATAAAAATCTATTAATAGGCCTATGTTTTGTTATGGAAAGGAAGATTTTTTTTTCCTGCCATTTGAAAATAGGATAAATTAGAGAAAATTTTATAAAATTGCTTGAATTGCTCATGAACCATAAAAAGCTTTCAGTCTGGTGTTAGGTGAAATACTCCGGGTTTTAGGTAAAGGAGATGTTTTGGTTTAGGCCAGCAAGGAGATGGTCAGTGGCCTGTGCCCAGTGAATGGATGGTAACTGCCTTTGTTTTCTCCCACAGCCTTGTTTAGTGGGAACTATGTGAAAAATATCCTGCAAATCCTTCTTCTTGAACATGAAACACACCTCTGAGTTTCTTCTGGTGGTTCTGTGAGTTGTTAGCATTGTGTTTTGGCTTCTTTTTGTTCAAAAATGTGAGTACAGCTGAATAGGGATCTTCTAGAAGTCTAGAAGTAAAAAATCTTTGGAGAAAGATCAGATCAGAATGATAATGTGATGGTATTAATAATTTCAGGTAAAAATAGCATTAAACCATGCAGTTAGCCCATCTTTACAATATTAATGTTGGACATATTGCTTCTTTAACTTAAAATTAATCTTTCTTGAGTAAAGCGATATTATAAATTATTCTTAGACCCTGGTCTGCATAAATTCAATTCCAGTTAATTTATGTATGTGAGCAGTTCACAAAGACAATGGTGTAAATGAAATCTAAGGACATACCGCTTGTGGGAGGGGAAGAGTTTGAAGCAACATTTCTGCTGCTGCCCAAGGCAAGGCATTTCTGCATCGTGGTCCTTAGAACTGGGCTGGAGTCCAGTTCATGAATTGATCCAGGATCTAAGTGATGGCTCAGTTTGTGTAGGGCCATGCCTGTGACCCAGAAAGACTCTGACACAGCCTTAGGAGAATAAAAAGAAGACTGGATAATATTCATGCCTTCCCACAGTAACCTTTAGTTTAAAGGTAACCAGTAAAATGTTTCAAATTAAAAAAAATAATTAAATATTTTGTTACTTCTTTCCCTCCCCCCAGATGGCATTTCCACTCTTAGTGTTCAATCCAAAATATTCTTGGTGGACATATCTGGCACATTTGAGCTGTGCAATGAGCTCTTTGGTTTAGAAGGTTAGGAGGCTTATTTTTGCTCAAAATTGATGTTGACAATGCTATTTTTAAGTAAGATTGCTGATGTATAGCTGATGTGAGATACATACTGGATTTGTAAATAGCACATACGTGTAGGCACAGCCAAGTCAAAGCAAGACTCCCTCACACCTCTCAGTGTGACACACTGAGCCATGGAGGGGAGTTAAATGTGATCCACACCAAACCCTTCCAGAAAAAAAGGAGGCTGAATGATAAATTTTAATTTAATTTGTTGTAGTTACTTCTAGATGTCTTTGCACTTTTATTAAAACAAATTAAATGGCTAATGAAATCCCTTGACCCCTGCAATGTTTGTGCCAGCCTGTTGTTATTTTCAGGCTTGTTTTTGCTGACTTGCTGCCGTTGGTATGGGCACGATGTGTTCTGTGACCCTGTGAGCTCTGACCTGTCACAGATGTTAAAGAACTGCTTACAAAAACAGAGTTCAGATTCTCACTCTGATTCACTGTCTGGATGTGTCAACAGAATGAAAAAAATTTTGGAGAACTCAAATCTGCTCCAAATTGAGGTAAGAGTATTGTACTAACAGCCCCTGTACTTTTTTAAATTTAAGGATAAGGGCAAATTATTATTTGCCATGAAAAGCCCATCTCTTGTACCTTCTAATAGTTGTAGTCCTGATATTAAGTTTGCCATAAGGGATGTTGAGGAAAATTTTGTTGTGACTTTGTCTTCAAGTAAACCAAATTAAAGTCGCACAGCTTGAAAAGGATCACTATGGTTACCTGTTTTAAAGGCAATCATTAATAAAGGAGAAAAAATTGGAGCTGAATGAAGCAGTAACTGCAAAAGTATAGCAAAGGTTAGACTGGTGTTTTTCATCAAATTTGAACTTCATGTTTTGTTCATTAAGTATCTGTTTCAAGGATGCCACCTTAAAAGTTATGACTAGAATAAACCAAACTTAAAAAGAAGTGTTAAAATATTTAAAAATTTTAAAAAGGACAGCCTTTCTAGAGTAAGGGTCTGGATGGGGTCTAGTTAAGGTTTACAGGGGAAGATTTTCTCCCTTTAGTATTTTGATAAGAGATAATTGGATTTAAAATGGTTGCAGTGTGCTTCTTAAATCACATATGTTCTGATTTTGCTGCCCTGTTCTTTTTCATGGTGCATTATATATTCACATGGGACCAGAACCTTAGAAGCAAGGAATCTGAGCTTGAGCTGGATTTAAAACCCAAGCTTAAATATTTTAATTTAAGTCAGCCAACATATAGCTTCCAATCCCAGGGTGGAATGTTGGCTTTTCAAAAATCATAAATACACTTGCAGTCTCTAAAGTTGGGAGAACTCCTTACACTGATATTATGGTTTGTGGTGACAGCCACTGGCCTACACAAAGCCCCCAGTTCTCATCTGCATAAAATTTATTCTGGTTATTTTTTTTCTGGGGTGATTTTTATTTGGAGTTCAGAGGAATTATGCCAAAGTTGGCTGATGGCCTCCATTTATGCAAAAAGGCTTTTTTGCTTTGAAAAAATAAGGGTAAACTAAATATTAGCCTGCTTTATTACTTAAAATAGTTGAAAAGCCTTTTATACAACTGATATATTAGATTTTTTTTCTGGGGACTCCTAACTAAACCACTCAATTTCATTTTTTCTCTGTTGCAAGCCTCAATCTCTTGTGCTTTGCTCGACAGGAATTCTCCTTGCTCCCCATGTAAAATAGACATAATTTAAAGCCACTTTGTCTTTCTGAATTTTAGAGTTACATCTCACCACAGCGGTGTCGTTGCAGCTGTGATTCAGAGATGTGTTTAAAGATGTAAGAGTGGCAGGTTTTGTGTTCACACTTGGCTCTCAAATTTTGCAGTGTATGGACAAATAGAGGGAGTAGCTGCCTTTTCTGAGGAAGAAGAGCTGTAGGATTATTTTACAGAGAATAATGCTAATTAATTCTGCTTTATTTTTTAAAAATTATTTGGAAATTAGTGTATATGGTGGATCTAATATGCCAGTTGAGAAGTAGATATTCCTCACTTCTTCTCTCTGTGTTTTAACCTACCTGAGGATGTTCTGTGACACAGCCATAATGGCAGCAGGTGTTATAGTCTTGTGTTAATAATGTTTGATTAAAGCATCCCCCAGCAAGCTCTTACTGTGATGGATTTTATCAGTGCTGTGTGGTAAGAGGGGTCCCCACATGTGCCTGGACACCTGAGCAGTTTGGAAAGTCTTCCGTTGTCTATGACCTGGGGATTTTTTGGAGGAAGAGTGGAGAAGGAGGTGGGCTGTGAACTGCAGCTTGAAGCTGCTCTGTCCAAGTGAGGGCTGTTAGAGATGGAAATCTGGCAAGAAAAGGGTGCCTGGGATGAACCAAACAGTTCATCCCAAACATGAGGAGTTGCAGGGGAGGTTGAGGGCGCTCATCAGATTGCCAGGGAGATCAAAATGCTTAGAATCCTCTTGACGAAGAAAAGCGTTAAGTCTCAACATTAAAAATAGATGCTTTTTATCTTGTATATGATACAAAATCTCTTGTGATATGGTATTTTTCTATTATACTTTAACAGCTCTGAGGAGTCATGGATTAGGCCTGTATCACAACAGTAATTCACAGGAGGCTGTGTTTTGTCTTGCTGTGACACCAGCTACTATTGTTTTTGATCTGCAGCCTCTGAAGAGGGATGGTGCATCTTCTGTGGGAGGTGTTGTGAGTGCAGATTAGTTAGACAAGTGCTGGAGTGAATGCATAAGTAGTGATTTTGCATAATGAGGTATGTGAAATCCCAGTGGAGGTTGTTAAAACAGATAGACAGCCTGTGGTAAACAACAAGGAAGGTAGGCTTTGAAAACAGATGGCTTTGAAAACCTGGCAAATGACTGTTCCATACTTAAAAATCAGTTTTGTTAGTGGAAAATATCTTATTTAAAAAAAATAAAAACACAAACCAAAACAAACAAACAAAACTGAAAATGCTTAGGCTGTATATTTTCACGAACCTGAATGTGTTAATAAAGTTGTGTGGGGAGCCATACATCATCTGTCTTTCCTGCCACACGTGAGTGTGAGCGATGGGCTGCCCGGCTCGCGGGGTTCTGCAGCGATCCATCAGCTTTCCCTGTGCAGCTGCTCCTACCTGGTGGGTATGTTGCTCTTCATTATCACTTGGACTCTCTCTGTGTCAGTACTTTTCATTGGGAATCTAATCGTGCACTCAGAGGTTTAATTTGTCTTGAAAGACAGAGTCTATGAGTGAAATGGGAATACAGAGGAATATTTCTGCTAGTCGGAAAGGGCACTGAAAAGCCCTTTGCCATTTGAATGACTACATTGCTAAGGTTGGGGCTGGCCAGGAGATGAGATGCTGTTTTGGAACTTTAAAATGGAGCTGTTTTCCATGTCTTTTACACCTCTGGCACAGGCAGCAGGAGGTGCGAGACTGAGACCGACCTCCTTCTCCCATGGTTCTTGTTGGCCCAGTGAGACACCGTCACTCTGTCTGTCACCTGCCTGGGGCTCACACTCTGTTCTCTCCTGCAGGCTGAATTGGGACAGCAGTAGCTCCAAAGCAGTTCCTGCAGTGTGCCAGAGGCCAGCTCAGGGGCTCACTCGCCAGTGCTGGCACTGTTAAAGACCTTCCCCATGGCCTGAGCCTGAATATGAGACCATTTCAGTCAAGTAATGCTTTTTTTCCTCTCCCATTGCAACTCCTAAAAGCTTTCCTTTGTCAGTGTAAGTTACCCTAAAGCCTGTGGGTAAATCAAATGTGTCATTTTCTTGCTTGTTTTGGTGGCTCCCTTAGAACAAGGAAAGGCCAGGGCTCTGTGGGCTTGACTGAAAGATAGTGCAAGTGGTCCAGTTCCCCTTTGGAAAAGATCCCAAATGCAAACAGGGGAATCCTCAGTCCCCAACCTCTGCTGGAAAAAGGCAAGTTCCTATGATTTAAGAATGAGAAAGCTAGAAGTGTTGGTGTTTCTTGAAAAAAAAAATCAAGGGAATAACAAACCTTGATTTTTTGATTCCTTGTCAGGGTTTTGACTTTAAGCTGTGTCTGCAGATGGAGATCACTGGGTAGGCAGCAGCTGAAAAGTCTGACAGGACAGGAAACTGGTTTTGCTTTCTGCTTGGAGAGAAACCTTTGCTACAGGGTGGCTGATCAGAGCACAGAGTTCCTGTTGCTTCTGTGATGAGTTGTCTGGGTTCTCCCCTGTTGGTGTTTGTACCTACAATTAAGGTATTTTCAGAGCTCTTCCAGGCCCTGGACCACCCTCAGCATCATGTTTTAAAAGCTCTTCTTTTTTCCCTATTTTTCCAAAGAGGCCTGCTCTTATGAAGTAACACTGCCAAATACATTTTTCAAAAGCACTTCAGGTAATGCACTGAAAACTTTCAAATTTTGAGTATTTTGGTACCTAAATAAGAGTTGAGCTGTTCCAAAAAAAAAATCTCACACCAGCTGTCTCAAAACCCATTTTCTGTGCTGCAACAAGATTGTTACAAATGTCTGTCCCAGATCTGTGAAGTTCTTCCAGAATATTCGAGAAGGGAGAGTGTCCTGTCATTCACAGGTTACCAATCAGTCATCCCTGAGCTGAAGTGGCAGAAATCCCTGAGTTTTGATATTTCAGCTGCAGGGTAGCAGGGTGTTTCCTCTCTGAGCCTTCTGCAGCTGTGTGAGGATGAAAAGCAGGGGATGTCTGGGATATTTCCCAGCTCTGGGATCGCTGTTAGGAATGTTTATTGCACACGGGGGCAGTAGCACACCGCAGAGCTGCTTGGGGATATTTAGTGTTCCTTAGCTGGCGGTGGGTTTGACAGATATTGGCAAGAAATATTAACTTACATCCAAGTTTGTCTTAACTAATAAGTGATGAGAAAAGAGAAGTTTGTATTTGCTGCTTTAAAATGATCTTTTTCCTGCAAAGTTTTTTATTCCAGCTTTGACACGTGGTCCCCTTCATTGTTTTAAGTGTTGCAGGTGCCAACAGAAGCCAAAAGTGGGAAGACTGCTCTTGAGAGCAACAGAAGTGTTCTTCTGGTCTTTGGAATCAGTACTTGTGTTACATTGCCCTGTTTTGTCTGTGGTCCTTTTTTAAACTCTTTTGGATATATTTTCTGTGATACAGTTAGTGGAAAAGTTGCTTTAGTTTTTTAAGGAATAACCAAGTGCTTAAGTGCTTTCCTGGATCCAGGCCAGAGCTAGCATCTTGCAGAATAGAGCCGATGACAACTCATTTCATCCCAAAAATCGCAGTTTTCTTCACAAACTCCAGTAAACAAAGTCTCCTGATAGCCTGTGAGTCCTGGAGCAGCGGCAGTGTCCTGGCTTTCCAGATGGCAACGAGCGTGGTTAAATGACTTGCTCAGGGGAGTTGGTGGATGAGTGAGGCTGGGCAGATGCAGGAGGCAGGCTCTGGGGAGGATTCTTCTGCCTGGCTTTATTGCATCTTCGTTATGTTTGTGCCTCTGCCTGGGTGCTGTTATTGGGCCACAATTACCCAAATCTGTCTGTTCTGTGAGGTGTTTCCTGAAAGTACATCCAGAGCTCTGGGGGAAGGGGGAGAGTGGCTGTAGGTGCTCCTTTTTGGGAGGATTTGAATGATACCACCTTGCTCCAGACTGCTGGCAGTGAGGAGGTGCAGAATGGTAGAACTGGTGCCTTGATATGCACAGTCACCTCTGAATCTGGATGTGCAAAGGGAAATAATGGGAAAAAGAATAAAAGCCAGAAAATGAACAAACAAAACCACTGAGTAACATTTTTTTTAATCTTTGTATTTACAAGTTATGTTAGCATTAATAAGTCTGGAATTAGTAATTCAGGAACTCACCTGAAGCAATTATGCAGGGACTTCCTAACAGTATTTCATAATAACACAGGTAGTTACACAGGGATTATTTAAAAATAATACATTCTCTGTATTAATCATTGGTAGTTATTGACTTGGTGACATGTTGCTGTTGGTGCAATGAACTGTGGTGTAATTAGTAGCAAATAGGACCTATGCATGCTGTGCTAATTATTTTTGTGTGAACCCAATTCATTGCTAATATAAATAGCAATATTAATCACAGCCAGTATCAATATTTATGCAGTGTGCTTCCATTTAAGTGCAGCTGTAGACAACAACACTTGTACATGCACCAGAGAGGAGTCAGTCTTTTCAGTCACACCATGATGTGCTATGTCCATTCTGTGACAATTGCTTAGGGCAAACAGTGTGGGATGTGACTCCAGGCTGCTTCTCTGCAGAAGCCCCATGTCCTCAATAGTAAACTGAACTGCACTCAGAGGACACATCTTGTTCATTTTTCCCTCCTCCCATTTCTGACCACGCTGGTTGTTAGCACCTTTGGCCTGTGACTTGAAGGGTGCTGCGTGTTTGAGAGGATCTGGGTAGGAGCAAGGATCATGTTCTGCTCCATGTCTGTGGAAATCTCTGAGGATGAGGCTCATTTGGGTGAGTCAGGGTCATCTGTCTCTCAATTCCTCATCTTTAAAGGACAGCTGTCATATGAGTGGGGAACAGTGTCAAAAGGAACACTCAACTGCCCCAAGTGAGGTTTCATTCTGTTAAATGAAGCCAGGAGAGTCCATCTCGATGCCAGTGTCTTGAGTGCATAAATCCAGTTGCTTTGCTTGTTCCAGTGCTTCAGCTGGCAAGCAATCTTTCCTCTAACTTAATAGATTTCCCAACTATTGCCTTTAATGAGTGGCATGGATGGTTTCTGGTTTAGCCTTATGCTGGCTGTACACGTGTTCTGAAAAGAGTCAGGTTGGACTGTGCAGGTGAGTGGTGTGAATGGGGCTGGCTGTACATACTGCAGCACTTGTGGCACTTGGAGGAGTCCCAGGGCTGGGGAAAGCAAAACTGCAGATTAGCCTGTGATCCTGACCCTGGGCAGGGATGTACAGTGCATGCTGCAGAAGTACACTCAATAAATTAGACGGTGATGTATGGCACAGTACATCACATTCTTGAAGGCAAGGCATATATACTCACCAGATAATGTGGAGCACGTGAAGTATTGAATATATCAAAAGAAGATTAATCTTTGTCTGGGAGTAACCCTGCGCATTTTCTGTCTAGTTGAGTCAATGCAATATAATTTAAAATGTGAAGGAATTGTGTGTGCATCTGTATATGGACACAGGAGGAATGTGTTTGTGTGTGTGCTAGGGGATTTCAGGGTACACCTCTCTTTCTCTTAATATTAAAACGTTTCCCCCTATTATTTTGCAGAAGAAAATGTTCTCTTCACATTGTAGGTCCTTTTCCTAAAAGAGGATGAAGTGTCCCTTGGGACGAGTGCTGTAGACTCGGGAGGTACAGCATGTCCTGTCCCAAAGAAGGTCTGCAGACAGGTGAGTTTCACTCTTTCACATCTCACCACGGGAAGCTGTGGCTGCTGTGTGTGCTGGGTCACCAGTACCCTTCTTGTCACTGCAAGTGGAAAATCAGAGAACAGAAACTGTCAGAGTGTGGCCATTTGGCAAATATCTGCTCAAAAATGGCTGTTGGCCTGTGAAGGTGCCTGGGACTGAAAGGTTGGCTGAAAATTTCCCATCTGTGTTTTGTTTGTGTTTAAGGATTGATAGTTTGTAGAGTTACAATTGCTACAACTATTTTCACCTCAAAAATTTGCATCTGCTATGTTAACATGAAAAATTAAAACCTTGGTACAATGTATGAAATGATGATTAATTTACAGCATTTATCTTGGCTTACTAATCATTCTGTTTTTAGCTGATAATTTTATTTGTAATCTCCAGAGTTAAATTGCCATAAAATACCATAGTTACAAAGACATTCATGAGCAGTTGAAAGGATATGACACATTGTAATTTAGGAATTAATGCACACGTTAAAAAAAAAAAAAGCCAATTCATGAGAAAGCTGCTAATACATGTACATTGTAGGAGAAACAAAGCAGGGGGGAAAAAAAAAGCTGCAAACCAGAAGATAAGCACATGAGCAGTGCAGCTGTGCCACTAAGTGACAGTTTAAAGATACAGTGAATTCCATCCCACCATCTCTGAACAAAGAGCAACAAAGGGCAGAGAAATGTAACGCAATCACCCAGCGATGAGCATGAGCAGTACCAGCTGGGAAACACTGCCTGGCTGTGCCTGATTGAGGTCTGCTTTGCTGTCTCTTGTAATGTGGGCAGCTACAAAATCCCATTCAAGGGCACTGAGACACTGCACTGCCAGTGCAGGAGCACTGGGAAAGGTGGCAGGACTTGTGGTGGCAGCTGATGCACAGCTGTGAGCAGCGTTTCTAATCCAGTAACATGCTCCAGTAATGAAACCCATCCCTCTAATTAAAGGTCCTTCTTGTCATTTATTCTTTTCTCTTCTCATAAATTCCCACCCTCTTTCTAGGGAGGGCAAGTGTACATTAGGCACTCCCACACTGTGTGCATGACAGCTGTGAGATGATACCTGAGCTGGTGGTGCTGAGGGAACTGTGCAGAGTGGGGTCCTCACCTTGGCCCCAGACTGAGCCAACAGGGGGGTGTTTTTCTTCCAGGCAGTACAATTCCAGTGTGTAATGTTTTCCACAGGACTGACTCGGGAGAGGAGGGACTAAGGATTTCCCTCTATTTATTTGCAAGTCCCTGACATGAATGGTTCTTTGAAGTGTTTTTAGGATGCTGTAGGGCAACTCTGTCTCTCATTTAAAAATATATTTTGAATCACAAGAAACTTTAGATGTGTGTGTTCATAACAGAACATATGAACTACCACTGCTAACACAAAGTCAGCTTTGTCAAGCTACACCAGGGTTGCCATTTCCCTTCAGTCCTGTGGTTGGGGACCTTTTAGATTAAATTCATTAGTTCATGGTAGTTTTGAGATGTAACATAAGCCTCCAAAGGCATCTTAAGCTTCTCTTTTTTATTAAAATTAAATCTTCCCTTGGCATTTCTCTAGGCACTTCTCCACTCACAAATAAAAGGGACACTGAAGGATATTCTGCTGCACACTTAAATGCCAGCAATCCAATTAAAGAAATGTTTAACCTTTTGTAAATAAAGCTATGGCTTGTGCTGGCTTTTGGCTAAAGGAAAAAAAAAAATTAACTAATTTATTATTAAGCTTCTTACTCAAGACTGATGTATGTATTCATGATACAGTTTATAGCATTATAAGGCCAGAATATATTAAAATTATTCTGTCCTGGAAGGTCAGCTGGCTGCAGAATCTGACACTCTGCTCTTGAGTCAGCTCTGCTCAGTGATATCGTTCTTCAAAGCCATCTTGGAATCTTGCACAGTCTCTGGACACAAAAGTCCTGATCCAGCTGTTGGATGTGTCCCAACACTTTCTTATATTTCTGGTTTTTGAACATGGCCTCTGTTGAAATTAGCATCTTTTTCCCATTGCAAACAATACTCATGGATTTTGTAGGGAAGTGTTCAAACTCTGATGTACCTTGTTCGAAGCCTTAGTCTAAAAGCATTTTTAAAGCTAAACAATTGATTCCATATCTAGATGTTGACTTTAGACTATCTCTAGATGACTCAACTGGTGTAGAAAACTATGTTATAATTGATCTCTATTAGTTTGGTGGGGTATTTTTTTAACCAAACTGACAGCTACTTTCTCTTCTATCCAGTTTCTTGACCAAGCAATAGTGCAGGAGGATTCAGGAAGAACATCTCAGGGTTGAATCTTTTTTTCAAAGGAAAAAATGTCCTTGAATTTCCTGAGTGCCACGAGTCCCAAAGGACTGTTTTGGTGGCAAGACATTTCCATGGATGCCATTGCTGGCTCCAGGCCTGGTGAATCCCTGCTGCTCTGGAAATTGCTCATTGCTTTTCTCACACTCAGCCCAGGGTGCTGCAGGCTGGGCTCCTCAGGACCTGGGGTTGGGGGTAACACAGAGCTCCATGGCTGCTACACTTGTGCTCTGCCAGCTGGCTTATTCTTCTGTTTGTATTGCTCCTGCTTGCAACTTGGCATCACGTTTGGGAGCTGGGTGATTTCTGGTTGCTTTTTTTTTGATGTTGCTATCAAGGCAGATATATTTTCTTTTCCTTGTACACTATAGAAAAACCTAAAGCTTCTTAAAAAAAAAAATTTAAAGCAATTCAGCTTTTTGAAACTGCATAATTGAAGAACTCTGAAATAATTGGCTTATTATAGTGCACCCATAAAAATGAATTTGCATCTCATTTATGAACTATTAGATTCCTTATTACATGCGACTGATTGTTCTTAATGTGACTTGCATATAATTTAGCGTTCTTTACTCATACATTTTGTAGCTAAACACTGGGGGAGGGAAGTTCATCCCAAAATCATAGCAGCAGAATGTAGATTGCAGAGCAGCCGCAGACTGATCTTGCATGAAGTGCTCTCAGTTTGTCTCTATTCCCCTCACAGTGCTGAGGTGCAGAAACCCCAGATCAGAAACTGATTTTTTCCTGGCCTCTTCCCAGAGCTCAGTCTGGGTGTGCTCTCACCTGAGCTCACCTGAGTGACAGAGTGTGGGCAGGGACCTGGTGCTCAGAGCCTTTGGATGTGGGTGAGGATTGCTGAGCAAACACTTCCCAGCTGCTGGGCTGGGACATCCTCATGGGTCCAAACTGCTGGAATCACTTCCCTCTGTTCCTACCAGAGCATTCCCTACCTCAGAAACAGGACACCAACCCAGCCTGGAACCACTGAGTCAGAGCAATCCACAGGAATCACTGCTTCCACTGTGCTTCCAGCAGCATTCCCTCTGTCTGAGCATGGCTTTAGGTGGTCATAAAGCCCAGCCTTGCTATCCATGACTCGACTTGGACTCAGAGGAAGGGCAAAACAAAAGAACAAAAATGAAGCAAAATATAGGGGTCACCTTGTAGAACTGAAGTGGGTGGGTGAGTGTAGAAATAATATCACAAAGTTGAAGGGGAAGTGGCAAGTAGGCACCTTGAATGAAATTCTGCAAAATTACTGAACAGTAATTTCAGAATACTTTATTTACTGTAGGAAGTGGCAAAAGAAAGTGCAAGTTTATTTCAATAGATACAAAAAATGCTGTGGTCTTCATAAGAGGTGTTAGTCTCTCTTTGGGCACAGGAAATTAAGAAACCACTGGTGGCAAGTATTCAGCAGGAGCAAGTGTAGTGAGCCTTGGGTCGTGGGTTTGAGTATCAGTGGCTCCCAAAACAGGTGGACACTCCTGTGGGCATTTTCTTCAGAAAGCACATGGAGAACTGAGATTTTGGATGATGTGGCTTAATCCAGTGCATGATCCTGCTGGTTTTTTAAGGGTAGCAAGTGAGCAGGACACCAGGTGAGGTAAGGAGAAGAAATTATGGATCAAAAATTGTACAAAGACATTATGATCCTTCAGACAAAATAAAATATGTACAATTCTATTCTGTTCTGAGGAGGAACTAGCGGTGTTGGCAGCAGCAACATCAGAAGAGTGCTGACATGCTTTGTATTTTATTTGCCTTTCTTGTGGATTGTCAGTGTTCTCTGAATCTCTGTTCAGCAGCACAGTAAATACAGCCAGAAACAAATGAGGCACTAATTCCAGGGAGGCAGAAATGATCCCTGTGCTCTTCTAATCCTGCCCTTACAGTAATTTTGAAGAAATTAAATGTGGGTTCAGATATGTGGATGCGCTGCATCTTTTCAGGGCTCCCATTTTGTGTAGGGAAATGATTCCCTTTATATATTACAGCATCTCAGAGTGTGTCCATGCCAGTCCAGGACATCTCTGGGCTGTCAGAAGCTATGAGGGGAGCAATTTCTCGCAGCCTGACTTTGGGGCTGGAGCTGCTGCAGTACGTGGTGCAGCAGAGGAGGTTCTGCACGCCCTGGGAGCCAGACCAGTCCCCTGTAGCTGCTACCTGAGCCCATTTCTGCCCCTTCATCCACTCACTCGTGGCCCTGATGTGGTCACAGGGGGTTTGACACCCCGGAACCCGTGGAAGGTTGCGATGAGGTTTTGGAGTTCACCGGTTAAGCAGAGCTGATCTGTGAGCTTTGCCGAGGCAGGCGCTCTGCTGCCCCGGCCTTTGAAGGATAAAAGTGTTATCCAGACAAATCCATGCTGCTTTTCAAAGCAGCAAGTCTGTGTGCAGCACAGCTGGGGTCTGGGAGCAGGGCTGCTGGCAGGGCAGGGAAGGGCAGCCTGCTGTTTTCTTTGGGAGGAAAGGTGGAAATACATTTTTCAAAGCAGCTAGGTTGTTTTGTAAATGGCTGGTTTTAATGCCCAAATCAATGTGTTTTCAGTCGGTTTCCACCTCAGAAGGTAGATTCTAGGTGCAATTTAAAAGATTCCTTTCAGCTTTTTCTAGGTGGCAATCAAAAGTGCCCATCATCTTGGCTCACACATTCTAATTCTGCGATGTAAACTTGTAGTTTTGAGGGAGGAGGAAGTCAGTGTGGAGTCAAGCTGTAAGATCTATTCCCTCTTTTCCCCTTCTATTTTTGGTGTATGTGCTTTGCTCATGTTTTGCAAACACTGCTATTTGTTTTTTAAAGCATACATTTAAAGGACATGTGATGATTACCAATAAACTAAATTAAAAGGGCAGAAGCTGGAGATAGTAGAGGGAAGTTCATAAACCTTGTCACCATGTTCATTTCTCAGCACTGAGTGTTTTTTTGAGTGCGGCACATCACACCTAGACACAATGCTGATTATCTGTGCAGGAGGCTGTTTTGGCATGCTGAAGGAAAGCACTGCTGTGTCTTGCTAATTTGATTTTAATATCTGTGCCATGCCTTTCTTGGGCCTAGAAATTAGCTTGCTTTTTACTAATATAATTGGCTAATTACAACGTCTTCTGTAGGAGATGGGGAGATACCCACAGCCCTTATGGGATTTGGAACATACTAAAGTAAACAGATGACAGTTCCTGATCCAACAAGAGCTCATTTAGAGCACAAAGAAAGGAATATAGCCACTGCAATTTTCTTAATAAGTTTTTTGAGGTTATTGAGGGTCCAGTCTTTGGAATGGAGATGGAAATGCTGGAACATAGAAGACACAGCCCTGTAGGACTTCCATGGCAATAAGGAACAGGTAGTTACAATCCATTCTGCAAGTTTGCACTATTTTGTATGTTTAATCATTTTAAGTTCCCTACCTGTGGCCAGAAGATGTAAAGGAAGAGAAAAAAGTTGCACAAAAACAGTCTCCCTTGGTCCCAGTAACTAAAATATTCTAGGTTTTGCAATGTGATCCTGCAGTTTTGGTGTTTCCTTCCTTTCCTGCTACCACTCAGGGTAACCACTCACCTGGAGTGAGTCCCTGGGAGGGAAAGAACCCTGGCTAGAGCCACTGATTTCCTCTCCCACTGCCTAGAGGTGATAAGGGGTGGACAGATGAGGAAGAGACAAGTGTTACCTCTGCCATAATGGAGCAGTAACTTTGAATAAATAGATCACCTTGCTGTCCTGATCCCAGCTCCAGCAGTCACAGCCTCCTTTCCCCAGGATGCTCACTGGATTCCATCCTCACACAGTCTCCTTCAGACAGGACTCGAGGAGAAGTCCTATCCTAGACAATCAATCGTTGAGCCTGGAAAGAGTTTAAGAGACTTATGCTAATCATATTTAATTAGTGTGTGCAAATGATTCTAACTAAATGTAGACTTCCCTTAGTATCTTCAATTAAAAGCTCTGGATGTACTCCAAAGTTACAAATTCCTTCACTAAGCCAGTAGGGAATGATAATGAATTATTGCTAATATAGTCATAAAGCTTTTATTTGCATAAGTAATATGAAGCTAATGTGTGGATAAAATTATACTTGAAAATGAAATATTATTAAAACAAAACCGTTAATGAATTTGGACACATTACTGAGCAGGTATATTTGGCAGCTGGCTGGAACAGATAACTCCAATAGAAGTCTAGCAGAATCAAAATCAATATTGAATATTGCATAACACAGTGCAGATAGTCAAGCAAGTTAGATGTGCTCATTGTCTCAGTTCTGATGTGCTTCATCGTTGTTCGCTTTTGCAATCATAACCAAGAGAAGGTGTCAGGAAGGAGAACCAAATCCTTGGATTTGACTATTTCATACTGGTTTTTACTGTTTTAATTAGACTGGCTTGAGAGAAGATGAATAAATATTGAAGTTTGTAAGTCATGTTATAAGTAGATGGTGTTCACACATGCTGCTTATACCAGCAGGATGGGTTGTTACCATGTTTAGAATCTTACTACCAAGGCTGGATGTTTTTCTTGAAATAATTCACTGATATCTTTTTACTCTTTCATACTGCAGAAGGCTTTCCTCAATCCCCTGTGGATATGTTAGTGCTGGGCTGCAGCCATTTGGATTTCTTTTGTTTACTATTTTAGTTTGGAGGAATTACTCTGAACTAAAACAATCTTAAGAGCAGGGTAGTATCAGGTGGTAGAACTTAGTCTGAAATAGGAAGTTCTGTCTCTGTAATAACCTGTAGAAATGTGCCTCTCACACACAGCTCCTTCACATGGGCTCAGCTTCCCTGTGGGTTCCTCTGCAGATTATAGGCATAAAAAGATGAAGAGAATTGTAATGATTTGCTTGAAAAGAAGACTAAAATTTGGGGAGTATGATGAAAGTCAGCTCCAGCTTAAGCTGTATTTTTCTTCGGAGTAGTTCTTCAAAGGAGTACAGTGTCAAAATCAAAAGACATGGCAAGGGTATGTTGTCTATTACTATACATAAGCAAACAGATGGTTTACTTTTTCTCCTCTTTTAAATATGTAACTTCTGTGGTCTCATTATGTCTCTTGGAATGGTTTCAGATATCGATTTAGTTTGCAAAACTGAGTTAATTCAATAATAGCTGTATCCTAATTTCAAATCTATTAGAAATATCGCTTGCCAGAGGATCCGATGGTTTACTTGACTGTCAATAATAAAATTGCATAAGCCATAAATCACTTTGGACTCTTGAACAAGATCACATTTCTCTGTACCAGGGCCAGTGCTGGTGGTATTAGCTGCTGGGAGCTGTGGGAGCTTTCCTGCTCCTTTTGAGGGAGTTTCATTGTTTCATGGAGTGATTCCCTCCCACCAGCTGCTTCTAAAGTTCATCCTTTTCCTCCTTTGTTCCATTCAGCCCTTGCTGCCAGAAGGAGGAGAGATTTGGGTCCTTGCTGTTGGTTTCAGGTGTATGCTCATTGCTTCTTTATTTTTCCTCCTCTTTTTTGCTCTTTGTTGTTTAGGATGTTTGTTTCTACTCTGCCTCAAGGAATATAAAATCCAGATAGACAAATACTTTCTTTTCTTTTGCTAACTGTAACTAACTGTTCTGCCCAGAACAATATCTCCTAACCTGGTTTGTCTCTCACAATGAAGTATTTCATGCAAGCCCTTCTGAGAAATAAAAACTATCCCTGAGAACCTAATTTTTTAGACAAAGGTACTGAATAAGGTGCAATTTGTGGGTTTTAGAAACCCAAGGGAGACACAGTGTTATCAGTAGCCTTCCTAGAACACTGATGGTTTTTATAATTCCATCTGTTATTAGCTCAAAGCATGATTGTTTCCTTAATCTGCAGTACTCAGCCCCGCTGGGTGCCCTGACACAAAAGCACTTGCTTGAACCTGTTTGTGTTTGATGAAGCAACACTTCTGTAGCAAACTCTCATGGAAAATTAGTTGATCTTAAACGTCTACACAAGGTGTTGCCATTTCTACAGAGTGGGCTTTGGGGATGTGTTCTGCCTTCCTAATTAATGATAATTTTCAACACAGTGCAAAGAACCAAAGAAGGACTTGACGCACACACAGTTCTCCTGTTTCATGGACATCTGAAATGTTCCACTTTGCAGCCAGCCTGGCTCCAGGGGGTTGAGCCACAGCCTCCTGGCTTTTTAATAGCAACCAAGGGCTGGGCTCAACTCACCTGTTGTGGCATGAGAAAATTGGCAAATATAAATATTGGCAAACATAAAATTGGCAAATGTCTTTTTCCTTCCCAGTGGGATTTGAAATAGGTTAAGGTATGTGAATTGTGCCTGGCTTTACACACAGGAAACAAGCACCAGGATCTGAATTGGGACAGTGAACTGAGGACAGCCCTTGGCTGCCAGGACAGGCAGTTCAGTCAGCCCTGTACCAATTTCAAGGTGTTTTACATTGTAGATTTTACATTTTATGTCAATGGCAGCTGCTCAGGATGTGGGAGTGGCGATTTTTAATGTAGAAGGAAGAAGGGGAGAAGTTTTTCCAACCTCTTTAGGGGTCCTCTCACTTCTCTAACAGTAACAGTAGGGGCAGCACTGAAAAATACAGCCTAGTTCATCCTAGGCCCAAATCTGATAAGGGGTGATGCTGGTTTGATGGTTGGATTCAATTACCTTGAAGGTTTCTTCCAGCCTTGATGATGCTGTGATCCCATTGAGCTGCCACTGGTGAGGTCAGCCTGGCTGTCGGGTTCTTTGGGCCTTGGTGTTTTGTTTTGTTCTGTTTTTATTTGCTTGTGTTGGCACTGATCTCTGGAAGACAGTAAAAATATTTATTCAGCACAAGCAGGGTGACAGATATCTCTTGTATGAAGAACTATTTGATGAGCTGTTAGTTTTGAGTGCCTTTCCTATTCATTGAACTAATTAGCTCTACAAATCTTGCTGTCAACCAGTCATATAGCCACTTATTTATTTCCCCATGTGCAGAATTTTTACTTTGCCGCATATACACAGAGCTGTAAAACCAAATGCACCAAAAATTGCCTCTTAGTTGGATCTAAATGGAAACAAAATACACTTGGAATTATTATTACATGTACCATTAATTTTTATTTGAACTGTCTTATAAAAATGCCAAGCTGTTTTCATTGTTTTTCACTGTTGCACTCATGTAATGAGTGTAATGCTTGTTTCCTACATTACTGGGAGAGAATGAAAATGCCTGTGTGTGGGACAGGGAGAAACAGAGGCTTTAGTGCTGACCACATGGGCACCTGGAGACTCCAGCTGTCACTGACTGCTATGGTTCTTTAAAATTACTGCTTGGTTTTAACTTCCCCTTGTGCTTTCTCTCCTTCTGCAAGCTTTGCTTTTTTTTTTCATTTCTTTTTCCCCACAGCCTTTTAAACATCCCAGTGAGCAGAGTTAAGCATTTAATGCAGATTTCAAACTCATGCCAGTGCAGCATCCAGCCTGGGCTCTGCTGTGCTCAGTCCCAGCAAGCCTGGCTGCTGCTGGCAGTGACAGTGCAGAGGGCATTCTCATGAAAGAGATACAGAAAATGTGCTTTGTGGGAAAGAAAAACCTGAGTTATGTGATTCCTGGCACAAATATCTCTGGTGATTTGATTGCTGTGGCATTTCTGATTTGGGGACAGTATCATGTGGGCTCTGGAGACACAGCAGTATCTGGACCCAGGAAGTGAATGAGCACCCTGTGAAATGCAGCCAGATGTTTTATAGCTGCACAGTTGCCTTCTAAAATTGCCTGTAATCCCTGGAAGTTTTGTGATGTAATGGCCAATGGAATTATGCTGCCTATGGAAAGAGTTTTTCCATTTTGTAACCTGATATCTCCAAAGTAATCACAGCCAAAATTCCTCTTCAACATATGCATATATGTATATATAGGTGCTGTAAAATACTGTTGTGGTACTCAACTCCTCACAACTTCTGAAGAGGAGAAAAAGATTCAGTTTGTTGAGGTAAATGGAAAGATTTTGCTAGAACTGTGTGGGCTTTTGATCCAAGAATTAACCTGAAAGGCATTGAGACATGCCTAAGGAAATTTGTTTTAGAAGGAAATACATACCACATTAGAATAAATTACAAAGTAATGGGGTTTACTAAAGTGGAGTTTGAGAGCTGAAACTGGAGTGGTCTTTTAATCCATGATGGCTGCTCATTTATTGTAATAGTAAGTTTACAGAACCTACAGTAAAAGAGACTATAAAAGATGTAACTTTTTAAAATTATGCTGTAAACCCTAAGAATTCCTCTGTATCCAGTTTAAAGGAAGTGTGGCATTATGTTAAAAACATGTGTCCTTACAGACTCTTCCTCAGGGTGACAAATCTCAGTGGTGTCATTTTCCAGATGTGTTTGATTATAAGTCATGCTTTTACTTCAAATTGTAGGAAGCTGAGTGTTCAGGTTTATGCTTATCTTTGAGTTTTAATTCAACTTATGGCACATGTAATATTTTCTTTAGTCCTAGCACGTCGTTGTCAACTCTACAGAGTATATTTTAGTAGAGTTTTGAAACATTTCTTTGGTAGTAAGCACTTCTGTCTTGGCAATATTAGAAATGCTTTTCCATATCTGCAGCAGTGCATGAATGCTGAACACTCACTGGAGAATTGGGCTGGGTGTTGAGAGAGATTCTAATTCAAAAAAGCAAATGCATTACTGGTAATTGTATTTAGGAAGTTAATGTAATAAAATTAAGAATTAGTCATCTGTGATGAAGTATTTTTTTCATATACAGAATTTTTCACATCCCAAAATTTCTGAATAAAAGCACATCCTGGAAGGAATTATAACAGAGGAAAATCCTCCCATTGCATTTACAGCACCTCAGGACCTTGGGATCTGTTTCTACATCTGCACTCAGGGTGCCACTGGGGAAGAATTCTCCTGTTTCAGAGAGGTTTTGCTGCCTGGAGGTACCTGTGGCACACACAGGTGAGGTGGCTTGGGCTGCAGCACCTCTGCTCTGCTCTGCTGAGGCTGTCCAGGTTTAGCCTTGAGCTGGAGCAGTTTCAGGAACTGCCAAAGTCATCAGAGAGGGGTTTTGACCTGGAAAAGACACAAATAATGTTTGTAAAAGAGCATTTTTATTTCTGTCGTGTCCTTATAATAATGTATTAGTGATTTTGCATTGCCTCCTAAACTGGAGTTCCTTCTCTCACCAGTACTTGAGTGTTTGAAAGCCAGGGTGGGGTTTTTTTCACAGATTGTCAGGGATCCACAAGGATGCCTGTTGCAGGATGTAAATCCATTCACCCACTGAAGCAACATTTTATTCTGTTTAATTTTATCAGAAAAATTTACACTGAGGAAAGCCAGGGCCATTTTTAATGCTGTTATTCATCATTTATCATTTAGCAGCTACAATAAAATTTGGGGAAGCAACCAATGTTCTCAGTGACATATTAGTGCAGATCTCCTTGGACCTTTATTGTCATGCTGGTTAACTCTGCAGGGGGAGGTGGGCAGAACCTCTGGGAGGGCTGCACTGAATCCTGTATTTAACAGCAGAGGGGGAAAAAAGCCTGGTAAAGTTTTTAGTAATCTTGGCTTGAAGGGTAATTTTCTTGTCAACTCTATAATTAATGCACCACACGTTACAGTAGCCCATTGTTATTCCAGAATGCCAGGGTGCATTTCAGACTGAATGGCTGTTTAACAAAACACTTGGCAGATTTATTACCCTCAGGTGATTCTGTCAGTCAGCATTTCCCCATGTTCAACCTGAAGGAGGCAGAATCAATTTTGGTATCTATTTTGTGAAAATCCAGGCTCTTTAAATTAAGCCACACACATATGCAAAGGCCCCTAGAAAATCAGGACTAGTATTGGATCTTCATCTTTTAGCAGGGAAGCAGGAATTACCCTTGCAAACTCCTTGGATTTTTCCCTCCACAATCGAGGCATCATCTGCCACTTCCAATATCTCACAAGAAACATTTGTGGTTATTTTCACATCATGTCTTGAGCATTATGTTTGTTTTTTTGTTCCTGTACAGTGAGTACAGAGCACTTGGCAGTGTCAGAAACAGTGACTCGGTATGGAATGAAAATCCTGAAACAAAGGAGGTGTCATACTGAATTTCCTGTTGCCAGCTCTGCAAAAGAATTCAAGTTATTATTTAATACTGGAGGGGTATGAGAGGCACAGAACTTTTTCAAAACCAAGGTTGGTTTAAATTTCTTGTTACAAAGTATTAGGATTCCAAGGATGAAAATGTCCTTTTCATTAGAAGGATGCTGGTAGAAGGTATGTATAGCCCAGGTATGAAGGCACAGAAAAAAATGTAGCAGGTGAGAAAGTGTGGTTTTAAAAAGAGATCCTGAGGTGACAGTGGGAAGTTTATTCTCTTGAGCCATCAGACTGGAGATGTGTCTGTGTGTTGTGATCCCCCAGGTGGCTGCTGGCCCTGGCTGTGTGTGGGACACATGGGAAATGCACTCTGGAACTGTAGTTCTAAAATTCTGGAATTTGTTATATTTTGAAAATTTTTAAGAAAACATCTTTTCAATAGTTTTGGGCAATCCAAAGTGGTTTTTTTGGTTTTTTTTTTTTTAATCTTGCAGGGATGACACTGCAGGAAAGGGGGCTGGAACTGGGGGAGCTCTGCCCAGAACTCTCCCCAGAAAAGTCTCTGTAGCTCTGGGCTAGGAAAGGAGCACAGCTTTCCTGAGCCAGAAGCTATGTTAGCACTGTTAGGTTTTTTTAGGGATTTATTCTGTGATGTGTGTCCAACATCTCTTTGAGTTTTTATTTTACACCCACAGAGTCTTGTGGCAATGAGTTCCAAAATATGAGTTGTTCTGTTGAAAATGTCACCGGTGTCCCCAAGCTCTTCTAGAATGAAATCAACTTTTTTTTTCTTCCTTTAGTGACTGTTTGGTGCCATTCTTAATGTCATAGACTTCTACTGTGGCAGATTCTCTCTTCAGTCCTTGAGCATGTCTTAGGGCAAAGCAAATCCAAGTAAGGGACACCTGTAAATGTTCTGATATAATCCATAGCAAAACAGAGCTTGAATCCTTGAGCATATAATGAATACACAGTTGGCTCCAGTGTGCTGGATGTCTGTGGAGAGATTTTTCAAAGTCTCAGGCATAATTTGTCTTCCAAGGGAGACAGATGCCAAGCTGTCCTTTGAAAACTTCCTCTTCCTCTCCTTCTGCCTTCGTACTTACTGTGTTTGATTTCATGCTCACCTATGAAATTATTCTTGTCAACCAGTTTGACACTCAGCATTGTACAAGAGGTTTTCTAGCCCCTCACAGCTGGTTGTGGTTTGGCATGTTTGCAGGAAAATGTATAGACCTAAGGATTTCACAGATGGAATTTCAACCATACCCTGAGGTGTGCTGTTCTGGTGGTTAATTATCCCAGAAGTTCTGTTCAGCTTTACCTGTGGGAAATGAACCCACTGTGTTTATTCAGCTGCCATTGCAGAAGTGGATGAGCACTGAGGTTGTTTTCCAGATTGAAGAAAACACACAGGGAACTAAGAAGGCAAATTTACTTTTATACTTCAATAAATGTGAACATGAATAAGAAAGAACCTTCATTGTTTTTAGTAAACAGGATAAATCCTTTTACTTGTATTTTATTTTATGTGCTTCTACTTGTTCCATACCTCAAGGAGCCACCCCAAAATATAAAATGATGTCTAGGAGTAGGGAAGTAAAAGATCAGGCCCATATTTGCCCTTGATTTTTTCTATGCAGGTGTAGGAATTAATATTTCTCTGTTCCTTAAAGATCTCTTTTGCTCCACAAACACTGTATTTGCTGTTGCATTGTCTGAGTTATTTTCATAATTCATAATTACCTTGGTTCTTAAAAATTTAGACATTCATTTAAAAGCATGATCCAATCTTGCCTGATTGCCACCACATTGTGTTTGAAGTAATTACCATTCACTTGGCTTTTGAGGCTGTTGAATGAATTTTCCACATGAGATTCCTTAATTTGTACATATTTTATTGCTATAAAATAGGTATTGGCAAGCTGCCTGAACTGTAGTGAAGGCCTTTAATTCCTATTCCTGTGTTATGAAACAAGTGCAAACGAGGAGGCATAAGAGAGACTCCTTAAAAAATATTTTGTTGACATTTCCAAATTGTCCTTGCGCAGGTGCAAGGTGCAGAGGTAAAACCAAGGTAGCTTAGTTCTGCACTTAAAGAGCCAAAACCAGTTAGTTTTCATCCAAGAAAGATAATGTTCTTTTATGGTATAAAAGCTCTCTCTATCCTTGAGCTATTATCCCCACGAGAAATGTTCTCTGCTTGAAGAGGTTATTAGTGCCTTTGTGCTGGCTTCCTGCAGACTAAGGAAAACCTCCAAGAATATTAATCTTCCCTGCCCTGTACATCTATTCTCCTGTGGCTGAGAGGCTGCCCTGCTAGCTTGGCTTTAGAGCAAGGAGGTGCTTTAAAATAGCCAAGGTTGGGGGTTGTGAAATAAGAAAATTCCTGCTCTGTTTCCTCCTCTCCCAGGGAAAAATCTTGGGGCCTTCCTTGAATATGGGACTCCTTTCTCCCCACCAATTAAACTGACACTTTCCCCTCTGGGTGGCTTTATAAAGAGTCTAATGATAGATTTAAATATGTCAGAATGCTGTAAGTAAGGAGCAAATTCTAGAACTGCTCTTAAAGCAGTCAGGTTTCATAGCTGTGTTTTCCTAAACAGTATTACAACAAAATTTTAGGAGAAAATCTAATGTTAACAAAAAAACTGAGGAAATTTTTTTGGTTTTGTTACTGATTTACTGTAAAGAATTGCATGGAAGGATCTGCCTGTATCCCTACCAGGGTATTTCAGTACAGCCTTTGAGGAAAAATAAAATAAGAATTCTTGGCACATGCCCAGGAATAACTGGTACAAAATTCTGCCCAGCCCAAACTAACAAACCATCCCTGGTGGTCTGGCATTTCACCATCATGATCTCTCATAAATCAAACAGCAAGGCTGTGGAGGCTTTGGGTGGTACTAATGAGAACTTGCTGGCAACCAGGCATTCCAGGTGAAATCCAGCCTCCCTTCGTGCTTCTGATGGGAGCCACAGGAGCTCCCAGAATGCTGCTCTTGGTAACAAACCTGGCTAATTGTAGGAAAAGATTGAGAAAATATCTGAAATCCTTCCAGATGGAGGAATGGACTGTGCAGGAACACCAGGGCTTTCACAGACAGGATTTTAGGGAATGGAATAAGCGTGGATTGTGCCTTGTGGTGATGGTTGAGGTGAGTGGTCTGAAAGTTGATGTAAATGTGTTGGGTTACTCTAATTCAAACATGCTGCTCTACAGCCTCACTGAAACCATTGCAAAAAGGCAGAAATTGCAAAAAGCTTGAAGGCTTTGTTGAATTTGAGGTCCAGATTTGTAACTTCAAACATAAGAAATACAAGGAGAATAAGGAATGTGCCTGATACTGGGCACCACAGGGAGCAGCTCTCCCTTCCCCGAATATTCTTACCCTGTTCCATTAGTCTTTACTAAGGCTGAGAATCCCAGAGAGGACAAAGCCTCTGTTGTATTGTGGCAATAAATGACTTAATTTTGAGGCAGATCACAGATTTGTGCCTGACATTTCTACCTTGCAAGTTTTTCAGCAAACAGTGGAGGAAAGGGAGAAAGACAAAACCACCATGTTAAATGTTAACATGCTTTTCTTCTCCCTCTGGAGGTAGAGTTCAATAAAATGTGTAACAGTTTTAAATCTTGTTCCAATACATTTTTATGTGAAAATATATGAAGTATAGTCTGAAAGGACAAAAGACAAGTCTCATTTGTCCTTTAGGCAAAGGTTTTTAAGTGTTCATATATAAAATATGATTGAGAATACCAGTGACATTTCAACTAGAGACAAAAACAAGATTAAAAACATTCTGGATTGTCCTAAAAGCAGAAGTTTCATTCCTAGGTTCTTTATGAAACCTAATAAGTGAAGTGGTGTGCAATACAATTGAATTGCTGAATACAAATGTACCAAGTTTAAGGGAGAATTCAGCTGGACAACAGTGGCTGAATTCCGTGGTGTCAGTGGCACTGTGTCCTGGTTTGTTAGTGGTCTTTCTCTTCCAAAAAACAGACAAATGTGAAGATTTACTTCTGTACAGGAAAGCTTCCACCTTAACTGTCAATTCTTAGGAACCTCTGCAGCTTGTTTATATCACTTTAAAAATAAAGCCCCAGCCTGGATTCAGAACTGAAATGTGCAGGTGTAACTTTCTGTCCCCCTGTTTCAAGGAATATTCCTTATGTTCCTAGAAACAGCAGTACTCCATCAGAGGGGGCTGTAGTTAAGAAAACAGCACAGGTGAACTCTGTGCATTCACAAAGAGAAAAATACCCTTTGTGTTTCAGGCCTCAGCAGAATGGCTTTGCTCGCTGTGAGAAGCAGCTCCTGCTGTTTCACTGCCGCTCTCTGGATTTGGCCAGTCCTGAAGCTGCGAGGTGCAGAAGTGAGGAAACCTCAGTTTGTGCCTTTTCCTGGGAGAAAGAGGAGCAGTGTGCTTGTGTCTCAGCCTGTCTGCGTGATGTGACTTGCATTCCAGCTCACTCAATCACTGATCTACCTGTTGCTGCAGTGTTTCATGCTGGCTGCAGCAGATTCCAAGGGGAAAGATGGGACCGGGGGATTTTTCCAAAAGTCTCGTAGGAGATTTCTCTCTTATTGTCTATTATATTGCTTTCCCCTGGCCAGTGCAGTTGTGGGGGTGACTGAGCCCCTGATGGAGCAGGCAGGAGATGCATGTGGGCAGAGAGGATGGAAACTGTGGAATTCTCCTAGGTAATGCAACACATCTCAGCTTTGAGGTTCTGCTGGGGTAGAGCCACCCCAGCTTGGGACAGTGTTGGTTAGCAGTGTGGAGCAGTCTGCTGTGTGCACTCTTCAATGCTGATAGTGGCACAGTGCATTTTTTGGGAGGCTGATTTTGTTTGAGGAACCAAAAGAATGACTTTGCAGTTGTTGGGGGTTTCATAGCTGCACCTGCAGCTCTCCAGCAGGTCAGGTTGTAACTCGGTGCAGGCCACAGCTGGCTGACAGGTTGGATGGAATAACAAGTTGCTGGATAAAAAAGTCCCTCTTTAGATGTGTCCCGACTTTACATTCCTAATGTGTGATGTATGCCCATGTTCCTTATGTACATTTTATTTTGAACAACTTTTATCAACTTGTTACCAAGGTATATTTTCTTCTTCATAGCACTAGCTATTTATTTGGATTTTTTTTTTTTTGGGGGGGTATTGTTTGCAATCCAAACAGGCCTTTTTGCTACATTAGCACTTGAAAAAGAGATGTCCTGCTCACGTAAGGAATGCCTCTAGAGAAGGGCAGTCCTGCATAATTTCCAGTTCTCTCAGAGAAACCCTTCATATTGGAGAACTGGGGAATATTACTTTCTGGCCCTGCACACTCTCCTGGGTAGAAGGGTCCTGAAACACAATTTATTGTAAAACACACAGTGGTTACAGAGCTAGCACAGTCAATGATATTCCTTTTATTACCACTCAGATGAGAACACAAAATGACATTGGAAAGCAGTGAACTCACCAGAAGGGCAGAGAAAGCCATTAAATTCAACACGCATCATATTTCATAATCAGAATCCTGCAGTCAGAGCTGACACCACTGAATGAGTTTGTTGCAGTCATGATAATATAAAACCTGCTGCATCTGCTTCCCTTGGCACTTTTCTTTGTAGCCCCTTGCAGTGTACGGGCTATTAATCATCAGTAGCCAGGGACACTGCAGACCAATGCACTTTGTATTGCATAAATTGAAAATGCATCACTATTAGAGAGAAAACTGCCTTCCCTACATCTCTATTTAGATAGGCAGTTTCCTGAAGAGCTGCCATGCTATTATGGCTAACCACTTAATTGGAGTTCTTTTCACAGCCTGGTAATTGGGGTTGAGGGGGGGGAGGATAATGCAATCCCTTTTGTAGCACTCAAGAAAACAAGGCAGGGAGAGAGTTCCTTGCCCTACCTGGGAACCCTGACAGGGCTCCAGCTGGAGGTGAGAAAATGTAGAAATGATCATTTCACCTCCCTAAATTGACTTGACAAAGCAGAGGGCTGGGTGTAGCTGTGGGGGGAGAGGGGTGCTGTGCCACTGGTGCCTTCATGTGTTTTCAGTGGCTGCGTGGAGCGACAGCTGAGCCACGGGAGGGCTGCTGCCTTTCCTCCCATTAGCTCTCTTCACAGAAGAGGGTAAGGCTAGCTTTAGGAGGATGAACAAGTTTTAGTGGCAACCTGAGAAAAGACAGTTGTAAATCCAGCCCTCAGAGGTGCTCTTTGTAAAGAGAACCCGTTTTATTCTACAGCCATTTGTCCAAGTTTTATACGTAAAGAGGAAAGATGAGCATCTAATGAAAGTGGGACATATAAAGTAATTTGTAAATGAAGTTACAGCTTTTAAACCACTTGTGTCTAACTGTACATTTCTTCATAGTTGGAGTATTTTCTCTCGAATGGCTGTGGCCAGTGTTTGGAACTTCATCATCTTTGGTTATAGCTGCCCACACTTAATTCTCATTACACCTGCCATACTCTGGAGATCTTGTTTCCCAGTGTGTGCAGTGATGTATCAGTAAAGCATGAGTCTGAGCTGAATGATATGAACTTGTGTTGAATCCCACATCTTCTGACACCTGCTGCTCAAACACAGGTGTATCAGCTGAACTGCTCTGGCCAGATCCAAATCAGAACTGAGTTTAAATTGATTTATACACAAAGTTAGTTCTGAGCTGTGATCTTCAGCCTCTCCCAGCTGCTTCCTCATGGGTGTTCTTACATTTCAGCTCCTTGATGATGAAGAACATGGAATCACAGAACCATGGAGCATCCTGAGCTAGAAGAACCCACAAGAATTATTGAGTTCAGCCCCTGGCCCTGCACAGACACCCCAAAAATCTCACCCTGGGCATCCCTGGGAGCTCCTGGAGCTCTGGCAGCCTCAGGGCTATGCTCATTCCCTGGGCATTTTCCTGATATCCAGCCTAATCCTCTACTGGCACAGCTCCAGCCATTCCCTGGGAATGCTGTTCAGTGCCTGACCCCACTCTGGGGAAAAACCTTTTCCTCATATTACCATCTTTAACTGGAGGTAATAAGGAATATGTGATATATTAAAATAATTGGGTGGCTTTCTGTGCTGTAATCAGGAAAGGAGGAAAACTGTATTTCATGTGAGTTCAGCACAGGGCAGGCTGAGCTGTGGCTCTGGGACTCATGTCTGTGTCTAATACCCAACTATTAACTCTACCTATAGAAAAAAAAGGAAAAATGCATTTAGAGAGATTTTGTATGCTCTCTGCTGTCAATCACAAAGCACTCTGAAATCTTGAGAGCTACTAGATCTGATTTTAAAATGTAAGTAGCTACAATAACCACATTCAAGTTATGATAAAGCCCTTTTGAAAAACAAGCAATGCTGTCTGCTCAGACTATTGCTGCTGCTCAGTGTTGGTTTCTACAAAGTTACCTATTCAAAAATACCGAAAGTTTTCCTCTTTAAAACCAGGCATACAAACCCAAATCCACACACTCACATTTAACATTATTTGTGCATGGAAGTATCTTGTTGAAAGAAATAAATTATGCAGAGGTTTCCTAAATAATTTAGCAAATAGAGTAAGCAAAAATTTTGACTTCTTACAAAGCACCCTCGGCTTGCTGGCATTTTGTTCCTGTGGTAACACGTGTATTCTGTGTTTTGAGGCTTTAATTTTAATCACACAGTATCCTGTCCTTTGTCAGAGCACTGTTGCAGATGCAATGTCCCAAAGCCCTGTCAAGTTCTGTGCATCCTGTAAAAGTTTCTCCTGTAAATTAAACATTAACATTGTTTTTCGTACTATTGACAACATTTTTCATTGTGGTTGTGGTTACAGTAGCTGTTCCCTACCAAGAGCTGATCCTGCTGTGGGAGGGAATGGGCAGGAACTTCAGGATTCACAGTTTAGGAGCACATTAAAGTGAGCTGAAGAGTCAGACAGTGGCACAGTGCCAGAGTCAGAGAAATTACTCATTTCAAATTCTCATACTCATCTGCACAGTATTTCTCTAGGATGACATGTCCTGCTGCATCCTTTGAGATGAAGCACATCAGAGGAGGTACCCACTGTTGGCAGTGCTGCAGAGAAGAGAGTGGACTGCACAGCCACTGGCTTGCTTAAGATCACTCAGCAAACTTTCTTTTCCTTCCCTTTCTATCTTTACATTGTATTCATTTGCCTTTTGCTTTCTTGAGTGTGCAAAAGAGTAGGAAATGGGTTTCCCTGCCTTGGAGTGCAAGAGTGGAAGAGCCTTGGTCTTGTCCCTGGCAAGAGGCAGCACACAAGGGAAGGCCATCAAGGTCAGGCTGAGTGTCTGTGCCAGCTCCAGCTGCTCTCTGGGCATAGAAGGAAGGTAAGAACTGGGCCCCCAAGGTGAAATTGCTTCACAGGTGCTGAGAACAGAACAGTTTGTGTAACCGCCTGTCTGCCCTGGGCTATGCTACAGACACAGTGTAGTTCTCTCCATGGTGAAACTGCTCATGGATTTGACTTCACTCTCTGTGTGGGAGTAAATTGAAGGTGAATTCAGTGCCACTGCCAGGCTGTGGGGTTCAGGCTGGCCTGCTCTGGCAGGGAAGGGGGGCAGTGAGCTGGCTCAGCCTGGCGCTTTACGCGCTCGAGGGGTGTCAGCGTGGATCACACACTAAAATCATCCCCAGGGATCTGCCTGGGAGCAGACTGTGCTCTGAGAATCCTTCCTCCTGGCACCACTGAGCCTGCTGACTGAGTGCCATTCCCCAGCTCCAGGGGACACCGAGGGATTCCCTCACAGGCTGCAGTTGTGTGTCCCTCTGGCTCCGTGGAGGCAGCTGGGAATGACTCCATGTGGCAGCAGCCTGGTATTTTCACTGTGGGGAAAACACAGCTCTGAAATCACCTAGTCATTTCTGTGAAACAACATGTTTAGGATTGATTACTTCTGGAATCTCTTGCAGCTGAAAGTGGAGCTGTTTAAAGACTTACAGGAGCAGCGAGTCAGGGTCATCCACGTAAATCACTGCCTGCTGACAAGAAATGTAACAGTTTGGCTTACTTGTTAGGAAAGCATGCACAACTGGTTATGTTGAAATCTTAATGGTGCTTTTCCTTATTATTTGATACAGCTAGTAAAAAAAAACCTCAAACAATAAAACTCCCTCACCACAAGCTTTAATTATTTTATGGAGTCAGCAGAAATGTCTCGAGACTTAACATTTGGAAAAAAGCTTCAGCTGATCAAAACCAAATCCCTCCCTCTGTGTATGCATAAATACTTGATTTGCATTAATTTAATATTTCAACCAGCTATATTTGGAAAAATCATTATTAGTAGCTTCCCTGTCATCTCCTGTTCTGCTGAGCTCCTTTGCTATATTGTAGGCTAAAAACATTAGTGCAAATACTGAATGTACTTTGTAGAAACACCAGTCTTCTTTTTCTATTCTGCAATTTTTGTTTCCATTATGGAAGACATTAGGAAAAGAATACTTAATACTAAAAATATAGTGAGTTCTTTGAAGTTATACAGGATTGAATGTGGAAATGAGGTACCATTTTATTTGAAATTCATGTTGTGACTGAGTACAATCCCTTCTTCCAGCCATACCATTCATCCTCAGGCCCCCAACATAATAATGTTGTTTGATTTGTAAATTTTAACAACCTGTGGTTTTGCAGATATAACTCAAATTCCATGTACTGGTTTGAGTTAGATTTATAGTATAAAGAAATTGCCACTTAGAGTGAATTTCTGTTGTAGAAATTCCAAACGTGGCTCTCCTAAAACACTAAATGCCCCCCTTCATTCCAACACATAACACGTGTTTGCAAAGCAAAACCAGAATTATAACAGCAGTTTGCACAGCTCCAGCTTGTAGTATTGCTGCAGAGAATATCACAGGGCTCATGTTAACCAGGCAGAGAGGAAGGAAAAGGTCAAAATTTTCCTCAAAACAACTTTGTCTGAAGTAACCCCCACAAAAACAGAATCAAGAATGTTGTTGGGCATAATCACAGATCAGTGTTTTCTATTAACAGCAGTTTGTAGCTGTTCCAGGTACTGTGGCAGTGCTCATTAGAGAGAAGCCCCAGCACAGAGTGTTTGGAATTCCTCCTGCTGCTGTTTACACTGTGTTTTGTCAGCTTTTGCTCTGCTGGGTTTTCCTTAAGCTCTTTAAAGATCCCTCTTCAGAGTTACATGGCTCTTAAAATCAAAGTAAAACAAAGACCTAATATCACTGTTTAATATTTGAATTAAACTGCAACGTAATAATTTGCATTAATTGTAGCTTATTAATTGCAAAGGACAACATCTTGTTTTGTTGTACTTAAAGATTTTATTAGTAACAGACACTTTTAGTTAGTGTTTGTTGCCCCAAGAGCTTTAGAGGAACTGATTTTCTGTCAGAAAAGATTGGAATCAATTGCATTTCTCCCTTCCAGATAGTGCTAAAACATTTATTTAAAGGTTTATATGCTCACCCTGCCTTATCTGTATTCCAAGTCACTTGTCCAATGAAATAAAATTCATTCATGCCTTCCTTCACTGTGTTATTGACAAAGTAAGCTTTATGTGGCTGGAAGCCAAAATTCTGTCTTTTGGGAATACCTCTCTCTAAACTTGTCCAAAAGAATTATTTTATTGCATTTTTCATGCCACTTCAAGAGTGTTTGGATGGTAAATCCTAGAAGCTGGGCTGTCTGTGACCATATCAGCCTTTTCAATTAGGAGCAAGCACAGCATGATCTAAGTACGAGATTTTAAGGAGTGTGTGTGGCTATGCAATTTTTAATAGAATATTTCTTTTCCCCACATATTAACCTACATGACACTACTTGATTCTCCTATTGAAGAATTAGGTCAAATAATTATTTTTAAATGCCTGGCGTTAAAGTGATGGAAAGTTTGAATGATGTTCAATGAATGTTCTTTAGCCTATTCTCTGTGAGCAGTATGGGGAGAGCAAGTGCTAAAAACTAGTTGTGCCATGTTTCATTTGAAGAAATGGAACATCTGCAGCTGCTGTGTCCAGCCCTGCAGCCAGTGCTGCAGGAGCCACATCCAGCTGGCTGTCAGGGTGGGATACAGAAAAGCTGCTGTGATCCAGGTGGTTTCTCTTATACAAAAGATAGAGCAGGTCCTCACCGAGTTAAATATTTAACAAACCAGAGCAGCCTGGCCTGGCAGAACAGAACTGCTGGAAGAGTCCAGAAACACAACCCAGGTGTCACTTCCCTTCTGTGTTGGCACAGAGGTCCTGTAAAGCCAATGAGAGGGAGAGGAAAGAGGAGAATTCAGCAGTGGTGTGCTGATCTGGGACTAGAACGTGGCAGAGGGAAGCAGTGAGGTTTCCTTTCCTTCTGTCACTGAGCATGTTCCCAGAGCTGACCCTGGGGAGAACAATGTGCACAGAGGCACTGGGATATTACAGCACTTAATTCCACTGCCTCTACCACTAACTAATTAAAAACCCTCTGATTCTACAAAAGCCCTTCCTCTCTATTTTAATTTCCTTTCCAAACAGGAATTCAGTTTAAATTTGACAACCTTTGGGAACTCTGCAATAAATAAGACTATTTGAGTTGTTCTAGAGCTTTCTTAAGCTTTCCTCAGAGAAACTATCCACACATTCAGAAACGTGGATGAACTGAGAATTGAAAGCTGAATAGATCTAATTGTTTAAGTTCTCACAACTAAGGGTGGAGAGGAGGCTGGGAAAGAGGAATTAATTCCATTTCTCTTCCAGAAGCTGCCTTCTCTCTAGTGATGCTCATGAGATGAGCCAGCTTGGGGAAGCCCAGTTATGGGAAGAGGTGACACCAGCAGCCCCCACGAGCCTGAGGTACCCTGGGCTGCAGAGGGTGGGAGCTCTTAGGGAAGGGGGAGAACATCTCTCTCACTGTGCAGGTGAGACAGAGAGCTGTAGCATAAATAATTCACTAATGAATTGGCCTCTGCCTCGATAAGCAGAGTGTCTGTAAACTCTCTAAGGTGATGCCAGGCTGGGCACCCTTGGCCCAGCCTCAACCCAAGTGACTCACATTAAGAAGCACCAAATCCATTTCTCATAGAGATGAGAATAGAGGTGAGAGAAATGAACCCTTCCCCTTGGGGCGCACACCCGAGGGCACAGAGTGCCTCTCCAGCCCTTGGGGTGCTGCTGAGGGGCTCCCCCATGGTCCCCAAGGATGAGAGCTCAAGGCACAGATCCCTCCTGCTGGCCCAGGGGCAGCTGTGGGCTCAGCAAATGTGATGGAACACATCCCATACAGCAGGAAATGGAATCTCAGTGGGAGAATGGGAGCTCCTAACAGAAATCAAACTCATTCACGAGCCAGACTTGCCCCAGGAGCTGGTTTGCAGTGACCTCATTTGCCCTCTGCTGTTACACCTTTGTCCCAGCAGCACTATTCCACAGGCAACAAACATTTTAAAATAGCTTCAGATATGACTGATCAAAGACAAAATGTTGCTTTCAGCTGCCACTTGGCAGCTTTCACCCTTGTCATGGGTAGGTGGTTTAAAGAGGTAGAAAGCAAATATTTGGATTCTGGAAAAACTCTTACTGCACCTTGTTTGTGTGTTTATATTTGATTAAACTAGCAGCTGAATGGATGAGTAATTCTAGAGAGATGGATACATAGAAAGTAAAATGATCATTTTGTGTTCAAGCCAACTTGCTAATGCAAAGCTGATACTCTCCTGATGGGCCAAAGTCATTTTCCTTATGATTATGAAGAAACTCAAACATGTTTATGTGGAGTTTTCCAAATTGATAAATTAGGAAGGGAGGATTTCTGCACTGAAAAATAGGCAAGTCTCCCAGCCTTCATCTTCCAGAACATTGCCAAAGAAAGACCTGTCCAGAAACTACATTGCCTGTGTTGTTTCTGCTTATTTTATGAGGGGATCCTCTGATGTTAAGACTAGGATCTGAATTTGAAGGACCTGAATGCTCTTTGCTGTGAAAATTCTGGGCCAAAGTTTGTCTAGCAACCTTTGACATATAAAGAAGGCTGGTGATTGCCATTTTCATTTCTAAATGTTGTAAATGACTGCAAATTTGATAGGATCTATTTTTAGATCTCACTGTAAAATACAATTTCAGAGACTAAATCAATTTTCTTCTTCCATACTTTTGGTTTACACTCCTTCCCCCAGAAAATGTCTAATTTTAATGTTCAATAAACATCTGTAAATGAGCCTTCCACTCCATAATCCACCTCCTATGTTCCTGGTTTATACTGAAATTAATAAGTTCAGTCTATTTACCATACTACTTAAAATAATGCTTTTAATGCTCTGTACAACTTCATTGTCTTTTACTAGGAGCAAAAAAGGCATGGAAATAGGGAATGATCATCTTTGATGTGTCCGAGTTCAACACCAGAGACTTCTAACCTGTGAGTCTATGAACAGAAATGCCAGTAAACAGATTTGCAGAAGTGCTTGATCTGTTTTCCAAGAGCATTAATTTTCATTTTTATCCTGTTTATCCTTCTGAGTAATAATTCCTCATTCCTGATTTGGAGATGAGAACCATGCATTATCATTCAGAATGCCACAAAATTCAATTAAGGGCTGGCTACAGCATCCCTTCTTGGTTTGTGAATGATTCTGGTGAGAAAAGCAGATGACTTTTTCCATCACAAAGCCTGCCTGCTAATTTTAACCAAGCAGACAGCCTTAAGCTATGCAAGCTATCATTAAACAATAAAGAAACATTAATAAAATGGCTCAAGGGGTAGTCTCATTCAGCCAGGGGTAAAACTATCCTTTGAACATTTTAGGGAGTGAGGACATAAAATAATGTCATATCTCAGATAATGGAATTCCACATCCACCAGGCTCCAGCCTCTGGAAGCTCAGCTTGCTCCTCCAGCTGGATCCTGGCAATTCTGCTGTCTGTCAGTCAAGTGTCAGCACTCTGCTGTCAGCACTACAACCATCTTCACCTCAGAGGTGTACAGGCACCTGTCAGCTTGATGGAAGCAGGCTGTATATAGTGACAGGATGAAATGTTGATTCTGCTCCTCTGACATCATTATTATCATTTTTAGTATGTATGTTTCAGTTTACTTTTCAAGATGACCAAAAGTTGCCAATGCAAGCTTTAATTTCTCTTATTTAGAAACCCTGAGATATCTTTAGGCACTTGGAAAATGCCTCACTTTCCCCCACAAGTATTTCATGAGAATTTTCTGACTTCTACCCACTTAGTACATAGTCATGTTTTTAATTCTTTACTTCATGACTCCAGGGAGAGAGGCATGGATTAAATGTTCTATTTAAAAATGCTTTGACACGTTTTGTTGAAGCCAAGACAATTCTGTTGAAGTATTATCATGATTTACTTGAGGTAAATCAGCAAATAAATCATGTTGCCCCATAGGGCCACTCAGCTGAGCGTGTGTTTTATAAACACAGAGCCCTATAGTGGCAGCAATTGGCACATTTCCTTCAAGTCAGAGATTACACACTAAGACAGAGACACTTAGAGAGCTGCTGCTGGTGGTGTCTGAGCCCCTAGGCTTTGTTCAGGCAGCTCCAATCTGAATGGATCACTTCCTTACCAAAGGAAACAACAACAACAAAATCTCTGGAGTGCAGTGCGAAGCGTTTTCCATTAATGGCAACGTGAACGTTATTGCCGAGCCGAGTTATGCCAGATGATTGTATGCAGCAGAAGGTAATTTAATTCACCAGAATTTTCCTGTGCTTTCCCCTCCAGGTTAAAAGTCTGATCAGATGCTGGCTCTACATGCAAAATCATTGAGTGAGTGCAGCAGCTCCTGGGAGAACACAGAGCTGCATCAGGCAGCAGCTGGAACATCCCCAGTGCTGGGGGAGCAAACACTGGGGCTGGGGTTCCCCACTGCTGTCCCCAGCCCTCAGCTGCTGGGGGAAAGCAGGGCCCAGAGGCAGCAGGAAAAGGTAAGTTGGAAGTAAGTAAGGAAAAGCCTGTTGTGCCCAGGAATTCCTGAATTCCCAGGAAAAGGCAAAGAGATTTCCCCCCTGAGGCCACGCTCACACAGGATACAAACTGCTAACATGAACTCAGGATGGTATCACCCTGATCCATTATTATTATTTGAAATGTTGAGTTGTTCATTTTAGCATATTTACCTGCTGAGCATTTAGAAAAGCCTTGGTTTAGGTATATTTTTAAAGAAGAATGGAAAAAAAGCTATCCTGAGATCCTTGCTTTTCATTTCATAAAAACTTTTAAGAACTCTTTTAATTAAATTATTAAAAAACAAAATAAAATTGCTTAAACTGAGAGGAATACTTCATTTTCTTGAACATAGTTTTTTCAATAATGAATTTTTCAACAGAGTTGTATTAAAACAAGACTACTTGCTAACGAGAACCTGCCATCATGTTTAGAGTGATATTCTAGGGTATTACTAGTACTGTGCTAATAGCTTCACAAGCAGTTAGTTTCTCAAAAACAGATTTAACACATTTCCAAATAGAAAATGTGTGTATTATTTTGTGGCTTAAATCTGTTTTATCATGCTATCACTTCCAAAATACTGAAGATATAAAATGGTTTATAGTCCAAAAGATAAAGCAGCACAAGCTGCTACGTTGGAATATAAGAAAGCATCTGAGAAAGTGCTAAAAGCTATTATTACAGCTACAGAATGGACTTGTAAATCTTTTATGCAACTTGATCAGTTCCCCTTGGAACCACACTGTATTGTTTTCATAAATAAACACCCAAAGTTGCTGTGCACAGTATTTCTGGTCTATCACACACTGCTTTTGTGCTTTAACAGGGTTTGTGCTAAACTGTAAACTACAAACATTCCCATGAAAAATCCTCGTTTGCAGCTGGTGGATGCATCCTTATGACAGTCAGCAGAGCCTTCACATCCTTCCTCAGGTGAAGTGCTGCAGCTCACAGCCCCACTGGGAGGAGCAGCCCAGCGAGAACCTGATTTCCTGACCTTGAGTTTGTCCATGGTAATGAGATTTAGGGGATAATTCCCCTTCTGCACTGGTTTCTTTTTACAGGAAGAAGCAGTAGAGAATAACCCTCCATTTTTATCTGCTCAACCATCACAACTCCAAAAGCCTCCCCATGCCGGCCTGTCTGCCTGCATTTAAAGCATCCAGCTCCCTGGGTTGTTGCTCAGGATTCTGAGCCAAACCTGGCAGGTAAGTTTGCATTTATCCATTTCCAGTAGAAATGGATAATTTCCTTCTGCTAGACCATTATTTTCCAGCTCATTTTTAAAATGGACTGCTCTTCAGAAGATCACTGGTTAAAGATCAGTGATTTAAGAAGGACAAAGCTCTACATCCTGCAGGCTGGAGCCCCCAAAATACCCTTGTTGTCCCAGCTCCTCACACTTGTGTCACACTCACCCTCCTTCCCACTCAGGAAGATTGCAGAGATACCTGACAGAGGAAACACAGCTTGTCCAGAGGATTCTCATGGCTTGGTTGCAGCTCATATGATGTGCTCCCCAGTAAACTACAGTCTGAGACTGTTAAACTCTAAGCACTGCTTTTGATAAAAGTAAAATTAAAAAAAAAAAACAAACTGACAACTCTGTGAGGATGTGGAAGAGGTGAAGATGCACTCTGATGAACAGTGGGAAATGAAATCACACAAAGGCAGTTTCAGAAATAAGGACTCTTGAAGGGAATTGTTGGAGAGTCTGTGGAGTCCAAGACACATAAAAAGCATCTAAACTATAAATATTGAAAAAAGTCTTTTGGTAAGAGAACAAAACATTTTAAGTGCTGCACAGGAAAGAATGGAAATCTGTGCAGTATAATTGTGCATTTTATAATTCTGAATTAGTGACAGAAAGGTAAAAAGGGAAAATTGGTGTAGTTATCTTTTCAGGGCACTGATGAGAGGTATTCTTTAAATGTTCTTCCCTGAGTCAGGATCCAATACTGAAGTCAAGTAAGACAAAACCATCTGCAGCTCACCATTGTGCAGAAAGTGTTTCAGTCTGGGGAATGGGACAATTTAACCCATCATCTTTTCCAGAAGAGAAAACCCATGGCTGTCTACATGGACCACTTGGTGCACAGATGGTGGTACCTCAGAGAACAAGATGTGAACAAATGGAAGATTTGGCACTTTTAAGAAAAACATCTGTATAAGCTCTGAATGAGCACTAACCTTGCTGCCATGGAGTGGCAATAATCTCAGCATGCAGCAGCAAATAATTTGTCCCAGAATGGTTTAAATTTCTTAGCCTAAAGCAGAAATTCCAGTCTCCACCCCTGAAATGCCTCCAGGCTGTTCTGTTGGCCAGAGCATGAGGACAGCTTGGAGAGAGAGGAAAGAACTCTCAGTGCATGAGGATCAGCTGGGATCCAGACATTCGTGGAGAAGCTCCTGCTCTTCTCTGAGCCTCCTGCTGTTTACACAGAAAGGACCATTAGCTGTGTCTTGCAGAGGAATTGAGAGATTTGCTGTGAGTCTCACATGGACTTGAGCCAGAAACGCAGCACAAAGGCCTGAAAGTTGAACTTCAACTGCCTGAAGCCCAGAGCCGTCCAGAACAGGGCAGTGGATGGACCACAGGACTTGTTACGGAGCTGTGCTGATCTGAAATGAGCTGAAGGAATGTCTGCAGTGGCATTTGTGCAGCTGAGCCCCAGCCTTGCATTGGGACCCTTTATTTTTCCCTCAGCAGATGGAGAGTTGAAGAGATACTTTCAAACCTGATTTCATGTGAGAGGTTACAGATCCAACCTCTGTTCCTTGAGGACTAAACCAGTGGTTCTGCACCTCCAAAGGAATCCGCAGGAATTCAGACACAAACCAGAAGCAGTTTCAAGGTTGTACCATAGTTTGAACCATTTCTGAGCAAGACAGAAGAAATGAGCAGCCATTTAGAGCATGTGCTGCTGTTAAGGCTCATGAGCTCTACCCATGTAGCAGCTCTCAAGGATATAAAATGGACTTGAACAATAACACTGGATATTTCTTTCCCCTTCATGCCACAAAAGGCAAAGTTCATCAAGTGTCTTTCATTAGAAGCCATTCAAAAAATGTACTGCTGCTGTCTCATTACATGTTTAGAAGGATTCCTTCATAAGGAAATGAAAGAGAAATAAAACCTTTGGCCCCACAGCCAAAGGAAAACCCAAAATGTTTCCTGTATGAGTGGAAAGCAAACACTGAAGGAATAAAAGTGGATATATAGGAGCATGTGCCTATGCACACTGACAAGACATAATTTAAAGAGCTATGGGGCTGCTGAATCTGAGGTCACTTTTGCTGATATCTGTTGAAAATCACTGTAATATAACTCATACCCCAGCACAGAAAGATGTCAGGGAGCAGCAGCAAAAATACAGCTTGGAAAGATTTGTCTTCACAGATGGTCTAAATTGTACCACAGAGCACAGACTGTGTTTTCTCCTACAGCATTTTGCAGGTTGTGTATCCTGTGTTCCCAGCTACACAGTTAGGAGATGGATCCTGAAATAAATAATTTCTTAGTGCCAAGTCAGCAAATTTTAAACTAGTGAATGAGCCCTGACTGAACATGACTTTCTCTGGGTGCCAAACCAGACCTTATGGTAGGACAAGCATGGTAGGAAATCAGTTCTGATTTCATTGCAGATATCACAGAGAACAAACGAACACTGAAGGAGTGGATATATTGGTCAGTGTTCATCAGGACCAGCTGTCAGCTTTTTACTGAGCCAGATGTGCAGATTTGTGCCAGCAAATTCTGAGGAATTACAAGGCTTTTCTGAGGATGCCACATGTACTGGAAAGTACCTTGCAAAATCTGTGCCACCCTTCATGGTCCTCCACTCATTTGGTTTTCCTCGTGGATCTTTCTTTTGCTCACAGATCACCTTTAGGATTCCTATTTACTTCCTCTACACTGATTTTATCCATGAAGGAGTCTGGCTGCCTGCAGCAGCTGGTCTCTCTCCTCTTCCTCAGTGGATTCCTTGGTATGTTCCCATTCTGATGTGATACATGATGTCTGCTTTCATTGCCTACTGGTCAGAAGTAGTTTATCAACAATCCTGTGAATGTATCAACTCTCACCAGCTTAGAAAAAGAAGAGCAGAATTTACTAGTACCTTTCCAGTAACCCATAAAAATTCTTTTGGCTTTTGTTTGTGTGGCTCCTGGAAAGTGAGGGGTGTGAGAGAAAGGTAGAGCCAGTCCATAGTCTACTATGAAAATTAACTTTAATGGGGAAAATAATGTTGCATACAAACCAAGGAAGCTGCACTGCATGGGAAATAGAGCATGAAAAGGATTTGTGCTGTGATGTCAAGATTAGAGACAATAAGCAACATGAATTAGCAAGTGGAATGCAAATATTGTACATTCAAGTGTAACTTCAGTGTAATATCAGAGATGTGGGTTCATAAGGAATTAGAGAATCTCTAAAATAATATTCAAACTTGTGCTCTCTGCAGACTGCAGCCCATGCACTGTGGCTTAGGTGGCCCCAGCCTTCAGTGAGCTAAAGCTGATGCTTTCTCCTTACTCTTTTTTATCAGTATTTATTGCGTGAAATTAGAGATTTTGTTTATGCAGATACATTGCATTTAGGTCAGTGACTTGCTTACAGGAACATGTGGAGGTGGACACGTCTTGGCTTTGGACAGAGATGGCAGCAGCAAAGATTCTGGTGCTTCTGGAGGGTGAGAGCTGAGCAGAACAAAGATCTGAGGGTGGGGACAGTGCCAGGTGGAGCAGGAACCACAGACTGCACACCCTGCCTTCTGCAATTCTTAGAGGATGAAGGAACAGGGCATCTTTCAAGAGAGATGATTTTTAATAGTGCAACATTATTTAGTTTAAAGGGTGCAAAACCACCTTGCCTCTGAATGTGGAACCCAGAGTTGTATAAAACATGGTGCACTTAACAATAAAACAACAATTTAAGTGATTTACTGAATGGGGGCCATGATATACTAAAAGCTTTCCATAACTGAAGGGGTTGGACTGGGAACCTCCTGAATGCAGACAAGAAAAATAAGTTTTCTTATGTAAAAAAAAAAAAAGAAATTTAAAGTCATTACATGTCTTATAGGCTTGGAGGAAGAAGTATTTCAAAATAAGAGCAAATGTTCCGTTTCCTTCAATTCTGCATGAACAGAATTCCTTTTTCTAAAGGACAGGCTCTAGTCTCAGCTTGTCTGTGCCATTCATGTCAGTGGTAAATTTAAGGATGATCAACATTACCTCCTCATTACCAGGCTCTCTGCTTGTGAGCTTCAGACTTGAATACAAAAATGAGAGGTTTAGGGCTCACACCATATAATTCCTTCCTATTTTTCCCTAATTTGCAGGTTTAATGCCACAGAAATTGTCTTCTCTCACCCTCATTACTTGCCCTTTCCCCCATAAATTGTGTAGTTGCATTGCAGTGACTCCACTTGTCTCAACAGCTGTCTTCTGTGTGCATTGTGCTTCTCCACTTGACCCAAAATCATCTCAGTACTTCATTTTTGGAGGCATTTAATTGCTTTTCCTTAAGGAAATTAATTCCTTCCTTGTAGAAGAAAGCCAGCTTCTGTTTTCCACTTTTTGGGCAGAGAGGGGAGGAGGAATGAAGTGGGTGATTTGGGTTTTTAAATCAATGAACTGCCAAGCTACAGTACTAGTGCAGAAGGGCAAGTGTGTAATTTTCTCAGTAGCAAATATAGCTACATGTATCTAAATCTGAGCCATTCATCAGCTCCTTTATAGGATAAGACAGGGCTCAGAAATGATTTTCTGTTTAAGTACGTAAGATCAAACATGTTTGTCATTTTAGCCTTCTCTTTCTTCTATCTGATTTCAAGATCTTCAGACTCTCTTTAGATGTCATTGCTTCAAGCTTCTGCTTTTATCACATTAACCACTCTTCATGAGCTTTTCCACATCAAAATGTATTTAGATACATTGTTGAAGAGAGCACACTTGTTAAGACCTCAATAAAAAGTTAGAGAATTTGTGCCTGAAACGTCATACAAACACACTTAGAGGAAATAAAAACATTGAAACAAAAATGAAACACCCTAACAAAATTCCACAATGCTTCACTCACATTTTGCTTTTTCAGGGAGAAAAAAAGATGTTTTCCTTACGTTTGAATACAGCTTTGTGTGCAAAACTCCAGACAGAATGAGCCATCTCCTGCCTGTCAGATCCTTGTGTTTGCTGAGGTTAGGGCTTTTGTGGTTTTGAATTCTTCTCTTCCTGCTCTATGAGGCAGATTGTTACACCAAACTCTAATTAGGAAGACCTGCACTTTCTAATGAATTGTCAAGGCCTTTATTGAGCCACTTCTTCAGGTGTCTGTGGATCTATTTGAGTTTTTGACTAGAGAAAATTACATGCAGGGCATTGAAGCTCTCATCCCTCACACATGCAGGATTTGGCTCAGCTTTGGCAGGAGCCCTGTTTGTGCCTGGAAGAGACTGTTCCAGTGCACACCAGCAGTGTGGGATGACAAGGAGACACCTGCAAGCATTTCGGACTGGCAGGTTTCTTTATCACTTATTTTTGAGATAAGGCTGCTGCTTTTTCCACAGCTGCTTGCTGGACTGAAGGGCTGTTAGAAACTCCAGCAGCTTTTCAGGACACGTTTGTGCACACACAGGTAGATGGATTGGCTGGGTTCTGTCACCTGTGATGGGGAACTGCAGCACCAGCATTTGCTGCAATATAAACTTCCTCTCTTCCATCAGCATCCCTGGGGTGTTGGAATCTGGCTGAAGCACACAGCATGACACTGATGTGACAGCATGTTAAATGAGATAAAGCCCAGTCCCCAGATTTGCATCACCAGGTCTAAGGGTCACATGCACCCAGCTTGCTCAATACATTCTCCTGCATTTCCCTCAGAATAACTGAAGCTTTGTTTGAAAAGTACCTGCTTTAGTTCCTTGAATTTAAAAAAAGACCAACCCAAAACAATTAGAAAAGAGTACTGACACGTGTCTGGCCATCTCCCAGGTTCTGCTGTGGAGCTTGTCTCTCAGAGGAGGGGGGCCACGTGCAAATGCACTCACATCCCAAGAGAGTGGATTTGTGAGTACAACATAAGCACTACAGGGATGCTTATCCAAGGTGGAAAGCCATTGGCTTCCTTGTTAGAAAGGAAAGGTGCATCTCCTACATCTTTGGCAAAGATTTTCTTCCCTGTTCAGAAGGTGCTTGAGCAGCACAGAGCCCCCTGCTCTCAGCTGAGTCCAGCTGCACAGCCCACACCTCCCAAACACTATTTCCAGAGCGTGTTGCCTGGAGGAAGTTCAGAGCAAAGGTGTTATTAATCACTAGGAGCAGTTTTCCCTCACCCATTTCAATTTTTCCATTGCAGAGGGTCCTGTAGTGTCTCAGCTGTTAGCAATCAAGTCCCAAAATGACCAGTTCACAGTCCTAATCAGTTCTGAAATTAAACACCCCTCCCAACACATCATCCCTCAGAAACAAGACTATTTATTGAAAGTCTAACAAAAACACCCCACACTCTCAAACTCATGCAGTGTGAAGATAATGAGCAGTACTCTATATTTTTGGTTTAGTAATTGATGTCTCTTAGATATAATTGCATTGAAAAGGAAAATTTGTATTTAAAATATTTTCATAAATGAGGCCCAAAGGAAACATCTTAATAAAATGCAGAAAATCTTTGAACTGAGAAGACCTAAATGGTAAATTCAATTGTCTTCCATTTTCCACTCTCAATAACACAGGATAAAATGGTTACCTTACAAAGGAGATGTGTGACACCCAGCTCGTCAAAAGGTGTTACTTGTTAAAGAAGGCTGGGCTTGAATACCTTGCACTGGATTTTGTAAAAGATTAAATGCTAATAATCAGATCAAATGTGGATATATGAGCTGGGAGATGAGGCTGGGAAATTGCTTGCCAGACTGAGCAAAGAGGAGGACAGCAGTAAAGTTATTAGCTCAGTTAAGGAGAAAGATGGTTTGGTGAAAACCTATACTCACAGAAATAAATCAAATATTTAGAATATTTTAAAAAACCACCAACTTAAATCTGTGGACAGCTTTTCTCTGACATCCTCTATGCCAACGTAACCTAAAGATTTCTGTGTTTGTGATTGAATATTACAAGAAGTTAACTACAAGAAATAAATATGACAACATTTAGCAGCCTTTCAGTATTTTACAGTTACTCAAATGGATCTTACAGATGGGAAATTACTGTTATCCTTGTTTTTTATGGACAGGAAGGGACAACACTCATAGCTGCAGCTTTCCCTGTTCTAACCTGCATCCCTCAGGCTCAGGGCAGTACATGGCTCTCCTGGTGCTCGTCCCCTCGTGGGCCAGCTGTGAGGCCATGAACTCTGCTTTCAAGATTGATTTCAATGCTGAAGCATTAAAGCAGCTTTTTAGGTACCAGTGATCCCCAGTGCAGGATATTGGTGGATGTTTATGAAGCATTTTCTTACCTCCCAGTCTGTTAGCTTTTCATTAATTCAGGGATAGCTCTAGAAACACAAAATGTGTAACAGTGGATTGCCTACGTGATATCTAAAAAAGAAAATAACTATCTTAAACTCCAGAGACCCTCACTAATTGACCTGACATGCTTATTAAGCAGTTTTGATCAGAAATAATTAACATAATCCAGCTAGACCAATTAGAGCTCAGAAAAGGGAAAAAAAAAAGAAATTGGAACATTGTAGAAGCTTCAATTTGAAGAGCATCATTTGCAAGATGAAATACCAGCTGATTCAGCAAACAAGTAGGAGTTCAGGAAAAAAGTTATAACCCCTCACCCAGGGAAATAGTAGATAAACTGAAAAGCCATGACAAGATGTTTTCTTCATGGCAGATATGCAGAAGACCTTTAGAACTTTATCACCTCTAGAAGAGGTGGGCAGAAGACAGAGTAGTTTAGCCAGTGCAGCAGCACTAGGAGAATAATCTAAGAGTGTTGGTTCCACACCAGAGGCCCCGTGGATAGGAGAGATAAACAGCTTGTGGGAAGCCTGCTTTGGAAATTTACCCCTGAGAGACACTTTATTAATTACTGTTTGTTGTTTCCCCTGCAGAAGCCTGGAGATCGGAGATGTAACCATCCTAAAGGCGAGGGAAGAGAGAACTCTGCTATGAGACTGAGCAGTGAGTGCACACATAGGAAAAGGTCCCCCATGTGCTTTAATTAGACAATCTCAGTACCTCTCCTGACGAATTTTCATTCCCTGCAGGATGGCCTGGCCTGTCCTGGGCACACCATCCCCAGCTTCACCCTCCAGACAATCCCCAGCCCTGCCACGTGCCCCTTCCTGAGACACCTTCGCCAGGCCTGGCCATACAGGAGGAGCAAGGAGCACTTGCATGTATCAGCAGGAGGAATATTAAGGTGCTGTGACAATGGATTGTACAGATTCAATTCTTTTCTGGCAGAAAGTTGTCATGAGAATTGTGAGCAGGTGCTCAGAGGGACCGATTTTTAGAACAAATGTTTTGGTTATTAGATATGAGATAATATGGTCCCAGGGAGAACTTTTAGTAAAATAAGTGTATGAAAACCTTTGTAAATGGAAGTTCCCTGCCACACAATATCACATTTATAATGGCCTATTTAAGAAATTTAATGTCAGTGGGGTTGGTTAGAGGTTTTGTGCTTTTGTTAATTATTTTTGATCATACCTGTTTTCACAGGCAGGTGTGTTCATGTGTGTGTAACATGAAGTTGTCAGATCCTGTAGGAAAATAGCAGCAAATCTCAGCATCTCAAGATGCTGTCTTGAAACTTCATCTTCTCTTAGTTGCACCAGAAAACTAATTCCTTTCTGCACAAAATGAACAGCTTTAAAATCTCAAACTTCATGTGAAAATGAAATATTCGAGGAAATTTTTTTCATCTTCAGCCTTGACACACACTTTGCATTCCTGCACATCCCCAAAATTCCTGTCATCTCAGGGAATGTGGATTTCAAGGCTTAGATTCAGTTGGACTGACTAATTACTTGTGTTGTAATGATCAACCTGCTTAATTTATCACTTCTTTGAACATTTAATTAGCCAACAGTGCAAGGCAATTTAGTTCTGAATTAGGATAAATTAAAATGCTAGCTTTGCAGCTTTAAGGATATGTGAACTACCACCAATTGCTGCTATGAAAACATTCAACAAAGCAGAGAGAAGAATGCAAAGATCTCAGCCAGGTTAATGATTCTGAAGTAACAGCCTTTGAAAAGCTAACTGTGAAATGTGTCTGCTCAATCACATGTCAATCTGTCTATGCTGAAGGATAAAAACAAGAAGCTGAAAATGGCAATTTCCTCCTCCTCCTCCTCCTCCATGCTCAGCTCCAGCTCCTTCCAGTGCTCCTCAGCCCATTCCAAGCCCTGTGTGACTGGGGTCCCAGTTCAATCCCTGTGCACATCCATTTGGGACAAGGTCACATGATTTCCTGTAAGCAAAGCTGTAATTTGTATTTCTAAGTACTCTGAAACTGCTTTGGAACTGCCCTGGTATCTGACAGTTAAATGTTCTCAAACTGATAGGGAATAATAAACCTGAATATAGAACTTTCTTCGGAAAAATGAGGTTTAAGATCAGAAATCCACAGAGATGCTTTTGTAGAGATACCCAAACTGCTTCCACTATGTGTGCTGTCATTTGGCTTCCATGACTAAGCCATTGTGATAAACTGAAAATGACCATGGATATCACTTTTTGAGGTGCTAAAGAATCACAAGTCAATTCTTGCTGGTTTTCTGAGTCTCATTCTCAGCCTTGCACCTGTAGCACACATTTAGTTGCCTTCTTCATATATTTCCATCCTCACTATGGAAAGGGTGAAACTCCTGATATCTTTGTGTGTCTTGATATCTTGGTCAAAGCCACAGAAGAAAAAAATTGACTGTACAAATCCTTGGGCTGTTTTGACCTCTTTGTTCTTGAGGTGTTTATTCAAAATGTGAGCACACATTGTTTGTAGAGCAGAGATGAGGACCAGTGAATCCATTTCTTTCATGTCTAATGAATATAACTCTGCAACTGCAACCACCAGTGAGATGCAAATACATTCAGAATCTCCCAAAGAGCTCTGAGAGATACCCACATACATTGGTATCAGACATCTCCTGACACAGAAACCAAAGGTGGCAAGCAGAAATACCAGTTCAATTCCAAATTATTCTGACTGCATTTTTCAATGGTGTATTTAGTGCTAATTAGTCCATTTTGAATTGTTTGCCCAAACTATACAATAATATCATTTCGTTAAAAAGGCTTCAATTAAAGAAGAGAGAAAAAACTTCCCATCAGAAAGCTATCTGCACACTTATTATATCTGCACACCCCATATATGTGCACTGTATAATCAGGCATGCTCAAATTAGAGATGAAATTACAGCTTTCCTGTTACCATGAGAACAGCAACATTTCTCACAGCCTGTTAAAATTATTAACTCAAGTAGCTTATATCTTCTTAAACTTCATTATTATTTATCTAGGGTTGTATAAGCTTTGGCTGTGCCCACACTAGCCAGCATTAATCACATCTCAAGTGAACTACTGCCAGCATGGAGAGAGCCTCCACCATTTTTTACCAGCCACTATAATTAGCTTTTATCCTTCTGTTGTCTGTTTTTTTTTTTTTTCCTGGTAGCCATGTGTGGACATTACAGCAACTGCTACAATGAAAAAACCAGAAAAGCTTACAGGAATCTCACGGCCTGTGCTCCTCAGCAGTGAGCAAGCTCAGTGGTGCTCTCAGTTCAGTGGTGTGGGGTAAAGGAATGATGATGAGAGCCTCAAAGCCTTGCAGCCAGTGCAGGTCCAGGTCTCAGGGAAGGTTTTGTCACCCCGAGCCTGAGGTTGCCATGGCAATGTGCACGGATGCCAGCCTTGCTCCAGCAGGACGAGCTGTGTGTTTTCCCATCTGGTGGTGGCTTGATCCTCTGACACACAGCCTGCCCTGTCCTCTCCTTCTCACCTCAGCAGCACTTGGAGCAGTTTTGCTTTCAGCATGGAGAGGGTGAGGAAAAGCTGCTGTGAGTGTTTGGCTCGGTGCAAAGGAGATGAACGGCAGGAGCACGGGTCTGAGGCAGATCTGAACCAGAAATCCTGCTGGCAGCGAGTGCTGGTGGCAGAGCTGGCCTGATTCGTGCTGCACTTCATATGCTTTGCATGTCCTGGAGCCTCAGAAGAGATGGAGGGGACATTTGGAAAAACAAAGGGTTCCAGCTGCCTTGTTACCCGCTGACACAGGAGTCACTGTGGCTGCCTGGGCAATCCATCATGCTCTGGCTCCCACCTAGCTGCCAGCTTTCAGGTTATTCCAGGAAAAGGGGACTCATTTGGCCATGTGTCAAAAGGAAGCACAGGTGAATTCCAGTTTTGGTCTGCTCAGCTGAGAGGTGTTTCAGGCTTTCCTCATGACATGCTCACCATTAGATTCCTGCTGCCATCTCAGAGAGGGGCAGATAAAAGTATTAGGATTTCAGAAGTCAAATTCACAGAATTCCTTGACAATTCTGTTTCTCTTCTTTTGTTTAATTGTTACTCAGATACAGTAAAACAGGCTTTAGGGACTTGAAGATGAACTGTGTTGTCTCCTTTGGTTTGCAGTATCAGACCAGCTCAAACAGGGGCAGTGGCACAAGCCCAGGAAGGGAAGTGAGTGAGTGGCAGCTCACCTTGGGACACCTGAACAGCCTCCAGGAGCCCTCTGGCTCTGCAGGTGCTCCTGGGACCACCATATGCGTGCAAAGCTTGGGCCACACACTGCAGTCCTGCACTCTGCAAGTGCAATGTGGGTAACAATCACCCTGGATTCCTGTTCCTTCTCTCTGGTTTTTCTGGGGATGAAAATAACCCCTGTAAAGGGGCTCTGCACTTGCCAGTTTTCAGTTTTCAGACTCTCGGGGGGCTTTGTGCCCCATGTCTGTGCAGCAGGGCCGTCACCAAGAGCTGAGCTGGAGGCCACACTCACCTGTCCTGCTCTCAGAACAACTCTTGTGCTTGTAAATCACAGAGGTTAGTGCAAACAGCTCAGAGGTGTATTCCAATAAATCTTTGCAACGACATCATTTTAGTTTTGCTGGAGTCCTTACAAGGTACAAAATATTTCCAGAGGGAAAAAGACCTTATGATTGGAGAGCAGCCCTTTAACCCCCACTGCAGCCCATTTTTAAGTATGCTCAGGCATGAGGCAGGTAGACAGACCAGTTCCAGTACAGCCAGGTTATTAAAACCTGTCCCCCAACCGTATAAATTTGATGTGTGCACTTGATGTGCATTTTACCTGTATGAAAGGGGCCCAGTGTATTTCCTGCAGCATTCACAGTATAGTAAACTAAGCTGACACTTCTCAACACTATTGGAATTGCTAGTTTTTAAATGACTTTGTATTACTTTGCTATCTATTAGATTTTTGGTTACTTGTAAACACAAAATTTCTTCTTACCCAGCTCTTCCTGTAGTTTTGCTGCCTCATCTTTTAAAGACTCTAAGGCTTTTGTGATCAGTAGCCACTTACTGTTTTGCAAACAGAAGTAGGATAATGAAGATATGTTCATACTAACTGTGAGGGTAAAGATAAGATAAAGGAGAAATGTCTCAATAGATGAAAATAGTTTTGAAGAGAAGGAATGCCCATGAATTCAGGGGAAAATAATAAGGTTCCAGAGATAAAGTAAACTATAACAATCTTTATGATAATGGGAGAGGAACACATTAAGAATTTTATTAGCAAGAACTACAAAAATTAGCTCTCTCCAATTTCATCTTAGAATCAGTGAACATTTTGTTTCCATAATAAAAACAGCAATGAAAAGAAAATTGGACACAGGGCATTACACTTTTTCCTCTGTAGGGGAAGATGATTTCTCCTCTCTGAGGAGTAATATGGACAATCAAGGCTGCAGCTCTGCGGGACACGGTGCAGGTCAAGGTGTGCCACCTCCCTCCACTTCACAGCTCCCACTGTGTTTGATGAGCACAGTCCTGGGAGAGCCCCATCTCCTCAGCTGGTCACCCCAGAACAGGAATCATCAATAAATGAAGGGGAAATGTTTCCTTTTTTCCTTTTCTGCTCAGTGACTACAAATGCACCTGGGGCAGGAGTGGTATCCACAGGGTGTCCCAGCTCCTGGCAGATGCTGGCCCTGCCTGGCCTGAGAAGGCCTTGAAGGACCACAGACACCTTGAGCTCAGGAAGAAAAAATCTGGGCCACACTGAAAGTGCAGTGAGAGGCTCCTTATGGCCTTCTCCCTGCCTGCTTTAAGAATCAGGTCAGGACTTGAGCATTGCAGAGTGAGCGTGAGCAGCAAAAGGACTCACGAGACGAAGTTCAAGAGAGTGAAAAAATCCTAAAAACAGAGCCACTGGTAGACCTGCAGGGAGCAGAAATCATCTGGGAACAGCTGTGGATACATTCCAGAGCAGAGGGAAGAAACTCTGCTCAGCTTGGCTGTATCTTAGGTTCAGCCTAAGGAGCCAACATTTGGCACTCAGTTACTAGAGCCATTTCCATTTTCTTAATCTCTGACAGGAAGTGTAAATACTACAAAGCATGTGGTGCAAGAACAGCTTCCTCAGAAAAAAAAAAAAGAGAATTAAAAAATTTACCATCAATTCAACATTAACTTGAATTCAGTTACCACCTGCAGATTCAAGGCTGTAGCTGTGACAGGCTTCAGGATTAGAAATTCCTGCATCTTTAGTTTTTTCTAAATACTTTACAGCAATCCACATCAGCTGCATCATCCCTTCTCAGCACCATCCTGGAGATGTAGAATTTGAAGTTCGTGAATGCCTCATTTCCAAAGCCCAAACTGAGTTCCAGTTGGTTACTGAAGCCTCACTCTCTGGGATATTTTCTCCCATCTCAATAAAATGTGCATGGTTGTTCAAGACCCAAATGCATCCCCTTGTAATGATCATTATGCTGCATTTTGAAGCCCATTTATCACTTCTCAGGAGCCATTTGTAATATCGTAACTTTGCTCGCTCACTCACTGTAAAAAAAATTAGCTGTTTCCAACATCTAATCCTGCAAGAGTAGGTTGAGTGCAGTGATTGCTCCAACTGCCTTGCCAATGAGTCGAAACACTTTTTGCTAGGGCCATTAAGCAGACTAGGGGAACATTCAGTTATGTTTAATGTTCAGGAAATCACTACAATTGAATTCCAAGGATCAGGGAGAAAACAAGTAAAATTAGAAAGGCTGATGAAATGAGCAAGGGAAAATGTGCATGTTGCTAAAGAACCTGAGCTTGTAAAACATGGCTTTGGAATTTTTTGCAAGCTTGAGATGTAGGAATCTTATCCTGGATCAGTTTATCTACTCGATTATCTTGGTATAAGCACCAGCTCTAAACCAGGAGATGGATCCCAGGGCCACTACAGCTCCTGCAGAGCTTAGTCAACCAATAAGACACATTTAAGGCTTCAAGTTAACTGAATTCCTGGATTCACAGCACTGAAGAGTTAACTGAGCACGGCATCTTCGCATTGCAGAGCCCCAGTCACTGCCCAGGCTCAGGTAAGATTCAGAGTGTTAGTTTAGAGTTAGTAGATACTCAGTGTTGTAAGTACTCTGAGCTGATGTTGAGCTAGGCCAGTTGATAAAGACTGTTCACATGTGGACAATGAATTCTGTGGGTTTCTGCAGTGAGGCATGAGACAGACTGATTGACTTCTAGGCTACTACAGGACCATCCTGTCAATACTCCTTCCCTTCCATTGCTCTCCTTCCTTTCCAGATGTGGAGGAAGACCTCACATCTATTTTTTGAATAGCAGCAGCTGTGGCACCTTACCCCAGAGAAGGAAGTCGTCTCTCAAGTATTCCTGCCAGCATCTCACGATGCTCCAGCGCTATGTGTTGGGTGAAGGCCAGTGAATTCCTCTCCAGGCTGCTCTATGATGTCCAAGAGAAGCAGTGCCTACTTGCCCCATCTCGATGCTGCCCTCTGTGAGTCCATTGGCACTCAAACCTCTCTGTTGGCTTTTTTTTGGTGATATTTTTGCCTCTTTCATGGTGAGCAGTAGACATGGCACAGCTGGGAGCTTTGGAAGTAGGTCTCCATGTATTACTGCTGCAATAAATAAGTGGTTTCATTTCTCCCACTAAAGAGAAGAAAAAATAATCTATACAAGGTGATGGATGATTGCACTCACCATTTGTAACAAGTTCTAATAAAACTGTAGGAGAGTTTTTCCTCCCTACCGCATTCCAGCACAAGGGAAATTTTTAGAACCTCTCACAGTGTCACAAATGTTACATCCTTCTCTTTAGCTTAGAGATATCCCTTTTTTAGCAGGTACTTAAAAGGCACAGAGATTTCCTTTCAAGATTGTGAGGTTGATATGTCATCCACACGACTTGCTATGAGTAACACTTGAGCACAGCACGTACCCAGGATTTCCCATACCGTGCCTGCACACACCTGCAGGGGCACATTTCAATAACCTGCACCTTGTTTTGGGGGAATTTGGGGCTCGAGGCTGTCTGGTTGTTGTGAGAGTGTGATGTGCAGGTGGATGGCTGGGGAGGCACAAAGCCAGGCCTGGAGAGAGATCCCCGTGTGAGGGACAGGCAGCGCACAGACAGGGGGAGGCCAGAAAAACCCCCAGCGTTGTATTTTGGTTTGCTTTGGTTCGTTTTATTTTTAAAAACAACAAAGTAAGAAGCCCTCACCTCACAGCAACTCTAAAGCATGGTGATACAAAGCTTCAAAGACACATTTGTGGAAGAACTGAGGTAGCTAATTTGTCCTGGATCTGGAGAGGCCTGTGCAGGCCGCGGGAGCACAGCGGCCTCCGAGTGCCATGGAAGGGACAGCGGAGGTACAGCAGGGACAGGTGAGGTACAGCAGGGACAGGAGAGGTACAGCAGGGACAGGTGAGGTACAGCAGGGACAGGAGAGGTATAACAGGGACAGGTGAGGTATAACAGGGACAGGTGAGGTACAGCAGGGACAGGGGAGGTACAGCAGGGACAGCGGAGGTACAGCAGGGACAGGTGAGGTACAGCAGGGACAGGAGAGGTATAACAGGGACAGGTGAGGTACAGCAGGGACAGGGGAGGTATAACAGGGACAGGTGAGGTACAGCAGGGACAGGTGAGCTGCACCTGCCCAGCACAGGAGTCCCAGCTCTGCTCTAACTGAGAGCAAGGTGCCAGGAGCCACGGGCACTGCTGGCGGGGAAGGTGAGGAAAGGGAGACCTGCTGAGGTGTGACCTCGCCACGTGGCAGTGGAGCACAAAGAGAAAACACCAGCACTATTTCCTAGATAAAAATCTGCAGTTTTAATTATGTGAAACGGCCACTTCCTAATGAGTATAATGAATATACAAGTAATGAGGATAGGAGAATAAAGTCAGCTCGTACGGGGGGAAGAAGGAGCTTTACAAATTCTGTAGCACTGCTCAGCGCTGATTTACAGTAATTCCTTTCATTTCTTTTCTAATTAAACATCTCCTGAAGGATCAGGCCTGTCAATGTGATCTGAGGCCTATAGCCTGAAGTGTAAAGTGAGGCAAATTGCCTGACTTACTTGTGATGATAGAGTCATTTTGGAAGGAGATTGAAAATCAATACTTGTCATCCCTGTGCAGTGCTCTTTATTCAGAGGGGCAATTTGTAAGTGTAATCTGTATGAGTGTAGTGGGAGCATACAAAGTTACAGTACTAGTCATGCAGAGTGAAATGACAGAATATAAAATACAGGCTTTTTGCCATTTTATTCATATTAATGTCAAGGAATCTTATGAATAAGCACAACATTTTAATTCAGTGCTGTGCAGTGAGGCCACTTGCTGCATCTTTTGACTTTAGCTGCAGCCAACATTACAGGTCCCAGTGTTTGACATGACTTCCCCTCTGACAATGTCAGGGCATATCTGTGTGCAACTGCTTTCAGCCACAGCAAGGCAAACAAGGGCTGAAAAAAAAAAAAAAGAAAAGGGATGGATCAGCCCTGTGTGTGCTGAGAAAACAGCAAACAAGCTCTCAGTGATGGTGGGGTTTAGTCAAACTCCAGGAGGATGGCAGCACTGGAGTGCAGATGCAATCACAGAGGACAAGAGGCACTCAAGATCTTGTGCTTTTCTGAAATGAGAGTACTCAAGAGCAAAGACTGACAGCTCCTTACTCCAGGCATTATAGAGTCAGGTGCCTTGTTAGCTCCCCCTTGCAGCTCTGGCAGCTCACTTTAATCTGCACTGCTAACTAGGAACAGTTTTCCTCCTGAATCTCTCCTGGAATGAATTTGCCAGCTATGACAATTTTTGGGACAAATTAATTAGGTCAAATTAGAGAGGGCCAAATGGGCTTTGGTTACTGATTATTCAGTAAGTGTTAAACTCACTTTACCTATTCACTGTGTCAGAGGAGTGAGCTGTAATTCTGGTCAGCATTTTTGCTTTGCTTTATTCAATGTGCTATTTTGCTCTTACTCAATGTGCCTCTTTTCTGTTACCCATCTAAAGTATTCTCTCATGCTGAAAAAATCAGTGACATCATAAAATATAATATATTTCTCTCTGTGTAAAATGAGTTTTAAAGAAATAAAATTACACAATTACTCAGGAGAAAAAAAATAGTTATTTTGAAGAGAACTTTCTTCTCCTCAAAGCACTACTTCCCTCCCAAGATAGAGATATTAAAATTATAAAGGTTATGAAACTGGCCTAAAGCCTTCCTGTGAGGAGTCTGTGCCCAAGAATTATCCAGTGGAAGACAGGGGCTTCCTATGGATATGCATTTTATATCTCATCTGACTAGGAGTGCATTTTAAATTGATGTTTTAACTATTTTTCTGAGGGTGTTTTCAGTTCATTTGCACTCTGCTCAGGAGACAGAGTGGACAAACACAAACCAAACACTTCTTGCATCACCTGCCAGAACTCCTAAATGGCATTATAATTATTTTAAACAATGAAAAGTTTAATTGCCACTTCTTTTCCATTTCAAGAGTGATACTTTACTAACAGCCCTGCTGACAAAAGCTGATATTTGGAAACGCTGTAAAGCACGGTCTCATTCCCAAACTTTATGGTACTTAGGTGGGAAGAACAGAAGAGCTCAGTGACATGCTGGTTGTGATGCTGCATCCCTTTGCCAGCCCTCTTGAAATCAATTGGCACGTCATGTTTCCTGCAGATGGACCACAAATGGCACATGTACAGCTGATGTGCTCTGGCACTGGGGAATGAGATTGCATTTGCCAGTTATCTTGCCAGCCAGAAGCCAGATTTAATTTGGAAGAGAATGGTCCACAGTTGTTTAGAAATAGCAAGGAGCAGATTTTAAATCATCTTCTGTTCCTCCCTGTTCAGTCTCATCCTGTAATTGGTAAATGAGAGTCCCAATCAGTTCAAATCACGGGAAAAATGTGTCTCAAGCAGCCAGTGAGACAGAAAACAGAGGTACCCACTCCTTGATACCATGATCTTGCAGCTGTTTGCAAGTCAGATGTAGCTAATCACAGGGTCCCAGGGAGCAATTAGTCTCTCTTTCTAGATTCCATGTGTAAGTTCTAGTAGAAAAGAGCTTTTTTTCTGCTTGCTGCCCTGATTGTTTTTGCATGCTCTTAACTATTTGCCATTTTATCCACCAGAAGGGACATATAATGTCATTTTATATGTTTGTAGATAAACATAGCTAGACTGAACAGAAAGCATTTTAAATTGAGTGTAGTAAAGTGATTGGAAGTAAATTTTCTGTGTTTATTAATCATGGTGGTTTTCACTTCCTTCTATTTCTTCTTTGGTAATGTACCATCCTTCAGTCTGAATGAATTGCTTAAGCCATGATCCTTAAAAATGAATTAAGACTGTCTCAGCCTCCAGACTTTGAGAGGCTTGCACAGGGCTCGTTTTCAGCTGACAGCAGCTTGGTAATCAGCCTTTCATCTTGAATCTGGGCAACTTTAAACTACATCTGGAGTACGTCTGGCCTGATTGTGGATGATTGTTCTTCATAAGGAGATGGCTTTGGATAGTGCCATTCCCAGGCAGGGACACCCTGTTCTGGGAGGGATGGGTGGCAGAGTTTTTGAGCATCATTTTTTAGCTCTGTATCTTGAGGACTGATCTGTCAAAGCTCTTGTTTTCCATCTGATGGAGCCCCAGACACGTTGCAGACACTGAACCGTGGTGCCCTGGTGCCTGCACATTATTTCACTGACTGGTTCCTGTAAGCTCTGCTCTATAGTGCCCGGCCTTCTGCACCTCTGCCCCACAGGCTCGTGTCCTGTGGGCTCCAATTGTCTCCTTGGTGATTTCTGGTACTGCCAGATTATCTGAATTGGCAGCTGGGAAATACATTAGATGTGTTTTTTTCAGCTGAGGACTTTTTTATATCTAGTTATTGTGTCTTCACTTATTATTCTGCTATCTGCCAAGAGTATTTTAAAGTGTGCATTTTACAAGCTGCTGTGTGTTTCTCATGGTTCTTTATGCAGCTTTTAAAGTTGGTTTTCCTTGGCTTTAGTCTGTCAGGCTGCCTGGAGTTTCAGCATTGGATTTGCAGAAGTACACTTGATGCCTGAAGGCCTTTGAGCACATTGAATAAAGCTCTGGGCATCACTGGCCTGGCCCTGAGATGTTACCCATGGCCTTGTTCTTCTCTTGAAAAATGTCAGGTTTCTAAAGGCATCAGTAAATGCATCTGAGCTGAAATATGATTCAGCCAAAATCTCCTTTCCTCCCTGCAGGCCAGGTCTGAGCCTCAGCACTGCAGTCTGCCAAAGCCCTCATGGCGTGTCCTGCAGGCAATGGCAAGGGCCATCACTGGCCACACCAGAGGAAGAGAGGTCACCCCAACTGCAGGACGAGCTCAGTGAACCCCTGGGCCAGCCTGGGTGAAGAATTAGGGTTACACTGCCTGTCCTTGCCATACACTTGCCAATAAAAAGGGAGATGATACCTTGGTGACAGCTTGGGGCGGTACCTGCAGCAAACTGACATAAGCGACTTGAATTACACTTTGGAGATATGGTAACCATGGAAACCTGAGGGAGAAACAGTTTTTCAACTTCCAGTGCCTGGTGGTTTAAAAACTCTCCATTGATACTTTGAGGTGGGAGTCTGAGTCCCAGATACAAGCTCTTTTGTGGGCAAACAAGAGCACTGAGATTAACAGAGGAGAAGTCAGGTTCTTACATCATCTTACATGGGCTCAGATGAAGCAGTGCTGGTTGATTCAAGCTGGTGTTTTTAGACAGAGAAATGATAATTTGGTTGTGCCTGGCCTTGTGCCTTGCCAAGTATTTCGGGTAGGAACAGGTTACAAATGTGATTCAGCTGCCTGTACACGTACGGTTACACAGCTGTAGAAGTATTTTGTTGCATACAGGTAGAGATTTTATAAAAGAAAGGCCTTATAAAATCGTGGTTTAGGCCTGCTACTTCAGCTAAGTGCAGTTGGCCTGTTATTTCACTTCCCCAGTTCATATATAAACCAACAAGAATTTAGCTGGAAGCATTTTTGGCTTTTTAGATAAACTCTCCCCCTAAAAATTTGGACTCCAAAGACTATTTGTACTCTGATATTTTTCTTTCTTGTGGCTGTATCAGCATGTGGCAGAAGGCTCTACCCTGCAGCATGATCCCTCATGCTGGAATTGTGCCTGGTGCCAAGATCTGAGATCTTGTCAGGAAAAACTTCCAAAGGGCAGATTGTTGCTCTTTCAGAGCCTCTGTTAGAGGACAATGAACCAAAGCAGTGTCAGGCTTGTGCACAGAACTGGAATGGAAATGCTGGGGTTTCCATCCTTTGCAATGACCCAGGTTTTTCCTCGGTCAGTTTTGCTTATTCCAGCTTGGTAAGTTGGAATACTTCTGTATGAAGTAACAGATGTGTAACTGTGATCCTCCAGGGATGAACAGTGCGAGAACAAGAAGTCTGCCCAAGGATTCCCAGAGTTTTCCCATGTGTTTGTTTCCCTGTGTTAGCCTGAACCTTTCAGAGTCAAGAGAACTAAGAGTACAACATGCTCTATGTTCTCTAATGTGACCTTTTCAAAGCTGCCTTTCAATCACAAGGAAGCATCAGGAGATACCAAAGATAACAAGAACTGTGAGGTTTCATGCAGCTAATTTCTCTTTATTTAGTAGAAGTCTTCAATTTATTACATTTGACTCACAGCTCCACTGGTCTAAGTTGGGTTCAGAGGTTTTGACCTTTCAAGTGAAAAATAAGTATTGAGTGATTGGATTGCCTGAATGTTTCTAGGTGTCCAGTAATAGCCATTAATGTAAATCAGCTATTTGTTTCATTAACTAAGGCAAAACTTACATTGGCCAAATTCTGACAAAGAAAAAAAAAAAAATCCCTGTCTGAATTAGATCAAAGGAATTAAAATAAGAACCACTCGGTGGTAGCAGTTAATGAACTATAGCTAACTGAAAAAGTCTCCTTCCAGGAGCAAGAAAGGATCAGTTTGGTCTGTAAATGCTCTGAACACACAATTTGCATTTCCCTCCACCACTAATTTGTCTGAACATCCCCAGGTGTGGGCTGTTGCCTGCCAGGCTCTAAATGTAACTCAGCTGTGCTGCATTGAGGGGAATCTCTCCAGGTTTCTTGAATTTTCACTGCCAGACCCAGCCATTTCCTCAGAGGCTGCATGTCACCAGAAGATTCTGATGTCCTCTCTGAGTCCTCTAGCGCTTCTGGGAGGTAATTTTTATTATTTTTTTTTACTTCTTCAAAATATTGACATGAAAGTATATAAAAAAATAAATTATGTAACTCTCAAACAGTTGATGAAAAAGGATAATTTTAAAAAGGTGTTTAATGTGGTTGCTTAAAGCAAAAGTGGGAAGTGTGTGTGCAAGAAAGGCTAAATAGATGTGAACATGTAAAGAGAAAAACATGAATCAACTGGTTTTCTTTGCTTTGGGATAAAGATTTATAAAGACTATGCATAGCCTGGGAAAACAATTTATTTTCAGCCCTGGTAATAATGTTTCTGTAATATTTTTAATCATCAAATTAGGCCTGCTAACAAAGCTAGGGCGGAGTCTCCCATGCTGGATTCAATCCACAATGCTGGTATGGAACAACATGGGGAGACTTAGCAAAGACCAAAAAGAGTCCTTGGAGGAGGAGGTGCTGTAATTCAGGTTCTTTCCCTGTGTTTCCAGTGCTGCTTTCTGCCATCTCAGCCTGGCAAGAGATATTTTAAAGGTATAATTTGGAATGTGGTATTGATTTCCATCAGGCACAGATCAGATCAGAAAAAAGTTTCTTCAGCTGTCTAGCTTGGATTCACTCAGCCAAGCATCATTCATCTTGATTTCTTCAACAAAGGAAAGTTTAAAACTACAGGAGAATGATAGGAAAAAACCAAACAAAAAACAAAGAGGGGAAGTATTTTTATTGAGATGACTTTACCATTTTTACCAAGGTTTTCATTCCTCACTTTCTTATACGATGACTGGGTTTCTCTCCCAACTGATACACATAAAAAATCTACATTAGCTTTCCCATGATATCAAAATTACTCGTTTTTCCTCTGCTTACAGTAAATATAACTGTAAATACCCCAAGTGTATCTGGAATATATTTGCTGAAACCTCATTGAACAATGTTAGAATCCTGAATCATACTAAATTCTTTCCTTTCTGTCTCCCAAACATTGCTTTCATCCAGTTTCCTGATATTTTCATCACTTTCATGTGGTGTCTTTCCCCTTACAGCACAACATCAATGATAAAACAATTAATACTGGATTTTTCATACAAGAGCAGGCCCCACAATCTTGGGGAGATCAGACCTGTGGGGAGATTGAGTCTGAAAGCCTTTGAATTTGGATTTCTCCAGAGGCTGTTGTGTTTTATTTACATTTCCTATTTCCTGTCAGAGTGTTTTCTTTCTCTTCAGTAGGAAAGAGAGGAGTGTAAGGTGTGAACTAAAAGGCTGTAAATTGTCAGCTGCTGCCAGGAGGCAGCTCTGTGCTGATCCCCTGTGCCTGCAGCCAAGTTTCTCCTTCTCCCTGCTCTACCTGGAAATACCTGTCTCTGTTAGCCCATGGGGTTTCTTTAAACTCCTAATTTCTCCTCAGGTGCCATCCATTGCTAGGGCTCTCTTCCAAATCCCCCTCCTCTACCTGCAAGATAAAGTGCAAAGCCTTGAAGATGCATGGCCCTTCTACATGCCACAATAGCTTTTTAATTTGACATTAACCACGCTGTTAAAGTGCAGGCAAGGGAAGATGTGTACAAGCTGTCCTTCCCAAAGTGTTACTTAATCACTCCAGTCTCCTGCCCCAGACCTGTGTGCTGCAGACAGTGTGGACATGCCCTTTCAACCTGCCTTATTCTTTCAGTGGCAATATCCAGAAACAATTTTTAACCTGTAGTTTTTCCCTTTCCCCTATAGAAGAGGCTAGAATGGGGGGTGGGGAACCCCACAGCTTAGCTATTTGACTTTGCATCATTGCAGCAATCTCAGTGGGAGCTATTTGATCAAAAATTTAACAGCTTCGTGTTCCTATATTTCCAACACAGGTACTGGAAAGACATTGTTAAATAATGGGCCTGCATTTCACATGGTTTCTTCTGAAGTCTTTAATCAATAAAATGTTCTTTAGATCAATACAGATGTTATTTCGCTGCTTGGAGCCATTTGTAAGTGTATGGTGGGGGTAGTTACAGCCTAGTCAGTGCCTGGTAAGGATAAACTCTTGGGCACAATGCACTTACAGCTCCACTCATACACAGCAGGTGTCAATACAGAATTGGGCACACCGGCATAAAATCACAACATCCTCTCTGCCAAGCAGCTCCAGATAAGCTGCACTGGGGGAATGAGGGTTGAGTGTGTTTAAAACCCTGTTTAGTTCCCTATCAACAATGTCAGCAGAAGTGCTTTGCAGATTTATGTTGATTATTGTATCAGTAAACTGTGACATAGTCCCTTGCTGAAAGGATGTCTGCAAAATGTGCCTGGTGCCTTGATAATGGAAAATCTAGAGGATCATTCTAATTCTGCCAGCTCATTTCAAACTAGATGAGTTTTAAGCTGCATGTCATGGGTGGAAAGTTTGGACATTGCTGACGGTGAGAGGCTGTTGTCACAGTAATATTGGTGCAAATAACACTTAAAGTGTTGCAGAATGAAGGCTGGAAGATATTAGAACCTGGTTTATAGTGATTTTAAAACTCGGGTATACAGCTTATGCCTTCAAAGCATTATACAAACTTTGAATAATTAAGCACTTGGGTTGGCAAAGTAGATACTTTGAAATGAAACCTTCAGGTCACGGACAGGTCTAGCAGTTTTCCTTTCCTCTTGTGTCAGGTGTAGGATTTTGTCTGCTGGCAACAAGCCTGACTTTTTGAGGAGCTCAGTGTTGGTGTTGAGTCAGCTCGTGCCTGTTCTTCATCTCTGAACTCTAAGCCATGCTCTAAAATCTTTGCATGCCTCAATAGCTAAATAGGGGGACCACTTTGTCACAGCACCTGGAAAGTTCTCAAATGTGGCTGCCAGACAGAAATGTGATGAGTGAACCCACAGGAGAAGGGGGAGCATCATCATCTCCCAGCCAGGGCAGAGGAGGCTGGGGCTGCAGCAGGACTGGCCCGGGCTGCTTGTGCCAGGGGCGGTGTTACAACAATAATTAAGCATGCAGGAACACTGACTGTCTTCCAAGTGCTTAATTTTCCTATCAATTTTAATTTTCATATTAATTGCCATTAGTTAAAGCGATGTAATGAGCCTAGAGTGCCAGATAATAATGACAATGGGGGTGAGTGTGAATTCTGACTCCTGCTAGTGAAAGTAGCAGCTCGTTAGTGAAGGTCTGTGCTGGCTATCAGCAAACTCATAGTTAAAGCCTCAATTCAGCCTCACTTTCAGTCTCTTCCTGTTGTGTTTTGAAACCACTGAATCCCTCAGACAAGTAATTGTTCATTTTGGTGCAAACTCCATGCATTCAGACTCAAATCTCCTGTTTTCAAACCAATTAGGAGATGGTAATTACCTGTGGGACTTGGGGTTTTGTTTGTCTGCTGGGGCAATGCAGATATTCTGTTTGTATCTCCCCTTCTAGTTATCAATAAAACACTAGAGCAAAACAGTGTTTTCCTCTTGGTGTTTTCAGGCAGTGTTATGCCAAATGAAGGCAATATTATGAGACTGCATGTGTTTGGGAATAATCATGCAAGCTATTAGTAATCATGCTTCACTGTTCTACAGCGCTGCTCATCCCTCGCTTTTTTTTGTGTTTGACACACAAGAACAATTCTCACTGTGTGATAATTCCCATCACTGCCCCTGCAATGCTGGACCTGAGGTCATTGGGCAGCCAGTGATGCAGTCTCTGTGAAGAGGATGAGTGCAATCTCTTGAGCTTCAGTACAGCTGTACTTCTGTGAGCTCAGACTTTGTGAAAAACTTGTCTCTAACACATTCTCTACCCTGGTATAAAGCAGCCACTCCAACTCAAGGACAAGCTGAGCAGAGGAAGGATATTGCTAAGTGGCTGTTCAGTAAAGGAGACCTGCAGAACATGGAGAACGCTGATTTCTTTTGAAAAGTGCACAGAGGAGTGGATTGGGAGTCTTTTGTGACATAGTCAGCACTCAGTTGCCAACCACTCTAGTAGGTGACAAGAGATATTCTCAACTCTCATATAATTTCCAAAGGGCAGAAAAGGCAGTTGTCAGCTCTTTGATCTCTGGATGAGGATTTCCTCTTCATCTTCCCCTTCATAATGGACCCAGCCCTGGTGAGGCTGAGAGCGTTAAGGAAGAGAATTGCTTCAAATATGCAGCAGTCTCGTTTTAAAAAGAGAACACTTGCCATCTGGCTATCTACCCATTTGAAAATCATTTCTTCCTCAGTGTGCTGATTAACTGGGTGATTGTCAGGAACTGTGGTAATCTTTATCCTTCAGAGCAAATTTAGCACATTTACTGCTGCTGCAAAGAGTCCAGGAGTTTATGCAATTTATTAATTGAAAACACTATTTGAATTCATTAGTTTTGTTCTTTTCCTTCTCCTAAGACTTGCAGTGAGTTTGGCCTTGTGATGTCCCTGTGGCAAAGGTAATCATTACTGGGACCAGAATGAACATGAATTGGGCAAGAAAGTTACACCACCAGCCTCTGAATCAGCCTAAATGTTTGAATGCCAAATTCATTGTCATTTCTTACAGTTCTCAAGATGCTTTTGTCTTAGTCAAATGCAAGTTACTGATCTAAGCCTTGCAGTAAATGGATTAAGAGTTATGGTCTGTGTGACAAAGAAACTGAGACTAGAAAATCTGCTTTGGACTGAAATCTGAAGAATGAGAATTATGTTGCAACATTATTGATCCAATAATGGCAAAAAAAAGAACAATAATTACATGTTCTTGAACAAACTCCAACTGAAAAAAAAGGATGAATTCTTGCCTTCCTCTTTGCTATTCAGACATTAGATATGACAAATTAAAAAAAGAGAGATGTCTTATTGTAGGGCATTGGCTTCCTGGATCTATCTCTGTGGATAACAAAGTATCAGTGCATTTTTGGGATGGCCACTTAGGCAGAATCTCAGCTGGCTGCCACTGTGGAGACAGCCCAGTCTCAGAAACAATGTCTGACTCAGATGTTCAGAAGTAAATACAAAAGGCTTTTCCTTTCACCATCAGATACCTGCTGAACTGTTCAGTGCTCTGTTAGTCTGCTGCTACTTGTCTCTAGCTTTTTCCCCTTAGGGAAAATTTTGTGAAGGTTGACTTGACTGGAAGCTGAACAATGCCAGAGTGAGGAGCAAGTCAGCCTCATGCAGATGTATTTCAGCTGAACCTTATTTTATTGGAAGTGGAGTCCCAGAATTCAAAAGCATGAGAACAAAATGGGATAACTGTGTATTTAGAGCTGCAGTGTCTCTGGGGCTGGGTCTAGTCCTTTGTCCCAAATGTACACATTTTGGGTAGTGGGATTCATCCTGTGCAACTATAGACCAAAATCACTTACATGGTATGGAGACATCTGGAGATGTAGGTGCTAGGAGATGAGGTAAATCATCCTGTATTCCACCAGCTACACAGGGAGAGGAGGGGGAAAACTCATGTCCAGCTGTGTACAGCATAGCTTTCAGAATTTCACCTGATCATCCTCACCCACCATGCTGACTGTGGCTAAAAAGCAATGTAAGTTCAGCCCCAAGGAGTTTGGGATTGTTTTCACATGCACTTTCAGTCCAGGCATGGAACTGTCCATGAGTTCACTGCAACCAACTCCCAGGTGCATTTCAGCAGTACTTTTCTGTCTGAGAAATTAATTGTTTGTGTCTGGTATCATTGGGGTGATTTTAAAGCACTTCAAAGGATATATCATGTGCCAGTTGCTAGTGTCAAAGGGACATGTTGAAGCTGGGCAAATCTGAGGCACCATGGATTAGAAGAGGAAATATTTGTTGTAGCTTGCTGGCTTTACACTTACTCTGGCATCCATGGTGAGATGGTTGAGAATCATGTCCACTTTGTATATCTCAATTTTTAGTTGTGAAATAGGAAGCAGCCTTTTCCTTTCAGTTAAGTGCTTTGACTTTTACAAGTGAGAAATGTTAAACAAACAGATGGAAATCACTATAGTCCTGGGAATATTTCCTTTAACTTCAGAGAGTTTTGGCTTATGGCCTGTACCATATTGTATTGCACCAGCTCAATTAGAAAAAGAATAATGAATTTAAAGGTCACAGCTTTTTAAACTAGAATGCAGGAATAAGGGTAAAACATGTGTGGTGGGGTTCCTCTTGAATTGCCCTGGGTGTTTGCCATTAGGTACGAATGGGAGCTCTCCAACCAACAAATTCACTAATCTCCTTTTAATCTCATTGAATTCTGAACATTTTCTGGAAAACATTTTTCAGGACTAATCTGCCCAGGAAGGGCGGGGAAAATGTTAAAACACACAAAAATCTGCGCAACAGGAAATAATGTTAGAAAGCTGTGAAAATCATTTATCCTTTTGAAGCGTAATGGTTTTTAATTTTCTCATGCCCTGATCTCCCTGGCAACAATTTAAAAGTACATAAGCATTCATGAATCAAAGCCATTCACGTCTGCATTTTTAATTACGTGTCATAGGATTGAAACTTTCCCTTTGATCTTTGCATTTAAAGGGATTTACAATTTAATGATTACAGTCCGCCTCCCCCCAAAGCCTGTGCTCATTACTGAGCAATGTCACAAAGGGGTCACTGTTGGACAAGGGAAGACAGTCCTGTTCTGGATGTTCCAAGTGTGAAACCTGCCTGTGCTCTGGCTCTTGGAGGAGATCCCTGTGTGCTGGTGGCTCTTCCCAGAGGTGCTGACTCCAGGCCTTCTGCTCTAGGCAAGGGTTTTTAGAACCAAAGCGAGATAAAACAGAACAAAAATAACCTGGCTGCCCACAAAACAGTCCTGTGCTCTAGGCTCTGCCTCTCTTGCCCTGTGTGGTGACTCCCTAGCATGGGCATGTGACAAAGGGAGGCAGGAACACTCCCAGCCATGTGAAGGGTGTTGGAAGTGGTCACTGGCTTTGAGTGAAGGGACAACTTTGTCCTTGAAAGCAGAAATCAAAAAGAAACACACGAACATTTTGATTGAAGCTGGAGAAAACACAGGGCTATTCTGTTGTGCCTCTGTGATAGAATGGTCCCTGAGGAGGTTGTCAGCAGGGCAGAGGAAACCTTGTGGCTGACACACAAACATCTGAGTGCCTTGGAAGTGAGACAGCTCTGGGGCGTGCTGGGGAGGTGATGTTGTGGCTCTGGGATGGGAATGCTCAGCACTGGCATCACCAGATGTCAGCAGTTTCCCATTAGAGGTGTGTGATGGTGCAATGTGCACCACAAACTGAGAGCTTTCTAATGAATTGTTCTTTCAAAGCTTTTTGCTGGGTATTTAATTTTCTTGCTTAATAACAGTTTAAAGGTCACACGGATCAGTGACACATGCAAAATAAATGAGGGGTACTTTTGATGGGCCTGTGCAAAATTAAGGCCTTGTGCAGACTGCTTTATATGCGTAATGTTGTTGTATTTTCTTGTTAAAGCATCAATAAAAAAGTACTGAGTTAAAAACCCTGATCAGAATATTTTATGTCTTATTAAGCTACTTATGGGTATAGATAGGATAGCAAGGGTTCTGTTAATCAATGCTTTAAGTTGACTCCATGGTGAACTGATGAGCTGAAAAATGTGTTTAGATCCCTTTTTGTCTCTCTTTAGAGGGTCTTAATATAGTAGATTTTGTGGAGTGAGCATAGGTTACATGATTTAACCTTAAAAACACTTACTGAGCTTACACTCAAAGCCATCCAACTGGTATTTTCACTGGAATGCACTCTGTGATGATCCAATTTTACAATGACTTTTCCCAGATGAAAAAATTCATGGTTACAGTATTGACAGCTGCTGTTAAATTACTCCAAATGGGATTACACTAGAGGTAGACCACTCAGCCACATAAAGGCCACAGGAAAAGATCCTAAAAGTCATGAAAATGGGAATCAGGGATCAGGAAACAGTGATGCTTTTTAGAGCACAGGTACCATTCATAGCCCAGAGAAGTGCTACAGTTCAAAGATAAGTGTCAATCAAATTTTGGGGATCAGTAGGGATAGCAAGCAGCTGAGAACCAGGGAGGCAGACAACTGCTAGAAAAGGAGAAGACTTGAGCAGAATTTTGCTTTCTTTGTTGCATTTCGGTTGGGTTTGGATTTTTGGATTTTTTTTCTGATTGAATGAAAATATTCATAAGTTATGAGAGAGTAGGAGGAGCAGCAGTTAAGTTTTTGAAGCAGCAGCAATCTATAGACTGTTTTTGCCCATAAGATAATTAGTGCCATGGTATAATTAGAGAGGAAAGAACAAAAGGAAGAAAAGTATTGCTGAGGGCTTCAGTTTAATTTACAAGGAAATCTAGGTAAGCAGCTAAATATACTCCTTTTAAAACATTATAGTTTGGTGTTTTATTTTAAAGAGGAAAGATCATCAGTTTATAAAGGTAGAAACACCAGCTCTAAGAAATAAATCTGTACCTTTTAAAATCTCTTCTGTAGATTGAATTTCCTTTTATTGAAATACATTTTATTTAAATAAAGTCTGTGATACTCCTATTGAACCATAACTGAACTCTGTATCCCAAATAGAGTGCTGAGAATTTTAATTAAGCAGGAGCTGGGAAAGATTAGACCATTGCAGTTTGGTCCCTCCTCCAAGTCCTGCATCCCTGCAAGTAGCTGCTGTGTGGTTGTGGTTCTGCAGGGCTCAAGTCTTCTTTTGTCACATCTGTCTTGGCATTCTCACATTGTCAGTGAGTCCAAGGATGCAGAACACGTGGATCTTGTTTGGAGCCTGGAAAAGGGGCTTGGGACCTGAGTGATTTGCTCATTCTTGCACTCACCTGTGGTCTGTCACTCCAGTTGCCTTCTGTGGCACACAGGAAATAAATTGTTTGGAAGGCCTCCCTAAATCTGGAACTAAAACCAGGACTGTCTTTGTTGGCAGTGGCACTAGAAGGATTAAGAAAGCAATGAACTGGGTGCCAAATTTCCTTTTGCCTGCAGAAGTGGTTCTTGGCACAGCTGGTACAGTGTGCCAGCAACAGGCTGTTGGCAGGATGTCAAATTGTTACTGAAGAGGTTTTTAACATTGTGTGCTCTGAATTGCTCTGGCCTTTGGTATATGAACGTGGCATCTTCTTTTCCAGGTTACAGATGTGAAACACAACATGAGGAAGTGCAAAGCTGACGTACTCCTGGCCTGGAACATCCCATGTGTGAGTGTGCTGAACCTCTTTCTGACAGTTTTGCTCTAAAACTCCAGCCTTGGGGCACCCCACGTGTGTGACTGTATTGAACTTCTTCCTGCTAGAATTCCTCTAGAGCATTTGGGGACTCCAGCTAAGCCATCATCCAGCAAGGGCCTTTGCTGGCTCTATAAATTTCTTTTATGTATATATATATATCTAGATTTCTTCCCCTGTTTACTGCCTTCTTGTCTCTATTGTATTTGTGACATAAGGTTATGGACTACAGGGGACATTCAGTATCTCATTTTCTGCTGAGTTCCTATTAGAAAGTACCTATGTTCTTCATAGTACACCAGGAAATTATTACAACTGGCTAAAAACACATTGACTACAATAGAAAGTAAGAAAGACTTAATGCACTTACTTAAGATTTATTATCTAAAGTATTCAGCTAATTATTTTAAATGATTAGCATGTTTGGGGAAAATATTACAGGGATGTGCAGTTTTTGCAAAAAGCAAACCCACTAGATTAATTGGAAGAAAAATGCTTAGCTCAGGGCTGCCCTTGTTTCTGTTGTGGCTGGTGTGGCTGGGATGGTGGCACATCAGAGCCCCTGCCATGAAATTCAGGTGAGATTCCACGAGCCTTCATTTCATAGTCACCATTTCTTACCTAGTCTTATTTAGGCTTCTGGCTGAGATTTGTCCCTGAGGAAAAAAGGCATCAGCACCAGAGTGAAATGTTTCTGTTTGGTGGGAATTCACCTTCTGCAGTATTTAACTGTCTTTTTCCTGGTTCCCCATCCTGCTGGTGGGGAGACAGCTACACACCAGACATGTCGTGTGGAGGGAGCTTTAGTGGCTGCACTGGAGGAGGAACCTCCTGCCTGCAGAACTGAGTTTATGGGGCTATATTTTCTTTGTCTGCCTAGATTTGAAAGATTTAGAACAATTATTCCAGCTCCTGAATGTCAGTGAGCTAGTTTGAGGGGATAGCTTGGGTTGCCAGATGTGTTGAAACCCCAGACACGTTCCCTGCACAAATCAACTCTGCACATCACGTGCAGCGAATTTAATGATACCAAACCCATGCTGAAATCATTCTGGCTGTGCTGTATAATGCCTGCACACAGAGACTTATTTGGGAGGTCCTGATTGCAAAAGTGGCACCTTCCTGCTCCCTTCTCTGTATTTGTAAAGCCGTGAGAAGCAGACAGAGAGCAGGGTGTGCTGCTGGTGGCTTCAGGCTTTGGTCCCACAGCAGCCTTGGTGCAGGGTCACAATGCTCTGCTCACAGGCAGTCATCTTTGGACACAAATGCCTGAACAACTGCACTAGCATCACTCAAAACCTTTGTGGAGGGTGCTCAGATCTCTCTTACTAGTGTTTCCAGTAGAGGAAGTCAAACATCACACTCTGGCCTTGGGTGATGACTTAGATTGATGAAAGAAAATTAAAACTTTCAACTCCCTGCCCTAGAGGGAGAACATAATGATCCAGACCAATCCCACTTACCTCTTTGAAATTATTGTTATCTTTTTAAAGGAAGTCAATGATTTATGAGATGTTTAGTGGGCAAAACCCTCTGCAAACACTGGGCTGGTGAGGTTATAAATGATCTGTGCACAACCTGGGATTTTTCTAACAATTCATATGCTGTCTAACTATGACTAGGGCTTCTTTCTCCAAGTTGCAGAGCATACTGAAAAATGATTTGCTGGGCTTTGGTATAAGCTTAGGCAACAATAATTACTGCACAGAAAAGTTCCCTACTTAATCAATGGGCTGATGCACAGTGTCCTCTTTTGCTCCAGCATAAACAGGGAAAACAGATATAGAGGTGATGGAAAACATTCAAACTCAGTACTAAAAGCTTTCTGCACTGTGGGGTATACAAATGCAGAAGAATAGAAAATACAGAAGTGAAAAAACCCCATCACAACAAGAAGAAGGACAGTCCCTGACCTGTAAATTCTAGAATAAGAACAGAAAACATGGACCAGTAGGAAGATGAAAATAGGGAGGGCTGAGAAATAATGCAACATTAAAATAAGAGATTTACTAAAGTGGATTTAGGCATCATATTCCATGTCTGCAGGAATGAATAGAAGTCATGCACGCGCATTGTTTTTGGAAGAAAACAGAGGAGGGAGACTCAGAAGGCTGCTGGATTTTTTTCTCTTCTGAAAATCAGGTTGCTGGCTAGTGAATCCAGATCTTCAAAATATGAAGCCCTTGTGGGAATTGTATCTGTGCAGGAGTTTGATCAAACTCCCAGCACAACAATTCCCAGAGTGTTCTGGTGATGTGAGTGGAAGTGGTGTGTGCCACTCCTGCACATCTCACAAGTGAATCAACCCTGTACATTTCTGCAAAATGCTGTGTGTTCTCTAAATGGAGAAGTCATTAGATTAGTCACTTAGAAGCTGCATAAAATAACTCTGTGCTTTATAAATCTTAACCTTATAAAGCTGAGGGACAAGGTTCTGTAAATGCTGTGTTTGTTTTCTTTCATGGCTATCTAACTGGAATTTAACAAAAACATAGCTGGAAGCTGTGAAGGCTTGTGTAGCATCGTGATAGTCATGTAGGAGTATTGTCAGAGGATATGAAAGAGACTGGGGTCATAGGCAGAACTGTATTTTATTAGACTGATGTTCCTTGGAAAAACACATTTTTCAAGCTCCAAGATTGGTATTTCTGGCAACAGCTTAGTTTGTGTCAGACACAGTCTGAGTGGAGGCTGAGTTCAGGATGGGGATAGAAAAGTGATGTCCCCTCTCTTGCTCTCTCACTGTGGAACACCTGAAGTGGCCAACATGAACTGCTGTGTGGGTCAGGACTTGGCTTTTCAGGGAGCATCAGGTGAAGGATGTTTGGGTGTAGACTGTATGTGACAACTCGTGTGTGCTCAGTGTGCAGCCACATTGCACAGAAAATATCCTGGTCTGCAGCATTGTTGAACCAAGAGTCAGGCCCAAGCTGCCATGGCCTTTCTGGAATCTTCCCTGTGCAAAACCCATGCCAGCACGTTATGCCTCATTATAGAGCTACTCAAGCTACAGGAATGTGATTGTCTCCTTGTCTGGGCATGTAACTCCACAAACAAATGTGTGTACAGTACACCAAGTGTGAAAATGAGACATCCCTCTGAGGCTTTCAGGGACACGGGTACAGCATTCCAGTAATGTGCTGTGAACCAGGAAGGCTCAGCTCACAGAGCCCACAGGGGAAATTGTGTGCAAATTTAGGAATTCTTCTGCCCTTTGCATTTCCCTTTGAAAATTGCTCCCTTTGGGATGTCAACATGTGTTGAAGGTATCTAACCATAGGTACTCTGACATGGAGTTCTTTGTCTGCATGCCATAAACACTAAGCAACCATCCATAACACAGCACAGCAGAAATAAAACTGTACTTGTTCAAGCAGTCAGGTTTCAGGTCACAAGACTCTATTTTCTTTTTCCTGATCAGCCTGTGTTTGAGGCCTGCTTGAAGGGAGACAGGACTAGCACCTCATCAGTGATTCCTTTCCTAATGAAATGGAAACTGGCATCAGGAATAGAGGAAAAAAACCCCAAAACCTGTGCAAAAAAAGGCAAGATAAATGGCTGGCTTACTGCAAAGCATGAAACAATGGGACTAAATGAGATACATTCCTGACAAAGATCTCTTCTGTTCTCTAAAAGGCTTTCCTTGTACCTGGAGATATGTTTTATCTTTAAAAAGTGGTCTTTATTTTATGTGAGCTCTCTCCCCCTCACCCTCTTTTCTGCTTGCTGAGATTTAAGTAAGCTCTTGTAGTGCTCTATCTCTGATCAGGCTTAAAGATCTGGAAAGCCCCGAGTTTGCAAGGATAAAAAAGGCCTTTGTATCTAGACATGATAGATCTGATTCATCACCTGTGCTGGACATAACCACACAGCCTATGCCACAGATTGTCTTGATAACAAGCTCTGGATTTTTCTTGTCATGCATCTTCATTTAAAGGTCAAAGCTCTTCCAAAGAAAGAGGAATTGCTGGGTTAGGGAAAAGATAAAAAAATAGTCACATTATTTTGACAAAGCTGGAGCCTTCACTAGGGCCAGGGGACTTAGAGTGAGCTCAGGGGTCATGATTCTGCCTGAAGAAAGGTGCTTTTGACCTGTTCTGGGCTCCAAAGAACAAACAGAGCCAGAGCAGGGCTGAGGTCCAGCCTGGGCTGGGTTAAATGTCCAGCTGGAGCAGGAGGGCTCAGGTCCTGCTCCTTCCCCAGCTGGAAGCAAACAAATCCAAAACCAGGGGCATTTCAGCCCAGTCCCTGCAAGACCCTGACCTTAGGGATGGGGAGAGAAAAACCTCAGTTCAGTGGATCCCCAGCCCTGCTCTGGCTTTGTCTAGCAAAAATGAACACCTTCAGCTTCAGAGTGAAATGCCTTAGTCTCGTATTTCTGATTTTCCATTTCTTCCCTTCATATCTGAGCAATAATCTACTGCCCAAGATGTGCTAAACTTCATCTGCTCTCAGTTAGGACACGTCTCTGGACAGCAATTAGGCAACGACTGCTGACACTTAACGGGGATGGTTATTTTCACTTCTCTGGGGTGTTTTCCAGTGCCTTGTGTGGGTCTCTGTGCATTGTCTGTTCCTGGCTTTATGTGACATTCCAGCACTGGGACATGCAAACAGGGCTTTTCCACCATGTCAGCTCACTGCACCTTTCTGAAAACAGGCAGGCTCCATCAATATGGAAATATTGATGGAAATATCTACATTTCCTTCTCAAATCCCAGTGGTCAGCTAACAGCGTAGGGATGCCTTGCTCTCTGGGGAATTTCTTGACCCAGCACACAATCTCTTTCCTTTCCTCCCCACATTTTTGGCATTAAATTCACCAAGAACAGTAAAACAAGGCCCCTGTTATGTGTTCAAAGCACTGATGGCTCTGTGCAGCAGAATTGAGTTTCACCACCCAGCAGCAGCAGGGCTTGAGCCCCAGGAGAATGCGATTAGCAGCAGATCTAATTCTTTTCTCCAGGCTGCCCCGTAATCTACTCTTTGACACCAGCCTAATCTTTTTATCACTCTGCACTGAAATTTCATGATCTGGAAAATTATTTCACTGTGGAGTCAGCTGTGTGTGAATAACTGATTTGGTTTGGGTTGCTTTGGTTGTAAGAGTGGATCAAAAGGAAGCCAGGCTCACCATTTGACTGTGAATCAAAAAGCTGAAAAGCAGTTTTCCCTGTCATAAAGCATTAGGAATATCCTAAACACAGATTTAAGAGTAAATAACACTGAAGAAGTAATACATGGTTTGGAGCTAAAACAGAAAAGGAAAAAAAACCAAAATGTCACATGTCAAAAGTTTGAGAATTTTTAAATGTACTGAAATGACAGTATTGGAAATGCACTGCTTGCCTGAGCATTGCCTTCCAGCCTGTCTGATAGAATCTTGAAGAGAAGAAAACTACCAGCAAATGGCAAAATCTTTTCCCACGTGCTGATGAAATGAAAAGCCCACAAGACACTCCCAGAGAGAACAAATGAGCAAGTCAAGTGTGTTTCTTTAATTGACATGATACCTGTAACAGGAAATGGTTTTATCTTCACAGTGCCTGGCAACACACAACACAGGATTTTAAGGCTGGAGAACCCATTGGAGATACTGTTTGTCATAAGTAGATTCCATCAAGGCTCCTAGGTATTTTCCATTTTAATCCTATCTGTAAAACTTTGACTTTTCTAATCAATTGTGAAAGTAAATCCCCAGGATTTGCCAGATTATGTGTGAAATGCAAAAGGGAGTACTTAAATCTATCAGTAAATAAACAAACACATAAATCAAAAGCTAGAGGGGGAGAAAGCAGCACTCAGTATCCTGGCTGCAATCCATGTTTATTATTTAACTTTAAAATGACAAATCAATGGCAAAATGGAATTAAGTAGCTGTGTAAGCACAGAAGTAATTTTATCAGTGTATGAGATGCTCATGTTTTATATTGCACAGAACATGGTGTGTTTACTGAGCAAATGCAGCAACACCAGGGAGAGCTGGAATTGGAGCCAAGGCTGAAGAGAGCAGGGAGATGAGACCCTGGAGACAAGGGGTAGGAATGGGAATGTGATGCATTCAGAGAAGATCATGAAATTTGGTTTATGATTTGAAGGTAAAAGAGGAATCAGAAGAGGAAGGAGCTTGCCCAGAGGTTAAGGCTGACCCAGTCTGGGCTTGGCAGTGGCTACAGCTGTGACCCTGGGACTGACCTTCATTAGCTCATATGTCCCTCAGAAGGCATTCCTGTTTTCTCTTGTGGTGAAACCATGGAAAAGTGGTGCTGCTGGAACACTGTGTAGAGGTTTTGTATTGCTCTCTAAGGAAGTGCCCCCTAGGAAATATCTCATAATAAATATCTGTTTCAGCCATCACAGGTTTACTGTTTGTGGGGAATTCCTACCCTTGTTGTGGTTTAGTTTTATTTTGTATTTCATTTAAAACCCGTGTTTTTGGGAGAATCAGTGAAACAATGTTATCTGTGTACATATTCAGGGGAAATGGTGTTAGGACCAGTAAGTACAATTTATTTAAAAATGAAAATAAACTATTACATGATAGAGTTCAAGAGGGTAGCAGATAAGAGATTAATTAAACCACTAGTTGTTTTTCCTAAACCAGCATTTGTGAGCATGACAGCACGTGGTCTGGGATGGTCCTGTGGTCAGTTGGGGTCAGCTGTCCTGGCTGTGCCCCCTCACTGGGGGGGTGAGGAGCAGAAAAGGCCTTGGCTCTGTACAAACACTGCTCAGAGGAAATGAAAACATCCCTGAGTTATCATCCCTGTTCCCAGCAGAAATCCAGCACATGGTTCTGTACTGGCTGCTGTGAGGAGAACAAATTCTACCCAGTCCAAACCAGCAGAAGCTGTTAAGGTATAACACACTGAGGGTCTCACTGGACCTGCCTGCACCAGAATTTGGATCAAATTTCAGACACTGAGGCTCAGATGTGAGCAGAAATTCTGTGTGTGTTTTTACTGCTGTTTCTGTCTGCCCCTGTGCCAGGCCAAGCCACAATTGTCCCATACTTACATGACAGAGGTCTCAAAAGTTCCCAGTAAAGAAAAAAATGCAATACAAAACAATACATGAAGGTCACTGGAACTGAAGGCAAGTGAGGAAATCCAGATTTTGTGCTGAACAGGGGAATTTCTGGGATCTGTCTTGCAAGAAGCAGTAAATGCTCTGAATAAGACCTGAATTTGTAAATAGAAAACCAGATGGGAAGAGCGCTGAGGGAGAGTTTCCCACTGTTCACCAGGGCTCCTGAGCTGTCAGTCAGGTCACACAATCACAGAATCACAGAACAGGCTGGGTTGGAAGAGACCTTAAAGCTCATCTTGTTCCAGCCCCACTGCTAACACACTCCACTGGACCAGAGCTCCATCCAGCCTGGCCTTGGACACCTCCAGGGGTGGTAAATGCTTTGGCTACCTGGTCTCTGTGTCCCACAATGAAAAAGACAAACTACCCATGACCCAAATTTTGCTCTCCCAGAGCTGTTTTTTCCTTCTCCAGGTCAAGCCAGCTCCTGTGGGACATGCTGTGAAGGGACAGTGTAAACCAAGGCAGGAGGATGGTGCAGGTCACTGAGCAGGGAAGGGCATTCTTGCTTGAAAAGAAGTAGAAAGGAAGAGAGAGCAATTAATTATTTCCCTAAATCAGTGAAGTGGTCTTAAAACAGCAAAACATCCCAGACTGTGGATTTTATGGCTCTTACAGAGCTCTATTGATGTATTTGTGGTGTAGATGCGAGAAAATGCTTTTATACAAGGAGAAAAGAAAGCTGGAGAGCAATTGAGGATTGACTACTAAATCAACAGAAGGCTTTCAGATGCTAGGAGTCAACAAATTACAGACAAGTGACTGCTTGTTCTTTTGTTGTTATGTGCTGTTGCAGTGTTTTATAACTCAGTACTACCAGCAGGCTTCAGCTAAGATTAGAACCTCCTTGGGCTGCATTAGGTAGGAATTTTGAGGTATTTTTCTTCACAGCCATGAGAACCAGAATCTTTATTTTTCTGCTCACAAGACCAAATAGCAGAAGCTGTAGAGGAGACATGAGGTATCCCAGCCCTTTACTGGCGTCAGGAGAGCTGGCAGTGCTGACCTCCTTTCCTCTATGTTTTCACTTCATTTTCTATTTCAAATCTTGTGTACTCATGCCTTCAGCAGTTGCTTTGGTTGCTGAAGCTCTGGAGGATGTGATTCAGTAGGTGTTGACCTTGGTTGGAGGGAGCTGCATTTAACTGGAAGGCAGCGCTTGACGTGTCAGCGTTGGTGTTACAGTTGTGGTTGTTTAAGAGAGATGCAAGGTTTGCAGAAAGATTAAGATCTTTTATAAATCCATCTGATGTGGTTGGGAAAGCAATTCTGGGCACGCCAGCCTTCTGTCAAATCATTCTTTCAGCCTGATGTCTGGATAAAGGTGGACAGAGGGAGGCCTCAGCCTGGCTCTGTTCCTGCCTGCTCTGAGGCCTGGGCCAAGTTCACTCCTCCTGTCCCAGGACTCAGTTTCCCTGTTAGAAGACACATAACACAGCTGAATGTATTCAGGAGTCTTGCTTGGTCTAAAGGATATCACCTTGATGTGTCCTTGGCACAAGACCTGAAATACCTTCTCTGTATTTTACACAGTCGTGCTCAGCAAATATTAACTCACTAGCTATGCTTTTCTAAGACTATAAAATCCATAAAATATAATTAAAATATGTAAATCTATTATATTATTTAATGAGTACATTGAGCCTTTAAAGTTTAAATTAAATGTAAAGTTGATACAGACATATTGCTATTGATTAGATATATTAATAAATCATTGCAGCTTTAGACAGAGATTTTTCCCATACCAAGTGGAAATATCTCTTCTCCATCATTTCATCCATCAGTTCTTACATTTATTCAGCCATTTAAAACTACTATGGAGTAGCAATGAATAACTGTGTAGCTTTTCTGCAACTAATATCCATTCTTTAGCATAATTACTTCAAGTTCTGTTCCCTTCTGTTGCTCTTTCTTGGAAGGCACTGCAGACCACTAACAGTAAAAATGAAGCAGCACAATTAAGCTCCGACCCCTTCCCCCCACCATTTTAGTTTAGATGTTACATCAGACACATATTTCAGGATTAGTATCATTTTCTGGGAGCCTGGATGCCAGTACTGTGAAGTTAGAGCACTAAAACCTGACAGATTTGGAAGTCACCCTTACCTTCTCTGCCCCAGGCAAGGAAAATTTAGCAGTAAGGGCTGTGCTGGCCCTGCACTGGGAAAAACTCCTTTACTCCTTGCATGCAGCTTGCTGGCTGCTAATAAACATCTATTAAGGGGGTAGAGCTATGTGAGCCCTAAAGTAGCAAGTGAAAGTCTTGCCAAATCAAGAAAATGGAAGGTAATACAGATGCCTGAGCTAAAGGGCTATCTTTTGTTGCCAAGCAGCTTTTCCTCTAGTTAAATACATTTTTCTTCAAATGTAATCTGTGCTTGTTTCATGCTGGAGGATTTTTTTCATCAGTGTGAAAAAATCAGGGTGCTGCTTTCCCTCGAGGGCTGGGTGTCAGACCCTGGGCAGCTCTATGTACTCCTCCATCCTCCTCCTGCCTTCCCATCCCACATCCCACCCCTCTCCAGAGCTGCTGACAGCAAAATCCAAAGGGTATTTCACAAGAGATTATAAGTATTTGAAACCAGAGCAAATGTCAGGCTGCTTGACAGCAAAAGATAGCCCTTTAGCACAGGCACCTGTATTGCCTTCCATTTTCCTGATTTGGCAAGATCACAGGTTTCAACCTCATTTAAAACCTTTTATCTGCATTTCCTTCCTGTAGGGTAGGCATACATCTCCTCTCCCCTCACTTGTGCTGCACAGCTCACCAGCTGCATGCCAAAACTTCCCAGGGAAATATTCAGGAGATGAGAAGTCGTCAGCAGCAAAGTACCAATTTCATGTCAGGCAGTGTGTCAGTAATATGAGATAAAACAGCTCTTTCACCTGCTTAAAACCCTGATGCCTGCTAGACATCAGGATCAGCAGTTCAGGAAGTTTGGTATTTTCAGGTACCAAGGTCATATTCTTAAAGATGGGCAGGGAAGTCAAATGCACAAATAGGCATGAGGGGTGCAGAGAGGTAATGGTGCATATGAAATATGCAGTTCAATCACCCACTGGGTAATTGCTCACAAACATCCAGCTGCACCTGCAGTTCCCTGGTTTCCTTTTGGAATGACTTGTTTGTGCCTGGGTGTGTGTGTGTGTGTGTTTGGCACTTTTCTTCTCTGCACTTGAAACTGTGGCCCAAAGCACTGTGTTGCTGTTTAGCACAGATTTAAGCTTCTGATTTCAAAGCTGCTGTAATTAGTGACTTGCAGTCAGTGTACTCTACCAATTCTCAGCCCACTGGGATATTACCAGACTTTATTGTTTCTTTCTGTCTTTGTGGAACTTCTGTTAATCTTTTCTTTGATAGCAGCTAGGGTTTCAAAGCTGCCCACGTTTGAGCCAGAGGAGACTAATAATGATCTAATTAGTGAAAGATGTTTTTCTCTGCATTGCTGTATTTTATCTCTTCCCCAAAGCCTTGTTGGGGCAAGCCAACCTCAGGCACCAGCTAGATCCCTTTTTTTCCTCTTGTATTTGAGAAATACACAGACACATCTGTACACATCCTCTGCTGTTCTCACTTGAGTGTGTAAATCTTGAAAAATCTTCCCAAGTGTAACTTGGATTTAGGAAGTAGCTTTGTTATTCCCAGAAGATTTTTCTTCCAGCTAAGATTTGTTTCTCTAGCTCAAACCACAAAGCCACTTTAAAAGACTTCAGACTGTGTAAGCTGCAGTGTAGGACATACTTCTTATCCCCCAGCGGGTATTCAGTGCCCCTCTCCTCCTGTTTTTGCAGTTTCACTCTCTTTTTATTAATTAATGAGCTCCCTTAATTATTTATAGAAGCCTTAAAATGCACCAGGGTTGGATTGCAGTCTCTTCCTTGCCACAGGAGGGGCACGTGTTCCTTCCCCAAGGCCCCAGCAGAGTCAGAGCTCTCACTGGCAGTGATGTGCACTCAGGGGCTGCAAAGCCCTGCTGCACACTTTGGGATCAGTGACTCTTCCTCTGCAGCTCTTTGGGACCAAATGTCACTGGGCAGGGCCTTCAGCATCCTCTTGCTTATTGCAGGAGGGTGCAGGACAAGGTCTGTGGACTGCAGGTCTGTTCTCCTGTGCCCCTGACAGGCTCTCATGCTGCTTGGCCTTGCCATTACAGCAGATTGTTTTCTCCCCTTTTTGCTCCTACCTGATTGCATGCCAGCTTTCTCATTTCCTTATAAGAGCCATTAATGGAAGTATTTTCTTTTAGCTACTCCTTTGGCACATTTGTTTTACAAATACCCTGGAACACAACACTTCAGCCCAGCTTTGCTGTCCCTAAACCTTTGCAGTGCTGCCTCAGAGGTATTAAGTTAGCCCCCAAAGGTACCTAAAGTGTTAAGCCTGACTCCATCCAGCCACAGAGATGCTGGATAGTGTGGGTGGAGGCACAAGAAGCAGGACAGAGCAGGAGAGAAGGGAGCACTTCAGTGGCAGAGATTCCAGCTGGCGAGAAGGTTGTGTCCCTTTGTGGTTCTTTATGACCTTGTTAAACTGTCTTCCATAAATCATTCCAAGTAATTAGAGACATAATTTAGAACTTAACTAGCATGTCACTATGAACATTTGGTATCTTTATGTTTTCCTTCCCTCTTCCCCTCCACTGAGCTCCATGGAAAAAAAAAAAGCCTTCAGAGGATGCACCTTGGGCAGTACAAGAGCCTGGCTGTGGCTCCACCCAAATGCAGCCACACCTCCACCTGCTCAGGAGTTCTCACACTTTTCTAAGTTTTGGTCCATTTCCATATTGTGCAATTTCAGCTTCAGGTTATGGAGTCCCAGATTGCTTTTAATTCACTGTTAATACTTTTGGGGCCTGAAGCTGCAGGGGTGTCCTTGGTTCTCAGGTGGAAAAGGATTGTTTTGTCTGAGTACACAGTGAGGAGAACTTGCTAACCCTTTATATGAAGCCCAGAGTTATATAGTTATATAGCAATGCAGTAGAGAATCTGGGAAATGTGAAAGCTACAACTTGAGGCAGCAGCAGGGATGCAGGGATGCACTGGGAGTGTTCCCTGTCCTGGTACGAGCTGGTGCCTCCTGCCCGCTCACTGCTGGCTTTGAAACTCTCAGGTGACAAATCAGCAAGACTCCCCTTAAGCAAACAGGGGTGTGTGCCCCTCCCAGCTTCTGCAATACGAGTTGCAAAGGCAGAATGTCAGATTAACAACAGGACAGGGTTTTTTTCTGCTTGCCTGCCTGACCCAATGCATTCCATCAAGGTCAGAGATTTCTGTGTGAGAAGGTTTGATTTGGTTTTGCACATGGGTCCTCCAGTCATATTTCTAGGGTTAAATATTGAATTAATTATCTCTGGATTTTATCAATCCTATCTCCTTTGGATAATTTCTTACATAGTGCTGAATAAGGGCAATGAAGTCCCAGGTGCTCTGGGACAAATCAGGATTTGGCTCTTTACTGTTTAAATCCTGGACCCACAAATCTAAAGCCCACCCTGGGCTGGAGTGTGGCAGAGCCTTGCCTGGAGGTGGCTGACCCTGGAGCAGCACTTTGCAGCTGCTGGCTTTCGTTCAAGGAGACAGTCTATTTGTTTAAAGAGCAGCAACCATGGTAATATTTCAAAGTCAAGTAATTAATTTCAGTGGGGAACAGGAATATGATACTGGCAGCATCGATGTGAGGCTCCCACAGCAATGCACCTCCAAATCTGAGCAGCTGGCATTCATCTCCTGTAGGCTCAGAGGAGAGGTGGCCTCAAATCCCCCCTCTCCAGCCTATTTCCCCCTCCCATCTGTGGACCCCAAAGATGCTAGTTATGTTTCCTGCAGGGTTTCAGTTATCCCTCAGATCTTCAAGTCAAATGGAAAAAAAAAAATAAAAAAAAAAATAACTGTGCTTCACTGAGCCAAGGAAGAAAGAAAAAGATGAGCTATTCAGAAATATCAAATGCAAATATTCACTTTGCCCCATCCCCCCAACATTGGTTATTACTGAAAAATTAAGGAAGTTTGAAATGCACTTTGCACACAGACTCAGCATAAATAATGCTACTTTGCATTTCATCAGCCTTATTTTCCCTATGGGTTCTCTGTCATTTCTCATTTAGGCACCACAGGGATGATCAGCTTCAGAAAGAGGTTGAGATGAAAGGTGCCAAAACACAAGTGGGTAAAAAAAATTCCTGGTAGTCAAGAGCTATCCAGAAAACTTTCCACTCCACAGGTTCATGAGCACTGAGAGATTGAGTCAGGTTTTTTTTTAAAAGGAAAACTTTTCTCTATCAAGAGCATAAAGATTTTATGAAGTAACAGTTTGCTTTTAAAGTATTTACCATCAATACTTGGTGACATTTGATGTGATCACTGTGAGACTAGGAATTCCTGTGGAATTGAAATGGACACACAAGGAGCACAGGGAAGCCTTTCTTTAAATGGGGCTTGTAAGAGAAAATGCAAAGATTAGTAACACTAGACAAGTGATTAAAAATACCTCCACAGCAACAAAAAAGGGAAAAGGTGAGATCAATTCATATCTTTTCAATACAGTCTGCTACACATAGGTGTGCACAGAATAATTTTGGGAAAGGTGAAGCAATATTCCAAGAGCTAAATATCACCATTTTATTTGTTCTGTGTTCAATGATCTTCCAAAAAGGGATTCATTCAAGACATCTCAGTAATATAGAAGAGCTAATCCACAGTGGTTCAGTAAAAGGTCACTATACTGCATCCTCCAGAGGAGATTTATATACCTCGGTATACTTGCATTTGTTTTCTTATTTGACTGTGTTTATTCTTTTGGAGAGCAGTGCATTTTAGGTCAGTATGAGGAGCCTTGGAAAACTTAGAGGGGCAGGGAGGGGTGTCTGCCTCTCTCAGGAGCCTGCCCAGTCTTCACCAAGGCCAAGCAGAAACCCTTGGTTCTCCAGAAATCTTCATGTCAGCCCCTTAAGACCTCATAAAACTGCTTCTGAAGCAATCTCTGTAGGGCTGGCTGTTCAATTGTTTAGTTTAAGGACTAGCTCAGAATAATTTAGCAGCTGACTAAGAGAGAAGCCAGTTATGCTGCTCCAGAATTGATAATCCATAATGTTATCCACATGTTATTGCTATTGTGGCAGTGTTGAATGGTGGGTATGAAATAGCAGCAGCATTGTTGACTGAGCTTGGCTATCTGTCATCTTGATTTTGTTGGCTCAATGATAAAATGAAGTGCTATTTGAAGCTTTGCTGGTGTCTTTCTGTCATAATGAAACCGCCTTATGCTAAAGATATTCCAAGGAAGGAGAAGCTGTAGCCCTGGTGGCCACTAACTCTGAGATAGATGGGAAGACATCAGATTAATTTTTTAGCCACTAAAAATAATTGCTGTCCTGCTTTCACCAGTTCTGTTGCTAAAGCACAGGGGAAATGATGGAATGTGCTGGTTACTGTTATCATAGCATAAAACAGAACTGTGCTTCCTGTCTGGAGCAGTTTCCCCTGTGTGTGATCCAGGTGTGATACGGACTGTGAGCTTTATTTCCTGACCTTAACATGATTCAGGGTTCCAGAGGCAAATAACCCAGTCACCAAATGCATCTGTATCAATTGACCCCAGCACTTTTGTCCTGTCCTTTCACAGAGGTATTTTTGATTACTTAAGGGGTTATTCTTCATGTGACCTTCTTCCCTGTACGAGGCAATATCTTTCATATTTTAGAGGATCTCATTCTTTCTCATCCACTGTCTGATTTCTCTCCCACTTGGTGCCACACACATTTTAACTCAATGGTAACAATTCCCACGTGCTCAGAATGGAGTTTGACATCAGTGAGGCAGTAATTCCTGTCAGGACAAATCCTAGCAGAAGGAAACTCTTGGTGAATTCAGCCATCACCATGAACACTTCACACTTCCCTGGACCCTCGGAGCTGTCCAACAGTAAAAAAATGTGGTGGGGATCTCATGCTCCTTGCTGGCATAGGGGGGAATTTATATTAAAATTTGTATTGAGGGAGCAGCTGCTCACTGGTCACAGGCTCCTTCTGCAGTGTTTCTCCATACAGGAAGAAATGGGGATGAATCCGTGGCTCTGGGAGCACGGATAGATGGGAAGGTGCTGGTGCTTGCAGTGGGTTAGATCCAAACCATGACAACATTCATTTACCACAATGAATCTATACTGTTTCAGAATAATCTGAAAGTGCTGGGTGGAAAGGAGTCTTGTACATATATGGTAGATAACATACATATTTCAAGAGAAATGTGGGCAAATCTGCCAGCAGAATGCTCAGTTCAGTACTAGTCCAGATATTTTATTGCTAATAGAAGCCAATTGATTAACCAAGAAAGGAAATATATCAAGAATTGATGCTGAATATAAAATGAAGTCTCTGCTTTTTTGGGTGTCTGCTTGGTCTCATTTTTTAGGAGCAAGAATGAGGGAATTTATATTAAAATTTATATTTAAGATTATTAAAGCTTCCTCACAGACTGCAGATATTAATATCTAGACCATGGTAGCAGATAATCTCCCAGCAGGGAGTGGTGTTTGAACCATGAAATGTCAGTGTTCAGTTGTAGGATGAACGAACTCAGGGCTTTGTAGATCCATGTAGGAAAGTTTAAGTTCTTACTTGTGAATAAATATAAAATATTAATTATTGAAGGATATTTTAGAGGGAATGTAGTCTGTCAGTGGATGGTTGTAAAGCAGCTGCCCCCTGCCTTCAGAGGAAACACAATTATAAAGGAATTGTAGTGGGTAAAGAAAAAATGTATCTAATATATTTTGAAATAAAAATAAATCCTTAGAAATTAGATATGGCTGTCAATACTCTGAGAAAATCTCTAACCAAATTAATGCCATGATAAGTATATTTGTTGTGGGTTTAGTGGATTTTACAAGGGAGGCACGCCTAAGAATTTGTAAACACTATTTATTAAATCTGATGGAGGGGAAAATTTAACCATATGGTGGTAAGGCATGGAGGGAGCATGCTCTGGCATGCAAAGCATTTCATTAGCAAAGTCACTGCTCTTCCAAAACCCACTGGCATCAGGGAGGATGTTGTTCCCCTTGTAGATGGATTGGTAAAGGTAGAAGATGGGCTGGGGAGGAGGAGATGGGCAGCAGGGATGAGAGAGGGAGCGCAGCCCTGGCTCTGGGGAGGGGAGATTCCCCAAAGGCTCCAGGCTGTCCTGCTGCTGCTCAGCTGCCCTGAGGAGACAGGGAGGACACAGTGGAGGAGCTGGAGGAGCCTCATCCTCCCCCCACAGGCCCTCCTTGGTTTGAGCTGATCCATCAACAGAGTGCTCACAACCACAGAGCTGAGCTCCCAGGTTTCCTTCTCAAGGCAAGGAGCTTTGGTGCTCTCTTCAGCTACTCCTCACTTCTCCCAAAAATCTTGTCCTGGCAGTTTTTCCTTTTGTGCATTTACAAAATCCTGCAGCAGTTTTCCACATATGCCATGGACACCTGCAGAAGTGTGGGGGGCCTTTCTGTGCATATGAAAGGGAGAAAGAATGCAGAAAGTAGAGCAGTTTCTCTCAAGACATGAACACACATTCACACAGTGCTTAACATTTCTTTTCCTCCAGGATTCATTCTCCAGTTCACCTCCTTTCTAATGTTTTATTTAACCTTCAGTTAACCTTCCTCTTTAACCACCTGTTTGCTTAGTGACTTCCATCTTCTCACCCTCCAGTATTCACTTCAGTATTCGCTGCATTATTACACCTTGCTTTATTACACCTTGCTTTATTACACCTTGCTTTATTACACCTTGCTTTATTACACCTTGCTTTATTACACCTTGCTTTATTACACCTTGCTTTATTACACCTTGCTTTATTACACCTTGCTTCTTCCTGCACCAGAACCCCATCTCTTTCCAAAAGCAAGGTGCAGTTGGTTGCTCCATTGAGCTGGCTGTGGTATTGTATAAGGACAGGCTCCTGGAGCTGTTGGTGTAATTCCTAAAGCACATGGCCGACTAATTTCCAGTCCCTAATTAGCCATGATGCCCTTTTTGAAAGCAAGGTAACACCCTCAGACACACCTGGATCGTGTTGCAGCGGAGCTGCTTGAGGAGGTTTGCAGCACTGCACCTCATTTGTTACTGGAGAATTATTGAGGAGTTGATAGCATTTCTAATAGCTGATATGATCAACTTCCATTAGCAGATGATCACAGATGGGTAAGATTGGAAGGGACCACATCTGATCCAACCTCCCTCCCCACACAGATTCAAGATCCTGATTCTTGTGCACGAACCTTTAGGGAGTGCCTTGGTCATCTGGGCCCAGGAGCAGTGACTACACTGGAATTTACACACTTTATCTATGTTTTCTCCTTAGTTTTCTGTGCCTGTACTAAATGGCAGGGCAAGGCTATGTTCCTAATTGTACTCTGTAATTTCCAATTTACTGTTTAAGTGGTGCAGGTGCAAGAGGGAAAAACTGAAATGGAGAGAAGCACAGCTTTGCCTAGGCCAGTCTGCTGAAAGTGAGGAAGAACGAGGCACTGAATGAAAGAAAATAAAAATTGCAGGTATTAGAAAATTGGCCAATGAAGAAGTCTTGAATTCCAGCTGTAAAAAAAAAAGAGAAAGGGCTTTCATTCTTTCCAGTTTCAGTGTGCTATCCTGCAGATGAGCTCTGTGTATTATGGTATATTATCAAGTTTGAACAGTAATTCTACATGATTGTTCCTTAAAAATTGCTATTGATGCTTTTGGTTAACTCACTTTTTCACAGCTCTGCTGCTACAGAGCTTGTGGCTGTGAGGAGAATACTGAACCATTCTTATGCTGGCTGCTGATTTGAAAACTGTCTCTGTAAATCTGGAGAGATGACAGAGGATGGCCCTTCCACAAAATACTTTGTAGGGATCCAGGAAACGCATTTGAAATTGTCATACAATTCCTAAAAACATGTAAAATTCTGGGAGTAGAATTGTTTTCACTCCACAGCAAAGGTGTGGGGGTTTTCTGATGGTGCCAAGGTCACACAGTGCCAGGCACTAATGTAAAGGGAGGTTTCCTTGTGCTCTGAGTAGGGTGGATGAGCTCGATATCATTGCTGGTGTTGGAAGGAGGAGAGAACACATCGTTGTCTACTGGAAATGAGACTTTTGTTATGAGGAATAGTGTTTGTTCCAACCAGCACATCAAGCTCAACCTTAGGCTGACCCAGGTTAGGTGGGTGAAACCAGATTTTGCATTTCTGGGATTTTTTGGAGCTGACACCTTTAATATCCAAAGGTCCAATGATAGTCTGACCATATAAAGCCTGATAATATCCTTTTCAAATGCTATTTGGGAAGTATGAAGTGCCTAATCCCCTACTTTCTTCATTAATTGTAAATTTAATTTGTGAACAGCTGCATGAGTTCAAAATTCCATCTCCTCTGATGAATACAGAACAATTAAGGTTATAAGTAGAAATAATTTATGGGATATGTCAAAACCAAAAATAGATTTACATAAAACTGTATTGATTGAAATGTAATTTCATCAATCTGGAAGATGCTCTGGACAGTATTTAAGGAACCTGGAGATGAAAAAGATGGGAAGACAACATAAACTGAACATCTTCATTTGTGAGGCAACTAAAACATATCACTGAATCTCAGCTGCTATAATAATTCCCTCCCTTCTCACACTGCTCCACAATACTGACAAATCTAAATATGAAGAAGAAAAATGTCTGTAGAAAGCTGTTATTTTGCTGCCTGAATTGTGTCAAGGAAGTGTAAATATAATCACATTTTATCCTCCAATCTGAAATGGATTTCAGTTGCAGAGATCACAATGCAGCTTGCCTTGATTGATAACAACTCCCATGTTCCCATCAGTAACACAGTGAGGAGGGGAGGAAGGAGAAAGGAGATCAGCTCATGACAGAATTATTGGGCAATTCACTCAAAATCCTGTGTCTGTTTGTGCCAGGAAGGGAGAACACACCCCAAAAGTTTGTGGTGAGAACCAGACCATTCTAAAGGAAATTCTTCCTACAATTATTCAGCTGCAGAGGCCCAAGTGGTACCCCAGGACACAGGCAGCAGGGTTACCTCTCTCAGGGTGATCCATAAGAATTTTGTGATTTTCTTGGACTTGTTATGCACAAACTAATTGTGGGTGATTCTTGGTGCTTTCAGAAACAGATGAGAGTGGGTTGGTAGAGATTCAAAGCACAGGGTGCCTTGGTCAGCTCTGGAAGGGATTCTCGCTCCTTCTGGCCCACAGCTGAACCTGAGCTGTTCCTCCCCTGCCTCCTGCAGCCCTCCAGCACAGCTGTGCTCCCAGAGTGGAAGTTTTGTGTATTTGTTGTGCTCTATTAGGAACAGCAAAGCACCACACAGACTCTCTCAGCTTTGGTTGCACAAGGGAGCAAGTTTTCTTATTCCAGATCTTCTTTTATAGACGGGTCTGAGAGGTAAAGCTCTTGTTGGTCACTGAACCAACACATCACCATCGTTGGTCAGCTGGGAACAACAGCCCTTGACTGTTTCTTGCAAGTAAATAACAAACAACACCTACCAAGGTTGTTTTCCTTCTCCAAGGACTGTTTGGGTTCCTCCTTATGATTTCCCAGGCCAGTCTGAGAAGGTTATGTGACTTGGTTTCACACAGGCTCAAGCCTGAAGCCTAAAAATCTCTGATTTGACCATTCCCACCCCTGTTCTGAGCCTGGTTGTGTGAGCTGCATCCCTGCTCTGCTCTCGTGCCACCTCCCCAAGTGGGAACAGCCCTGTGGGACAGGGGTCCCAGAGTGCCAGCAGACACCAGCTCTGCTGAGCAGCACATGGGGCACTGCTGGTGCTGTGCAGAGCCAGGGCAGTGCTGAGAGCAAACTGGGTGGGCTTTGGCCTCCTCTGGCCGCTCACTTGATTTATTTGGCAGCTGGAAACAGCGTGACTGACAGCTCGGGGGAACAGTGGGAGAAAGATGGAGGGAGGAATTGCTGGTGCTGTCTGTGCTCTTGTCCAGCCTCCTCTGTGCGTGGTCATCCAGTGAAGGAATGGCTGATGTTTGGCACATCCACAGCTTTGGAATCTTAAATGAGTCCACACGGAGCCTCAAGGATTGTAAATTAAATCCCAGACTGGAGCTGTCTCCTGGTTTTCTGTCATTCCAGTTCTTCAGAAAATGAATTCCTAACCTGATCATCTGGCCAGCAACTGAATTTTATCCTTGTGCTTCCTGCTCACACAGCTCCATCCATTTCCTCTGCCTTCCCCAGGCGTGACTCTGCAGTAGCTGGCAGGGCTGTGAGAGGGAGCAGAGTGTGCCTGAGCTCCTGTGACTTGGGAGCCAGCCAAAAATGACGCATGTGGAGACTCCCCTCCACAGCTGTATCCTTTTCAAAGTGATGTTTGTAGCAGGGAGCTACAAAAGTGCTATTATGTTGTCTTGAGTGGCTATGTGGGTTGCATTCTAAGAGCAGGGATTAAATTTTGCCATCACTGCCCATGAGCAATTTGCCATTGTGTGGAGAGCAGCTTTCAGAGCAGGTTATTATTGCTGTCTGCATGGCATGAAACCTGAAACAGCACTCCCAGCCTTGGAAGAAAAAAGATAATCCCTTTTCCTCTGTTGTTGGCATTACTGTCTTGGAAGTCAGAGAAATGCAGCCCCCCTTCTCCTGTGCTAATGATCCTTTGCACAGTGGTGCTGCTGTTTGCTCCTGCTGCATCCCAGGAAATGCTGGGATGGACTTGGCTGTTCCCTCTGGAGGGTTCCAGCTGATGGAAGGCTCTGTCTGCCCAGAGATCCCATCTGTGCACAAATGAGCAGTGACAGCCACTTCTGGGGCTGGGAAGTTACCCAGCAGGTTACAGAGAGCAGAGCAAGAGGTAAACCCCTTAAAGCTGTATTTATTTTTGTTACATTAGGGTCAGACATAAGAGACTGGCTTGCTAGAACAGAAATTTCTAAATAAAAGAGATATTTATCACCTAGGGCTGTTTTTTCCATAATTGTTTTCTAGGCATGGCCAAAAGTTTAAAGCTCAAGATGCTTTGAATTAAAGCAAACCCCATTCCTTTCCATTTCTCATCCCACTCCATCTCTCCCCCAGTCACAATCCAGATCACAGAAATGCTCACCACTGCCTCTCAAATTAGTGGTTTTTTTTTTCATTCAGACAGGCAAAAAAGCTACACTTGAGTGCACACTGTATTGGAGAGGTACTACTATATATGTTTTCACTTTTTGGTTTTCCATTTTTCTCTAACTGTTCGTAATACTTCCAATTAACCCCAAATTTCAGTCCTTTTCCTCATTATATAACAATTCAATTGATATTCAGTTGACTCCCACAGAATAACTTCATATCTGTCTTAAGTATCAGCTTGATACCCAAGTAAATTTACCATTAAAATGTATTCCAGTCATTTTTTCTTTGCCTGATCTCCATACTGAAGGAGAATTTGGCTCTTTGCAGAACCAGTGCTAATGGAAATCAGGTGCCAGTTGTTAACCCTGTCCTCTCAGGCCTCCTGTGTGGAGATGGAGACCCCCAAAACCCCATGAACTCACACAACAGGCTCTCCCTTCAGCACCTTGCTGTGATGTTGGTCAGGGCCACAAACAGGATTGCAGAGATCGGTTTTCTCTGGGAATTCTGCCTCTGTCAAATCATCTTTAACTGGGCCACTTGCTGGGGGAGGACATGCACTGAGCAAGCACAGGCACCTTTGCAGCACTTCCATAGGAAACAAAGCTCCAGCAATGTGATTGGATTGACCTGCTGTTTGGGGAGCTCCTGGAATTTAATTAGCACTCTGAGAAGCACTTGGTGAGTTTAGGACACAAAAACATGACTGAAGTATCTCTGTTTCCATGCTAGAAAAATCTGCCTGCAAATTAAATAACCACGTGGCTTTTCTGGTCAACATTTGTGGGTGAAGAATGCCAGTGGTGGAGGAGGGAAAGGCACTGGTGCCTCTCTCTCAGGTGGGGCTGCCAGGCTGGTGCTGTGCCCTGCCAGCCCCATGGGCAGGACATTCCAACCAAGGGACAGCTCAGGAGGTGCTCAGAAGGAGCTCTGAGCCAGTTTCAGTGCAGGAATGAAAGAATCCCCCTTCCCTGCTGTGGGGACCGAGAGCAGGGGCTCTGCTGTGCTAGCAGAGCAAAGCTGTTTATTTATTACACCAGTTTGCCAGTATTTATAGGTCACTACATTTGTACAAAATTTTCCATTTTTGCCCCAGTCCCCTTAGAAACACAATCTTCTCGATTATCCCTCTTATGCTAATGTCCTTGTTCCATCTTCCCTCGTCAGACAGGTCAGAGTGACCAGACAGAACATTTTCACTTCTGTTCTTGCCTTGGGTTTCTCTCTCCCGCGGTCTGCACTGCATCAGGGCCAGGTTTGCAGTGCTACCCAGTTCTGTAGCTGGCTGGGTTTCCACACACTCTCTCCTGCCAGATGTGGGGCTCTCGCTGTGTTTTGGGGAGCAGGAGTGCAGTAATCTGCTCTGTGCTGTCCCTTGCTGGAGATAAGAGCCAGCAGTGGGGGATGTAAATGGAATGAAAGTATTGCAGTGGCTGGACACAGCTCTGGCTCTGAGTGACACCAGGGACAGGCTGTGGCTGCACAGCGTGGCACAGGAGATTCCTGTGGGTTTTCCATCATAAATTTTTCTTTCTTTACCTTTTTCCCCCCTCTTCCCTTTCTGTGAGCAGATGAAACATGCACTTAATTTTCAGGAAAGTGACTGCTGTGGTAGCAGCTGTGGGAAATCAAATGCACAGCAGGCCCCCGTAATTCACAATAATTTTGTGTAGCAGTTTCTGATGATGTGATATCAGGTGAAAATTATCCCTGCTACTTTCTCGTGTCCTACATCTTTGAACTCCAGCCTTCTTTCCCACTGGCATGTGTGCCTAAGGCTACCAGATTATTGACAGGGGAGAAGAAGTAATACCATAGATTTAGTTCCTAAATCTTCCTTGTAAAAGTATTGCTGGGGATGCACACAGGGTGCTGCTGGAGACTCAGCAGCAAAGACCATTGCTGTTAGCCCTTTAATCTCCACTGGTTTTATTTATACACACTCTTTTGCTAAGAAGCATCCATTTTGAGCTATTACATTTACCCTCAAATGGGTTAGTTACTTGTGACGAGATAAAAATGATAATGATATCTCTGTGTCACAGGATTTTATTTTAAATGAAAGATCTAACGTAGCATATCATGTTTTATTATTGCTCTAAGTTCAGTTATTAGTATCTGAGGAGAGGCATCCTTCCTCCCCTGTCTCCATTCAGGCTGTGCAGCTGGAGGCACAGGAGGGGATGAACAGGGGCTCCAGCTGAATTTACCACTTAAATTTAAAAGATTCTGGGAAATGAGTTTGGAAAAATGGGTCCAGGATCCTTATCCCCCATCAGCCAGTGTACACTTGGAAGACATGAGACCCAGAGCTCCACATCTCCCCAGGAAGGAGAAGGCCTCCAGGAGGGGCTTTGGAGTGTGTTGTGATGGGAGCAGAAAAGCCCTAAGGCTTCTCTGAGGGACCCTAAGAGGCCAAATGGATGTGCATTGACATCACATCAAAGGGTCTCCTGCCTTCTGCTGGCAGAGGAGCAGGATTCTGGGATCAGAGTGTGGGCAGTAACATCAAACTCCTGAGCGAGGGGGGCTCAGGAAGGGAGGGAGCACGGGGTTGTAGGTACAGAAGATATTGGTGAAGGGTGAAACCTCTTGCAATCTGAGACATCATTTCCATTGCAAGCTATCAAATGGGGCTGCTACAGCTTGGTTTGAAAGAACCTTTAAATATTGATGATGATTCTGCTCAGCAGAGCATTGCATCTACCGAGAGGACCCTGTGAATCTGGAATATTTAATGCAATCAGCTGGGATGTAATGCACAATATGCACCACCTTCCTCAGCCTGTGCATTTAATCACTGCTCTCAAAAGGCTATTACCTGCAGTAATGCTATGCCAAGTCTAAAGTGGGGAACAAAAACTCTGTTTCTCAAGGGAATAGCACAGGAGCTCCTTCTGTGGTTCTGGCTCCCTCTCAGATGTATCATCAGAAATAAAGTTGTACTAAATAGTACAGAGTTCATTTGCAAATAAAAGCACAAAATACTATTTATCTGTACTTACTGTTGGAAAGACATTGTGTATATCAACTTAGGAACTAACAAAAACATACAGGAGACATACAGGAATTCTCACTCCTTTTACAATTAATTCAAAATATTGTCCCATTAATATACTTTTCCCCTACTTTTCACTTGGAAATTCCCCTCCTACCAGGATCTTCCAACCACCCTAGAAGACCACATAATGCTAACATGAGCAAAGCTAATAGTGAGCACAAAATGGGTTAAATTAGAAGATCAATGGTTGATGGATTCGGGAAAGAAAGACACCACCAGTGCACTCCCAATCTGTTACTTGGAAAGAGAGGTGTGTTCCTAACACATCAGATGTGTCAAGAGCTTCTGCAGGGTTCTAATAGCTGATGTATCCTGTTAGTGGAGACATGGACAATAAATAGAATTCTCCACTGATAAAGTGAACACAACCTGAACAGACAAACCTGTGGACTCGTGGCTTGCTGTACACAGGTGCCTGTGACCATTCCAAGAGCATCAGACCTTGCAGAAAGCTGTTTCAGTGGCTGGGTAAAACCCCCTCCTCCCTTCCCCTCAGCAAATCCACCCCCAGGAGCATCCCCCAGCCCTCCCAATTCAGTCAGCAGCTGGGCTGCCATGACCCCAGCTCAGAGCACTGGGGCTGGGGCAGTGGGAGATGATGTCCTGCCCACACCTGGGAAAGGTAGGCTCAGGTGCAGCTTTCTTTTCTTCCAGCAAAAATTAAAAGAGCTGCATTTAGGAAGAAGAAGCTCTAAGATAAAAAATAAAGCAGATAATCCAGAAGTGGGGGGATGGGAGAATATAAAAGGCTCTGGTTTTAATCAGGAAAAGCAATTTAGTTGCAGTTTTCTGCATAATTCTGCCAAAGAAATAAATTATGCAGAGGAATGTGCTTTTCTCCTGAGGCTAAAAAAAGAACAAGTGGGGCTCAGGGAAATGCCTGGGACTTACATGTGTTTGCTATTTAGCTGCCTTTTTTGACAATTCCTTGTAGGTTGAATGGTTTATCCTGTAAGCTTCAGCTCTGAAATGGACTCCTGACAGGCGTGCAGCAGCAGCCTCCTCTCACACGGGAGAAATCCACTTTTTCTGTGGCATGGGAGCACCTGGGAAAGGCCTTTTCTGTTCTTTCTGGGGCTGTCAGAGCCCCTCACATTCCTGCTGGGGCAGCTCTGCCCCTCCTCCTCCCTTGGGTAGATGTGGCTGTTCCTCGGGATTAACTCGCAGGATATGGAAACCCTATCAAAAATAGGTGATGATGGAGGCAAGGTTGGCTTTGCTGCTGCTAAAAAAAAGTTTTTATTTCTTGGATGTTTTGTGCAGCAGTTTCCAAACTCATGAGATGAAGAAGTGCTTTTCCTGAAAAGGAGAAAAATCCAGGTGCAGTACACTGAAATTCTGGGTTTCTTAACAGTAAGAACCTAAATTTTTAAATTACTTATTTTCCACTGAAATGCTTAGGTTTGGGACTTCAGAGCTCAGAACACTTAGATATATTAGAAAGCTTTTATTCTAAGCTTTAAAATATTAATTTAGAAATCCTTAAATGCAAGATCCTCACAAACTACCCTATCAAAGGTTTGTTGATTTTTTTCTTCCCAGCTGATTAAACATGAGTACAAAACTTGTACATACAGTGGTTTTTGCAGGAGGGAAATGCATGTTGAGAGGCAACATGTTGAGAGGCTCGTGTGTCTTTAGTTGAAACGATGAAGAACACTTTTACCCATCAATTCTGAGATGGAAATGAGTTCTGTGAACACACTCAAGGTTGTTGTCTCTGTCAGGGCAGCGAGAGCTGTGTGATCTCACAGCACAGGCTCTGGTTTGGGACAGCACCTCAAGCCCAGCCCTCTCTGGCAGTGGCTGTGTGCACAAAGCCAGGATTGCTGCTGAATCAGCTCACTTTTAGGGCAATTTTCCCCTTGTCCTTCCCCCATCCCCAGCCTGGTTGATTTGCCTAATGGAAGCTGACAGTAAACCTCAGCCCTGATTGTCAGATTTCTCTGGAAACCTCAAGGGAAAGAGGGGAAGGCAGGCATTTGAGGAACAAAAATAGCACACATAATGAGCTCCCTTATTTAGCCAAACTGCTTTTTTAATAACCTCGCTTTTTGCTGTCGCCCTGGCACCGACACACACACTGAACAGGATCTGCTTTGGGGCTGGGAGGGACAGGGGGTAGTGGATGCTTGATCCCTCTGTGGAGATTCAGCTTGGAAAAGCCATTTGGGAAGAGTCTAAAAAGTGATCTCTTCCTTCCTAATACTATAGTTTAACTCCATTACACCCTGGAGGTGCTGCATTTTAAGGGGTATGAATGCATTCCTCTCTTCTGATCTGGAGGGATATAACTACAACAAGTGTCACTCATGTAATCTCCTTTAAAGAGCAGAAATGTACCTGTAAGTCACTTTTGTGGCCCAAGAAGGTTGATTTTACTGAAGAATATTAGGAGGAAACAGGCCTCTTTGGAATCTAGGCAATAAACAAATATCAAATCTGATTGTTACCTCCTTTCAGAAGTTGACACAAAGATTGATGGTTAATAAGCATGTGTTCTTAATTTGCATTGCAAAATTTTTAACACAAATAACAGACAGTCATCAAAATAATCAGTTTGTTATTTTGTGAGTCTTCCTTTTTCCTACTGCCTACCCATGGGAGAGGAGCTATATTTCTATAAGGGAACAGTGAGAAACTCTGCTGGAGAGCAACAAGATAACAGATTGCAGTAGGCATCCTCAGTTCCCTGAGTGGGTGCCAGGTTAATGTCTCTCACCAGCTCAGAAAGTCAATGGACACTTTTTTCTGGACTGGAAATATTTTCCCTCCTTTCTTCATTTTTTTTTTTGCTAGCAGTGTATTTACACACACACACAAAGTGAATTTTGGATTCAACAGATGGACAAGATTATAAAGAAAAGACAGGCTGCTAAAGGAAGCCAAGAAGCTGTTGTCTTTGATTTATTGATTTGTTCCAGTCTGAGAAGCTCAGAGCATTCTTCAATAAGGGCCATAAGTGATTAGGAAATAATGAACTAAGGAGATGGGTCAGGAGATGTTGAGATTAGCTCTTCATGGCTGAACAGGTCATGAAGATGAACCAGTCTGCCTGAAATGCTGCCTCTGTGTCAGCTTCTCAAAACTGTTGATTTATTCCTTTATATCTTTATCTTGAATATAAAATATTATATATTATAATATAATATATAAAATATCTTTACATTTTGCTTCCAAGGAACAAGGTATGGGGGATTAAGTAGCCAGAGGTAGGTACATTTTCACTTAATGTTTCATTAGCTTCTGTATGTTCCTGGTTTACTTAAAACCTGTGCAGATGACTGTTTTTACCTTGTTCACCTTGTCAGAGATTTGTATTTAAAAGAAGATTTATAAAATGTTTCCAAATGGGGAAAAAATTCTTAGGTTAAATTCAAAGTCTCTTTTGTTCTCCCTGAGACGTAATCATTGACAATTCTCAGTTAAAGGGGAAAACCATTATATCTACATTAGCCCAAAGAAATAGTATTGCAGCTCTCAAAAGTCTTCAAAGGTTTTCCCTTGTAAAGTATAGAAGATCTCACATTAAATACTGTTTCTGTTTATTTCAATATCTCCACAGCCAAAAGTTTCTTATTTCACTTGTAATTTTATCATGAGGATTTCAAGGCAAGGCTCATCTTACTCCTGATGATCTTGGGGTAGAAGTGAGGCAGGATTAGGAGCAGTGCCTTGCAGCTAATCATCTTCTGCACTCTTCCATAAAAAGATGAGTTTAAACAGCCTGGGATGGCTTGGATTATAACTGTGATGAATATATGGCAACTCCAGCAGTTACCTTAGTGTGGGGAGTGAAATGTTATGTAATGACATCAGAAGGCACTGTGCAAGCCCTCATTACTTTCATTTTTAACTAAAAATAGGTGAAGAGGAATTTTTATCCCTGTTTTCTGTTGGGAACACAGTTATACTGCAGTGTTCTTGCTCTTTACTCAGGGAATTCGTACAAGAGAGACCAGTTGTGTCTCAGTTGCTCAAATCTCACTCTGGTTGCCCCAGGGCCATCTTCTGGCATTTTGATTTCTGCAATTATTTTTAAGTAATGTCTTATTCTAGCTTTCCAAATTCCTTAGACTAGCACAACTTTGACATTTTTCAGTGTCATTTGGTCAGACACCAACTTCTGTTACAGGATAAATTTATTGGCCCCAGCAACTGTATATTCAGTGAGTTGTGTAGAAGATTTCCGTGCTGGACAGCCAGACAACATCCTTGTGGATGTACTGGAAGCTCTGTGTTTGTGGTACTGAGGAGTTCAAATTGATAGTCCTTGAAATGATTTGTGAAAACAAATCTTCCTCTCTCTCTTCTAGTCCCAAACCCAGGACTCTCAGAGCTACCACTTGTTTTCTTTGTCCTGCAAGTCTTCATGGATTTATTTCAGGAGTTATTTCATCCTTTCAGCTTTGATCCAGCTACAACAGGCAGTGCATGTTCTTTCCCAGGTAGGGGGAGTATGCATCTGTTTAAATAAGAAAATACCCTGTCTATTCTTCATTGAAAAAAAAATTCTTTATTGTCAGGTGAACCTATTTGTGTTTGTGCCTCCTGTAGCTTTGTTCCATCAGATTAAGCTGGGATTCTTTGCAGCTGAGGCATCTTGGTGCAAGAATTGTCATTATTTGTCTAAAGCTAGCACATGTGCTGTGAACTTCAACTCAGAGCAGAGCTCTCTGTGTTCTTATTGGGCTGAAAAATGATCATGAGGTTTTATGGGCTGGTTTTGCTTACCAGGCTTCTGCAGAAGGAATTACTCAGGAGCACTGGTTTTTAGTGAATGAATGGAACAGGACATTGGACTGGACACATAAAACTTGTCCTAATTCTTGGGCAAAGATTGCACAGATTTGAAGGAAACTTGTAGGAATTTCACCAACCCATATCTATTAAATCACAGTGAATTAATATGGGTTGTCTGGTTTGTAATGGATCCTCGAAGACATCAAGAGTAGTTTCAGGTATGAGATGCAAAATGGGTTATCAAAGAAAGAAGTCTGTTTGCATAATAATTTAGTTTAAGTCCAGACTAAAAACCCCAACAACTTTCTTTATCCCTCAGATTGTTGAGATAGATTGATGACTGGATTAAGCTGAAAACATCGTTTGGAGTTGTGATTTTAATTCCTGTCCTTAGCAGAGAACTTGGGCAGATTTGGGTGGGGATTTGTTTTCAGTGAAATGCTGGGTGTGTGTTTGGATTTGGTCTCTGGTGACTGGGAGCTGCTCCCCATCCAGCTGCCTCAGGGGTGTTGGTGAGATCCTGGCTGCCTGTTGGGTCAAACAGGGGCTCCAAAATGTCCTAAATACCCTTCCAGGTAGAGCAGGAATATCATTATTTACTGCTGTTTGGTTTACTTCAGGCTCTGATGAGACAAATTACCAACATCACAGCCCCAAATCAGCCATTTTTAATCTTTTCAGGCTCCTCTTCCCCAATGGCACAATAGAAAAAACTTCAGTAATTACACAGCCACTCATCTTCAGCAGCAGAGCTCTGCCAGCCTTCCTCCTCCCTGTTCCCCAGCCAAGTTTCCTTTAGAAGTCCTTTTAATTGGCTCGTTAGTGTAACCTGAGGCTACCTGTCCTGCTTGGCTGCCTCACTAATGAGACTCAGCTGCCTTTTCTTGGACCCAGGCAGGCTGGAGAAGGATCTCTAAAAGCTGGGCATGTGGGTCTCAGGGCTGTTCTAGCCAGCCCCTGGTAGCCCAGGCTCTGTGGCACCAATGTCACTGGTGGCTTTTGCACAGGAAGGTGCTTCATGCACTCCTGCTCCTCTTCCAGACAAGGATTCTGTGCCTAAAAACCCATCATGCAAATACACAGAGCACTGGCAGTGGAGATGGCTGTGTGCAACCAAAGAAAAGGCCTCTCTGTGAATTCCTGGGATACAAATGCTGCTGAGAAAATTTTCCCTGGACATCAGTGAGAACACAAGTTCAAAGCCATACTGAGTTGGGATTTCTAGCAGCAAACTCCACCCTGATCCTATCAGATTTTGGCACCAAAGGTCATTTTATCATTTATGCCACATGCCTGGTTTGGCCCAGACCTGTTACACTGCAGCTGTGGCAGCACAAAGGCTTGGCTTTGATCAGCCTTGTGCCAAATGTGCTCAGCAGCTCCATCTCTGCCCTGTACACAATCCTCAGGTCCTGGGGCTGTGCAGTGAGGAGCTCACCTGACGTGGGCAGAGCCAGGGCTCTGCATCTCCTTCTCTCTGACAGCTGCTCATGGAGAGCAGCTCTTTTGTTCATCCAAGATCAACGGAGGCTGGCAGAGTCCTGGGAGCTGTGTGCCAAACCTGTGAGAAGAACTGGAGCAAGCAGGCTCAGAGCAGTTGTAATGAAACCATTTTTTGTTGGAAAAATTTTATCCCATGCACAGTGTTAAACAGTTTGCAGCATTCATTTCTAAAATTTAAAAACACAAAGAGAGAGGTCATGTGCTTGCTTGGACTGATAGCAAAACTTTTTCAAAGTAGAGTAACAGACAGCAGTTAAGAACAAATGAGATGATTTCCTTTTGTGTTGGTTGATGATGGGAAGTGCCCCTGTGCTGCAGCTGTGGAAATGCTGTGGTGTTGGGGTTTGTCACAGGAAGGTTGCCTTCAAAGGAAGGGGAAGTATCCATGCCAGCTGTGTCTGAAACAGCAGCACTCCAGGCAGAGCCATCCAGGAAAAGTGAACTTGAACCCAGAGATTAAAGGAAAGTGGAATGTACTGTAGGAAATGGGGCTGGAAGAGTTTGGCATGTTTAGTCTGGCAAATCACAGACCAAGAGCTGATTGCTGTCTAAAAATACCATCTGGGAGTAGAGAGCAGTGAGAGAGGAATGCATTGGCTAGGAGCAAAACACAGATTAACCATGAATTAATCTAGCCTGGAAATAAGACAGTATTCAGCCATTAAAGTAAGAAGATTTGGGAACACAGCAGCATTAATGCCAGAGTACCAGAGACAAATATACTGCCAGTTTAAAGATACATCTGGAAGCATGTGTGGAAGGGATGATGTGATGCAGTGGCTCTGTTGTCAGGGACTCAGTGATCCTGTGCTCCCACACAGCCATCGCTGTCACCATCCCTGAGGAAACGTGCACTGAAGAGTGCTGAAACACTGACACACTCTGGTTAATCACTGCCCTGGGACCAGGTGCTTCTTTGAACCAGAGGGCCAAGAGGGTTTGCTAGAGAAAGGAACTTTTTCCAAAGCCTTGATGTGCCTGTGTTATAAATGGTCAATTCCTACAAGGAGCCAGAATTTAGGGAAGTGCAAAGAGTCACTGATGTTTCAATGCAGAATTAACCTAGTTAATAAAAAGCCTTGTAGGGGGTATAAATTCCCACCTACACAGGTGAAGCAATGCTAAATTAGGATTAGGCTGGAGCCTTGAGTAGAAGTGGTAGAGTTACATTATCCTTTGTTTAGCTCTTGTAAGGCTGAGTACATCTTCAGTGAAGCACCTGATCCTGGGCATTGGCAGAAAGAAGTTTTTGGATTAGATTTCTTGAACAGCATCAAAATCCCCAGGGTCCTGTTATTTCCAGCTCTCACTCTCTAGCAACCTGGAAGTTACACAGGGCAGGAATTTCATCAGCTTTTGAGTTCCTGAGGATGGTCCTGTATTGCTCCTAGGGAAGCTAGACCCTATCATTTGACAAAAAGTAATTCTTTCTTTTCCCACCTGCCCTCTGGGGCAGAGGTTTTGGTTCTCATTGTTAGAGAAATGTGCACCAGCCAGATCTGCCCAATTCAACAAAGCTGCCCAGGCAGGAGCCCCTTCATGTCCCAGCTCACACAACAGGGAGCAGGGTCTGGCCTGTGCATTGACAGCAGGAATTATCATCCCATGGCCTTCAGAAGTCTCAGGAACAGCAGCCTGAGCCACATCCCATGAGCAAAGAGCAGCCCCCAGCTGCTGGAAGCAGAGCTGGTGTCCCCAGCTGGTCACCGAGGTGTGTCCAGGGGAATTCCTGCTGCCAGCCAGCATCTGATGGGCCTCTGTGCTGAATGACATGCAGATCATGGCTAAAAGCACCATCACCCCTCTGGGTTTGATTTTTGGGAGTTCTGAGCAGATCTGATGCCCCAAAGGCTAAAGCTGCTGCTGCTGCTGCCTTTTGGGAAGCTCTAGTGAAAAGTAATATCTCATCTCCAGGAGAAGACAGCAGTCACACAGCACAGCAGGCACTGGCTTTCATCATTTCAGCAGACACCACTAAATCACACAGCACATCATTTAAAACAAACACTGTATAAGGGCTTGTAAAATAACAATACAAAGCAGCTCTTAAATTTCCCTGGTGTCACACCAAGCCAGTTATACTGGCAAGACTCCAGCTTTTCAGGTGCACACTGTGTGAAAGTGTCTCACTGAGGACAAGACTGGAAATACAGTCCCAGCATTTCATTCCTCCCACCTCCTAAGGAGACAAGGTTTCCCCGTGTTGCAGACAGGAGTCATACTGAGACCATGGAGCTGTTTACTACACAGCCAGGTCGTGATTTCAAGCTGAGAGGCATGGTCCTCACCTCTAGCAATCCCTCAGCTCGATTTTCTGAACAGTTCATGGAACAGGGAAGGTGAAAATCCATAGGGAAATTGCCTGAGTGATCCACAGTGGCTGGTGTTGCCTTTTCTGTTCACGAAGTATTGAACTCCAATACCACTGTTTGGCTGTGGAGGGAAGTGCTGTTGGCTGCAAATACAGTGTCTGGGATATAAACTCCTCTAGTTTCTAATAAGGATTAATTACAGTCATTTTCAGCTGGATAGAATATCCTCATTTCTATCCTAATCTGTTCACCAGCATTGCTGCTAAGCCTTGTGTGCCTGACACCTTTGTCTGATGGATGACTTGCTTCTTCCACACGTAGAAATCACCCTGAAACCACAGGAACAATGACATTATTAAATTACAGCAAACCTCCTGCCCTGGACTTTCAGCCCTAGAGGGTGAGGTTTCCTCTGTGGTGTCCCTGTGTGCCCTGGACACTGCTCCAGTCTGGTGTGTCCCAGCCTCACACAGCTCTTCCCCCTTTTCTCTTACTGACTCCCACTGGAAAGATTTTGGGGCTCTTGCTAAGCAGGGATTGACTTTTGTGAACAGCTGCTGCTGCAGAGAGGTGAAATCTGTAAGGTCAGAGCTTACACACCCACAGTTACTTGATCACCTTTGATAGTTTGCATTTATTATTAGAAAGTTCCTCTCTCTGGAATGATGCTGAACAATTTACTGTTCCAGACCTGTTCTGTTGTCTGGTAATCTGAATCTAGACCTTATGCTGCTTTTCTCATGTTGAAATGGATTTTGCCATTGGCATACTGGGATATTAGGTGGACACAGATGCTTTGGAATAGCAGCATTTGAAAAATCATGTGCACTTATTACTTGGTGGCATGTTTCTGTTCATTCCTGTTCCTTACAGGAGGTGGAGTAGCACTCAGGGATGGCTGGAGAGTGTATGAGAAGATCCTGAGATGTTAAAATGAAAAAGCAGCCCTAGCCAAGGCAATATGACTTGGGAATTCTGCTTTTCTTAAAGAAAAAATAGGTGATTTTTAGATTGTTTACCTACAGCAATTAGTCCTGTATTGATAGAAGATTAATTAACTCTTTTTAGTGACTCTTCACTAAGTTTTGTTGTTTTCCAGTACAGTTTGATGGCTGGAATGGACTTACCCCATGTTAATCAAGAAGACCCATCACTGTGCAGTCACTGATAAGCAATTATCATGTAAAATAACAGCAATGAACTCAAATTGCCCTCACTGCCCATCACTGCTCTGCTTTTTATCGTAATAATATAGTCCATTAAAACCTACAATCACTGTAATGTTTATGCATTATTGGGGAGATAAATTGCATAATTCTCATTTTACAATTTAAATGTAATTAGTAGCTTACTAATGATTAAAACCTGAATTTGCTAGACTATCAGTTTTTCTAACACTTGCCAAAATTATAGGTAATTACTTAGAGCTTGCAATAATTATAAGTCCATCTTTTAAATAATTAATGTGCACTTTCATGGTACAAAACAGCCAGTAATCAAACGACCTCTGGCTTTTACAGCAAGCCCATGCAATTAGTCTTATTGTGTAGGTCTGTAGAAATGTTCCCATCATAAGAGTCTCTTAAGTTGGCAGCCCTGATGGTGCTGGCTGTTGTGTTTTGTGGTACCAGACAATGATTAACACCCAACAGCCTTTGGAGATCAGGGGTGAGGACAAAATCTGAGTGCATTTCCTGAGCCATGGGATGCAAACCCAGAAAAAGTAATAAGTGAAAGGAGTTTGAAGTTTTGCTGTCTCTTGGGCTGTCAGATATTCTGCTGAGGGGATTTTTCAAGTCCATTCATCTTTTGTATTGTGTGACTTGAATCATTAGCCCAGGAAGGAACTCCCTGTCCTGGGGGGCCTATGTGGTATAATTTTTTTTTTAATTTTTTTTTTGGGTGGTTGTATCTTTCACTGCTGCTCTAAGGTAGATGCTGCAGAATCACAGAACCATGAGCAGAGCTACCAGCTCATCCAGCCACTCACCCAGCACTGCCTCTGGAGCCCTACACTGCTAAACCACATCAGCAGATGCCAACACACCCAAGGTTGGTGACTCCACCACTCCCCACTGTAACAGTGCCTTGAGCCCCCTTTCAACACTGACACCCACTTTTAACAGTCCAATTTTTCTTTCTAGTATTTAACCTGAATCTCCCCTGCCTCAGGTAAAGATCATTTCCTCTCATCCTCTCACTGCAGGCACAGCAGAAGAGAACAGCCCCTCCTCACTACAATTTTTCAGGCAGAGGGGTCCCCCCTGAGCCTCCTCAAGACTAAACAAACCTGGTTCTCTTGGCTGTTCCTCATCAGACTTGTTTTCCACACCCTCCAGGAGCTTTGTTTCCCTTCTCTGGACATGCCCAAATATCTCAGTGTCCTTTTTAAAGTGAGGGCCCCAGAACTGCTGCAGCGTTCGAGGTGTGGCCTCACCAGTGTCCAGCACAGGGGATGGTCACTGTCTGGTCCTGCTGACTGCATTACAGCCCAAGGTGTCACAAACCTTATATAAATGGGGTTTTTTTTCTCCATAGTCTCAAAATTTAATGGAGTCTCAGTGGGAAATAGATCCCTGACTTGTGAAGCCCAGAGGTGTCCGCTCACCAGATGCATCTGGCCCAAATCCTTAACCCCTGTGCTTGCCATCATCAAGTAGAGAAGAATTCTTGAGGCCTGGAGGCTCTGTGCAGAAATCAGAAAGCACAGGACTGGTTTGGTTGGTTTTATTGGAGCCCAGGTGCTTGAAAAGCTTTGTGAATTCAGTCCTGTTTCCCAGAGGTGCACCACATCCTCTCACTTTGCATTTTCAAAATCCAAAAGAAGTGGTCTTTATTAGCCAAAGCTGGTAGCAGCAGTGATTCTGGTATTTGCTGTCTTCTCTTCAAACCTGTCTCCAAGACAAATTTCTGTGGTACTGCTTTCTGTGAATAAACAAAAGAAAAAACAATAATAAAATGAAATAAAGCAACTCTACAGAAGGTAAAATCAAACCTTAAAATTAGTGTCAATGCTTCTAGGGTCAATGCATCGATCTCACCAGTGGAACTAGCACACTGTGGTGGGCTGTAAACACATTCCTGTCTTTGTGGCAGTGTAAGTGAAGTGTTTTTGTCCAAGTCTTGCTCCTCAGCTCAAGAATCTGCCCTTTGCCTCAATGCCCTGCACCCTTCTCCTCCTCCCATACCCAGCACCTGCTCCCAGCGTGGTGAGGGGTGATCAATGCACCTGCAGTGCCAAAATGGAACAACAAGCAAAGCACTTAACATCTGAAGCCCAGCTTACCTGTCCCTAAAATGAGAATTATGGTGCTGGTTACCACAGCAGGGCGATGGGATTAATTAATGTTTATAAAGTCTTGGAGGTCTTCAGATGAAAATTGCTACAGTATATAAGTGCAAAGTAATTATGATTATCGTTACTTTCACTTGCATGTATAGACTGTAATTAGCTGTGGATTGCATTGCATTGACTGTGAATAATTTAAAAGCTCTCTTCAGGAAGTTGTCACTTTAAATGTTTTTATATTTTGCGTTTAATAATACCACGGTTTGGCTTCTTTTTCCCTTTCCTTACTCTCTGATAGTGATATATCCTACTGTGTTGGAGCCCTGAATATGAAGCAGTCTGTTTCTTACCCTGCTTTCCTTCATTTGAGGAGAGGAGAAAATATGATAGAATAGAATTCTGTGCTGATTAAGGAGTTTATTTAACTCTGCAGGATGCCCTGGCAGGTCCTTCCTGTGCAAACTGCTGGGGAGAGCCTGGGGCTCACCCCCCCTGCTGCTGGGGGCTCTTCTTGCTCCTCCAAACTCCTGCACAGTGATGCTGTGGATGGGACAGGGCTCAGGTGAACCCACAGCTGTGTTGAGCACCCCCTGCATTTTTACCTCGTGACTCCACTCTGTACTGAACAGAGAAGATCCTCATTTCTCTGCAACATAAAGGAGTAAGGAACAATAGCTAGAGACTCCTTCTCTGGGCTTGTGTCTTTTGAAATGCTTCCCAAGTGTCTCTCTGAGCCTTGTTTTGCAAGCCCACGTGTGGCAGCATGCTCATGAAAGAAATCAAGAGTTGTTTACTGTATCTGTAAATGTGGATCAATGGCTTGTTAATCCATGCCAGCCTCACTAAAATTAACAGCGTCTGAAAGAATAAATGACTTTATAGTGATGGATAATCCACCTAGAGTAAGGCATTATTAGAGGAGATGTAGAACCTGGGAAGGCAGGGGAAGTAGTTCATTTGAGAGGAGAAGGCTGCTGTCAGCAAATGCTTTTGCAGGCAGTTATGCATGTTGAATTACTGTGGAGAGAAAGGGCAGGAGCATCAGCTGGCCTCACCTGGCACCGTGGAGATGCAGGGATTTACACCTGCTGAAGATCCAGGTCTGATCTAAAGACGAGATCAAATCCATGAAGAGACTTCTGGTGATCTCAGTGGATTGAGATTTCCAGTCTGTAAACACCCACATCTCAGCCTCCTGACCCCTCAGTTTTCTCTAATAGAATTCCTTATTGGCCCATCTCCTGGAGATGTTAATCCTCCCCACATAAACTTAATTTTGTAAGAATGACCACACCAGATCAGACATTCTCCTCTTCAAAAACATGTCTTGGCTTGGGGTGTGGGACGTGAGTATATTTGGACTTTCTTTTTAGCCTGTGCTTTTTCTCTGTGGGGTTTCAGGATGCTGGATTGGGCTGTGGCTGTGAAAAGAGTGAAGTGCCATTCCTGGCCAGTACTGTAGGAGACAAGTTGTTGTGTTGGATTTGGTAAAGAGGGGCTGGGAACCCCTCCGAGTTCCTGGCAGAAGTTATGAGAGAAGAAGAATTTGTACAAGGACTTTTTTTTTTGGAAGTTGCACTCCCAAGAAGAGTAAATGAGAGTTATTCTTCAGGCTCTCAGTATTCAGATCACAACTTCTTGCAGACAGGTCTGTTGTTGCTGTAATTAGGCTTAGTTTACAGAATCTTTCACTTAGCATTTTACAAACTGCCTGGTGATTTTTTAAGTGCCCAGTTACCCTTAAGACAAAACCATTAGAGGCTGTGATGCTAGAGGCTTGAGTAATTGTAAGGTAAAAATCTTAGGTAAGAGTACTTAGCCTCAGCCAGACCCCAATTGTGGCTTGTGATTAGCAGTGACAACCTGTGGCTGTTCTCTCCACCTCCACAACCTGCTACAACCTCTCCACCAAAAGCCACTGGAACAGTAGATCTGTCCCTTTAATTAGAAGTGTATTAATAAATCCATCTTGTTCTCTAATCCCCACACACATAGTGCAGTGATTCATTAGCACAGGAAGAGACAATTTAGATTTTCTCAGATGATAGCAGCTGTCACTAATGAAATTAAAGGAGGAAATGCAAATCTGAAGTTGGACAAGCTGGTCTGGCAGGGAGGAAGGTGACAGGCTGGTGTCAAGGGCCTTCTGCACAGCTGAAAGGAGGACAGGGGCAATTCCAGGGGCATCAGCAGCTCCTCAACAAAGGAATTGTCCCAGTGCAGGGACAGACTGTGCCCCACTGCTGTCCCCATGTCCCCATGTCTAGAGCTGGCAGAGCCAGAAATTCCCCCTGAGCCTTCTTTTCTCCAGGCTGAGCCCCTTTCCCAGCTCCTCCTCATCAGACCTGTGCTCCCAGCTCTGTTGCCCAGATCCCATGGGAGAAAATGGGGTTGAGTTATTCAGGGAAAGGAAAGGGAGTGACAGGAAAAGAGGAATGTGTGTGTTAATTATGTTTGTATGTCCTTGCCCATAATAATCCACCTTCAAAGAGGGAGATACTGACCCTTGAGAAGGACATGTGGCTGCTCCTTCCCAGAATGTGCTGGAGGTGTTTGGGAGAGACCTTTGGGCCAGGACCAGGGTGAGCCAGGCATGGGGAGAGCTCAGAGCTGGTGACTGTGGCTCAGGGACAGCAGCCTCAGCAGTGGCACACAGAAAAAACTTCCTGGATATCCCTGCACTCCAGCCAGCTGCCAGACACTGCTTTGGGAAAAAGCTTTAAGGAAAGGGATCTATTCCTAATCTTATCTGCAGTCCTGAGTGTTGCAAAAAGAAAAGCTGTTAGTTCTGTTTCCTGGCTACAGAAAGCATCACTGGGGTGTCCTAGGAGAGAAGGTCTGGGCAGATGGAGCACAGAGGTGTGACTGCCCTGGCTGCTGTCACTGTAATGTTTCTCAGAGAGTTTACAGTAGTTTTTAAGACATTTTATTTGTATGCAGAAAATTTAATTCAATACTGGTCATTTTGCATTGTATACTGCATTCAAAACATAAAGAGCTTATAAAGACAGTCAGTGTTTACTGTACATGGTTGTCAGCTTTGCCAGGCATTAAATCCCAAATCTCTTTTTTCCTTTCTTAGCCTGAGAACCTCAGACATTATTATCTGGCCTAAAATATGTTCTAAAACATCTCTGCTGTGAAAGCTGCTCGTCTTTCCTTGGTCCAGCCAGGAAATCCAGCAGTGGAAGAGCTCAGGCCCGTGGGGACAGTACCTCCCCTCCCCTGGAGGACAGCAGAACTGGTGAGTGGAACTCATCATTGGACTGTGAAAAACTGAATATTCTTCAAATTGAGGTAGACTTTAGTCTTTTTATCCCCTCATAAAACCACGATGGGCAGAGGGCTCATTGCCACTGCTGCTTGGGTATTCTAATATGAGTGAAAGCATTTCCAAGTGGCTGCTGGGAATTCCTGGTTCTGGAATGCCAAACTTAACTTTTTTCAGAAAGAAACATTTTCACAACTGTGGAGGTTTGGTATTTTCCACTTACCCTAATAAGAAAACTTATTGGAAACAATAATGCACTGGGAGAAGTAATGCTGATTATGTCAATAATCTGCGTGTAAAAATGTTTAATCACTTTCCCTCAGCTCCATTACTGATTATTTTAATTTATAACTGTCGCTGTCAGTAAAGATCCAATGTTTCCACTGACATGTGAAAGCTTTTTAACTGTAGCTGGTGCTGAATTAGTTCCTAAATAAACCTCTAGTCATCACTTGAAAGGTCTGTGCTAAGTGTGTCATAATGGAACTCATAATAAACACATTTCCCTGAACTAATGCTAGAGGATCAAATGCATCAGGTTCCTGTGTTAGCCACTGAGCCAAGAGAGGGAAATGGAATTGAAACATCTCTTCTGTCATTTACACATGGGAGTGAGAGACATGCTTTCTCATTATAGGTACTTTAGGGCTATTTTTAATAAAACACCTTCTGTTGGCTTGCCCTTGAACTCTGTCCCCTTCACCCAATTTAAGCAGAACTCTGTGAGGGAGAAATGTAACTCCAAGCTCGCCCTGCAAACTGTTCAGACTCAGCTCTAATCCTGCCATCAGGAGGGGTTTGAAAAGTTTAAATCAATTGCCTGTGGAAAATCAATTAGGAAGCAGACAAGTTTGCCCTTGTGGCAAGTGGAACTGATTTGGCATTTTCTTTAGAAAGTTATATTTGAGGTCTATGGCAGCAAATACTGGGAGAGAAACCAAACAACTTTGTAGTTCATGGCAAGCAATGGACCAGGCAGAGCTGCTTCCAGCCCAGTGAGTCGATGCTCCAGCTGCTGAATGCAGTTCCCTTGCTGCCATGGCTCGTGTGCTGATGTGCTCCAGCTAAACCAGTTCCTCCTTCACTCTTATTTCTGTCAGAACTTGTGTTTGGTTGACAGTGCAAGCTACTGCAGCACATACAGTAACCCAGCAAATCCCCAGCTGGCAGTGATTTCACTGGAGTCCTTGTTTAATAATGTAAAAATGGTGTTCACCATTTACAAATGGTCCCTGACACCACAGGATTTCAGCTGTCATTGATGGGAGAACCTCATTAACTTCAGTAACTGCAGAGTTAGACCTTAGGTAAGGTCTAACTGTGTAAAACTTAACACATCTGAGGATGTGAGCACTGGACCTGCTTATTACAGAATATTGCACCATCTTGATGCTGTCAGAGGTCTCCACACAGCTTGATTCCAGCTCTACTTCTGCTAGGAGAAGAGAAAACAAATCCAGTGTTCAGTACAGGAAGCTGCAGTGATACAAGGAGACATTTTCAGATATGGAACCATTCTGGATATATCTTTGCAGATATTCAGAAAGCAGTGTCATCATGAGAGTGATAAACACAACCAGGGGACCAGAGAGGTTCTGGGATCTCTGCCAGTGGAGATGTTGAAGCCCCATCAGGTGCTTGGCAGTCTATTCTAGCTTAGCTTTGAGCAGGAGGTTCCTAAAGGCTTCCAAGGCCCCTTCCCACCTGAATTATTCACTGCTTTTGTTTCTATCCCACAGACAATCAACAGTGGGAGAATATATGACAAATAACTATCATCACAAACATTTTCTGGTGGATGGCAGACATTTAACACTCTCCAGAGTTTGAAGATCATTCAGAACAAATAAGAATCCTCAGTGAAACAAGTGAGTGTCAACAGTAAGTAATTTGGTTTCCTGTGCATCAGGTATCACCAAGGGAGCAGGGGCAATGCAGTACTTCAGATTATTAAAACTCAGGTTGGAACTGTGTATGTTTTTCTCTGAAAACCAAGCATTGACTCAGTGTCTGACAATCTCTGAGTGTCCTGGAATGACAAACAAAAGGTGGAAATGTGAATTGCTCTGGAAGACCACCTTGGCTCTAAGCATGTACCAGTCACCTCATCTGCTCCACTGAGCTGTGCCCAGTCTTAGGGAAGAGATGAACCTTGTAAAACCCAACATCAGAAAGCAGTTTCTGGCTTCTTCTTTCACTAGTTTTCCTTTCTTCCTCCATTATTTCTTCTTCTTTTTTTTCTTTTTATTTCCCTTCTTCTGGGGATATTTTTCAGGTCTGTGATTGATACTTGATAGGACACAACTGAGCAATAAAGCAGATATTGTTGCAGAGTTGTTTTAGTGAAGTGACATTAAAATTGTAATTTATTTGTTGTCATTTAATTGACAGCTTGAGTTAGGGGAATGTGTCAATGGATTTCTCCTGCTGGGTATGGGGAAAGGACAAAACATAAGGAAGCACTTTAACTTTTCTCCATTGTCAGGAAACATTGTGTTGCCATAATGTCCCACTGAGGCTGTGAGCAGTCCTTGGCTCTACAGAAGAGGAGGAAAAGAGTCTGTTTGTTGTTAAATCTGCCTTAGTAACAGCACAAGTCTTCAGGAAGCCTTTTAATAAGAAATCTGTTCAGAAGGGAAGGGTGGCTAAGGAGCTGAAGAACTCGGTGGCATTTCTCATTCTTGTTGCAGCCTAAATAGTGATGGAGAAAGGGGAAAGGGAGAAGTGGGTGAAACTCCACTTTTGAATGGTCAAACAGCTGCAACAAAGAGAGATTTTCTTACAGAACCATCTGGTACAGGCAAATGAGAGGTCAGACTGAAAAGCAGGGAACACAGCTCATCAGGGGAGTAACTGGCCAGACACTGGGAGCAATGGGATGAGTGAGGAATGATGGAGAACGCTGCAGGTTTTAATTTCCCACATCTTCTATTTTATTGTTGGATAAAGCAGTACTGAGATGATTTTTAAACAACGCAGGAATCACACTAAAACTTACCACAAGAGGTTTTTCAGAGCTGCACCACAAAAATCCCAGAGAAGCCTCTCCCCTCCCACCACCTGTATTTGTAGAGCTGTACAGCAAATGTTGTAATTACAAGTTGGTACAAGTAAAATTAATTGACCACTAGTCTGTTTTTAATTAGAATCAGGCAAGCTTGGTAATCTTCTAACATGTCCAGGAAAGCTGGATGAGCGTGTAAGTGCACCCATGCATTTTATTGATTTGAGTTAAAAATTCAACTCCTGAAATGAAACCCATAAAAACCAAAGCACGTTCTGGGATCTGAGAGTCTCTTCCACACACAGAGTACCAATGTTTTTACATTTCCTTTTCTCTGGATACAGATTAAAACCAAGAATATTTAACAGTTAATACCCAGTATCTTATTTTAGAGAATTTTCTTTTTAATAATAGTTAGAGACATTGTTTTATAATTGCATATTTCATACCAGGGATGTAACAGTCACCACCATGAAAGCATCTCTGAGACACAGAGGGTGAAATACATCCCTCCTCCAACTCAGAATGAAATCTATCCCACCAAATTCGCAGCTTGGCACAGAAATAAATGTCATCTAGTGGCTTCGGTGGCGTTCGCAACGTATCTCACATTTTCTGTCACAGTTACTGGAAAATACCAAGGTATCTCAGAAATGCTGGCAGGGGATATTGATTGGAAAACACTGGAGGAGGGCTGAGTTTAAATGCCAGCAGTGTGTATCAGAGGAGCTGCTGGTGGTTCCAGCAGGGATGGGGCACAGCACGAGGAAATAACTCTGAAACAGAGCCAAAGAATGACAGAGCCAGCCAGGAGCTCCCAGGAAGATTTGATGAAGTCTGGGCTGGATTCTGGCCTCCCTGCAGAGGAGGCTGTGGGGCTGTCTCACCTGAGATGACAGCCATCCCAAGAGTCAAGTCATATCCAGCTGAACTGCCTCAGAGCCAAGCTTTTTGCTGTCATGCCCCGAAATTTTTCACTGGGACAAGTAAACACCTTAATATGGATTTAGCTGCCTATCTTTTCAGCACCTAAGATCAAAAATCAGGCTGCAGGTTTGATGTGCCTCTGCTGTGATGAGTGACGCCTCTTTCTGTGTCCCTGGAGGAGAAGATGTATTCAATGCCCCTGAAACCCAGCTGAGCTAAGGTCAGAGCTGGCCAGTGGCACAGAGCCTGGGATCTGCTGGGGTTCATCATTACAGGAAGGGGTAGGAAGCAGGAAAGCTGGACTGGCACTGGCATCTCCTCCCCTTGGTTCTTCTGAGACCAATCTACCCTTAACCTGCAGGACTGGGGACAGATTATTCACAGCTTTGTGAGGTGACAGCACACAGGAGGGCAGGAGAAAGCAATTCTTAGAGGGTAAAATCTGGGGGACAGCTCTGTTTGACTTGGAGGACCTTTTTGCAGTGTGTGATCAAGTCCTGAGCATTGTGACTCCTCGTTGTGGCACTGAATGCCCTCAGAGCACCACTGGCATTCCCTAAATACACAGGGATGCCCTGTTAGCCATCACTGCTGCTCTCTCCTTTCCCAGCTCTTGGAAAGCTTAACTTGATCTCTCCTGTGCCTCCTTTATGCATCAAACTTTTCAGCAGATTTCTTCTGTTTCCGTGGTGCATCTGCTTGGAGGATGTATTTTCCTCTTTCCAGGTTTCTTGTGCTTTTTTTAAGTGCATTTCCCACTCTGCTCTGCCATATTGCACCTGCCAGGCTGAGGGGTTTTTTTCTTCCTTTTTAATACTGTAAATGTGTCTTACTCTCATTAACCTCCTGGTTGGTAAAATAAGAAACACAGCACAGCCATGTTTATATGAAGCTGACTTATTATCCAGGACTGGAATAACAAGTGTTTCTACGGGATGAGACTGTGGGAAGAAGCATGAAGGACAGGCACTAATTGCCCTTTAAGGAACTCAAGCCTAGTACTCTCCTGCTGTTAATTCCTCATTTTCCTGATCTCCACAGTCATGGTAGCGGAGCAGTTTGAGGAGGTCAGGGCTATATTGGCTAAAAAATGATAAATGCTTTAATGAATGGATCTGCAGAGCCGGTGTCAAAGTGGCACAAAGAGGAGCCAGGCAGCCGGAGTGCTGGGACAAAGAGCCGGGAGACAGCCCCGTTTCATCCTCCAGCCAAAGGCCCTGATGCTCAGGTATCTCTTCTTGCCTAATTAAATTGTCTGTGTGCCCAGGTGGGGAGAGATGCAGAGTGCAGCAGCAGTGTACAGTGTTTCCATGAGCTGAGTGATTTCTGCAGCAATCACTGGAGGAGTTAGCTAATGGCAGGGTACGGCAGCATCCCGCTGAGTTTCCATTACCTTGTAATTTTCAGCTTGTTCACTGTTGCAAGAATGCCCCTGTCTTGTAATTCCTCCAGCATTCATGTCTCATCTTCTCTGGGCTTGAAGTACATAAGATGCTTTCTGCAGGGGGATTTATTGAGATAAGTTATTGAAGTCGAGCTCTGAGGCAAGCATCCAATATTATGCTATTCATCTCTGAATTTATGTTCCTTCTTTCTTTTGAAGGTCTAATGTAATCACAAACAATTTGTTTTGTATATGTTTAAAAATTCATCATTTTCTTGTACAATGGAAAAAACAGCACTTGTAGCTCATTAGTGGTGGGATTCACAAAACATCTGGCTTTTCCTTTTGATGTAATTTCTGTTGACTAAAATTCTGCCTTCATTTTGAGTGGTTCAAGTGAGGAGGCAAAATCACTCTGCCAGAAACTCATTGCATGTGCCCATGAGTCAACCTGTGTAATCTTACAGTTTGAGACAATTATATATATATATAAATATTTATTAATTTTTTCACCCTTTCTGGCATATTCTCGTCATCTTCCTGGGATCTGGCAGAAACCCCTTCTGCTGACCCTCTCACAGGGAGGGTCTCTGTTCCTTGGCTCTTTCTTCTGTTGGAGCTCCCTGTGCTCCTTTTTGGAGCCCAGAGCCTGGTACTGAGCTTCCAGCTTTCAGTAAGTGAGAAAAAGGTGGTGGGATTGTCCCTGCCCTACAGCGGTGGGTGTTAGTAGAGGTCTTAAGGGCCAAGAACATAAAAATTCCACTGGGTAGCAGCTGAATTCAGTTCAGGAATAAACCAGACTCAAAGCAATCTGGCCAAGCTCACTTGGGATACCTGTGGTGGAGCTGGGATTTAACCAAGCCCTCTTCTTCCCATTCCTGAACCACAAGCCACCACTTATTTTTGAGTAGCTGACATTTGACTGTAAGCTGAACGTTCAGAAAGAATAAAGAGACCCCAGGAGCCTCAGCAGATGAAGAGTCAAGTGCTGATCACAAGGAAGACCACTGGGGTAAAGCATGGGCAAGGTCTTTAGAGCTTACTCCAAAGCACACCAGAGTCAGGAAAAGTCTCTTCAAAATGTCAGGTCAGGAACTTACTACTGCTGTGTCAGATGTTAGAACTGTTGCTGCTGTGTGCTGCTAACATAACAGTGGTTTTCTTCTAGGGCAACAAATCAGTTTGATAGGGAGGAAAATGTGACCAGACAGCAAAATTTCCAAATTTACAGAAATGGTGAAAAAACCTGGTTCTGCAAAATCTGCTTTAGGCAGGATGTATTTTCCTTTGCACAAGGTTAACAATATTGTTGAACTATTCAGTTGCTCCTGAGAGGTGAGAAAGCAGATGTAAGCTCCACAAAGCCACACATAAAACTTCAGAGAAGGGTTTTCTTCCCAAGAGACTCAGCAGCAGCTGACAGCTCCTGATCCCACCTCCTGCCATGTCCGTCAGTCTGGGCAGATTTGTTCATTTGCAGGGCTTAATCCACTTCCAGCCTAGTGGAAATGTCAGAAACTCCATGGAGATCTGTACCTGCCTGGCATGGCTGCTGCAGGGCTCAGGATGCAACTGATCTCTTTCCATAAAGGTGTTTGTTTCCAGATGAATGCACAGAACTGTGTGAGGGCTCTCGGGTCACTGGGAGATGCTCACACTCATCATCCTGGGATCAGCTGCATCCAGCGGTACCTGAGGCACAGCTGTGTGCTGCTGGAGCACCTCTGCCTCCAGTTACACCTACTCCTCACTCATCACCTCCTCTATCTATCCTGCTAGTCTGCCAGGTTGCACTTTACATTCCTGAGGCAAAAGGTGTATCTTTTTTTCCAAGGTGTATCTGGTAGCTACAGTAGCCTGAGAACAGGTTTTGCTGGCATGGTCCGTCACTTGCAGTCTCCAGCTGTTTGATCTCCCCTGTGGCAATCATGTCAGACAGAAAAAAAATGAATTTCACAGAGGAATCTCTTTCCAGAAGGGATTTACAGGCAGTGGAAAGTCAAGCTGCCATGAAGCTGTGTGCAGGTTGCTGCTGGGGGCTGTGTCACAAATGAGTGTTTTAAGGTCACTTCAAGCATCACCAACAAAGGTGTTGGCAAAAGCAGGTTCAGTATAAAAGAGAAAGCACAGCAAAGTTCATGGACAAGGTTCTACAGTAACTCACAGGCCTAACTTACAAATCTAAAGTATTTAGTGGTGTGGAGAGCAATATTCACATTTGCTGTGGCACATTCCCACTTGCACACACACAGACCTAAAGAGTCTGGACAAGGGACCAAGCTGTGAGAGAATTCCCCTGGAATTCCGTGAAGTGCTCACATCAAAAGCCTGTGGATCTTCCCAAGGGGCCAAGGCTTGAGCCCCAGAGCATGGGGGATCACACATTCAGTGGCAGGAGAAGGCTTCTTCCCCAGGGACAGGGATTTTGTGTAGTGCCATGTTTCTCAGAGCTGTGTTTTCATTTATACAGCTCAGGCTATTTTTAAGATAACCCCACCTGCCTCCTGCACAGCTTCACCTCCCACCTGTGCTTCTGGTTTGTCTGGGGCTTACCTGAGAACTTAAAGGAACTGTATTTGCAAAGGGAAATAATGTGTTATTTAATCTGTGTCAACTGTTTAACATGAGGGGTTTCATTCATTTATTTAATTCATCCATCTACTTATTTTTTTATACCTTCCTGTAAACACATGGCTGTAATCACTGTGAGGTGCTGCAGTTTGAAGCACTACCCTGGTAAAACACGACAGCTTTTGTCTTTCCTCAGAGCTCCCAGAGCTTCAGATGGAAGAAGATGGAGAATTAGAAAGTGATCTCATTATCCTCTATTGTGCATTAACAAAACCCTGCCACTAACACACTGAATACATATGGACGTGAAAATAATTGCTTAGTGCAAGTCAGATTTGGATTTTTCCTCTCACTTTATTATCTGGATGCTGAAGGGAATATTAGTGAATTGTGGCATGGGAAAGTAGGTCAACATCAAAGCTGGATGGAGGGGAAATGTGGTCAAAAGGTAGAAGACTGACCCTCTTATTGAAAGATACACTGAAATTACAGCCAGAATGATCCAACAGTTCTTCCTCTGCTTGTACTTTTGAAGAGCTTGGCAGTGAAACTGTTGTGTAGGCATGTCCTTAAAAAAAAAAGAAAAGGAAAAGAGAAAGAACCTTGTATTGATTTAGACAGAAAAGTCAAAACGTTTCTGTTGCTGCAACTGTGATAATAAATTCAAAAATATTTCAGAAACTTCTGGCTCTCAACATGACATGCCAAGGGGGTGAGTGTCCTGGAGGAGAAGCTCCCCAGTGTCCAGGGGGTGGTGGGACAGGATTGATGACTGTGCTGCTGAGCCATGCACAATGCTCAGCATTGGGAGGGCTTTGCTCTAATGAAACCTCCAGCCCTCTGCTGCCTCCCAGCCCCTGAACAGCAGCTGCCAGCACTGAGGAGAAGCTGGGCACGACAGAAGAAGGGTCAGACTGAAAAAGTGGAACTGGACTTAAAAAGTGGTAGAGATAAAGGGACAGAAAGAGTGTAAGAGAAAAAAAAAAAAAAGTGGGTTTGGTTGGTTTTTTTTTTTTGCCTTTGGTACCAGTAGATTGCAGCATTCCTTGTTGGGAAAGGCTCATTTTGGGAGATGAGGTTTGCACACAGGATTTCAGTGCAGTCTCCCAGGGCCAGAGCTAATCCATCTTCCTGTTTGGCTCATTGTCCTTTCTGGGATGAAGCAGAGCCTCATTTCCTGAGGTGCCATCACCAGCAGAGACTGAACACACTCCTCCTGCCCCAGAGTGGGGACTGTTTCTGTCTAAGAGAAAAGGCAAAGTTTCTGTAAAGCGAAGGAAAGCAGGTGGAGGAAATGAGGTGAAGTACTGGTGTACCACCTGTCCTAATGTGGAGGGGAAGATGGGCTTAAAACACATCAAACTCAACACTTCCTCTAAGCTTCACTGTTCTACAGCTAAATGGGCTAAAAAAGGATAAAAGTGTGATTTCTTCTCACAGGTGGTGCAAGGAGTGTTGACTCAGTTGGCTGTAATTTGGAAAAGTGTTGGTCTGATTTAGCTCTGGGGAGCACAGAACTGCCAGTTATGGCACAAGGGAAGTTTTGGATTAATCTGCTGTGAACCACTTAAGCCTAGTCAGCAAACTGCAAAATAATTTCCCATTTCCAGCCTGATAAATGACCTAATGCTCAGATGGAGCCACAGAGATCCAAAGTCTGTTTCATTACAGGTGCATTGGCATGCAAAACACCACGGTGATGAGGATTTTTTGAACAAAAGGAAAACTAAAAATTTTAATTGAAAGGGCTCATGGTTCTAACATTTGCTAATCACAACTCTTTTTTTAACAATTGTCACAAATTTCCCCAGCACTGGGGCAGGGACACAGCATAATATAAAAGAAATAATGGGGAAAATATTGCAGACAGACTTCTCTAAAGAGAGAGGTGGATCCTGGGCAGCCCATGGTTTCAGTCAGGGAAATGCAGTCAGGAAACACAAGGTTTCCCTGACCTTAAATGCTTTCATTGGACTGATTTTTTAAAGCAATAACCATTAATACAGCACATCTGCTGCAGTGCCCTGCAGAATCTCTGGGGGGTTTAGGCTAATATAAATTCTGCTTTTGAGGAGTCACAGTTTTGTCTGCCTTTTAAATACCTGTTTACTTTTCCCCTTGAGTAGGCACTGGCTCTGAGCCAGAACCCCCCTGTGGCCCTGGGCACATCTCTGACCTTCTTCAGCTCCTTTGCTTTGGGATGGGAGCAGCAGCACACATCCAGGTGTTGGTGTGCTCTGAGGATTTGGCCACACATGGCCTGAGTGAAGCAACCCAAAGTGCAGGAGGCCAGTGTGTTGTTCATCCTGTAAAGTCAACACTCATTTCATTTTATTTTCTTCACGTGGATTCCAGCACTGGTTGAAGTTTCACTAAACTGAAATGAAGAGGTGTAAAACTGGGGCAGTGGTGCTGCAGGTCCCCCCTGACACTGGGACCAGGACATGTTCTGTACTCCAGAGAGGAGTGGGATCAAGAGGAGAGCAGGCTGCAGGGGCTGACTTTGGGTTGGGTGGGACTGGGTTTCCTCCCAGCAGTTCCCAACAAAGGCAGCTCCAGACACTTCCATCCCTCAGCACGCTGGAATTTGATTTTATGGATTGACACGGATTTCATTCAACACAGGGATTTGCATAAAATGGCTAATGGTTTATGCTGTGATAATACTAAAGTCAATAACGGTGTCGAGGGGAAAAAAGGACAGATCAGTGTAGAATGAAAATGCCTACCAGGAATCTCACCACCTAGAGAGGTGAAAGTCCCTGCTGCTGGCACAGGGCAGAAGCTCAGATGCCACAGCAGAAAGGTGAGCAGTGACTGTGTGCCACCCCAAGGAAAGGGTGTGGCATGTGGGGGAAAAGGAACCATGTTGAAAAGGAAAGAAAGAGGATTAATCTGAATAATAAGGCAGGAAGCTAGGGCTTATTTATCTGCTTTTGAATTTTAATGATCAGTTCGAGTGATAATTACAGAATTTCTATATTTATATAAAACCAGCACATAAAATAGCACAATTTGATATTTATGAAGTGCCAGTTTTCCATAAATACAGAGATTTGTTAATGAGCGCTGGGAACTATTCATTAAAATTCAGAAGTAGATAAATAATGAATAGGAATTGCTGTTTATTCATTAAAATCCTTAAAAAAAAAAAAAAAAGCAAAGAAAAAATATCTCCTCACTTATTGTTGATGAATCCAGCCTGTTTTATAAGCGATTTGTTTTAATTAATGCCATTTGACAATAGTAGTGCCAAAATAGCAGAGTCACTCACACATTGCAGGCTATAAGGAGGCCTGCATAAATCTGAGGCCCTGGAATAAACAAATCTGGGCCCAATATGAACATTCCTGGCTGTCTCAGCCATCAGAGCATCCCCACTTGGGAAGGAAGGGTCAGTCTGGGTCCCCTGTGGACTGGGGCTCCTGCAGGGATTTCTGTGCTGCTTCTGAGGGAGGATTTATCCTTCCTCCAAGGAGGGCCTTGCTGGTGAAATATCAACAGAGCAGTAGATTTCAAAGGAAAGGCACAGTTTGAATTTGGTACAAGCCATAGGTTTTGTCAGCCTATCTGCAAACCCAGCCAAAGGTAAATATTGGTTACATTCAGGTCTTTAGCTTTCAAATCTCACTGCTGAACCTCAGAACCAGAAGCTGTTGTTCTCAGGAGATGAGATCTTGGCCCAGATTTGAGGTCTAGGTTGTGGCATTGCTCTTTGGGACCTTCTGCCCTGGTTTGTGAAGGGTGGGGAGCGTGCCAGCCCTGGATGTCTCCATGTGGAGATGGACAAGGGGCAGCTGAGGGAGCTGGGGGTGTTTAACCTGGAGAAAAGGAAGCTCAGGGGAGACCTGAACACTCTCTACAACTCCCTGAAAGGAGGTTGTAGCAAGGTAGGAGTTGTTCTCCCAAGGAAGAAACAACTGGACAAGAGGAAATGGCCTCAGGCTGTGCTGGGGGAGGTTGAAGTTGGATACTAGGAAAAATTTCTTCATGGAAAAGGTTGTCAAGGATTGGAACAGTCTGCCCTGGGGAGTGGGGAGTGATTGAGTCACCATCCCTGGTGGTATTTAAAAGACATGTAGATGTAGGCACTTAGAAACGTGGCTTGGAATGGTGAACTTAGCAATGTTGGGTTAATGGATGATCTTAAATGTCTTTTCCAAGCTAAATGAAGCCCTCAGCTGCAGGGGTTCAGCACCTTTGTGCTGTGAGCCCTGGGCACTTCAGGTTGTCCAGGAGCATTTCTGGTGGAAAGGTGTTAGAAGGAAGATGGGCATGTGTGGAATATCCCTTCACACCACACAAATGCACCCCTGGAAGAGTTACCTGTGAGTGACTAACTAAGAGGCTGACTTAGGTTTTGTGTAACTGCAGGATGAGGAATGGTTCTGCTGGAAATCTGGATGTTTATATAGTGTGGCTGACCACCAGCTCAGCATTCAGACCACTGAAAAATCCAGAGCAACGTGATATTGCAATCAGGGGACAGAGGAAGCAAACTTCCAGACAAAGCCCTTCGTTTGTAGCAGTCCTTTTCTTCCTCCACCTGTTTTCTTCCCTTTTATTGCTTTGGCCCATCCATACCCTTGTGCTTTTACACTCTTGGAAGTGTTCTGCATGGTGTGCAGCTGGCAGCTCTGAACTCTGCTGAGTCTCTGGAAGCCTCAACAGCATTTTGTTGGTTTGGGGGTCTTTGGGAGAGCTCACTCCCTTCCTCACAGTCAGCCCAGGAGTGTGGGGCAGAGCCAGGGGGGTTTTCCCCTGGATTTGGGGATGCTGAGGCACAGGCTGCCTGGTTTCTGGCTCTTGCTGTGGACTATAGAGGGAAAAGTAATGCTGTGAGTGGTGTAGCTGTCAAGAACACAAAGTAAAGGGCTGGCAGGGATTGGAAATGAGGATATAGGGGCCCCTTTAAAAGAGTTTCTTGTCTCTTTTTGAAACCAAGACAGACAAAATGGGGCTTAGGATATAAAAAAGGGTCTTATCGGCATTTGTGCTGTAATAGGTCCCCTCTCCACTTTTCATTCCTTCTGTCTCTCCTTGACCTCTTGTCTTTTCCCTAAAGTTGGATTTAAAACAATAAAAATGGGGGTGAGGGGGTATGTAAAATACCCAATTGACTTCTGTGGGGAACAGAATTACTTCTACTCAGGAGCAGAAAACGAAACCCAGAAGCATCAAAGCAGAGACATCAATTCAATATCCCACTGAGCCCATCACTTAGGATACTTCACCCTTTTGTGCATGTCTGTCTTTCACTCAAATGTAGACATAGGGAAAGGGTTTGTTTTAGTTTAGCCTGGTGCTACAAAAGCAGAAGGGAAAGAGCAGCAGCAGTTGCTGTCTGTTTGCTGCGTGAGGTTTATAATTTCACAAATGACAGATGCATTAATCCAAGCTGTCATGTTGCAGCTCTGTTTGTAGATCAAATGGGATTAAAAGATTTAGGTGAAGCTTTCCTGATACATTTAAATAATATGACTAGAAATGTAATATTTGGGAAAATGAGTATTTTAGAGGTACAGTTTGAGGCACCTGATATATTAACACCTGCTATAATAAAAAGGAACAGAAAAGACATGGTTGAAATTCTGCAAAATACACCACTAATTCACTCTGTGTTAGCTCCAGGAATGTGGCCTGAGCCTGGCTCTGGCATGGCTGGGTGTGCTCACCTATGGAAATCCAACCAAGATGCTTTAGTGCAATTATTCCTGTGCAGGGCTCAGTGTTAGGGATACACTTACACACTTTGCTGGCAGGGATTTTTAAATTCCTGCAGTACTATGCCTGTTTCTTCCCTTTTTTTCTTCCCCCCTGGAATACCCACTGCTGATTACCTCATATGTGGGAGAACCAGCTTAACCTGTTGTGTCTTTTTGCCCAGTGATGTCTGTTTAAAAAAATTCCTCTTTTTAGTGGTGGAATTTGCAGAAGTAGGACATCCAGTGCACAAGTTTTGTTGAGCAGGAGCAGCATGGACCATGAATAAAGAGCTGGTATAAAATACCTGTTTGGGACCCAGGACTTGTGGTTGCAGCACCAACAGGGGCATCCAGAGCTGCTCTGGTTTTGGTCTGGTGCAGGTGAGTGGGACAGCAGGGAGGAGATTTCTGCTCTGTGGTTGTGGGAGCCTGCAGTGGTCACTGCAATGAATTGCAGCATCTTGGCTGACACTAAAATGGCAGCAAAATAATTTCAAGCATGCTTTTATAAAATCATGAAATTGGATTTGATGGAAGATGGGATGGAGGGACCCACAGGGGATCAATGGGGTCTGTTCCTGGTCCTACAGACACTCCAGCAATCCCACCTGGCCATCCCTGGCAGCTCCTGCAGCTCTGGCAGCCTCTGTGCCCATTCCCTGGGGAGCCTGGGCAGTGCCAGCACCTCTGGGGAAAGAACCTTTCCCTGATCTCCAAACTAAACCTCCCTGACACATCTCCAGCCTTTCCTTTGGACATTACAACATGAGAAGGGCAGAGTGTTGATGATATGGAGAGAAAGAAAGAAATGTGGCTCTGCCTGTTGTGGGTACAGCTTGCAGTAGTTCTCCTTGGTTAGACAGCTGTGGAGATGGGCTGCTAGGGGTGATCAAGGAGATATAAAACAAAGCAAGCTTGGGCAGCATGGCTGGGCAGAGACATGATTGCTCTTTCTAAGCCCACAGGGAGGGAGTTTAAGCTGTGATGGTGAAGAGCCCTTGAAGAGAACAAATAGGTACAGACTGGCCATCAATAAACTAGAAACCACAGGAAGGAGGTTCTGGAGCAGCAGGAGTGTGGGATGTGCATTTTCCCAGTCTTACAACAAAGCTGCTGTTTCTGGGAGGGCTTGGGCTCCTTCCTGCAGTGGCACAGGCACAGGAGGCTGGGGTTAATCAGCCCCAGCCCAGCTGGGGAGGGTTCACTGTGCCTGGGGCAGCAGTTTGCCAAGCAGTGCCTGGAAGGATAAATCAAGGCAGACTGTAGGGTGGAGGTTTCTGCAGAGATAAGCGCAGAGCTGCGAGAAAAACAGGTTTGTTTAGCATTTCTGGGTATCGTGGGAGTAGCATATTGTATGAAATTCAGTGTTTTTCTGGATCTTAGAGCTAAGTATCAGGAACAAGGGCACACACTCTGTGTCTCAGACTCCAACAGGCACCTCCATGTTCATGGCTGTGTGTTCAGGAACATCTGAAGGTGTCAGCGTGGTCTTCATGAGGATCTGAGTGCAATTAAGTGTTAATTTAATGATAATTAATAATGTCAATATTACTCTCTTTGAAAGAACCTTCCTCTTTTGGCTCTTCACCCTGCCAGTCTCCCATTTGAGACAGTCCAGCAGAGAATGAAATGAGGGTTAAAAAGCTTGTTTGCTTTCATTTGAGGAAAGAACTTGTGAAGCTTTGGGCAGAAAAACGTTTCCATTTTTACATCTGCTTTTCCCTTTGTCAGTATGTGGTGTGGGAATTCATACAAACGTGGCATTTATATTTTCCCAGTCAAGAGTCAGCTTAGCAAGGGCCAGATTCTTGATCATTTTGAGGTTTGGATGATGTTTTCCTTCTCTTTCCCACACCATCCCAACCTCTCCTCCCAGGCAGAGGCAGTCACTAGGTCATTTTATGTCCCATTGTGCTGTTTAATACTTTATAAACCACCTGTCTCTTAAAGCACATCATACATATGAAATGGAAATTCCCTTCTGACTTCTGTTCTTAACAAAACAGAGAAAATAAATCTGAAACAAGCTTATAGGCCCCGTATCTTGCATGGCACAAAATTGTTCCATCTCATACCTACTGATTTTTTTCCCCACCTCTTTGAAATTCTCTTACCTACTGACACAGTGAGAACTACAAGCTGTGAAAAATCAGTGTCTATGTTATATATTTCTGACAAGCCCTGGTATTATCCAGGGAACAATCCATTACTTACATACCGAGAGATGAGAGCATGTGCCTTTAACTCATGTTAACTCACCATGATTTCAAAGATAAACACTTCACAGAAGTGGGTGAGGAGAATTGAAGGCATTAGGATTCTGTCATGTCCAGTTACAGTCAACCTTCACATGGTAGTCTACTTCTGAAAATAAGGAACAGTGGGGTTTTGATCCAATCATTTTTGGCTGAGCTAAGCAGCTGTTTTGCTATTGAAATATTTCAAAGAAACAGCTTTTTTTTTTTTTTTTTCTTTTTTTTTTGCAAAATATTTTCCAGGAGGGAAATATCCTCCCAATTCTTTTAAGAAACTGCTAGATCCTGAGTTAGGTCCAATTATAATAACATCTGGTTACCTGGGAGCAGATTTGGATAAGCTGTTAGGACAGAAGCCTGGAGGGATTTCTGGACACATTTAGCCAGGTCTCTGGTGAGATTAGAGCTTGTTTTCTCAGGATGTACAGCTGGGTGATGGACTGGGATTTCCACAACCAGTTTTCAGCCCCAGAATTAACCAGGCTGAGGTGACAGGAGTGCTGAGGACCTTGCCAAGTGTTGCAGTGATGGTCTGGGTGAAGAGGCAGAGCTGCAGCTGGGTCCCCTCCCCTGCCAGGGCCCACCTGGGGCGGGCTGATCCAGCATTAACCTCTCCTGGATCCATCACTCACAGCCCTTCCAAGGCCTGGGCACCACGGAGGGGTCAAGGGACTGATGGGATCCCCTGGACCTCCCACAACACCCAGGCTGTGTTTAAAGCCAGCCTGAACTGCTGCCACAAAGCAGAATTGCAAACTGTGTCACCCAGCTCAGAGCTTGGGTTGGGTTTTGTGGCCAGGGATGATGGATCCTCCCTGCTGTTCCCTCTCTGCATGTCAGCCTAGCATCTTTGTTTTCTTGAAAATCCCTCATCTTTACCCTCTTGTCTTCACATCTCTGAGGACAGAATCACTGTCTGAGGAGACAATCACCACTTTGGGGCAGCAAGCCCCGTCCCTGCCTGGCTCAGCTCCTAAATCCTGCACGGTTCCATGATCTGCTCACACACACAAAGTTCCTGGTGTGTCTGTGCGCTCGCGGGAGAAAGACCTGAAGCAAATCAAGTTATCCATGACATCAAGACACACTTGCAAAAACAATTTTAATCAATTACAACTACAATTGCATGCTGAACAAGCTGCAACTGGGTTGTCTTATGTGGCAGCCGATGGTATTGGGCATGTAAGATTAAATTAAAGTTTTCTAATTGCGTTTAGGAACATACAAAATACTACAGTCTAAAGTGTATCAAATTAATTCTTCAGGCGTAGCCTAATTGGATGGAAATTGATTTATCATGTTTGGACCAAATGAGGCAGTAAGGCATGACTAGCACAGGCGAGGTGAGGAGAACAACGTCTGTGTCAGTAATGCTTAGAGAAAAGAGAATGTCTGGAAGAAATGAAGGGTGTTATGTTGAAAAGTCTCTCTGAAGAGGGAAGAAAGGATACATTCAGAATCTCCATTGTTCACACATACAAAGTGGCTGAAAAGCCTTTGGTTATTTGTGAAACTCCAGGAGATAGTTAGGTCAGCAAGAGAGGGAGAAAATTACTTTTTTAGGCTTTGTAAATATTATTGTTCTGTAAAAGGAGATTATCTGCTGATCAAGCCATTATACTAATGCATTGTCAAAATGGGGATAAAATTGCTCCTTTGTAAGAGTTGTGCAGAATCTTTAGGCAGCCAGGCACTCAGGCCAGGCTGGAAGGCATCACAGGAAAGGGCAGGTTCTCCATAGGAAACAGCCTATTTTAGACTAGTTTCCATATCTTTTAAAGTTCTCTATAGACCTGATTAAACTCTGCAGCACTTGCCTATAGTAATGGCACAGAAAGGTTTTGAATTTACCTCCCTGATTCACCTTTTGCATAAGGAGAATTTTCCCTCTCATGAAAGTACTATTCAGCCTTGCTCTGGCTGCCAGCCTGAGGATTGCACTGAGTGGTGATCTGCAGGTGTGGTGGCCCAAAAAGCACTTGAAAGGAAAAATGTGAGGCTGTGGGTGGCTAACAGGGACCATTTGTGGGTTATCTGGGCAGAGCAAAGGTGGAGATGTGGTGCAGCTCATGTCTGACTGAATGTTTTGTGAGAAAGCACAAAACATTAAGGTTGAACACCAAATTTAGAATTTTTTGCAGTTTACTACTGTGTTGGGAGGACAAAGCCTGTACCTGGGATGTGGGAGGAGGGAGCTGTGGGTTTTGAGGGGACCCCTCCCTAGCTCAGACAGAGGCGGGGCAGAAGTGTTTGCAAATAACATTTAACATTTGTGAATTCAGGGCACAGCCTTTTTTATTCAGTACTTCCCTTTTTGGAGGCAAAGGAAATGTCAGCAATGATAGAAATGAGTGGTTCTGCTGTGCTTCCCCCTCCTAAGGGTTGGAATTACCTTCTGGGTGTATCTTCCCTCTGTCTCAACATCCACTTATGAGGGACTGAATATTTTCCATTTACCCAAATATTGTATCCTCAGAGAAGAGGATTTTCATACTGAACAAACTGATTCAGATTGCCTATTGTACATTTTCAAGAGATGCTTAATACTATTAATAATATGAGTAAAATTAAATTTACTTATCATAATGAGAGGAAGAAGAATGAAGTTTATTAAATCTCCCCACCAAAAGCACTGACTTACTGAAAATAACAAGTCTTCATTAAGAAGAAGCTGATTTGCTCTAAGGAATTGCTTTGCTTGTGTGAACGGGGTGATTGCTCTGGCAGCACAAAGAATCTCTCCTGGAGAAGAGCAGAGCTGTGTTTCTTAAATTTTATCCATACAGATTCCTGTTGTTCTGCTCTCCCCAGAGTGAAGTGAAAGCTTTAAGCATCTGGAAAATTTGGGGTGGGCACCAGATCTGAGGGGAGATCCTGCTGCCCTTTGTGCTCACACTGTCCAAAAGCCAGGGAGGGTCTGAAGGATTCAAGGACTTTCTATTTGCTCCCTTTCTACCCAAGAGGACACAACATTTCCTGGGCAGGTTATTCTCAGCATAGCTATTAAACAGCTGTGGAAAATTCACTCCCAAAGTTGGCCCTGACCTTGCAGTTCATGGTAGGGTACCTTGTGAACCTTGTCAAGCAAATATTGTGCAGGAAAAGGGCAGGGATCGGCTTTACTTCTTTTTCTTGTTTGGTTTTCCCTCTATCTGTGGGTTTCCAGAGGAAATTTAGGCAAAGCAAGTCTTGCCTGCTGGCTTGTTGAGCACCAAAGCACAGAGTGAAGCAGGATGTCTCATGTGCAATGCCTTTACAGCACTGCTGTGTCTGTCCAAGCCTTGTTGGAAAGGTCACAGGCAACCCAAACCATCCAGATGCACATAAAAAAGTGGGATATTCTCCCTTTTACCTTTGTGTCCTATTGGCACCCTGCCTGAATGATATTTTGCAGCCAAATACGGTGGGGAGCCTGTGGCACACAGCAGTGCTGGCAGCTGCAATGCCACAACACACTCTGACAAAATTTCAGTCAGTACATCTACACTTTCACACCCAGTTTCCTTTTAGAAAATCATCTTTGATATTCAAGGTATTATTTTCCTTTGCTTAATAGCCTTTAGCTATTTGTAAGACATTCATTTAAATATTTTTAGTCAGCACTGTCAAACACACAAAATCAATTTGTGATATGGATTTATGTTATAAATATATGTGTCCAGAGCCCAAAGTGTGCCATTCCATGGGAATGGGACATTTCCTGCCCAGCCAAGCTGTGCTTTGTGGTTTTTGGGAAGGCAGTATCAGTGCAACTTTGCAAGCTGAAGATGCACCACTGGTGTGACTGTGCAGGGCTTCACCAAAACCACTGGATGTGCTGGGCTTTACATCAGCTGTGGATCCTCCTCAGAGCCTTGAAATGTTCCTCTCAATGACTTTGAGCCCATCCTCTCCTCAAGTGAAGCTGGCCCAGGATAGAAATTGAAGGAAAGGGCCAGAGACAGACACAGCCAGAGCAATCTGATGCTGTAAAAGTAAATCCCTGTGGAGGCTTCTGGGATTATTTAAAGGAGGTGGTAAATGACTCAGAATAAAAACATAACCTAGCTCAGAATCACCAGCTGTGTTTTCCTTCCTACGATCTGACAGTGCTTGTGTGCTGTGTCTGACAAGGAAAACAGAGCAAAATTCTGCTGCTGGAGTTCACGGGTCACCAGATTTCTGGGCAATGAGCCACCCTTGAGAGAGAAGCTATCCCTCAGACAAGGGACCTCCTAGCTGATTCCTCAGCCTGTTTTGGGGTCAGTGAGTCCCAGTCTCATGGATTCACTGACTTTGTAAGGAGATCCACGTAAGTGCTGGTGTTAGAAATGCTTACTGATAGCTGTTCCAGAGGTGACTAATACATGTATCACATTCTTCTGTGCATAATGGGAGCTGACACTGTAAGGCATTCATAAGCAGCCTGTGCCTCTGCTGGTCTCATTAATCTGTGCAAATTGATTAGCTACTTATCCAAACACCCTTTACCTAACCCTTTAGAAGCTGTTCATAAATACACCTCTAATACAAACCACTCTCCCTCAGCTGCTTTTCTGGCCCTGGACAGAGGAACCAAGTGCATGATTCCTTGGAAGTGCAGCCACTGATAAGCACAATGCTGAGTGTGCCTGTGGATCCTGCATGGTTCAGATGGGATCAGGAGCTGGCTGCATGTGCAGTTTTCCCTGGTCCCATCACCAGCACAGGGCTGGCACAGAACACAGGGCAGGATGTGCCCAGGAGCTCAGGATTTCTCCCAGTAGTTCCCCATCAATTGCCTTTGGCAGCTCCCTGTATTTTCCAGCTGTTTCACTGCCTGCTTCAGGCTGAGCAGGAATCAGCTTGGAGCAGCAGCATTTAGCACTGAAGGGAGCATATGCAGAGCTAAATCTTCTGCTGGTGGCAATCAGTCCAGCCCCACTGCTTCCTGGAGCTCCTGTCATTCACAGCAGCTGAAAATCTGCTCTGGAAGCTGCCCTGAAGGCTCTGCAAGGTGTGGTTTCTAGTCACAGGATGCTTTTCTCTTTGCTGAGACAGATAAATGTCCCAGTTTTCCATAGGATGATGTTCATGGCTAGTAGGGACTAAATTCTTCTTATAATTAGCATTATACTTATTATTATTCTTGTAAATTCTTCTAGTTACCATGAGCCACACATTAATATCATATATCATGATTGAATATCATGACTGGGATTTGGCAAAGTATGCAGCATGAATATGGTGACTGTATTATGAGAAAAAAGTACAAAGTGGGAGAAAAAGGAAGGGAAAGTATTTCCATTAGGAAGGATTCTGTTGAAAAAAACCCCAACAAACCCACACTTTAATTAAAAGAAAATTATCCACAAATTTTAGCCACCTCTAGAAATTGCTCCTTGCAAAACAACATGAAGATTTCACCGACAACAAGTGATTTTCATCAATTCAGGGAAATTTTCTCATTTCAAGTTTTTTAATAATTCTGCTGATGCAGGTGGCTCATGTAAAAACAGGCCATAACAAAGCTGTTCATTTGAAATAATTTCAAGATGGATTACTGCAAAAAAATCACATCTAATACTCACTGAAACTCTTTTTAAATATCTGTCTATATTTTTTGGTGAGATGCTTCAAACTTGTGAATAGAGTGGTCTCCATGATGTCAGTGGTAAATCTTGCCCATCAAGGATAATTATTTTGTTTCTTTTTTATAATTTTGTTTTTCTGCCTCATTTGTCTTTTCCTGTGTCTCTCAGCAGGCTCTACACAGGTATTGATCCCTCCTTTTTACTCTCAGGACTTATCTAAACAAACCAGGCTTGTCTTGACTCCTTGACATTTGTTTCCCCTCTTGCAGGAATATCTACACAGTGGCAAACCATCTGTGATCAGGCAAGATTTATTGTTCCACTGATTCCTGGAACTGAAAATATTAATGATGTAAAATATTGATTTGAAAAAACAAACCTCTGAGTTGCTCAATGAGCCTCTCATCCAGGCACAATGCTAAAATGTCCATCCATATTCCATTTTCATATTTATTGGTAAGTGAAAAATCAGGCATGTCAAGCTGTTCAATTTCTAAAGTGAAGTACTTCTCTCCCTCAGATGCACATGAATAATTCTCATTAACCTTCAAGGGATTAATGCAGTTTCTTGCAAATGGCTGCAATATACAGTATTTAATATTTATGCTTTCCATATGGCTAGTGCTGTCATACATTCTTGTCAAACACGCTGCACAGTTAATGATATTTTAACTAAATGTGGGCCGGAAGACCTGGATGTTTGAGGGACACTTGTGCCCATCTCCATTTTTATGGATGCTATTTGAGCCTCATAAAAAAATTCCTAAAGAGATTAAATCAGCTGCTCTACCTAAACATAATGTTCAGCTGCCCTTAAAGCAGAGCTAAATGTGATGTTGGCAGGTAACACCCAGCTCTGTGATATCCATGCAGACCCCAGAGTGCCTGAGAGACACAGAATCATCTGTTATTGTCACAGAACCATCTCAGAATGGGGTGGGTTGGAAGGGAACCTAAAACTCATCTCATTCCAAGCCCCTGCCTCGGGCAGGGACACTTCCCCCTAGATCAGCTCGCTCCAACCTGGCCTTGAACAATTCCAGGGCTGGGGGTAGGATGGAAGATGAGCTGGGAAGAGTTTCCATGTTGGAAAACAGAGCAACAGAGGGTAAAAATAACCTGGCCAGGGGCCCAGCAAAGCAGAGGCTGGGAGAAAACAGTGGTGGGCTCTGGTTAGAGCCTGCTGCCCACAGCATCCCTGAGCTGGGTGAGTCTGCCTGGGGGCAGTGGCCTGGTTGCCATGTTCCACCCATGGGGTGAGTGGAAAGGTCGCTCTTCACTCACCCTGGACCCTTGACCACATGGTAGATCAGACTGATGGATGCCCAATTCACTGTGTACCTATCAGTGATGAAGCAGTTTTGAATATGTATATTTATTTATTTATTTATATTTATACGTTATTTTATTTATTTGTATTTATATATTATTTTATATATTTATATTTATGTATTATTTTTATATATATTTATATATTTATATATATTTTAGTAGCATTTTTCCTCCTTAAATTAAATTTGATGCATTTAAAAAAAAAATACACGGATACAGATTTGATCGGAACGATTTTCCTGGAAGTATTCAAAAATAAAGTAGGAGCTTTATTGCAATCTTTGCATTCCAATTTCCCTGTAAGCTACTGCATGTTTCCTCACTTCATTTTCATTCCCTTCTTTCCCACCCCTTACCTCAGAAATGAACATATTCAGAATTTCTGTTCAATGTCAAGGAAAACACCAAGATTTTCACAGTTGATTTTGATCACAGCTCTTCAGTGCAGAAACCAGACACAGTGGGGTAACACTGGCCATTTGTTATCTATCTGTTATATCTGTTATTTATACTGCACGAGGAGACATGGGCACAGGCTGCAGGTAGGAAAGCTCCAGCTCCTGGGACCTCAGCCCAAACACCTCTTCCCAGTTCCCAGTTTTACCCCAGAGCTCAGCCTGGTAAAGCCATCAGGAGAGAAAGCAAACAGTTTGCTGTTAATGGACTAAAAATCCTCTATCAAGCATTTCTTCCAAAAAAAATCCCTTACTTTCCTGCTGAAGGGAAAGGAGCTGTAAAACATTGATGATGCTCGTGGTTTGGGGAGCAGGGTCATGGGTTGTGATGACAAATGACTGCAAAGAGAGGACAACCTGCCAGGAGCTAAGTGCCAATTGTCATGACAGGGCTGTCACCACAGGTGAGGATGTGACCTGTTTTAGAACACCTAAACCATTCGTCTTTCAAACCTAAAGCAGAAGGAGTTAAACCAAATAGATTTGAGTGGGCAAGAAGGTGAAGCACTGCCTTGAGATGAGATCTGTAACAGAGGCTGGAGAGGGAGAGAGAGGCAGGGCTTTGGACTTGAATTGCCAGCACTGTTGGATGCTGATAATTTCTGGCCCACTCAAAGCATCTAGAGTGGGTTTTTTCTTTGTTATAATTACAGACACACTTACATTTTAGGGTCATCCAGTGCCAAGTGGGGTCATCACAATTCATTAAAGTAAAATTAGCCTCTGCATCTTTGCCCTTCTTGCACCAAACAAAAAAAAAAGCTGCCTGTGATGGTACAGGATGTGGCATGTGAGTGTGCCCATAATTAAAAGGTTGAGCTACTCTTGTAAACAAATTACCATGAACAAAGGGGTTTACAAATGCTGGCTAATTAGTTTGGATTCCCTAAAGCTTTTAGCTGTTTTTAATTCAATAACACAGTGTAAATTCTCTAGCCTGGAAAGTCTAATAGGAATTGGCAGAAAACTAAATAATTGATATTGTCAGCGATGTTATTGTCTGCCAGTAAGCAGGACTGCCCTTATTTCCTGAGAGGATAAAGAACTGCTTTTAATGAATTAACAATATAAATGGTAGACAGCTGGCTTGCAGCAGCAGCTCAGGGGGCAATGTTTCAAGTTGAGGCTCTAGGACCAGTGAAAAAACCCCTTCAGAGAGGGACTTGATGAGAGAAGTGCTCATCACACCTCATGCTGAGGGCCCAAATCCCTTTAGCTTTATTCCCACAGACACCCCAGGGAAGGCTTCAGGCTCATCCCTGAGGCTGGAGGGAGCAGGAGCCAGCTGAGCACCTGAGCTGCTGGGGAAGGGGAGCACCCACAGCTGCTGGGAGGGTGGTGGGGAGCAGGTTCAGTGGGGAGCAGGGCAGTGCAGACAAGCAGCCGGAGGTTTGGGATGTGTTCTGGCACCAGAGAGGTCGTGTGGGTGCTTCCTGAGAGCCCCTGACCAGTCACAAAGTGTCCTGTGCCTGCTGGGCAAACTGGTTTGGGAAAGCAGTCTGGGCTGTCCCTCGGCAGCGTGATGGCCTCGAGGTTTGGACCATGGCTCTGCTGAGCTCCTCCTGGTCCAGGGGGTTTCTCCTGGGGTTTTTGGGTTGTCTGGGTTTGTTTATACTTCAGTTAAAGCATAATTATCTAAGTCCCCTAAGTGGAATTTGGTCACATCACAAGCTAATGTGTGTTTAAATCCACTTTGCCCACCTGTATCTTCATTGTGCTGGAAAGCAGCAACGTGCAGCCCATCTCCTGCATCCCAGGCTTTCTCAGCAGCAAAGTAGCAAAATACAGTGGTGAGATAATGCTTTTGTCATATATAGATTTTTAAGTGGTTTTTTATAGATTTTTAAGTGTTTTCTGCAAAAGTGAAGCACTCAGTCTCCAAAGGAATGTTTTCTTGGCTCAGTTCTTGTGGGAACCAGCACACTGCCTGTGTGATCTCTTTTACCAGAACTTTATTTGTCCCGGTTTGTCACCAAAGCAGGCTGCCTGCTTTGAGTAGAAGGGGTAAAGACCCATTCTCAGCCCACTCCTCACACCTCTCCCCAAAGAAGAGTTCAGAGCAGATTTGGTCTCCACCAAAACTATTGTTCTAAAGCTATCAGCTGGTAGCAGCTGGGTCTTGACCTTGCTTCTCACTTGATGTGAAGGAAACAATGGACTTTCAAGGAGGCAAGCTGTTACCAGCTCTTCCAAAAGTCAGAGAGAAGCAGTATCAAGAAAAATCTGAGCAAGCAGTGACATGGGCCACAGCTCAGCAGAGTTAATAGCAAGGGAGAATGTGGACAGAGCTGAAGTGGGCTTGAATACACAGGGCCAAGTCCCAAACTGGCATAAACTCGTTAGGCTTTGAAGGGAATGACCTGATGCTGTGTGTAGTGCCTGTGGATCCATCCAGGAGCAGCCTTGTCATTGCTAGCAACAATGGCAGAAAGAAAAGAGGACTTTTTCTCTTTTTTACTCTTTTTTTTTCCTCTGTTTGTTGAAAAGGCATTGGTTTCCTCTGAAGAAAACTAAAATAGCTTCACACAAGGCCTTGGCAGCCTGGAATATCTCTCAATAGCCAGAGTGGAGCACAGCAGAGCTGCACCTCATTCTCTCCACAGTATAATGCACAGAAATGCCACTCAGAGACCACATGAACAAAAGTAATGAGTTTCACAGTTTTTTAAGGACACAAACCTTTCTGCTTTCACAACCATTTCCCTTCGGTACTCCCATCTCATACATGGCCTGAGACCAGTCCTTCCCTCCTGCCCTTTCTTGGCTGTAGCAGAAAGGGCAGGATGAATTTCCTCCATCCTCAGGAGAGGACAGGAACTTTTCATCTCTGCTTCTCCCTCCCAGGTATCCTGATTTTACCCCAGGCTGCTTTTCTAGTGCAGGGCTGGGATGAGTAGGAAGAGAAGGAATAAATCTGTGTAGGTTGCTCAGCTTGCAGGTGATGGTACATTTTCTTTACCAGCCTTTTCCCTCCAAACCCCAAAAGAGTGATCAAACTAATGACTGCATTTTCTAGCAATAGGAGCACCTAAAATGCATTTAGATCCTGCAGAATGCTGAAATCACTGCTTGTTATTGTTTGTTGTTGCCAGTGCTGCTGCTCTGGAGGATGTGTGGTGTAGTCCAGGAGCTGTGTGCAGGGACACACTGCCTCCTGCAAGGCACAATTAGGTCAAAATAATGTCTTCAGGTGAGTTCAGTGAGTTTTTGACCTGAAGCTGGGGATGTTTGTGCTTCCAGTGCACAGCACTTGGGAGAAGGAGAAGCTGGGGGTGTGAGAACTGGCATGACTTGGGTGTGTGTGGTTGATCAGAGAAGATTTAGAGCAGCCTGTGGGCAGAAAGCTGGGACAAACCTTGAGTGTTGGTGATGTTGAAACTCAACTCTTCTCAGGCCATCCCCTCATCAGCACAGCCCATGGTTCAATGCAGAGCAGAGACAGTGTGGCACCTAGGCTAGATTTATGATGGAAATGGGGCATATTGTCATTCAGAATGAAGGCTCAAGAGCTGAATTCTGAAGGTTCTCTAATTGAAGAAAAAAGTGCTTTCTCAATTAGGAAGCTCAGCTTACAGTCAGATGAGGTTTGCACAGAACACTGAGTTTTTGTTAATTCATGCAAAAGTACAGCTTTGGGGCCTGCAGGATACCCTCTGCTCCCATTGCAGGAATTCACCATGCTCTGTGGAATTGCAGCCTAGTGGAACAGAGATTAAATTGAACTGTATTAATTCAGAAAACAAATACACCTTTTTTCTTTATCTTGACAAGATGTAGATTTATTTCCCTTGTCTAGACTTAGGGGCTTTGGTTCCCCACCAGTGCTCCCGAGCCACCCCAGATGCTGAAGAACAAAAATACTTTCTCCACCACAGGACAGAGGATGTTTGTTTCAGGCTTTGAGCTGTTTGTGCTCTCATCCAAGTGTTATCAGCTGGGAAAAAAAGCAGTTCTGATTCAGATTCTCATCTTGAAGTAAGCCGTGTATTCAGTGGAGTCAGGTGTGAGTTCCTGCAGATCTGAGTCTGCCTAGGATGTCTGGCTCCTGTGGCTTTCCCTGCTCATTTTGAGGTGTCCTTGTGCCCCATCTGTCTAGCCTGAAATGGGCATTACTAGTTCCAAATGCCACTGGATGCAACTCACAGCTTCTCACAGAAGTCTCTGGGTGCAGCAGCATGAAAATGTGTGGTGTGAGCAGGAGAGTTACTGAACACTTGTAATTTATCAGTCCCGTGCTGTGAATCCTGTCTTATGGAGCCTGGCACTTCTGCTGGGGACAAATGCTTTCATTTTCCTCCCTTACTCACCCTGCAGTGCTGTCCTGACCTTGTCCAGTTTGCAGGGTTTGTGCACCTGAGTGCTCCAGGGGAGGCTGAAATGATTCAAGGGACTCCTCTCTGGGGCTGCAGCGCCTTCCCTTCCCCCTGGGCGAGCTTCTCTCACACCCTGCTGGCCAGCACGGCTGGGTTAGCAGGTCCTGAGGCCACAGCTGCACTTGGCAGGTGAGCAGAGCTAAAAGTGGTGCTCGTGCAGTGCTTCTGCAGGGAGAGGATGGCTCAGGAGGGTTGGCAGTGCAGGAGGGAGCAGCACTGGGCTGTCAGCCTGTCCCCATGGCTTCAGATTGCAGGGATGGCTTAATGGGTTTTCTCAGAGGTATTGGCCAAGCAGGATGGTCTTTCTGCTTGCTCTTGTGGAGACAGAAATTGTGAATCTAGGGGCAAGTATACAAAATATTTAGGCTGAACGGTGGCTGGACTATGATATCCATTTGGTCTCCCAAAGGATGATGTTCAGTTGTGTGGCAGTGACATTTAAAGGGTCCCCAGTCAGTGTGTGCCCAGCTGTGTCTGGTCACTGAGCTGAGCAGAGAAAGCAGAGGTTTCCCCATTCCACAGAAGGTGGAGTTCACTGGTCTCTAATCTCCTGCCAGAGGTGATGCAGAGAGATTGCCTCAGGACCAGAACTGAGCTTGGATTCCCAAAGCTGTGCTTTAAACAGAACAGATATAAGGTTCAGATGGTGGCTTTAATGACATGGCAGGACACAGCCTCCCAGGCTTAGGCACCACTCAGCAGTCAGAGAAGTGCTTGTGAGAGTGGAGGGCACCCCAAAGACCCCTGGAGACAGCCTGGCTGAGCCCAGACCAGTGGTTCTGGTTCTTGCACAGTTGTCCTGGAGATTTTTTTCCTGAGAAAATAGAACAGAAATCAGCCTGGCTCAAACCAATCCTTCTAGCAGCATTCCCCCTGCTCCTGAGATTGTATTACTTTTATGGGTGCACTGGTGTGCTTTCAGCTAAGAAACACTACAGCTCACAAGTGAAATGTCTCTTCAGACACATGATTGGCATGCCTCTGTATTGAGTTGCAGGCAAAATCCTGCTGCTACAGTGAGTCTGTGACTGAAAACAGCCCACCCAGGCATGGGAAAGGGATTTGGCAAGGGCTGGAATTTTAGGGAGAATCCACCTCCTGGCATCCCTCAAACTGTCTGGAGGCAGCAGGAGCAGGGATCTGCCTGTGCTGGGGTCCCCTCCTGCCCCATCCCTCCCTCTCAGTGCTGGGTATCAGCAGATTGCTCAGGTTAGAGGGAAACATCCCAGAATCTCACACTGCTCTGGCTGGGAACAGACATTAAAGCTCACCTGGTTCCGTGCCCTGCAGGGCCAGGATCTCCTTCCACTGGCCCAGCCACGTCCGTTCTGACCCAGAACACCTCCAGGGAGTTTCTGAAGTGAGCTCTTGGTTTGGTTGTGCACTGCTTGGGGAGGGAGCATCTGCCTGCTGGAAAGGAGATTCTGGGATTAGATCCCACCCCTGCAGCCCCTTCCATGACCTGCAGGGTCCTTGCAGGGACACTGGTGAGGGGGAGGCAGAGGAGTTGGGGTTAGGGAAGGGTAAGGGGTGCACATATCACACAGGAGAGAGGACAGGAGGCTGCAAGGGAGCCTGCAAGGCCAAAGCTGCTGCCACTGTCACTCCAAACTGCCTCAGGGACCAAATCTGGCCCTCCATTCATCTTGGGGAATCACTTCTTATTCCAAAAGACATCTCAGGCCACTTTCTCTTGACATTTATTTCTTTCAAATGAAATGGGCAGGGAGGAGCCAGAGTCCTTTGTTATAATTCATGAAACTCCCTTGAGTCTTGCCCATGCCAGACATATGAATTTACAAGTTATTTGATAAATTAAGTAGTCTTTTCTTTCAGGAAGCAGTTTCTGACAGATTTTGATGTGTGATGTCATCTGGGGACTTGTTAAGATTTTATTTTTCTCAAGGAAATAGAGATTTTAGTTCTTTTCTCTTTTTGAAATTTGGGCTTATTGCTTTGCCCAGGAACTTGGGTTCCAAATCAAAATTAATTTTCAGTAATAGTTCAGTGCAAAAAGGAAGAAAGTCTTGTGTTTCAGTGGATTCAGAGTGAGGTCTGAATTTGGGAGGTCAGTTTGCAAGCTGAAGAGAAACTAATTAATAAAAGTGAAACATCAGATTTTCCTATCAATAATTTTTTAAGTTCTTGTGCTCTTCTTTTGGGGCATTAAAGAACCACAGCATTCCTCCAAATGAACACTTTGCTTTACCAAAAATACAATTTTCAGGTTTTTTGGTTTGTTTTTTTTTCCCCACCAGAAGATCAGAAAGAAATGTGTGGGGTTGTTGTCTTGCTTACATTTTTTTTTATTTTGTAGGGTCAATCTAAAAACTCCCTCTCTAGTAAAGAAAGGTGTTCTCTTGGCTTTGAGGGTGCCTGTTGTGGTGCCTCAGCAGGCAGGGGTGGCAGCCCTTGCTATCACAAGCTGTCCTGGTTCAATGTTTCAGCTCCAAAGGTGACTGATGTGTCAGCAAGCATGATGGCTATCATGAATATTCATAGCAAGAGATGGAGCTGCTCCAAGCAGCTCAAAGTCAAAATGCTAGCCAGGTTTAAAAAGAAAAAAATAAAACAGCTCCTCACCTCCTCCCTCAAAAAAATTAAAATTGAACAGGGTCCCTCTCCCCTTGCTGCTGTTGTTGGGAAAGGGGCACAGAGAGGGGGCAGAGTCTGCATCCAGGTGGGGTGGGATGGTCACAACCTGCATCCTGCAAATGCCACTGCAAGGGGATTGCCTCTGTTTGGATTCATTTGGACTTGGATGTGCAATTTCCACCCTGGGATTGCTTTGCTGCTCCGTTCACGGGGGTTCTGTGGCTGTGGTGAGCAGATCCCCAAGCAGGAGAGGCTTCCCTGCAGCCCAGCCACCAGCAGCTCTGCAGGAAGGGGTTTCCTGAGGAATTCTGCCATGTGGGATCCTGTCTGGCACTGTCCTGGCAGGGAAGCACTGATGTTTGCATCTGGCAACCCACTGGGGAGACTGGTGTCAGCTTCATGTTCAGGGGACCAAGTGAAGAGCCTCTGGGGTGTGGGCTGGCAACCATGGAGGAGACAGCTCCATCCTCTGCCATGAAAAACCCATTTTCAGTCCAATTACCCAGAAAATGTGGGTTTAAAAGGCAGTTTCTCTGTGGGGAAAAAGCTAAGAGATTGAGTGAGTGGAAAATTCCTCTGGAAATCTAACGTGAGGCAAATTCCCATAGAGATATGAAGTTATTTTTGTAAAGAAATGGGTTGATTGTTTTTTCCTGCGGATTTTTCCAAGGGGCTCTGCCTGTGTTCTGGAGAACTATTGTATCTCCCAGTGAGCTTTATCAGAAAGGACATGAGAAGCAGTCATAATGAGAATTAGTACATTTCTGCTGATTAGTAAGGAATTGTGGAACACGGTGGAATTAGTAACAAGTTAATCTATCAAATCTGAGGCCAGTACCAGTAACTGACTCTTCCAGATGGGGACACATAAAGATGAAGAATAATTTGCTGAAGGCCACTGAAAAGAGCAGAGCTGGGATTCCCCTGTAGGAATCAGAGGACCTTCAAAACATTTCCTTTTGCTGTAGAACAGGAATAATCCCTTGGATCCCTCCTGAAACTATGCCACGGAGAAAGAAGGGCTCTAAACCATATCCCACATCCTCCATGCTCTGAGTTTGCTCTGTGTGCTTGAGATGCAGCTTTTCTTCAGCAGGACATCCTTGTCTGGAGTGCCTGGCTCTCTGGGAAGGGCGAGCTGTGCCTGGGGATGCCACAGCAGCAGAGAACAGCCCCTGGGAGCTGCTGTCCTGGGCAGGCACAGCCCCCAGGGCATCCATCCAGCACATCTCAGGGCTCTGGAGGTGTCAGTGTGCAGTGTTGGACAGTCTGGATGAGCCCCTTGGGCACGTGTGTGTTTTCCCAGGTATTTCAGAGCTCCACTACAGCTGATTTCCAAGGGCAGTAGGAACTCGAGTGCCTTTTGAGAACAGGAGACTGTGCCTCTCTTTCCTCGTGTGTGAAATGGAAGTAAGAGCACTTCATCACACTCCTGTGGGAAGGCTGCATTAAAGATATCAAATGCTCCAGGAATAGAGGGCTGTAAATAACAGCTTTGCTTTTTTGCCACAGCCACCAGCGGGTACCAGCAGCAGGAACTTGCTGTGTGTTCCAGCCATCCCCATCCAGGGATTTCTGGCTTACTTCAGCTTCCAGCAGTAATTATTTGGTCAGTTTTACCTCTTTGGCCTTTTGTGGGTGTTTGATGGGACAAACAGAGGACTCTTACTCCCTTTTTGTTGTGAGCTTTTGGGTAAGCCATGCTTGATCAGTGCAGCATCCCTGTGCACACGCTCCTGCCCTTTAACCAAAGCCAAAACCTCGTGTTGCTCCACACTGCTGCTGTGGCCACGTCTTGTCTAAGCAAGCAACAGCAGCAGAACTTTCCAGTTCTTGGTATTTTCTGCTCTGTTCTTTGTGAAGAGTATCAGGTGTCCTTTGGCTGGGCTGGATTTGAGGCAGCATCAGACTGGATACAAGCCAGGAGTAAGAGAAGTGCATGCAAAACAATTATGATATAATGACATGATCAAACAAGAGGACAGCGAGTTAGAGAGAAGCATGACAAGTGCAGCTGGAGTCTGTGGTTGGAGAGCTTTGGTTTCCTTGCAGAGGATTCACGGATATTCCAGCTGGTGTTACAGTAATAACCTGAGCAATTTCTCCTTGGGGCAGGACTGTGAAGAGGGGTTTGGGGAATTCCTGCCTGAACAGCTCTCAGCTGATGGAGCAGGACTGCAGCTGGGGACAGGCAGGTAGCTCTGTGCTTCTGACTGAAGGTGTAGCCCTGGCACTGCCTGGCCCAGCACTGCAGCAATTAAGCACTAAAGAGCATCCAATAAGAGAGGTACAAAACCCTCTTTGTCCCCCTGCAACTCTGCTCCAGGCACCTGCTTGATATCAAAGAAAGCTTCCAAAAATGGAAGCTAGCAAAAGAGGCAGAAAGCAGGAAGAAAAGAAGCATTATTGTTAAAGCTGACATTAATTTGCATTCTCAGTTCAGTCTCACAAATGGCTCTTGGGGGTAATGAGTTACCTGAATCAAATCCTATTGAGGATAGAAATGGTTTTTAATTATAATGCATAATAGCCTGGATGGCTTTGAGAAGGTGCCCTTTTACTTTGTGCCTGCTGGAAGCAAAGCAGAATTCCTGGTGGCATCTTTCTAAATAATGTGATTTGCAGTAATGATGTCAGGCTGTAGGGAGGTTCCTTTCATTCATGAGCAGTAGCCATCAGTCTTCATTTGATAATGCCTCACCTCCAGCCCTCTTCTCCCCCTCCCGACTTTTCTAGGAGGAGATTCTTGATGGCACTCGGTATTTAACACCTTTGCAGAGCAGATGTAAGCAGAGAGACAGAATGAGCAGGGTTTAGCACCAGTGGTAAAAGTTGTGCCCCTTGGAAGATGTTCCTAATTTGGACACAGAGTTGGCCTTTTGTCAGAGAAGGGACCAGCTGTGCCACTGCAAAGAGTTCTTTGATCCCCTGGGAAAGAGGCATGAAAATGCAAGGAAATCAGTTTCACCATCAGGAAAGTAAAGACATTCAAATCTTTACAGGATAGGTTTGAGCTTTCTGGAGAAAATGTGGTCCTTAAGGATTGAGGGGCCTCTTGTGGCCCTGGGAGTGCAGCCACAGGAACTGAGGGCCACAGGGACCATGTGCCACCAGCACATAACCCAACCAACTCAGCACAGCCACACCTTCCTGTGCAGAAAGATTGGAAGAGCAGAGTTGGCTCAGAGAACGGGAAACTACCAAGGACAACTTTCTAATTAAACAGACAGTTAATTCTTTTCTGCTGTCTTTTCTTCCCAAAGTCTGGCAGATGTACAGAGAGACTCCCATCCTCCACTGTGCTTCCTCTCCCAGGGAGACTGAACACTTGTGAGTATTTCTGCTCCTCAAGAGCTGTGTCTTTAGAGGTGTGCTGGCAGATCCTGCTGGGTTCCCAGCTGCTGTTTAAGGGATTCAGGTCTCCCTGGGGTCAGTGTCATGTCTGACAGTAGAGTTGTACATTCAGGACCTCAAATCTCACCCTTTGTGTGGTTAATGATGTCCCCTCACCCTGACCCCACCAGGTCTGTAGTTTGTTCCCAAAACCATTCCTGACCAAGTGCTAATGAGATGAGTTTCCAGTCTGGTGTTTGGGAGAGTCACATTTTCCCTGTCCCCAAAGAGGGGAGGAAAGGATTGGGGTTCCTAAGCACAGAGAAATGTAGCTGCAGTCCTGGGATAACGGTGGAGAGGAGCTCCCTGTGTGCACAATATCAGAATTTTGTGGTCTTTCATAACCTCCTGCAGCAAGTGAAACATTTCATCGAGTTATTTTAATCCATTAGCAATAGATTTCAGGAAAACACCAGTTATGTATGTAACGTGCACCCAGGAGAAACAACAAATGGTTAGTTAGAGAATTTAGATTTTAATTAAGTAGATAATGTATGCTTGCATTTAGTCTTATAAATGAAAATGTATTCACTGTAGAGTAGCTGGGTTCTACTAGATTTCCCTGAGCATAAAGAGAAGGGTTGATTATTACTGATTACTGAACTATTAAGGGTTTGTACCTTGGGCTGCTTGATTGTAGCTCTGTTTGCTTCTGTTGCTAAAAGGGCTCTTGTCTGCTACCCAGATACGTGTGAAATAGGCAGCGTTTGGACTCAATGTGAAAATTAATTCTAGGTTACAAACCTCAGCAAATGATCCAAATAATAGTGCTGGTTGCATCCCTCTGGCCATAACAGCAGGTTTCCATGGCTCAGGGAAGCTGCTGGTGGGGATGCTGCACATCACTCCCACTCACGAGAGGCCGAGGTGAACGTGCTGCCAGACCAAGGGGTCACTGAGAAAAGAGCTCGTGGCAGTGAAGAGCAGATCAGAGCTTGCCCAGGGTAATTCCCCTGCTCTGTGACATCTCTTTGGCATGGGAACATCAAGAGATTACAAGATATACAATGCACTTAAGAAAGTGCTTTATCTCTGGAGGTCTCATGAACGTTAATTAGATAAGCCCAGAGATGATTTAGGAGGTAACCAAACATGAGCAGTGATTTAGCAGTAGGGAGACTGAGGCACAGGCCTCAGTGATTTACCTTTGAGGAAAGCTATGGGAGATCCCAGCCTGGGATGCAAATCTCCCACCTCCAGCTGCTGCCTCTGCCTCCTTGGTGCTCTCTTTATCCCTGCTCTGGTGTTTGCAGCATGCCATGGAATGGAATTACTTCCAAAGCCAATGCTGGAGCATTACATAAAATGCAAGATTTCAGGGACTCCTGCAATACACAGGAGCCAGGTTTCAGAGCTGTCCCAGGCACCTTCTCACTGCAGAGCAGCTGCAAAGGCTCAGCTTCACACCTGGAGTGATCTTTTGATGGGTGAATGCCTGGGGAGGGGGTTTGCCCAGAAGCAGGTACAGCCAGATGACCCCCAGTGTTCCAGCTGGCACTTTGGGCTCCATCAGATGGAAACAAGCTGGGATAGCTTCACATTGCCCTGATTTACTGAAGACCAGACAGTGGCTTCTTGCCTCAGAGGAAAGGGAAGGAAAATACATCAGAAACCTCACTTTCTTGTCTTGGGTCTAGTTCAACATTGCTTCCCAGACCACAGCCTCTAGACCAGCATTCTTTGTGTACACACGGACAGTTCTGGCCTTTCTTGAGCTCTTGTCATTTATCCCCATCATCTTAAAATGCCTCCCAGTATTTGGAGTCCTGTCTTGGCTTCCCCCAGCACCCAAGGAGGACATCAATTCCAGCCATCACTGTGAAGGATGTAGTTACCCCATAAAATGCTTCTCCCAAAGTGTTACCTCCAGCACAGACCAGAGAATTGCCCTGATAGAAAAGCTTATTCAGGTTAGTTTGATGGTAAAACCTGAAGGAATTGACCATGGAAAAGTAGAGAGTCCAAGACTTCTCACATTTGTGGTCCTGGCACTATGTCTGAATATCTGGAAGAAGGACTTTTTAACGATTTCAATTCATGGAAGAGAAACTTCACTAAACTGCCTTTGTTTCTGGTGGAACTCTGCTTAATTATGCTTTGTTGGAATTACCTTTGGAGAACAGTGATCTGTTTGGGGCTATGGGTATGGATAAGAGCTTTGAGAGGGCTGGGGCTGCTCTCTTGCTCTGTTTCAGATTTAGTGTGTGTCTCTGAAGTGCCTGCATGCAACCTCTTGGGAACCATCAAGGCTGCAATTGGCAGAGCTGAATTTGATTTATTTTTTGGCACCTATAAAGCTGGAGATAAACACCTCCATAAAGCCAGCAGTAAAGGAGCAGGTCTAATCTGATGGGCATCCCTTAGAATGCACCCTAAGATGAAGATTTCTATAGAAAATGAATACATGTGAGATGTATTTTGAGATTTTGCCTTCTGTCTTCTGCCTGAGTGTATAGGTCCTAACAGTAATGGGATGTATTATTTGGGATTTTAGCTTCTCATAACAATGGGACCTTCCTTCAACCCTTCTCATTCCCTTAATGCTGGCCCATGTGTCAAATCCAGTTAAATAAACCAGGAAAGTAACCATTAATGTCAAAGTTCCGTAATTAAATGCTGACTGAATCACTGCTCAGGCTTGCAACACTGTACTGTAATTTTTAAAGAATATCCAAGTTGACATTAGACTTTTTAAACAGATTAATTAGTCACATTTCATTTAAAGTGGGGCTGACTTAATAGGTACTGCAAATGTACAGTATGTATTTACTTAAAGCCATTATAACATAATATTTACAAGATATTAACATGTATTAATTACTGTATAATGAACCTCGTGACTACAATATTGCCATTCTTGCATGGCAGTAAAAGTTTTATCATCTTGTGAGGGGGAAGGGAAATTAAAATAAATTGCATGCACATTGAAAGCTTATTTTTCAGAGGAAATGTGCAAGTTATAAGAAAATGTAAAACAGGGGACCCAGTAAATCACAAACAGCTAACAAATGCTCCAAGACATGCTATAATGTTTTTATGAGTGTGTTTTACAACCCATTCATTACGCTGTCTGTCCTTCTGAAAGCCGGTTATTAGACTGACTGTGCAAAGTAACACATGAATATCTGTGCAACTAGCCATGAAATCACAACTGAGCTGATCACTTTTCTTTTGCCTGCCTCGTCCTGGAAGATATCCCAAAGCATTTTCCCCTCCTGCTGTGACTCCCTGGCACGAGGCAGCAAGAGAGGTGTGAGGTTGGTGCAGAGCTGCTCCTGGAGCAGTGTGTGCCCTGCTCAGCCTCCTCTTCCTGGGGACAGATCCTTCTGGAGCTGGAATGAACCCCGGTGTTCAGCTCCCTTGGGTCTTTACCCACGTTTTGGGCACGTCCAGCCGCGGTTTGATGCCAGCACTGGAGCGAGGACGGGCTCCTGTGGGTCACTCCTGCAGAGAGCTGGAATTGCAGCTGCCAGGTGGCTCCATGTGCCTCCCCTTCCATCTGGGATTTGCCTGCTGGAAACAAGGAGGACGATGACCCAAGTTTGTCAGCCACAGAGGGACAATATTTGCTGTTTGGGGGAGGCTGCACTTGGGCTGGCTGTCAGGGGGGTTAAAGGTGTGCTGAAACTTGGATGCTGGAGGACGTGAATGCTCGAGGACCTCTCTACCTGCTCCTTTTGCATGATGTGCAAAATAATGGAAGCAGATAACCCTGGAGACCCCGCAGGCTCCTGTGAAGTGAGCTCAGCACACAAAGGGAGGGTGACAGCCAGGCAGCGCTGGCATTCTCTAATTTCCCTTCCACTGCCACATTACAAACGGCTTCATATTCAAATGGCTGCCTGTCTATGATTGTCCAATTATTCACTGCATTCTTTCTTTGATGGCACAGATGTTCTCAATTTCTTGGAGTAGAGGGTTTTTTCATCTAAAAAGTCATTCTGCCTCAGAAATGCAAAATTCTCCACAGTTCACCAGGTTCTCTGATGGGTTTGCATAATTGGTCTTCAATTTGCCTATTGTTTTGTAATAGAAAGCCTATGTTTAATTTCATTTTTGTAAACCTGTAGAAAGAGCAGAACATTCTGCCATTTATGTCATTCTCCTCATTAGGATCCGAGCGGATTGTGAGCATTTAGGCTTGATTATAAGGCACAGATTGTGCTGAAAGAAACACATGCTTTCCTCTTCCATTGTTTTAAACACTTCAGGAGGCTGATCCAGCAAGATGTTAAACATGTTTAACTCTCTTTGTACCTTTGTGAGAGGTGTTTTTCTCCTGGAGAGGCCAGGCTGATTTCTTTGGGTGTACTGGCATGCCAGGTAGGGCAGCCTTTGTTGCAAACAGGAATTGTTCAAGGCTGCATAATTTCCTGGGAAAGGACATTTTGATTTGTTCTAAGTGATGGCTGCAAGCTGCCCTTGCAACAGGGGGGTACCACACTTTCCTGGGGCCTGTTTCCTCTTGGGTACTGCATGTAGCTATAAAAACACCTTGCTGTTGTTGTTGTTGTTGTTGGTTGTGTTGTTAAACTGTCAGACAGCATTCATGAAATAACCCAGACTTCTCATTTATAAAATTCTTTGATGCTCATTTATATCTTATATCTTACATGGCACGGCAAGGTAGAGATACCTGTGTGATAATTTTAAACAGAAGAGAGAAGGGCATTTCTCAATCCTCATCATGAAATTCCAGCAAAATCCCACACCAGCTAATGGCAGCTCTTGGGGTGAGAGGGAACTCAGTAGATTGGATCCTTGGAAATAAAGAAACTGTAAAAGATTAGAGGCTTGCTAGGATAATTCAAAAGAGATAAAGGGATGACCCAGGGAATTAAAACCCCACAGTAATCCTATATAAAAGGATCAGGTTAGAGCCTCAGCAACAAAGGAGGGGCCAGCACTGAAGGTGTGCTGGCTACCCCAGGATATGGCCAGGTGTGTTGGTCCCCTTCCCTGTTCTAGAGAAATGCCCTAAGCTCGGTTTTCCCCGAGGAATTCAGTACAGCATCTTTCAAAGTTACTGGAAAAGCTGCTGGTGTCTCTCTGGCATGGGCAGAAGTGCAGGGATGCTGTGGAAAGGACCTTCACCCAGCTCTGCCAGCCCTGCTGCAGTGTCATGTGCTGCTCACCACGCTGCATTAATGCTCCTAAGAGGCTCATGGCAGTGTCCCAAAACAGCTTTAGAGAGGCTTAGCTCCCTGAGGTTACAGAAGAACAGTCAAGTGTGGCTCTTTCCTTGCACAGCAAAGGGGGAGCCTGGTAGAGGCTGAGAAAAACCTTCTGCAGGTGAATGCTGGCAGAAAAAGAGTCAGGTTCATCCTGTGCTGGCTGGATTGGAGGGTCCATGGGTGTGGATCAGCTTTTATGTGCTAGAAATGAGATTGTAATTTGCATGAAAGGAGCTTCTGAAGGGAAAAGGCCCAGACTCGACCTCTCTTCTGCTGCTGGAAGATTTTAGCATCCCCTGACACGTTGTGGAGAGGTTTTGCTCGGTTGATTAGAGTTTGTCATCTAATTATGACACCTTAAGTTTTCCTTCCCAGCTGCAAGGCCAAGTAACAAAGCAGGCTGGAGCATGGGTTACACTTAGAGTAACTTCCACCAAGTCTTTGTGTCCCCAAGGGTTGGGAGACAACAGCAATTTTCCATCTAATGACAATACTCAGCACCAGCCCCAAAAATGTCAACTGTAATTAAAATTTGTTTGTATTTTCAAGGGTAATATTGCTTATTCTCTTGTTGACAATTGCTGCTTCAAGCTTCTAGGCTTAACTGAATAGGAACAGTTTGTCTTTAAATGGCAAGTTTCTCCTTTCCCTAGTCACTGATTTGTGGCTGCTTTTAGGAATGGCACTGTTTTAATTGCATGCTCCTTTTGCATTGCAAAAAAAATGCAAAAAAAAAATTGCATTTTTTTCCCTTTAATAACCAGCATTTACTAAAAATTCTGAGAGTTCAGGGGTAAAAGAAAAAAAATCTATTCACTCTATTATTCTTGTAGCAGACACAACCCAAAAGCCCTTTTCTGTGACAGAGTCAATAATTGTTTAATCCATGTAAAACAAGCTGCTTTCCACACTCACTGTGTTGAGAAAACAGCAGGCTCTGTTCTGTGGCCACCAAAGCCAACACAAACCTGCTGGGTGTGTGCTCACAGCTCAGCCAGGGGGACACAGCCACTGAGGCTTCATCTGAGCCAGGAATCCATCAGAAAAAAACCCAAAAAACAAGACCAAAGTGCTGGGTTGAACATTTGGGAGTCTTTGTTTTGGGTGGCCAGGGAGATGTGACTGCTAGGGGTGTGCTGGGGGTATTGGGAGCACACTGGCAGATCCCAGAGCTCCCTTTGAGGTGGGGGTTTGTAAGGGATGGAGCTGTTTGTGCCTGGTTTGGGGTGAGTTTATAAGGGATGGAGCTGTTTGTGCCTGGTTTTGGGTGAGTTTATAAGGGATGGAGCTGTTTGTGCCTGGTTTTGGGTGAGTTTATAAGGGATGGAGCTGTTTGTGCCTGGTTTTGGGTGAGTTTATAAGGGATAGAGCTGTTTGTGCCTGGTTTGGGGTGAGTTTTTAAGGGATAGAGCTGTTTGTGCCTGGTTTGGGGTGAGTTTATAAGGGATGGAGCTGTTTGTGCCTGGTTTGGGGTGAGTTTATAAGGGCTGGAGCTGTTTGTGCCTGGTTTTGGGTGAGTTTATAAGGGATAGAGCTGTTTGTGCCTGGTTTGGGGTGAGTTTTTAAGGGATAGAGCTGTTTGTGCCTGGTTTGGGGTGAGTTTATAAGGGATGGAGCTGTTTGTGCCTGGTTTGGGGTGAGTTTTTAAGGGATAGAGCTGTTTGTGCCTGGTTTGGGGTGAGTTTATAAGGGATGGAGCTGTTTGTGCCTGGTTTTGGGTGAGTTTATAAGGGATGGAGCTGTTTGTGCCTGGTTTTGGGTGAGTTTATAAGGGATGGAGCTGTTTGTGCCTGGTTTTGGGTGAGTTTATAAGGGATAGAGCTGTTTGTGCCTGGTTTTGGGTGAGTTTATAAGGGATAGAGCTGTTTGTGCCTGGTTTTGGGTGAGTTTATAAGGGATAGAGCTGTTTGTGCCAGCTGAAAAAAAGGAAATGGAACTGCTGGATTTTCTTTGGCCTTCTTCAAGCCAAACTTCAAGAGTTTTGTGCTTGTGGAGGGATAAAGCAGCACATGCAGGTGCAGTGGGATTATAAATCATTTTCCTTGCACCAGAAGTCCTGGACACTTGTGATTTGGGTGGCTCATGACCAGGTTCACTGTTCCCCACACCAACCAACATCCTTCAGAGGCACAAAGCAACCTTTGCATGGGCTGTGCTGAGGGACAGCACATGTTTCACTGAGATTTTGCTAGTGTTCATTCTCTTTCTGGTTCCTGTGTAGTCTTGGCCAAATCAATTCATCCCCTCAGCCTGTTTTCTATTTGTAGAGAGGATTAGCAGTATGTCCCTTTCCTGTTCTGCCTGTAGGCTCTGAAAACATAAATTACTTATTTTGCATACAAATTCATGCATTTTGCATGCTGTCTCTGGTACAGTCAGACCTTATCTTACACGAGACATCTGATGTATCAGATTATAAATGATAAACACCCATAAGCACAAGGACAAGTTCCCTTGAAGTCTGTGTGCATGCTGATGTGGCTAACAGGGCTGCTCAGTGCTCACTCAAAGTTCATTTCTGCAGTTTCCAGTGGCTCCCAAATGATTTCTTCTGTCTCAGTGCTCCTGGTGTGGGGCATCAAGCACAAAAAATATGCAGCCTAAACTGAATAACCTTGCTTCTGCTGATTTCATGTAATCAAGAGATGCCACACTTGCAATTCAGGAGTAAAAGAGAGAGACTGTTTTCCTTTGTAAGTGTGTTGTGAGCTTTATTGTTTGATATTAAAGCTGCGTTGTGCAAAGTGGCCCATAAATGGCTAATAAAATCAGTGTTTACAGCTTGTAAAGTGCATCAAGACTTTACCCTGGCTTGCCTAGAGAGATTTATATTTGTGTTTGCTATCTGGGGTTTAAGAACTGCCCATGGTTCTTCTTTTAGGGTCCATTATAAATGATGTTCTGGACAAACATCTTTCCCTATTAACTCGGTTGGGTCCTGCTGAGGCATTGCCAAGGGGAGGAAGAGCAGCTCTCCAGCACTGCTCCTCCTCCTCAGCACCAGGGTGAGGAGTGGGGCACACCAGGCTGTGCCACAGGGCGTGGAAAGCTCCAGAACAACCAAACTCCTGGGAAGACCTGACAGTGAAACGAGCTCATCAAACTCCTGTGAGTGTGGGCAGCACAAATACCAATTTTATCCTTGGATCTTGCCTTTGTCTCCATTTCCCTCAGTGCTGTCTTCTATGATGTTACACAGATTTTTTTTTTTCCTTTTCATTGCCTTTGGGTTTTTTCTTCTTCTTTGAATGAAAATTAAGGGAAAAAGGCTGAGCCTGCAGTCAGCTTTTTATACTAGAGCTGCCTTTATCAGTTTTAATCATCTTTCATAATTGTGAACAATTCTATATACAAAAATAGATAAAAACATGGGTCATTTCCTCTGACCAATGGTACCTGTGAAAACTCTTTGTTTTCTTCTAACTTTGGAGAAGAGGGTTAAGTGTGTAGGTAGCTTTTCTATGTAAAATTTTCCAGCCCTTTTGCACTTTGATTTGGAGCTTTGATGAAAGCTTTTCCTGCTCGGGACACTTGGAGCTTTAAATCTCCCTGTTCTTGGTCTCTGCTAGACCTGTAGGAGCTCACTGCAAGTAAAGGGATGGGGCAGGAATTGCTCTTGGGATAATTTTGTAGCAGCAGAGTTTTAACTAAATGCTGGGCTGTGATGTTATACCCACTCAGGTCCACTGAATTTAGTATGTAAGGCTATCAGATATACCTGGGATTACTGCATGCTCTTAAATTACAAAATCTGCCTTAAATGTGGCTGTTTCTTTGGCTGTCTGGGGTTGTGTGCAGGGCCATGCAGGTCTGAACACACAGCCAGAACACAAATGCTGCCAGCTCATAACAGGTGACCCTGTCCTCTGCCTTTGGCCTCATAACAGTTCATTACATTGTCCAGCATTTCAGAGTGAGATTTATAGGTTGTCTGGGGATAATCATTTCAAGAAGAAAGATCAATGATATGCAAGTCAGTGGAAAGAAGAGAAAGTTCCAGTATCTGCCTTGTTAGAAGACATCAAACATCTTCATAAACTATTTAAATGTAGAAATGATCATTAACCTTTGCTGGAGCAAATTACATTCAGAGTGGTCAATGCCATTTAATGTGAGTCAGGGTGACACCCCATTAGGGTGTGCAGGGATGTTAGTGCTTTGAAGTCATCCTCACCCTGGTTCTGTCTTGGAGGACACACTGGACAAGCAAAATGAACAACATGATGTGCCCTGACCCACCTCAGAAGAGCTCTCTGGCCTTGCCTGCAGCTGGACAGCAGCTGCATCGTTTTGTATCCACCTCAGACAAACAGCCATGGATTCTTTTTCTACCTCCTTTAGTTAATTATTACTATTCTTAATATGATGTGAAAGCATCCCATTTTTCCTATGGGGGAAATCACAGCCCATGTTGTTCCTTGCAGAGCCAGGAGAAGAACAGATTGTCCAGGCTTGGCTTGCTCCTTTGAAACCACCTTGAGGAGCTGATGGTCCCATCCCTCTTTGAGACACAGCTCCACAGCAATACATCCCTTGGCTGCTTTTCTTTAAATGCTGTAGTCATGCTGCTGTGCTTTAAGTGTGATGTGTTGTTGATAATCTCAGTCCTGCCTCCTCCCCTCCCAGCCCCACTGATGCTGAATCAATGACATTTTTTCCAAGCTGCCTGCATCTGGTGTTTTACTGATGGCTGTTTGTGGCCCTCTCACTTTAATTACTTCTGCTGTGTCTAGCACTATATGCTCTATAATGTTTCAGAGACTGCTTGCAATTAAAATAAAAAATAAGTGATTCATTACAGGTTACAACCCAGCAGCTTTACACACTGAGCTGCCCAAGGGGCTCAAAGCCCACAGAGCAGGAGCAAAAGCCTGGGACACAGGAATGGCCAGGAGGAGTCCTGTCATTCTGGGTTCCTGAAAGGCATCATTTCCTGAATATTGCTTATTTTTCCAGTTCCTTTGCTCTTGAAAAAAGATGTCAACATAACTTTTCATCTCCTGGTTTCCAGGGGGCTCAGTGTAATCATTCTTCTCGCTGGGGAGGGGCTGTGTTCGTACCAAGTGAGCTCAGCTGATGGTTGGGGCACTTCAGTTTTGTAACTGCTTTAACAGCAGGTTGGGAGGGACTAATCAGATGCAGTTTTGAATATTCTGGCTTCAGATCAACAAAATGCTTAAGCATGTGCCTAATTTTAAGCACTGCAATGGTTTTGCCCATGAAAAACAGGGACAAAATGTCATCCAGCCATCCTGCTGAGTAATCCTAACAATTATTTCTCATTCTTGGTTTTTTTTCCTCAGTGCTTCTTTGCCCCCACAAAATATTTTAGGCATTCTAGAAGTGAGAGCACAGAAAAGCTGAAATGAAACAGCTCATGCAGGGAAGCACAAGCAACGTGGGGAATTTTCATTTAGCAATCCAAGCAGCAGATTTTTGTTATTATAAATACTGGCTGAATTCACTTGTGAAAATATACAACAGTTAATTTGCATGTAAAGTGACAAATTAAAATCTAAAATTCCCCATTTTGTTCTCTGAGTGGAATATAACATGACAAGCTTTGAAAAACGCCTGAGCTCTTCTCCAGTGGCACCCCCAGCCTGGTGGTGCTGCAGGCATCCCATTGAACCTGGGTGTGACAGAGTGTATCAGCCCATGGAAACAAACTCCACCCAAATCCTCAGAGGTGTTGGGTGCCTGAAACTCATCTCAGCCGGGTGATTTTCAGCCCCTGGTCCCTCAAAACCGGGAACTGGGTTAAAGTACAGCCACTCTTTGCATGAAGATCAGAAAAGTGCCCTTTATCAGTAAGGGTTACAAGTATTTGTCAATCCCATGTGGTGGGACACCATAGGAGTGGCTGCATCTTGTTTTGGCTAAAGGCAGAACCTGTCTGAGCAGGGGCTGGGTGTTCAAAGCAAAGGGCACATGCAGCAGCCCAGTTTTACCTTTCCAGCAGTAAGGAGGGGGTTAAACACATGCTGATCCAGAGGTTTTGTCAAGCCTGCAGCCTTTCCTGGTACCTTTATCTGATTTTGTGAATTGGAAAGGTCATAGTGGCACAGGGTGTTCAACACAGGCATCAGTGGTGCTATCTGCATTTTGTGGTAGCTGAAGGGAAGCCATTCACCAAAGAAACTCAACAACTCCTCCCTGCTTGTGGTGTGTGTTGGCATTTCACTGGGAAGGACATCTCACCTGGGCTGTAGAACTTCCCCTGGTCCACTGACCATTGCCACCCTCACTACCAACCTCCCAGTTGTTGCAGTGTCAGAGAATCCTCTCATGCTGCAGTAGAAAAACAGCCAGAACATGGATAATGCTCATACCTGCACCAGCCTGCTTTTTGCCCTGGAACCATCTCTCTTTTCTGCTCCCTTGTTTTTCTCCTGCTATGTGGAGGCTCTGTATAATTCCCCATCTCTCTTTTCTGCTCCCTTGCTTTTTCTCCTGCTGTGTGGAGGCTCTGTATAATTCCCCATCATTGCTGGAGCAGCTCAGCTCCCACTGTGGCAGGTTCAGGGCATGGGTAGGTGCCACTGTTCATCTGTTACACTGGCAAACAGCATCAGCCCAGCTGACACTCGCATCCGTGAGCACTTTCCTCTCTAGAAATTCACTTAATCTTTTCTGACTGCTTTTGGTGTTTAAAGACACAAAAGGCACCGGTTTGTTCCCATTCCCAGACACTGATGTAGAGACCTGGAGAATTCAAGTGTTGATGAACTCTTTTGTTGTAAATGATTGCAGTAGAATGTAACAGAGAGTGGTTTTAACAAGGCTAAATGAAACCTAAGTTTTCTGAGTGATGCTGATGTCTTTTCTTAAGGGACATCAGTGGCAGCTGCTTGCTGCCCTCCAAGGCAAGCTGAACTTCTCACAGTGGCAGAAAACACAAGTGAGGTCTCTGCTGAACTAAAATCTGCTTCCTCTGGGCTGAGCTCCTTCTCCTGTTCCCTGGCCCACTGAATCCAGTAGAAAATATTCCCATGACACGGGATGGGGTGTCCTGAATTTCCCCTGGAGGAAAGAAGGCAGGCAGGACCTGGCTGTGGCACAAACTGCAGGGGCTCCTGGTGGTCCCCACACCCCTGGCAGCGCTGCTGGCTGCAGCCCCACTCGAATTAGCCCTGATTGAAACTGCTGCCGAGGTGCTGGGAGATGTTATTAACCTACAGCAGCCTTGCTGCAGCGTGTGTGGATGATAGAAAAGGCTGGGATAAAGCTGTGTTAATCAGGGATATTCAGAGAGCTAACACATCCCTCCCAGCGTGGGTGGGGATGTTGGATGTGTTACCCTCTGAGGTTCATAGAATAGCAGCAGTGGCAACGTGCTGCTCCTGCTTTGCTGAGAGGCTGTGGATTTAATTTCTGCTCCTAAGCAGTGCTATTTGCAAATCCGTGGAGGGTACAGAGCAGATTTCTAGGACATGGACTTGTATATATTCATCCTTTTATCTGACACTCTTGACCTTGGGGTATAATGTATGCTTGTGTACCTTTGTAGAGTGCCCTTTGCTAGACAAGTGAGGCGAGAAGAGGAGCCAAAGGTTGTGGTACTGATCTGGATTTGGGAAGACACAGGTTTAATTCCCTATCCTTATGCAGTCTCCTTGTGACAAAATCTCGCATAATAAAAACCTTCAGGAGGTGAGGTTCAGCAAGAGTGACACAGAAACTGCAAAAGGAAAAAAAAAAAAAGCATTTGTTAAAAGGTAGAAAACATCCTAAGGCCCTCGGTTCTTAATGGCCAAGTGTTGTGTCTTGCCTGGAGGTCTGAGACCTTGTGTGTGTGTGTGCTCTGCTCAGCTGCAAGCAGCTGGAATAATGAAGATGGACAATTCTGGCTCTCTGGATCAAATAGTGATGGTTGTGACTGCAAATTAATAGAAGAGGGGGAAAGTAGGAACATAAAAGGCAGTTTTTCAAGCCCTGGCTGCCAGGATCTCTTCACAGGGCAAAGGTGGGTCAGGCAGGGCAGCTGCCTGATAAATTCTCCTGGGGTGTCTCTGTTTCCATCCTGTTGCAGAAGAGTTCACATGATGGCTGCAGCCAGAACATGGTGGGAACCCTGAGCAGACAAGTCCTGGGAATTCATTAATTTATTTATTTTCCCAAACTGCAGAGACTCTTTAAAAGACTTTCCTAATGTGACTGTAATAATTTCTACCTGCAGACAGCTCTGACTTAAGTTTCAAGGATGATCTCCTCCTCAGGGGTGGCAGAAGGATTATTTTAATGACACAAGTAGGCAGCAGATTAGATGTATTTGTTATAAATCCAGCACAGCTGAGATGTCCTGGACTCTTTCTGTTTATCTCTGAGAGGAGCCAAGGCTGAGAGTCAAGCAGTCTGAAGTTATTGTTTGGGGAAGAGCAGCATTATGTTCACAGCAGTTCCTCAGGTCTCCTGTGCCCTCTGAAGAAATACCATGAGTTTCTCTGGGAGGTATTTGCTTTCTGCACTGCCCAGGGTGCAGCCACCCTTGTGGTGTGTGTGATGGGATCCAGCCACAGGAGGGGGACAAAGATGCACTTGGTGAGGAAGTTTTATCATGACAGAGATTTAACCTGACCTCCCTCTGGCAGAGGGGCTTCCCTGCTGCAGGGAGAGGATCAGAGCACACCCCTTCCACTCCTGTGGATTTCAGTCTTGCCACGTACACACATCAGATCCTGAGGGTAGGGGCTGTGCTGTCTGCTGTGCAAAGGTGTTTTTGACCACGTTATCATTGCAGGGAACAGGAGTGAGACGTAACCCAGCAGGCACTGGGAAATGGTTGGAAGAGGGGTTTTTTTCCAGTGGGAGATGCTCACCCTGCCCTTGGTGTTGGCAGGCAGGGAGGCTCCTGTGTCTCCCTGAGCCTCTCCATGTGCAGTGGCTGCCTCAGCCCTCGGTGGGGGCTGCTCCATCCCCCCTGCAATGTCCAGTGTGGTGTGGTGACCATCAAAACACACACCTGGGATTCCCAGTGTGAGACAGCAAACCCTGCCCAGCCTGGGAGGGATTCCCAGCAAACCCTGCCCAGCCTGGGAGGCCTTGGCTGGAAGATGCTGATGGAAAACCCCTTTGCCAGAGGCAGGCGGAGCAGCTGGGGCTGGAGATGGAGCTCTCTTAGCAGGAGGGAGAGCAGGTGGCCGAGCAGCAGGGAGGAAGACTTGCCAACCACACACATCACCAGGAGCCTGAAAGGAAACAATTTGTTTAACTAGTTTGCCAAATAATATCTATATTATGAATGCACCAAACGTTGCTTATTCCTCCTCGCTGGAGGGTTCTTGCTTCCAGGATGAAGCTGTTGTTTCCTCCAGGGAAAGGTTGGGAAATGCTGCTGCAGTCCCAGTGGGTCTGTGTTGCAGGTCAGTGAAGGTGGAAGGAGGGCTTGTGCTCCTGTGGATCACTCCAGCTTTCCCTGGGGCGAGTTTGCTCAGTGTGTTCAAGAGTCTTCCTTCACCTGCTGTCAGCTCCCAGTTTTGGGGAGCTCCAGGGTGCATGGCAAAAAGTGCTGCATCACACCTCATCCCTGGCTCCTGGTGGAGCCTGATGTTCTCCTAACCAGCCTAAAAGATGGAGTTTCAAGTGCTCACAATCCACAACTAAGGCCAGCTTTTTCCAAGAGCCAGGTTAGGATCCAAAATCCTGTTTTTTGTCTGGAGCTGTTCAATAAAGCTGTTCAGAGCCATGCTCAAAGCTTTGTAGCTAATAAATAATGAGAGGGGAGCTGTTTGAACTGAGGCCTCACTACATCAGAGGAGCAGTGAACATCCAGAAAGCAGCAGAGGGAGGGTGACAATAAGTGTGCAAAGGAGTGTGCAAGGGCTGCAGACTGTTCAGTGTCAGAACCTTGTGCCACACTAAATGAGCACTGCACTCCTAATCCTCCATAAAACTGAACAGGGGAAGTGTCCAAAAGCTGGAAATGTTCAAGCTGTGACCAAATTCCCTGATTTTCCCTAAGTGACAGGGTTTGAAAGGAAAATTGATGAGGAGATGGATGTGACATATGACTTACAAGGGCATTAATGGAACTCCAGAAAACATTCATAGCAGCATAAGAAAAATAAACACAGTGGAAAGGTATTTATGGATCTACACTGACTTAAATGGTCACCAAAACAATTTCTTTTTCTATCTCCCACAGAAACAAAAAATGAAAGTAGGGAATGTAATTAAAACACAAACTTCAGCACTGCCTGTTGCCTGGCATTTGCAGCCTTTATGGAGCTTGCAAAACACAGCATGTGCCTGGATGTAGGCAGTGCCACACAAACACACTTGCTGTTCTTTCCAAGAGCTGAGGTGCTTTTCCTGCTCTGTCAGAAGGCATTTGGGGTTGGTGGTTGGCAGGAGAGGAAGGCAGAGAGAAGGGCTGGAGGGTTTGAAAGTGGCATAACCAGGCAGGCAGCTTCCCCTCTGCTCCCAGTCGTACCTTCCCATCGTGACTGCAGAAATATTTTCCTCTAGTGCTTCAGCTTCACTTAACTCTGCCTTTGATCAGTGTTTATAGTAATGGAGCTTGGTATAAGCTCTAATATCCCTAAATGCTGTAAATATATATCTATAAACACTAAACAAAACATTCCCTATATAATAAACAGAGACCAGAACTGTGAATAAGGGCCCCAGACAAGACAGAAGCACAGCAACAATTCTCAAGGACTTTGAAGTTAAAAGCCTGGCTGTGTAAATGTAAGAGCTTTTCTAAGTCAAACTAAAAGTCTCATTAACGCAAAAGTTTCATGATCAGAAACCTGACTAGTTCAATGAGACTCCCCAAGGACACGAGTATTTAGCACACTTTCTAATTAAAAGGAGAGAATTATGGTACAGCAGTTAAAATATGGTTTATTCTCATCTAGGAAATATTCAGTAGATTGTGTGTGAAATAGGACAAGGAAAACCGAGGTGCACCCAGGGCTGAGAGCCTCCTGTGCCCTGGGGCGCTGCAGAAAGGTCACCTTTACTGCACTCCCCTCCAGACCTGAGCTGCAAGGGGTAATTAAAAAGTGAGAAAGCAGGTGGAGCCAATTGGTCACAGGAGTTGAGCTGCAGGTGTTTGTGGAATGAAGGGTTATCCAGGTTTATCCTGGGTGTTCCCACCATCCTGTCTCAGATGCCTTCTATGCCCTCTCCAAGCTCCTGTATTTCTACAGAACAACCAGGGCAAGTAAAACTAGGTGGAATTTTGTTATTCTTTTCTAGCAGTATTATTATCTTAATGAGCAGTTTATTCATGGTTGTCTCTGCTCTGGTTTATCAGTCTGTGCTGCCATTTGTGTGAGAGCAGTGAATTGCAGAGTCTGACTGGCTTCAGTTTACACTGGGGGCAATCAGAGAACTGACCAGCTTTATGATCTCAGTGAAATTGGCACAATTATGGGTTTTTGAACACGTAGAAGCTGCCTAGATGGTATGAAAGGTGTTTTTACAGTGTATTCCCTTTGAGTTTGGCAGGGAACAGGTTTTTCGGCTATCAGTTCGACTGGGTCTCTTAATGAACAGCTGTTCCTCATTGGCAGCCACCAGTTTCTTGTGGATTATTTCAGAAACAGCAAGAGACAGCAGCAATCATTTCTGTTACCCTTGACTAAAGGCTGCCTGTCAAAATGTTTCTTCAATATCTGTAGTGAGGATTGGGGTGTTTTTCCCAGCTCATGCGAAGTTAGGTGATTTCAAAGGATTTCCCAGTCTGCTTCAGGATTCCTCCAAAAAGTCTGATTTGTGAAGTTTGTGACCAAAGAAAAGAAATGTCTGTCAGATCAACAGCTACCTTTTCTTCAAGTGAATCAAAATGCTGTATCTGCCCTTTGACATCCTTTAAACAGCTTCTTTTTTTGGTCTAAAATGAAGGAGACACTGTTTTTAAAAATACTATTTCAATGCCAAAATTAGGAAGTCAGAGACTTTAATTTTGAAAACACAGAATGAAGAGTTTTCCACAGCTTTGAAACTCTTGAGACATATTAAGTGAATTTTTTATCAGACCAGGCTTTTCTAGAGTTAACTTTGCAAGAATGACAGACTACGAGCATCTTTCATTTAAAACTGCTTTTAAATGGTAGTGATGCAAAAGCAGAGCTATTTTGGGAAGGTCCCCTCTGTGAGAGCTGCTGCTGAAATTAATAACTCCTGGTGCCTGCCATGTGTTTGTACCTTTAATATAGGTAACCCTGAGCCAAGGTTGGAGACTAATGTCCCACTTAGTTTCTCACTAGTGAGTGTTGCAGTTTGCCCTTTTCTCCTTAGTCCAGGTCAGTAATTGTGCTGAGAAGGGAGGAAGAAAACAGACTCCTACAGGAGTGGGGGAAATATGAACACAAGAGACACCCCCGTGTTCAGGCTCATCTGGCAGGGAGGGAAGAAGGCGAGGGCTCACCTGGCTCAGTCTAGAAGCTTCCTCAGGATTTCTTGGGGTAAATAATGGCATGTTTTTAGCAGCATTTCCACCTCTGATGCTGAGGAAGGTGTTTGCACCATACCTGGTCGGTGCTGTCAGGACTTTATCCACTGGAGTCCTCCCCACCCTGGGTAATTCTCTGGGAAGGATCAGAGGTGTTTGGGATGTTGAGGCTCCTGATACATCTGGTTTTCATTTGATCCCTTCCAAGCTCCTGAATGCCTTCAGCAACCAGGATCAGCCTCCTTCTCAAATCTCTTTCTCCTTTGCTTTGCCCCAGTATGCTCTACCTCAGACTAAGACAGTTTTCTTTCTGCTAGCTTTTTCACAATATGTATGAAAATGCCAACATAATTAAATAAAGCAGGGGTGAAACCCTCTAAAGAACAATTATCTTTTGTTTGAAATAGTCCTGGCAGAAATATTGGATAACTGACATGTAATTAGTACATTGAGCCTCGCTGCAGTGTTAAATACAATGCATTAGGGCTCCTAACTCTGACTTCTCCAGGATTCCAATTGACCAACGACAGCAAATTTGTGAACTGGCTTTATACATTTGCACACTGTTAGTCCAATGATTTTAAATGCTGTTTCAAGCCTACTCTCCCAGTCTCCACTTTGCTTGTCAGGCTCTTCTCCTCCCCATCCAGAAATCTTCACCTTTAAATGGCTTTTCTCTGCCATCTGTGTGATCAGGGAGAAAGAGTAGTGTTGGAGATTAGCCCAAAACCAGACTAAAGCAGGACTGGATTAATTGTATGACTCCCAGTGGATGAATCCCTTAGGGTCAGACCTTAAAAAGTACCTGGCCCCCCAAAATGGCAGATAGGGTGATTCCACAATACTTGCACATCCAAGCCTCCTTGATTCCAGCTGTCTTAGGTGCCTGAACACATCAAAAGTTGCCTGAAAAGATAAAGGCTTGAACCCAGGATGAAGTCAACAGGAAGATGGAAGAAAACCATTTGTTTTCTGAGGTGTTTGTTGGACACAGAGCCTGCACACAGGGCTCAGGTGCAGAGGCAGAAGCTGTCAGGCCTGGCAGGATCAGTGCTGGAGGAGCTGGCAGCTCCAAAGGGAAAAGATCTGCCAAAAGGGAACATGGCCCTAGAAGCTGTTTGTTCTTCTAACAGCAGGTTGAGTTGGCTTTTATGTTTCCAAATGTGTGTATGTGCACCTCCCCACTGATTCAGAGCAGCTGAGATGCCAAGAGACCGGGAGGATGACTCCTGGGGAAAAAAAAATAATTGCTGATAGAAAGAGAAATCTCATACTTAGATATCTGGAGTCATTTTTATCATAAAAGAGGAAGAGCAAGCTGTGCATGACAGGTATCAGCCATGTTATGCAATTCAGTACTGGGAAGTGCACGAGGGCTGCGATGAGAAGGGACTTGTGTGAGAGCTGATGTAAAACTGTTTATACAAAAACTGCTTTAGCATTTCTGTGAGTACTTTATCTTGAGAGTGCCCCATATAAATATTTTCAGAGGTAAAAGATGATGTGAATCTGCAGGGTACTAAAATCTGGAGGGCAGGACTAGTGTGAAAGCAGGTTGTGCAAGGAAGCTGCTCCTCAGGGACAGCAGAGAGGCTTGGGGCATGCTGCTCCCCTGGCTGTGAGCAGAGCTCAAGGCACAAACCTCCCAGCAGTCGGGCTCCTTGTGCTCCCTTCCAGCTTCCCTGCACCACACAGCAATCCAGATTTGTTTCTTGTGACAAATGTTGAATGACTCCTCATGGGAGAGCTGTTGTGTTTGGTTTGGGCTGTCACTGGTCCTCCCTTGAGCATCATCCTAGGGGGATGTCAGAGGAAATGGGGATTTGATGCTGCAGTTTTTCCCATCCTAAGTGGTTTGCCATTGCTGGAGTGGTGATGTATTCACTCCTGGGGTAGAATTTGCTAGAAAAACGTGTGGTGACCTTCTAAGGGGAGCTGTGTAAGCCCCCCACGCTGTCCTATAGCGGGGGGGTTTATAACAGGAGGGCCTGGGCAGTGGAGAATCTGAAATCCCCAAGAAAACAGCTCCCCCTGCTCAGCACAGGGACAAGGACAGGGCCTGGGAGGAAGAGCAGAGAGCTGGGAGAGGCTACAGCCAGACCTCTGGGGGCTGTAGCAGAGCATGGACCTGCAGGGGACAGAAAACACCTACCAGGAGGTGTCACGGCAGAGATTTTGTCATCAGAAAACCTAGAAGAGATGGGGAACACTCCTGGCAGCAATCAGAGGACTAATTAAACAATTAATTACTACACAGAAAGGTGAAGTTAATGGTTAAACAAAGTCAAATATTGGTGGTAGTAATTCCGTAGTGCCTTCTCAACCTGCCGGGCACAAGGTGACAGCAGTGCAGGATATTAAAGGAAATATCAAATCCTACAGACAAAAGCAAGTTTATTTTATGGCTGTGGGCCACCTCTCTGTCTTCTCTTCAAGAAATGTCACCTGTGCTCCACAACCTCCACCAGTGGACAGAAGGTGGGATTACTGTGCCGTGGCTCCAGGTGGAAGCTGGATGCCACCCCCTGCTCCACTTCAGGACAATTCCATGTGTGGACAAGGAATTCCGGGCAGGAGATCCCTGGCTGAGCCTCCACGTGAGCAGCTGGAACATCTCCTGGGCTCTCTTTGGGGCTCTGATGTGTGAACACAGATCCAGCTCTGCCAACCCCTTAACAGCGTGGATGAAAATACACATTTCTGCCCTTGAAGAAGTGGAATCAGAGGAGTCTGTGATAGGGGAGCGTGGCACGGATGAAAGAAGAATGTGAAGGACTTTGAACATGTAAGAGAATGTGAACAGTGGCGATCCCAGAAGGGAAATTCTTCAGGGAATTAGAGGGAAAATAGATGTTAGGGAGGCAGGATTAAAACTGTTTGAAGCCAGAGGGGGGAAGCTGGATCTGAGTTTTGATCATGAAAAGGCTGAGAGGAGGGAGAGTAATCTGAAATCAAAGCACAGATGGAAATCAAACCTGAACATTAAACAACCTGCAAATCTCTCTCTGGAAGAGATGAGATCCAGGGACCCAATAAAGTGAGGTGAGGGGTTTTCTTAGATCCTTGCAGAGTGACAGCCTGAAAAAGGGTCCAAAACTCGCCTGGCCTGGCAGGAAAGGGGAGAAGGAGAGTGCTTGTCATGACTGAGAAGGAAGGAAGAACCAGCAGGGCTACACCCATACCCCCACCCAGTAAACACGGCTTTAACTTGTCATTTCCACCAGCAATCATGTTTTCTCTCCTCTTAAATGTCTGTTTCTGGCACTGTCCAAAGGGCTGAACTGTTTCTGTGTCTGCTGAGGCCCTCAGATGATGGCCCTGAGTGGGGCTGGCTGGGAGCCAGAGGGAAAACCACGGCTTCTGCAGGCAGATCCCTCCTTAAGCTGCTGCTGAGCCCTGTGCATGCGTGTGTGAAGTGTCCTGCCAAGCTGATGGGCTGGAGCTGCAGAATTAACAATGTTGACTCAGGCCTGAAGACTTTAGAAGAATTTATATCAACAGATTTTAGAGATCTTAAAATATACAGCTTGAGTAGCCTTAGGTTTCTCAGGCAGCTGCCAAGTCAAACTGAATAATAAAATAAAACTGAATAATAAAGTGATCACACAGAGTAAGATCAAGATAGGGCCAAGTAGAGGCACCTCCAGTAATTACTGGATTGGGAGCAGCCTCCTGACAAGCCTCGAGTTTCTGCTGACACGCTGGGAACCAAAAACAGCAACAGAATAATTCCTCCAAGTGAGAACAGCTCTTCCCTCACCTCCGGATTTATGCCGTTTATTCCTTTTGCTCTTTCCTGTCAGCAGGACCTGGCTAGGGGAGGTGCCAGGCAGGGCAGGTGAGGCCAGTGGGAGATGCTGCTGGTCCAGAGCAGCGAGGAGGAGGAGGAGGATGAGGATGATGAAGGCTGGAGTGACCCAGGGCCTGCCTGTGGGCAGGGGGCTGTCACAGGAGGAACAGAGAGGACGATGCTGATGGAGACGTGAACCTGGCACCAAAAAAGCACCAATTTCTGCTCTTGGGCTGCTGCCCACACCTGGGACAGGTGTGTCCTCCTGCCCTCTCCCCAAGGGCTGCCAGGGCACTTCCAGGAGCTTTTTTGAGGAATTCTTTTTGGAGTCTCCCTCTTAGAGCCCAGCCCTGGGTACAGGAATGAATCATCCTTTCTCTGCTTTTTATTTTTTATTTGAAGTCTGGAAAAGATCAATATTAAAAGCCAAGTGAGGGGTTTAAAAAAAAAAAAAAAGGCCTTGAGATGCTTGTTTTTCATTATTTACATTGCAATTGTGCCTCAAAGCTGTAAAAAGCCCAACTAGGAACCCTCCATTTGCTCTAAAGATACATGTTTTGTTTGGGGGTTTAGAGGGGGCACATTTAGAGGTTTTTTGAGGGAAAGATTTCATTTTTTGATAAAAGCATCCTGGAAAAAAATGAAGCTATTGAGGAAGGGGAACCAATTTTTGTTCCTTTTTGGTGACATTTTTCATGAGATAAAATGTAATTCCTGAGAAGCTCTAACTTTGGTCCTTTTTCATTCTTAAAAGGTTTTTCCTCTCTCTAGACTCGTGGCATCCATTTCCCATTGTCCTATCAGAGTGCCAGGGCAAATATATCTTGCTATTTTGGTATTGTCAAGGGGTAAGGTTTGAAGAGAAAGGTAATATCTTTTCTTAGAGATAGAACTGGGAAAAAAGTGACTTATTTTTGGACATAGAAGCCTTGTCTGACTCTTTTGTTTATAAATTACCCTTCTGTTCTCCCAGAGACCTTCCTGGCTCTGCACTGAACTCTTTTAACTCTCACATAGACACTCAAAAAGCACAGTCATCATTTATCTTTACTGATCCTGCAATCTCCTCGTCACCTCTGCTTTCTCTCCTCCTTCAGCTACTCACTCTTCTCTGTTTTGCAATCTTCTCAAGTGGCATCTGCAGCTGATATTTTATTACTGGTGTGTGCCTTTTCCTAATCCTCCATTATTTGGGGCATATCCTTTGTTATCTGTGCCAGACTTTCTGTGCCCTGGGGATATTTATCACTAATTGATTCACATAAATGGGAAGGTAAACATTCATTTCTCTTAGAATACACATTTTACTTGCAGCAGGACAATCCCTGGAGCTTTTATTCTTTATTTCTTTCCTTTGTGGTGTTATGCATGGCTGGTTGGAGCTAAAGTGGAATAAAGGTGATGTCTGCATCAGGATTTGCAGCATGGTCAGGATTTGTGTTTGTGCCTTTGTGGCTCACAAGTCACAGCTTCCACAGAAGTCAGTGATGTATTTCCACCCTTCTGTGGGGAAAACATCCCCTGCAAGCCCTCAGAAGGGGAGAGAGGCTGGCTGAGGCTTGGGGAGAACATTGGTTCTGTTCAAACATTGCCATTAACAACCTGGATGATGGAAATGACACTTGTGAAACTTAGAGGTGGCACCGAGCTAGGAGGGACTGTAAATGTATTGGACATGAATTCATTGTCCAGTGTGAACACAAGAATGAGAGTTCAAAGGAGTTCCACAAACTGCAGAAATCGTTTGGGGGAGGAAAAAAAAATATAAAAAAGCATTAAATTAGAGACAAGTGCAAGGCACAAAACTTGGAATAATCAGTGCAGGGTATGAGGAAGAGGCAGGGGTTCTGCAGAAAGGGAACTGGTGAGCAGAGGAAAATAAAGGCTGGACAAGGAGTTCACCAAGTCTCAGTGTCACCTTGGTGGGAAGAAAGGGCAAGTACAGGCAGGACAAGGCTCCTTTGGCAGCAGGAGCGATGCAGAGGGTGCATCAGAGAAGGTTTTTGATGGTGAGCAGTGTTCAGGCTGAGGGTGCTGAGGAAAAGCATCTCCCAGGGATGAGACAGGCACAGGTGGGACAGGGGGAGGCAGCAGCATTGTCTCAGGATCCTTCAGCCCTGCTGCCTCAGGGATGTGAGCTCCAGGGTCCTCCCTGCTCAGGCTGTGACCTCAGCAGGGTTTTGTTCTGGGATGTCAGCATCAGTTTGCCCTGGTCATGTGTGGAACATGGGCTTTTCCATTATTTTTCTCTCTCTCTTCACCAGACAGAACTCTGGTAGGAGGAGGATATGAGTTTAACTATGCTGTTGGCCTTGAGGCTTTAGGTATCAAGGAGAGATTATTTCAGAGATCAGACTGATTGCTGATTTGAGGGAGTAGCTCATCCCTTTGGAGTGCTCCAAAAGGAAAAGGGAACATTGTCAGTTCAATCTACTGTGGAATTTATAATATTAATGATCTGAAGAACACTTTAGGGATTTCTGTCAGATGTCTATTTTAATTTAAACTCTTGGGTGTTTAACTACCCAAAATATTGAGTTCTAGTCATTATAAAAACTAATAACTGGCTTATTTTGCTGCTAATTCAGAAACTGAGGTTAATTATCTATAGTGAAGGGATGTGGTAGTAATCTAAAGTCTACCTGAATAAGACACTGTGGTTAATTGATTCCCCATGAAATGACAAAAGATTCCTTCAGAGAGAAAAGGTGTTTAGTATTCATGCCTTTCTCAAAGGTACTAGTTTTGCTTCTCAGGAAAGGGTTTTTTTTTTTGTTTGGCAAGATCAGCTATACTTTATCCTTTCCTTATCATCATTACTGATTTATTTTCATGAAGAAACCCCCCAAACCCAGGAGCACTGGCTGATTATGAATTTCCCAGGTGAGAGCCCATGTGCTGTGCTTGGCTGTGAGCACAGCCAGGGCTTGGCCCAGCTGACTTTTCCAAAAACCCAGAGCTGAAGTCGCCTCCTTGCTCTCTGTCCTCTTTGCTCTGCCATTCCCCTTCTCAAGAGCTCTGAAATCTGCCCACTCTCCCACCAGTTTATTTAATAAAAACAACTTCCTAAGCCAACTGCAAGCAGCTGAAAAAATTAATTTAAACTTCCCCCAAAGTGTATTTGTCAACGTCCAGTGCTGTAATTCATTGTATCCTAGCATCCCCTGAACATGGCAGTGTCAGAACTCTGGTGATGTAGTGCAGTCTCCATGTATAATATATCATGAGAACAGTTCCAACTTGGATGATATATGAAGCCAGCCTGGGAGGATTTTTAAAATAGACCTAAATTTTGAGAATATTTTGTTTAGCTTTGAGTTTTTGAAGGCTTCACCTGAAGCATTTACTGAACATCTAAATATTTTTTTTTCCCTTGCCAGACAGGAGTTAGCAATGGCAATTGGTATCTCAGGGCTTTGTAGGCTGCCCAAATTCCAAAGGTGAAGTGTGTGCATCACTATTTACCTGGGTTATACTGCAATGCTGGCTGTGTTTGAAACAAAATGCTAGAGGTGATTGCACCCTAAATTGGGCAATGTGAATTTTGGGAGGGCTTTTGGGCAATGGGGTGGTTTATGGGGGTGTGATGGGCATGGGGGTCCTGCACTCCCATCTGAGTCCTGGTTTTTCTCGTAAGGAATGTTTTGTAAGGAATGTGTTGGTTCTAACTGAATGCTGAGAGGGCAGGAGAGAAGAAACAGCTGAGAACAAAAGCTGGAATGGGTAAGCCAAGAGCAGATAAATATGAGGGCAAAAATGGCAGGAAAAGGGAATAAGAACTGGAAATGAAAATTGGAATGACCATTGATCTTTGTTTACAGACACATTCTGTTACCAGGGCAGGTCAGGACATCCTCTTGAAACATCTTCAGTGCAAACTTTAGAAAAAACAAAATAGAGACATGAGCAGAGACCAGCTACCTCCTCTTCTTCCCACTTCATATAAAAATATAACTCTTCTTGTCTCTCACCTTCTCTTTTGGACTTTGCTGTTCTTTTTTAACGAAGAGGCCCCAGATTCTAGCCAGATTTCTTCTCACTTGTGAAAGGTGAGTGTGAAATGCACTTTGTGCTGCTGTGCCCATCAATGGGAAGCAATTCCTGCACTTTTTGAAGAACCTGCCTTTGGTTGTCAGGGCTGTGGTAGAAAGGAACTCTCTGAGTGTGCAAGGGAAGGTTTAAAGTGTTATCTAACAGTAGTAAAGATTTGGCCCAGCTCAATGTTCCAACTGAATTACCAGGAAAATGCTATACATTATGAAGATTTAAATAATTTAACAAGCCTTGTGTGACCCTTAATGTTTTTTTTATTACTGGCTTTTTTACACAGTTTCTATTTGAAAAGACAAAAGCAATAGTCAGCCTGGGCTCCTGGCTGGGGGGGGTCACCTCAGTTTGCACAGGACTCAGCACACTTCATTAGGAGACAAAGGATGAAGCAGCTCACTCTGCTGATCACTAAACCTGGGGGAAGGAAGGAAGGAAGGACAGCAGGCCCTTTGTAGGCAGCCTGCTTGTGTACAAACTTCAGCAGGTTCAGAGAGGGCAGCGGGCTCAGAACCCTGGGATTTGGCCATGCTCTGGGAATTCCTGGCATGGATTGGAGTTAGTGGCTGCTTGTGGTGATTTCTATTTAGATGTCATGCTACAGCTGGCCCTGAAGGAACAGCTGTAAGGGAGGAAGAAAGGGGAAATGCTCTAGGCTGGAAGAGCAAATGGAGCAAAGAGGTAAATGCTGGGTTAGTGCTTGTTCACTTCTGGCCAAACTGCTTCCCTTGTTAGGGGCATGGTTTGATGGAAAAATAAATCTGACTCTGGGGCCTGGAACAGCCAGTTGCACAGCACGGTGTGGTGTGTGCAGCCCAGGCTCTGCTCACCCAAAAGCTGTGAGGAGCTGAGTACCTGCTGGAGTCCCAGGGTGTTCCTCCCTGCTGACCTCAGCCCTTCTCCCTGCACCCAGACACAGAGAGTGCAACACCAGCCCTGGGAGAAGGCTCTGGGTGAGGACAGGGGAGCTCATCCCTCCTCCCTTGGCAGGTGGTGACAGCCTGGGGGATGTGAGGGGCTGTAAATAAACCTGGCCCAGCGCTGGTGCTGCTCCACGTGGGACAGGTCTCCTGCCAGGGACGTGATGTGAACTGTCCTGATGGGCTCAGAGCAACACCCTGCACGAGATCTGTGCCAGACACGGATCAAAGGTGTGATACGTGTCTCTCCAGGCTGTAATTCCTAATCCCACCTTCTGCTGGAGTAGCCTGGTTTGGTTTGTGAGCCTAAGCCCAGTCTCTGTGCAGTAATCCAGGCCTACAGAATGCACAGGTTTGGTGAGGAGAGGCTTTTTTCTTCTGCCCGTGTAATTCGATGCTGTCTAAGCACTTGCACTTGGCTGTTTAACACCATTTGGGAAGCAGCTTCTGGGTTTTTTTTTTTGTTTCTGTGAACCCTAATATTTTCAGTATACTGACAAATACCCAACCCTCCTCTGGCTCCTGGGTGAGAGGATCATTTCTGATGCCTCCTGTGGTGGGTATTCCAAGGCTTTACATGGTGTGTAAGTCAGATTTCCTGAGTCAGTGATAAATCATTGATTCTCATTCCCATCCCTGTGGCCCCAGCAGGGAACAGTTCCAGCAGTGCTGCTTAAATTGGCCCCAGTGCTGCACCCACTGCAGGTCAGCAAACTCATGCTTGAAGTACCTCTGCAACAGAACAAAGAAGCAGCCAGAGCTGCATTAGCAATGAATTCATTAAACACTTGCATTTTCATGGAAATCTGATGCTATTCCATCTAATCAAAGATTGTACTTGGTTTCCCTAAAGTCTTACATCTCAATCTATAACTGACACACTGTGAAATATCTGAAATCCACTTGAAAGCCCATGGGATCATTGCTGAATTCCACAGCCTTTTAACATATGCAATTACACTGAGATACACAGAAATTACTGTCGTTTTTTTCACAGGCTTTTCTGCTGGTTCTGTACAAGGCATATTTGCACCAAGTGGAGAATTTTAATTCTCACCCATAAGACCCTTTGTTCGTTTCTGCCAGTAACTTTTATGACTGTCTGCAGTTTCATGGGCTATGTATACATCCAATACTGTGACTTAAATGTTTCCAGATTTTCTAGCTGATTACTTAAAAAAAATAGAGTGAAAAATACCTTTGTGAAAAATTTGTTAGGGTTGCTTCTAGCATTTTTTAGTTAGCACAAGTCTGCAGAATGTGGATTGTGAAATGAGTGTTTCTGAGATACTCTAAGCCATGGAATAGCCCTTTCTGTTGAACTCTGGTCTCCAAAGCTCAACATCTGCCTTTGCAGGCAGAGCTGGCACTGGGTGCTGCTGCTCACCCCCTTGTTCCTCCTTTGTTCTTTGCTTTTTCACTTCCACTGATGGGAATTGTGGGGCTGCTCCTGGGCCAGCAGGTCAGCTGTGCCCCCCCAGGTGAAATGGGCACAAACAAGTTGGGAGAGACTGTTCAGAGCTGCACACTGAGAGGAACAAAGAGGGAAGCCAGCATTCATCAGTCAGAAGATAAACATTTGACAGCACAGCTTGACTATGTCAGGAACACTTCTGTTTTAATAGTATGCCTGCAAGCTTTCAAAACAAGTGTTTACCTGTCACAATAAACATTTATGAGTGAAGTACACAAAACACACTAAACTTGGAGCTGGCAAGCTTCCAGAAATGCCATGTGCAGTTAAACTCTTGAGCTTGTCATTCCATCCAGCATAAATCTCTTCAGTTGTCTTCTCTCTTCTTCAGTGTGTACTGTGGGACACACTCCTGGCTGCTTTGGAGACATCTGTCTTGGATGCATCCTTCCTGGGAAGTGCAGCAAGTGCCTGGAGCTGACAGGCACGTTAAGACCTAACTCTCAAAAAGCTGCAATTAATTCACTGATGGCTCCTGGTGAGAGTGGGTGTTGGATTGGTAAATAGGAGCTCGTAGTGGAAATGTAGAGCAGAGCACACGGGGCTTCACTTAGGTGCTGGATCAGACCTCAGATTTGGATTTTCTGGTGACTTAAGAGGAATGAAGAGTCTGATCTGGTGCTTGGCCTGGCCTGGATTTGAGTCTGACACAAGAGAAGGTCATAAGTTTGCTTGGCTGGAGTTTCCTTTGACCATGCCAAACAATGAGAATTCCCACTTTATCAGAGATGTTATTTCACTTTGTAGGACTTCTTGCCAAGTCTAACACTGTGCAGCATACTGGAAAAATAGCTAAAGTCAATAAATACAGCCCATAAAAATAAAGTCTGGCACGAGGTTTGCACAGGAAACAATTACGTCTTGCTTTTTTTTTTTTTTCCAAGGCCATTTCACATTTCAAGAGCTTAAGGAAAAGCTGGGAGAGCAAGGGGAATTTCCTCCTGTATATACATTTTACTGTATATACATGTGCATTTAATGTTTTGGGTTTCTTTTTTTTTCTTACATTTTAATGTTTTGCTTTTTTGTTGCAGAGTGAAGTACAGGCCAGTTTCAGCTGGTCTGACCAGAATGGACAGGTGAAAAGGTCCACATAATGCTGTGGGAACAGCTGAAATGGGAATTAGGAGCCTCAGCCTTGGGGTTCCTGGGTTTGGATTCAGTCTCTGGTATTCTGTAAAACATTCTGAAATCAAAACAATGCTGCTCATACAGGAAGCACTTCTTGAGATGGCACAGTTGAGGTGGCACAGTCAGTTGTACAGTGCTTTTTAAGTCTGAGTAGGGTGGTTTTGGACTTTGTTAAGGAGCCCCTGGCCTGCTGTGGAATTGTTGGTGCAAACCAGAGATTCACATCACGCCTCCCCCCTGGGCACCCACTGGTGTTCAGGTCCTCATGGCTCCTGGCTTGCAGGTGAGCTCCAGGCAGTTTTCTCCCTGGAAAAAACAGGGAGGGAGTTATGAGAAGCCCTGTGGCTTCTCATAAAAGCAATCCACCATTCTCTAAGTCCTTGGGTGCTTTCCTGACCCAAAGGATGCCCAAGGCTGAGCAGCCCCTTGCTCTCTCCTCTCCCACAGTCAGTGTGGGTGGCCTCCTGCCTTGACTCCCATGCAACATTTCAAAAGGCTTCATTTTTGTTCTAGTGCAGAATGTGAAAGGCTTTCAACATCCCCATTAAAAAAAAAAAAACAAAACTTCCAGTGTTTGTATGCTCCATTTTCCTTCGGAGAGCACAGTGAGAAAAGGGAAGGTCTGCCCTTGTTCAGTCCTGGCAAGTCCAATCCAGAGCTGTGTAAAAATGCATCTAAAAAAAGGACCTTTCTTCCAATAAATGCCCATTTAATGAATAAAAGAGAAACAATTGAAGTCTGCAGTAATAGAACAATTATGTGCTGTTGTGCATTCCAGCTGGCTACACATTGAACAGCTCTTACAAATCGCTGGAAACACAGCGGCACACGGATCCGATACATTTCAGGACGGTCATTATTACAGGGAAATACCATGTGTCAATCTGCTGATGCCCTCTGAGGGCATTCTGCTCCTAAAATCCCTTAATTACTGCTCTGGGGCTCACGTGTGCCCCTGGCCCACCGCGTGTGAGCGCTGGGAGCAGAGCCCTGTGTGATGCTCATTAATGCCCACAGCCTCTGCTCCCTCCTCTCCAAAGAGAGCCCCAGCTTGGACAGTGGGACAGTTCAGGAAACCAGGGGAGATATGAATGCAGATGTCAGGTGGGAGAGGGACACACAGAATGGAGAAAAAAAAGGTAAGGAAGGTAAAACAGGCAGAGGATGCTGTGCCTGCGATGCTCTCTCATCACACCTCCCTTGGATAATTCGCTTGTGTTGGGATTCCGAAGGCAGAGAGGAGGATGAGGTGACCCTGGAAGGTCTCTGTGTGTGCAGCCCACACCAGTTAGCAAAGCACATCACCTGCCAGTGTCATCAGTCAGAGTTTTGGGGTCTGGAGCCTCCAAACAAGAGTAACTGGATCCAATCTGCACCCTAAAACAGCATAAAACCGAGCAAGCTGCTAATTCACTGCCTTCCCTCTTGTCCTTCAGGTTCAGGATTTTAATCAGTGTTTCGATGGCAATGGAACCATCTGATGGACGTTTCTGGATGCAAAATGTGTCAGAAGGATTGTGGTTTGGTGAGGGCACAGGGGCTTGGGGCTTGGTTGATTCCATCATGATCTCTGGTCACTCAGTAACTGAAAAGGTCACCAGGGGTGTTCAGAGCTGGTGAGTGCTGATTAAACATGATATAAACACCCCTTCTGCCTTAGATCTGTGGAAAGAATTTAAATGTTTGAAGTGCAGAGGAGTGAGGATTAACGAGCTGTGAAGGAAGGAGATGTATTTAAGGTGTTTGTGAATAGGGAGAGGATGAAGTTCCTACTCCATATTTAAGACATTAAAACTACTTTGCAGGTCTTTTTCTTTCAAAAGAAAGCCTGAAAGCCCCCGCAGTTCTGAGTACTTGTCAGGAATGTAATGATGGAAATTTTGTCAGCCTTGCTTTGCATAATAGGGATCATTATGTGATGGTAAATTTCTCTGTATGTTCTGTACGTTCCTAATGTGGGAGGAATAAAATATTCCTGAGGTTTCTTTTGCAGAGCTTGTCAATGAACAGGCTGGGTCAGATTGTCTTCCCATTTATTAGCAGGAAAAGCTAAGATGACTTCATGCAAGCACAACAGCAGGAAATCAGTGTGCTGGGGGAATCAGGCTTATTGGTTCAAACCCTCCCAGCCTGACAGATCTTTTAAATTCATGTTGAAGGTAATTTTGGGAAGCTCTGCTTCCTCCTCAAGCTCCTCAAGTTCTGCTGGGACAGCCCAGGAGCAGGTGGACTTGGCATTGCAGCTGTGGCAGCTCCCTGCCTGTCCCTGTGTCAGAACTGGGAGCTGGCTGAATCCTCCTGAAACTGCAGCTCCTTGTTCCAGTGCTGCTGCTTTAGGAGCTCCCAGACACTGCAGAATTCCCTCCTAGAAATACAGGCCATGGGCTTTTCCTCAGAGGCTCCTCTGAGTCTTTTTAAGGACTCAAGAGCGTGATGTGCCTGTGAAGAGCAGACCACTGAGTCCTGACTTGGGCTCACACAAACCACAGCTGCCTGCTGGAGTGAAAACATGCCCAATCTGGCTGATAATAGCAGGTCTGGATTTCAGAGAGGCTTATCTGACCCAGCTCCTGTCTCTTCCATTGAAATCCCAGTGGGAAATTTCCACAGGGAGGAGTATTAGCCAGGACTTTGCAAAGGCAGGAGAAGCTGATGCAGTCTGCTGAGGACAAATGAGCCCCAAGGGGGCTGCGGGGACCATCTGGAGCTGCAGGGGGACAGGACACAAACCCTGACACAAGCTCCTGCTTTCATCTGAGCTCTTCAGGTCCTTTTGCAGTCTGCAAGAGGCTTCTGTGGTGTCCACAGGACACATTTGGGTACCTGGAGCTGAGAATGGCATTCAGGGGTAAAATCAGTAGTTGCTGGAATAAATTGAGTTTTCCAACAGGCAAGGCAATGTCCTTTCACAGGCTGTAAGTAGGTATTTGTTCAAAACAATTAGACTCCATAGCCTAGTTTAGTACTTAATCAATTTATGTGGTTCGTTAAAGTACCTGCATGTGCCCTTAATAAGTACTGACACCCTTTTTCTAGAGCTCTGCTATGTGCTTACAGAGAAATTACACTTTTAATTATGCCACACAAGCCTAATGGAAAAATCTAATTATGACAGCAGTATTTTTCAACTTTTGTACAAATAGTGTATTTTCTGTAATGCAGTTGCAAGTGTTGGCTTTGCTGTAGAGCTTTGGGACAGGAAATTGATTCAGTGCAGAGTTTGTGCTGTGTTTCATGGATTATTTATTAATCACTGCTATGTATTATTTGTATGCTGTCACAAGTGTCCTGGTAGTTGATGCAGTAAAACAGGCAGATGGGAGTCCTTGCTCAAAGGATTCTCACTGGTCTGAACCAACATTTATGCAGTAGTGGAAATGCTGAAGCTGCTCCTCAGGGATTTGTGTCCTGACTTTGGATTCTCTGGTGTCTAATGTGGTGTGAACTCTGAAATGTTTGGCATGGATTAGGATCTTCTTTGTGCCTAATTAAGGTTCGACTCATCTTGGAGCCTCTTTTTTCTGGGGGACAATGTATAAATAATTCAGATCAGCACATCACTCCACCCTTCTCCTTCTGGAGTGACCTGTTGCTCACCAGCTCTCCGTGGTCATGAGGAATAAATTGTGTGGCATAAAAGACTCTGCTTTCCTCAGTTTTTTCCCCTTTGTGAGCTCCAGACATTCCCAGGGATTTTGTTGGAGCTTGCCAGGACTTTCTGCAAACTCAGCAGCACTGTTGGTGCTTTGAACCCACGTGAGCTGTCTTGGTTTGGTATTTCACAGAGAAAAGATGGGTTTTTCAGTGGAATTCAGGGTTCAGAGTGGGTCTGAGCCTGCTTCTGCTCAGTACCCAGCATGAGCATCAGCAGGGACAGAGCCAGAACAACAAAGCCCTCCTGCACATCCCATTCCTTCTGCAGATGGACTTGCCTTGGGGAAGAGGAGCCCCACAGCTGCTCCTCCCAAGCCTCACAGCACCCATCAATTTAATTGATTACAGCACACCAAACCCATTGAGCTTTTCAAAATACTTTCCTTCAGCATCTAAAAAGTCAATCGGGTTCTTAATTACCTTGCAGTTCATGGACAAAGGGCTACAGCGAACCTTCTGCTCATAAAAGGAGGGTAAACTGTCTCTCTGTGCTGACTCTCCCCAGCCTGACCTGTGGGAGGCAGGGATTATCCCTCTGTGTCTGTCCTGACACTGCAGGTGCTGCTCTGGCTACTTTGGAGCTCCTGGACACTTGGGAAGGTGCTCTGCTACAGCAGGGACACCAGGCGTGGCTGCCACACACAGATTGAAATCGTCCCAATCCCCAAAAACCTGTGAAGTGCAGGGAAGTGGGATGCCCTGCTGATGGGAGCTCTCTGAACATGAAGCTGAGCTTCTCAGGACAAATCCTTGGTTCCTTTGAGTGGCTCCTCCTCTGGTTCCTCCCAGAGAAGTGCCTGGACAAAAGGTTTGTGACACTTTGTGCTGGTTTAAAACCTGCTCAAGCTGCTTCCTTTTTCCCTTGCCCCTTCTGATACCAGGAGGAATTATAAATCGGAATCACAAATTACTGAAAAAATTGCAATAAGCACAACAATAGTACAAAAAGAGAGGGAGAGTTTTACCCACAGAAGTGCATTAACCACTGAATAAGCAAAAATGCTTCCTCAAGACAGCCCAGTGCAGTTTCTCAAAAGCAAAATGGCAAAATGGCCTGGGGCCAAGTGTTATTTGGGAGAACAAAACCAATATATTTCAGGGAGCCTCTTATAAATTCTCCACCCCCAGCCCCAAAGCAACAGCAAGCAGGGACAAAACAAATCTTGAAACCTGCCTTGGCTGGGTGAGTCCCTCTGTGTGTCACTGGGGTGATGCATTTAACAGGGCCCATCTCCCTTTTCTGCTTTACTGGGTGATAGATCAGAAGACAAGTTGTTGCTCTGAGCTCATATTTTCTCTTGGTTGCTTTAAACCCATTAGTTCTCCTTGGGTGCTTTGTGGCTACTAATAGATAATGTTATGGGAAAGGCTGTAAAACCTGATCACTGGAGAGTGCTGAAAATGTGGATGTCTCTTAGGGTGCAGAGAGTCTTTTTCTGCAAACTTTAAAGTATATTGCAGAAGTGTAACCTCTCCTGCCACCACGAGTCCTCTGCCTGGAGCAGATGTGATCACCTGGTGTTATGTGTTGCCATATGAGCTGGAAAGCAGTTAAAGCATCCTGTTGGCTCCCTTCTTCACATTGCTTTAATCACAGACATCTTCATTTTTCCAGACATTCCCAGTGTGGGGTATTAAGGGTGGTAGATGAAAAATGAGTGAAAGGAAAAGGGAAGGCGAGAGGGACAGTGCCAAGCTAAAGCTGACCATCTGTCCTCTGTCCCTGAAAATGAAAAGCCAGTTTTGGAAGGGACCTAAGGGGACCTTGATGGCTGGAGTGGCTTCAGATCTAATGGCAGTGCCCACTGCCCTGCAGGCAGGACACTGTCAGGCAGAAACCTTAGCTGGAAATGATTTCAGTATTTCCCAGGCTGGTGTGGTTTGCTTTGGCCTGATCCACCTTTTGTGTTTTTATTCTTTGTCTCGTGGAGGTACCTAGGGCCCTGAATTGTCTTGCTGAAGGTACTGGGGCCAGGATGAGGCAATTTTATTTCAGCAGGTCCATCCCCAAAGCTTTCAAAGTGCCTGAGATTATGGAAGTTACCCTGCCTGTGCAACTTAATTACACTGCTGGGCTAAGGCTGCTGTAAAGATATCCCTGTTAAATTATTAACTGATATCAGCTCACACAGATTAAATTTTATTTCTTGAATTATGATGATCAGAGCAGTCCCACCAGGTAAAACTGCAGAGAACAGGTTTACTAATAAATAGTGCAGAGCAATCCCTCATTTCTCATGTCTGTGAGCAGCCTGGAGCACAACAGATTGCTGCTGCAGGGTCCTGCCTGAGAGGCTAGCAAGCAGCAGCCTGAAATTCCATTTCAGCATTTGTTAAACTGCAGGGCAGCATTAGGCTGGGCCTGCCATTTACATCAGTGAGAGGTTAAAACACTGCAGAGTGCTTCAAAGGCCTGCTGGGGAAGAACTGAAAAATGCCTTGGAAATAATGGCCTCCCCAAAAGCCTCATTTTCACAGTGCTTGCAGAGTAAATCTTTCTCTCCACGAAGATTCAGACCCGGCCTCTCACAAAATCACCTAATGCCTTTCAGATGAATATCATCCCAATTTTAAGCCCATTAGGTGACAAGAATATTCATTGTTGATGGAAGGAAAGGTTTTGGAGCGTGAGGAGATGAGGTGGCAGATAGAGGGGGAAGGCACAGGCACACAGCCAGGACCACAGACACACTCAAACTCCCTGAGCTCCAAGTTCAGGCCTTCCTCTTTCACTTCCAAAACCTCCTTGCCTGCTAATGCCCACTTTGCTTCGAGGAAAAAGAACCTCAAATATATCCAAAGTGTTAGAACTCTCTGGTATGTTGATTTAATTTTGCCACCCTTGAGATAAAAGCGGCATTCGTGTGGATGTGAGCAAAGTCAGGTTAAGGAGAGATTTCTGAAGCTGGGCAGGGGCTCCCAGCTGGGAGAAGCAGCTCTGGACTGGCCCCTTCTAATAACCATGGAGCCTTTTTGGCACTGGCAGATCCTGAGTGATTTTCCTGCTTCAGCAGCAGCAGGAGTTGTTGTGGCAGAGGCAGCAGGGCTGGTGTGTTCCAGATCAGCTTCTCTCAACCTCACCACTCCTGCTCTCTGTGCCACACTCACCACTCCTGCTCTCTGTGCCACACTCACCACTCCTGCTCTCTGTGCCACACTCACCACTCCTGCTCCTCTGTGCCACACTCACCACTCCTGCTCTCTGTGCCACACTCACCACTCCTGCTCTCTGTGCCACACTCACCACTCCTGCTCCTCTGTGCCACACTCACCACTCCTGCTCTCTGTGCCACACTCACCACTCCTGCTCTCTGTGCCACAACCTCACCACTCCTGCTCCTCTCAACCTCACCACTCCTGCTCCTCTGTGCCACACTCACCACTCCTGCTCTCTGTGCCACACTCACCACTCCTGCTCTCTGTGCCACAACCTCACCACTCCTGCTCCTCTCAACCTCACCACTCCTGCTCCTCTGTGCCACACTCACCACTCCTGCTCCTCTCAACCTCACCACTCCTGCTCTCTGTGCCACACTCACCACTCCTGCTCCTCTCAACCTCACCACTCCTGCTCTCTGTGCCACACTCACCCCTCCTGCTCTCTGTGCCACAAAGCAGGGCAGCTGCAGTGACAGCAGCATCCAGCATGGTGCTCCTGGCTCAGGGTGACACCCAGAGCCACCCTGTGCTCTGACCCTGCTGGACATCCCAGCACAGTCTGGAGCAGTGTAGGATGGGATGCAGCTTTGGGCAGGGCCACAGCACCTAGCTGGCAGGAAAAAATCACAGAATTGGTGACTGGGGGAGTTGCTGTTGCTTTTTGTGCAGATACAGCTTTTTTTCTTTTTCTTATTCTTGATGGCACGTGAAGAGCAATGGGGTCATTCTTGAATCTGGAAAGGAGCCTGAGCAAACAGGCTCGTCCCAGGGAGGAATGCCAGGAGGGTTTCTGAGCAAGGCTCCACACAGCACATGGAATCCTCCTGTGCCACACTGCAGAGCTGCTCCTCTCTGCTGGGATGGGCAGGAGCCCCAGAAGCGCTTCAGGCATCCCACAGCTGGGAGAAGCTGTTCCTGCTGAAGGGAGACAGCAGGAATCACCCCAGCTCTGCTGCAGGAAACCCAATTTATAAGCAATTGATGACACTGAATCAGTGTGTTTATGAAAAGTGACTGTACTATGTTAGCACAGCTCTTGGATGAAAGTGGGGCAGAAATCCTCCAGGAGAGGGAAGGGGGATGCACCAAAAACCTTGGATGAAGTCCAATATTCAGGCAATAAGGCCTTAAGAAGCAGGCATCATTATAAGATAATTGACTGTGGAGAGCAGTCACACATCCCAAGGTGAAGCATAGGGCACTTAACATATCAATAAGGTCAATTATCTGATTATGTCAGCTGCCTTAGTGCTGTTATTAACCTATATTGCTCTTATTAACCTTTCTGATGAAGAATCTTTCAAAAATAATTATATTAAAGTACAAATCTCTCAAGTTTAAAATATGTGAATGTTTCATTTCAGTAGTCATGTGTCATAGGATAATGAACAGCTGATTGCCTGGCTGACACAATGAGGTTTTTAATCAGGCTGCTTTCCCTAGGATCAGCGTGTTCACTCTGACAGCCTTCCCTGGGCCCAGGCAGGCTCATGAAAGCACTGCTGTCATGTTACCAATGGCAGGATTTAAAATTGAAATGTGAGTAAATAAGACAAGAAATGTAACTGATATGCTGAGGAGAGGGGTCCTGAGAAAATCCCCACTGAAACCTCTGCAGTCAATGCCGATTATTGAGGCATACAGCTGATTCAATTAGTGCCCATGTACTTGTGCATATAGGATTTACTGCCTCACACAGCTGATCAAAGGGAACACACTGCTCAGGAAAATTTGTCCATATTCTTTTTGTCCTTTTTTTCCCCCTACTGCAGAGCATTTTGAAGTAGGAAGGCATTTTGCCACAACTTTCAGCCATTCTTTCATCTCTCGGGGAACGTGTGTGTTCTGATTTCTGCTGTGGATTACTAATTCATTACATGCTTTTAGCAAAGCCAATGCAAATTCTGCTCACTCCAAGTGTTGATCACTGTCCTGTTTCTCTGTGTATCTGTGCAATAAGTGAAACATTCATTTCATGCAGTGATCAAAACCAGGGGCCTTATTTTTACCTCTGATGACCTGTCATGCTTACACCTTGCTGGGGTTTGATTTTAGATGACTACACTGAGCATCCATTAAAGATGTCTTTTTTAACTCTGGAGTTCGTCACTAATTTGAAATCACTGTGCATTTGGAAAAGTTTAGGTTAAGATTTCTTATGTCCATTTTAGGCTGACATGTTCTCCAGTTGGAAGTGCCTGCTCTCCCTCTTTGATGTCCAAGTGAATTCCTTTGCTAGTCAAAAATGAGAGGCAGGAACACGTGAAAAGCTAGAGCAGAGAAATCATCCTTCCATGAAATTTCCATCCAGTATCTTCCCTATTTTGCTGCCTCTGCCAAGATCACCACTGTCAGCACAAGATATCTGGTGCTGGGGAAGGGCAGGTGTTTCTGTAGTCACTCCACATCTTCTCTTCCCTCTTTTATAAAAGATAACAGATGATGAAAGTTAATTTCCTTGTTTCCAGGTCCTACTCAGGAGACCCTGATATACTCCTTGTTGCATGTTGGGAATACCAAAGTTGAGTCTTATTATTCAGGATGAATCCCTACAAAGTCACCTCCCTGCTCCATCCACCAGTGGGAGGATATTCCCCCCAAACCACTGCAAAATCCACTTTTGTGACCATCACAAGCCACAGCTTCTGGCTCAGGCAGTTTGGTGCTAATGAACGTTTCTTCCTTTTGTACACACACCTTTTGTACTTCTTCCAGTGGAATTAGGTGCATCTGTCTGTGCCACACACACATTCTTGGTCTTTCCTGCTGGAAATGTTTGTGCCTGGAGTAGGGCTCTGGTGATTTCTTGCAGAATTCTTTGTACAGTCTGCTGCCAAGAACTATGTCTCTGCAATGGGAGTGAAATGATCTATTGGGGCTGCATTGGAAATCAAAGTCTGCTGGGAATATTTGGAGGTAAAGAGAGGGCAGCTAACAGAAATGAAGACTCAATGAACACTCTGTCTTGTTAAGTGATGCCTCTGAGCCATGTCAGAGTATCTGAAAAAGCCCACAGGAGCAAATGTACATCCCTTCAGGAAAACAAGATCTGCTTTTACCTCCCTCTAAGGTGTCAAAGCTGCAGCAAGACTAAATGTTTGGGTGGATTTTACTCATTAGCCTTCTGCTGGGACTGGAATTGGCTTAGCCCAGACCATGCCATTAGGAAATTTATTATTTATCTGGGATCTGGGGGGCTTTTTGCCTTGTGGAGGGTGTTTTTTCTGGGTTACCTTGAAGACTGGAGTGTTATCATGGTTTCAGAAGTGGTTCCTCTGCCCTGGGCCAGCTTTGTCAGTTCTCACAGCGTGGTAAAATTGGCTGAAAGTTGATGCCCTCATCCCCTAGACACTGGCAAACTCTCTCCCTTTTCATCTCTCTGTGTTTTTGAAGACATCTGGGAGATGCTGGGGCTGCTGTCAGGACAAGTTCAACATCAACTGTGATATCTCCTTCTGAAGATTTTTCTTCTTTTAATCACTGGTTTTGACATTTGTATTTAGGTGCTCTCTCTTGTTTGTCAGTAGTGTCAAAAGAAAGCTCTACCAGACAAGAGGTGAAATCTTTGATTAAAAGGCAGATATCCAGTGGTCTGAAACCTGCTACTGCTGCTGTGGGATCAAGTTTGCTTCCAAGGTAAAATCCAAGAGGAAATATTTGAAAGCTTATCTGACTTCATTTCCCACAGAGCTTCTTGTTTTCTTGAGGGTGAGAGTCAAAAACCTGCTGCTGCTCATCCTTTTGAGGATATTTGATGGCCAAGGACCATGGACTGTGTAGGAACTGGTAACTGGCCACTTGGAGGGAACCTGTACAGGGGAATTGTTAAACTCTAGGAGATACTTGCAAAGGTAGAGCTGGATATTGCCACATTTGTGTACCAATTTATGCTTCCCTGTTTCTAGAGAAAATCTTTCAACATTTCTTCTTTTGCATTTACCAGCAAGAACAGAAGGTCTGTAGCAAGGTGAGGGGAAATAGGCGGAGGAAGATGCTGAAAGCCAGATTTTATTGAGGGGAAATAGGCAGAGGAAGATGCTGAAAGACAGATTTTATTTCATATGTTCCCAGTCCTGGGAAAATCTGTGCAAGAACTATCAAAGGAGTATTTTTCTTCTTTTATTTTTTTTTCCTCCAGTGCTGAACTTCACTTTGAAATTCTTAAATTTCTTCACTTTGAATTCTTGAAATTCTTTTGTCTCTATATTATTCAGTTATTTGGTGAAAACCTTCCTGTTCCATTTTCAGTTTTTCAGGGCTCTAACCATCACTTGAAGCATCGTAGGATGACTCTTTGAGACTGTTTTTTTTTTAAATTTTTGTCTCATTTTTCTTTTTCCTGTTTCTTTCTCATCCTCTTGATGAGCTGAGAAGGACCACAAACACTGTAATGGCTTCACAGGGTGACCAATCACTATTTGTGGTGGATTTTGTCTGTATAGAGTTAGTATCTGTAAAATTCCCACAAAACAGGCACAGCTGAATAGACATAAAAACTTCTCCTAAACAATTAATCAGATTTTAAACAAACAATGGAATTTTAAGACAGCTGTTTGAGATGACAGGGAACTGTTGAATTTTTACCTGAAGCAAAGCAAATAAACAGTAATTATATTTGTCTTGTCAAAGGAGGGAGGGAGTTTCAGAGGTGGAAAACTCTGATACTTGAAACCTCTTTGAAAGACATTGGTCTTGGCTGGTTGCCATGGTTTGTAGAATCTGCAAGTAATTGTCCACACTCTTAATTAAATAGAAGTCTGTGAATTTTATTCTACTGGGAATTTGCCACAAAAGTAATGTTTTGAGGCTTTGTAATGATGTCCCAGTTGGATACTGCTTCCATGAGACTCGTGACTCATGAGAAAAAGAAATCCCACACAATTCAAGGGAAGGCAGAGATGAAGAGCCCTGCTCAGCAGAAGAAACACAACAGCAGAGAGACAGAATTTTTCCCAGAGGAATTCTCTAAACAGCTGCATCTGCTCAGAATTGTTTACTCTGGTTCATGTGGTTTTGTCCTGGCTACCAGAGATGCCACCACCACCACTGCAGTCAGGGATCTACAGCAGCAGATGAGCTCTGAACAAACCTCTTAAACAGGATTCAGTTCAGTTCTGCCATCCCTGGGATGGCAATGTTGGACTTCTCAGCAGAAGAACCAGGAGCAGAACCATGAGACAGCTCTCCAGCAGCTCATCTGTGGGCATTTCTGCTCCCAGTCAGCAGCAGGGAATGCAAAAGCACGTGGAAATGAGATCTGCTGGGGGTGTGATTGCACCACCTCCGTTTGCTCTGGAGTCAGCTCTTGCTTTCTCTGACGTCCCAGCTTTGCTGTGCCATGTCAACAGTGACAAAGTAATGCTTAAAGTTGTTATTTGTCTGTCAAAGCCCTGCTCAGTGGCCAGCATGAGTCCCAAAGCCTGCTCTGCTCTCTTGGCTAAGCTCAGGCTCAGGGCTGGGGGCTCTGGCAGAGGTGTCCCACACCTCTGTGAGATGGGCACACAGAGCCTGCCTCTGGCTCCTGAGCCTGGAGAGCAGATGTGGGGTGTTGTGGGGCAATGGGTAACCCTAGAGAACAGGATTTCCTGCAGAACTGGTCAGCAGGACCAGGCCAGTGCCTCCTGTGCTGGGCACCTCAAATCCTGGACTCAGTTTTGGGCCCCTCAGGACATTAGGGACAGCAAGGGGCTGGAGCATGTCCAGAGCTGGGAAGGGGCTGGAGCCCCAGGAGGGGCTGAGGGAGCTGGGAAGGGGCTCAGCCTGGAGAAAAGGAGGCTCAGGGGGCCCTTGTGGCTCTGCACAAGTCCCTGGCAGGAGGGGACAGCCGGGGGGGTCGGGCTCTGCTGCCAGGGAACAGGGACAGGAGGAGAATAAATGGCCTCAAGCTGCACAAGGGCAGGTTAAATTGGGAAAATGTCTTCACTGAAAGAGTTGTAAAGCATTGGAACAGGCTGCCCAGGTCAGTGGTGCTGTCACTGTCCCGGGAAGTGTTCAGAAGCTCTGTGGATGTAGCACCTGGGGACACGGTTTAGTCTTGGCCTTGGCATTGCTGGTTGGACTCAGTGATCTTAGAGGGCTTTCCCAACATAAATGATGCTGTGATTCCATACAGGGAGAAGGGAACAACTGGAAATGTGTGTGTAGAAGCCTCCAGTACTGTGCTCTGGAGCATTTTGCCTGTCAGCCCATCTCTAGCCATGGCTCAGCTGCCGTGGCCACTCATTAGAGATCCCTGGGCAGGGAATGAATGGTGAGCCACACGAGTATTTGGAGCTGTTAACATCCACACACTGCTACTTTTTCATTGTAACAAGGACCCCAGGGAGGCCAAACTCTGACTGTGGGGAATCTTGACAGAAAGTTCACAGCTTGGAGTTGTGGGCTGGTTTTATTTCCCCAGCACTGCAGTGAAAAGAATTGATCTGGTGGGTAGATGGCAGGGGCAGGGCAGAGCTGCTCTGTCAGAACAGCTGCCCTGTGGGTCCCTGCAGAACTGAGCTATTCCTGGGCTTCCCCATCTCCTCAGGGGATGGATCCAGGCAGTGTTGGGACACCTGGGGCGAGGGGAACGGCACCAGACCTGCCCTGAGTGCTGGGCTGGGGGCTAAACCCTCCTGCCTTGGAGCACTGGCAGGTGTTAAATAGTACCAGATGTTAATATTGACAAACTGAAGTGGCTAAATGTGGAAATACAGCCCTGCTGAGACGTGTGAAGTGAGGCAATGACCTTCACACGTTACAGATGGAGTCAATAAAAGGAGTTTGGAGTGAGAAGATGTACATGGGGCTGGCTGGGATGGCTCCCTGTCTCCTGGGAACAGCATGGAGAGCCTGTCCTGACGTGACAAACAGCACCACCCCAGACTCCAGCACACCTATTTCCATCACCCAGTGACTGTGTGAACCCTGTGTGTGCCCCCAGTGTCCCCCAGCCCCATTTCAGGCACACGGGGAAGAGGCAGCTCTGTCAAACCCAGGGTCCCTCTGTGGCTTTAGCCCCTTTTATCCACATTTTCCCTTTTGTTTGTCCAGATCAAGGGCCCAGGTGTACACTCTGTTCATGCTGCCACAGAAGCTTTTCTACTAACGTGTTTTATATCAGACCTCAACGTTTTTAGGGTCACAGCCTGCTTTTTGTGAGCTTAGCCAGGAAATTCAGTGGGCCAAGGATTTGATCTCTCTTGTTCCAGGGAACAACAGCAATCTACTGCTCTGTGTGGTATTATTCTGCAAGTTGGGAGAGATGAAGGAGCTGCAGAAGGAGATGCTGCATTAAAGGGAGATGGGAGTTTTTTAGGAGCTCCCCTGTATCCAGTACCACGCTCTGCTTCAGCAGCTGTTTATCCTTGAATGACCCTGACCCTCACAGGAGCCTCCAACCAGCCTGTGCTGGGTACAGCCCACCTGAGATCTGGAGAGGCAACCCCCTGATGAAACCCTCTGCATGCTCCTTTCTTCCACCTCACAGACCCAAACCCACGAGGGGAAGATTTCCTGACTGAAGGGATGCTCCATGTGCCAGGATTTCCCTGATACATGCCTTTGACATTGAAGCTGTTGATTTACATGTGCTGGGTTTTGGGTTTGTTTTTTTTTTTCCTCTCTTCTGGGCATTCAGCAATATTTTCACCAAGCCCAGGCAGGGCAGTGCTGCACTGGGGGATTCATAACTCAAGGCATCTCTTGGGCCCAGCAGCCTGAGATGTTTTTAAGTGGCAGCAGCTCCCATGGCACGGCAGGCACAGAGATCACAGCCAGGAGACAGCATGGTGATGTTCAGTGACAATATTAGTGGGGGGAATCAGCTTTAATTTTTTCACTTTCCATTTCTCTGCAGATCAAAAGTGAATATTCACCACCTTCATTAGCAAGGCAAATACCTCCACATGTGAGCAGGGGCGATTCCCTTTCCTTCTGCAGGAGATAAGCACACATCAAAGTGGTTTCTATGAAAGGATCCCAGTCTGAACTGGAAGGCTCCTGCACAGGGCCCAATCCCACCTGACACGTGTCAAATGGAAATAATGAGTTTTGCTGAGGTCAGTGGGATGCTTTGTGTTAGTGTTGCTCAGACCCAAGAACTGCAGTTTTGATTTGTAGATGAAATAATAACTATGATAACCAGAGCTCAGCCTTATCCTGCATAATTCCACTCTAAAAATCCTTCTTGCAGGCTCCCTTGAGAGCTTGGCAGGCTCAGGGTGTGACTCATCCCCTCCCAAAATACATCCTGGGGAGGATGTCTGGCACTGAGATGTCAGCAGTAGGTGACCTCAGAATTCTCTTTGGTTCCTGCTCCTTGGTGAGCCAGGCTTGTTTTAGGACATCCTTGAAGTTCCCTTTCCTAAATCAGTGGCAGATTATTTGGATAAATGAGCAGCAAACTGCAGCATTTTGAGCTGACAGGGACCCCGTGGGCAGACTCTGCTGTCAGGGAAGGAGATTTTCAGCTGTCCTGTCCCCACTGAGTGGTCACAGTCCTCCACCTGCTCCAAAGCACCCAGAACTCAGCCAGGGCTTGGAGTGGGACCTGCCTGTGGGCAGGGCCTGCACTGGGAACAGCTGTGAACAGAGCAGGGTGATGGTTTCTAAATCCTGGTTTTGAAAGCCCATTTACCTGAACCTTTCATTCCTGCCACAGGCAATTCACATTTGCAGTTGTGATACCCAGAGCTGATCAACTGCTTGTTTTCCTTCCTGAGATCTTCCAGCACAGACTTTGCAGGAAGGCTCAGCCTGTTTGCAGGGATGGAAGCTCCAGCACATTAATAAGTTTTCCAGCATGCCCTCACCTGTGAGGTGAGGCAGGGCAAGGCATGGGGCAGCTCTTTTCCACCATCTCTTTTCCTGTATGAGGCTGCAGGGAGAAGAAAGGTTTGCACCAGGTCAGAGGCACCAGCAGCCCCTGGGCACTCCCCTACCAAGTTTCCAAGTCAAGGAGTCCCCCACATTTGCTCTGTTTGAACTCAGAATTGCTGAGATTGCTGGAAATAAGACCCCCAAAGGATGAAAGCCTGTGGACCTCAGGACAGACAGGAGTTCAAACGGGCTGCACTTTTTTCCCAAGAATTCTGCAGAATCTGAACTTCAATTAGCTGGCTTTGTATTTCCAGAGCACTAAAAGCAAGGTGAATTCTGATTTGGTAATTTTTAAGCTTATTTGTTCTCATCAGAGGGTTTTAGCATTAACCTATAAGCAATGCAACTTTTAATGTGATGACACAGACAGCTTCAAGTTGGTAGAGGTCAGGTCTCAAGGATTTTAGCCTGCAGGAGCCTCCTGATTTTTAATGGGAGTCACACAGCTAAATCCCTGCATATGGTCTTGAAATTCATTCCATAAAGCCAGAGTCTTTCCAAGCCTTCGTTTCAGCTAACATCATTTTAAATACTTGAATGACTTTTGGAGATCATATAGGATATATCACCAACCCAGGTGAGTTAGAAACAAATTGACATGCTCTTGCATCTGGGGAATGCATCTGGTTTTTCTTTGGGGTTTGTTGTTTCCTTTAATTTGCAATTAAATTATTTGCTCTCAAAGTTGATTGGTATTGACAAAGAACACATTTTCTTTCCACTGAATGCAGTTTTTTCCTTTACTTTGTGAATCAGAGATGAAAGATTTACCACTTTGATACTAAGGTGAAAAAACCTGCAGGTTTAAAGTTAGTGAGCTTGAAGCTTTTAAAGAGTGGAGTGTTGTGGTCAGCACCTCTGGACCTTGCACAGAGTTTCAGGGAAAGCTTGACTTCCAGAGGAGACCCTAAATAGAGGGGTTTTATTGGGGAATTTTTCATAGGAAATCCTCCCTCAAATGTATCACCTCGCTCTGATAGCTGCAGCATAACCTGCTCAAAACTCCTAAGTGACCAAGGAGCCCAAGATCTATCAGCTCAATGTTTGAAATGGTTATCCAGCCTCACTGCCAAAATGTAGGGCATTCATTTTCCTGGATCACTGAGTTAAATGATTTTTCTTAGCTCAGACCTAGGGGCAGAAACACAGGCTCTTGGCTCCCAGTCCAGTGCTCTAAATATTTCTCCTTTGTCAGAGAGATGAGCAGCAAATCAATTCACACAAGCCCTTGACAGGAAGAGCATGTGTGGTGGGAGGAGGTACTGCCAGATACTGCATACTTAATTAAATTAAGGAGTTAGTGTCTGTTTACAGTTAATGGGGATTTAAGGATACATTCCTCAAATGTGCTCTGAATTACCCCCTGGAGAAGCCCTTCCCTCTCCTAATCTGGGACTGAGATGTCTAAAACCTTGTCCATCTTTTCTGAGCCCACAAATCAGCCTGGACAGTCTCTTCTCTGGTGAGATTATCTGTGCCAGAGCAAACTATTTCACTGACAGCTTTTGTCCAGGGGGGCATGGATTACTTCCAGCTGTAGGTATTTCCTTCTGCAGAAATTGCACCCTAGTTCTAGCCACAAGGTTGACATCTTTCACTACTGACATCTGCTAAAATGCAATCTTGGGAGGCTGACACCAAGCTCACAGTGCACAGGGAGCCCTCCTGGCCCTGGCCAGGCCAGGCTTTCCCTTCCATGCAGAGAAATGACCCATATTGTGATTCTGCTTCAGCTGGGAGGGCACAGGGGATGGACTGGGGCAAGGAGGGGCAGCAGATAAAACCCAAGGGAGTCTCCAGCTTTGTTTTGCCACAGTGAGAGATAGTGTCTGCAGAGGGTTTTGTCTGGTGAGTACATCAAGGGATCTGTGCCCTTCCTAGTTAGGGGTTATGTACCTTGAGCTTCTACAATTGTGGCCTAACTTTTGGCTAGTAGATTATCTGTTTATTTCTCTGCATTTGAACAGTAAATTTATCTGTATTGATGTGAAGTGGCATTGTTTTTGCTGAGCTGAGCATTGCTTCCTCTCATGGTCGGTGTTTCTGAAGGTTGCAAGCCTGAGTTTTCTGTCTGGGCTGTGCAGAAGGTTGGGTTGTTTGCCTGGCTCGTGGCTCTCATGGACACATTGCCATTAGCCTGGTGCTGCCTCTAATCTCTGGCTTTGCTGAAGCCAGGCAGCAGCAGAGCTGCTCATCTGCCTGCCCTGGTTTCTGTGTCCCCTGGTGCTAATGGAGCTCTAATTAATTTGAGCTCTGAGAGCCTGTGTGGTGTCCTGGGTGCTGCTGCTGTGGGGTTTGTTGGTGCTGGGGAGGCAGCTGAGGCTCAGAGCAGCCCTTTGAGGTTCTGCATCACCTGCACCAAGCCCTGCAGTTACTTTTCCAAGCAAGGCTTTTTAGGATGAAAGGAGCTTGGGATTTTTTGGGGGTTTTTTTCATCCCAAAAAATTAACTTTTCTGTGAATAAGGAAAATACTTCTTTAGAAGTTCTATTTTTCAGCTCCTAAATTTTTTATATCTGTTCACATAACAGCTGAGCTGCTCTTCTGTGCTAACGTCTGCTTCACTGTGCCTGTTTCTCAGGGGCACCAAATCTGTCTTGCATTAAGCTCTAGTTCTTGTATTATTTTAACTCAGCCTTTTAGAAGGTGATTCATTTCTAGTGGCAGGTGTAACAAGTCTGTGTTTGCTGCCAGCTCTGGCCCATGTTTCCTGATGATGCTGGGCTGGATCAGGCTCTCCTCCTGCCTTTCTTGGGGCTGGTTCTACTCCTTCCTCCCCTGTGAGAGCCAATCTTTCCCTGTGCTCATTTCAAAGTGACCCTCCCTGGGATCTGCAGGCAGCAGCCACTGACATTGATAAACCACAACATATTGTTTAACATATTGTTCCCAGTCCAACATATTGTTCGCATTCATCATGGAAGCAATCAGTACAGACCATTTTATTGCAAACCTGTTTCCTGGTGCTCATCATTAGGTCATTAACCTTAACAATGTCAACATGTTCTCAGTGTGCAGTTTAATTGGAGAGCAGTGCAGAGCATTGCAGGGGCTGTGCCATGGACAGGGTTTAGGAGGAACAGAAATGCTGCACCAGCGTGGCACTGCCGAGAAATAAAGTCACATTTGGACAGGAGAGGCAAGTGAAAGAATAATGTAGCTGTACCTTAGGGGACTCAAAGAATCTCTGAGCAGAACTGTAATTTCCTGTGAGCACCTGTGCCAGGTGAAGGATTTCATTTTACACTATCCAATTCCAAGTACTGTTTTTGTAGATTTTTTTTCCTGTGGTGCCTTTGGCAGTTTCAAGGAAAAGAGATGGGCAGTGCAGTGACTTTTGCTCCTCTAACTGCAAACACTGCTCTTGGCAAGGCTTTCCTCTGAAAGTGCTTGCTAAAGCACCAAAGCTCATGTCTCCTGGGGCTGTGTGACAGAAATTCAACAAACAGCTTGCATGTGGAAGAGTCCTGTATGAGCAAGTGAATCCTTCAGGAAAATATCCTGATTGTGTACTAGACTCTGGGGGAAAAATTACTTTTCTTACTTTTCCTACAAGACTTGTGTAGTCAGTTAGAAAGTGTTATGCTCTCAGTATGAGCTCTGCCTGGTTCTCATGGACATTATCAGGACACCACCACATTTCTCAGTGTAGATTGTCAAACTCACAACCTCGTACAAGTGGGGCCAGGTCTTGGCAGTGTCATTTAAATCTTCTCATAATGCTGTTGAGTGCTGATAACCTCTGGTTTGGGTATTAAGGTTGAAATTTAGGGTATCTGTGGGAGGTCATCTTCCATTTTCTGTTGATTTTTATTGGCAATTAGGTAGATTAGAAGTGAACATTTCAGCCTCAAGTTCTGCTGTGTTTTGATTACCCTGCAGCAGTACTTAGGTGGGGTCTAATTAACTGCTGTGCACAGGACTGAGAAAATGCATCACTTTCCCCTCCCTGCTCCAGGTGAAAGCACAAATTGCTCAGCATTGCAAAGCCAAGGGCCAGGTTTGTGCTGCAGGAAAGGAAGTGTGGCAGGGAGAGAAGGAGGGAATGGCAGGACTTTAGGGGATCCTCTTCTGTTGCCTGCTCCTTTCCTACACAGCTTTTTTCCACCAGCCTGGCCTATTTCTGCTGTCTCATATTTTTGTACTTTAGCACGGAGCACTGCTGTGCCTTGACAAGAGGGTTCAGAGGTCTGATTGACACCCTGTTTCTTCCCCATTACAAAATAAACTAATTTCTTCAGCTTTGCACAATATTCTTTTGAAAACAGGTATTGATCTATGCGAGTCTGTAGATTGAGTAATCAGTATCCACCAGTTTGGAGAGAATAAATAAACCAAGGGGCAGGAAATGATGGATGAGAATACCATTGAGTGCTTTTAGAACTGATGCTTTATTCTGACTGCTCAGCTCCTGAAAGGGTGGGCTGGATTTTGTAGCAGCAAACTGATGGGAAAGCTTTGCCAGCTTCAAATTAACCCAGTTGTTAGATGTTACTGAGTGATTTTTGAGCTAGTGGTGCTTTCTAGGCTGACTCTTACCCAGTTAAAGATAATAGAAGTGAAGAAGGAAAGGCTTCCCCTTCTCTCACTGTGGCATTTATAAAGCATAATCAAGCTTAGTGGTTTGACATTTGTCTCTACCTGAGCCTGTCTGCATGGATCATCCAGAGCCAGCTTGGAGGGCAACCAAAGGTTTTATCAGCGTGGTAACACTGGAGTGCTCCAGTCCTATAAACCCAGAGAAGCTGGAACCCTTACCTGTCTCTAAATTCTCCCTGCTCCTCGCACAGAACTTGCACAAAGCTTGTCCAGCCTAAAGCACAGCCTGAGTGGGAAGCAGGAGCTGTCTGTGTGCTCTGTGCACGGGCAAGCATCCAGCTGTAGGGCTGTGGGAACAGCTCAGGAATCTCCCTTTTGGCTTGCAGTGCCAGAATCAGCAATCTTCCCCCGGTACCTCCCAGCCCAGCCTGTTCTTTGCTGGCTGGATCCAGCCCCAGAGCACACCTAGCTGGTCCTGCTGAGCTCTGAGCCTGCAACCTGAGAGCCTCTGGATGAGAGCAGGAGCTGCTCCCACCCACAACACAGCAAGCTCTCTTCATCCTCAGCCCACTTCCCTACGCCTTTGGGGTACTGAAACCTTCTAGGGAGCCAGCTACTGTTATTTAATCTCTAATTAAAAGGCCAGATAACAATCTTGCAGACAACATGGCCTGTCCAAGGTGGCCTGAGCTTTGTCTGGAGCAGTGGCACAGGGAAGCAGTTGTCCTCTGAATGCAGACAGGTCACCAGAGGGATGGAGGGGAAACAGGTCCCATTCAAGTGCAGTTTGAAGCAAATAGAACAGCCCAGGAGAGGTGGGGAGGAGGATTGATCAGGCTGCACTGAAATCCAGCACGGCTGCTTCAAGGATTGACCTTGTTTCGAAAGCAGAAGAGTGTGGAAAAGTCTGTTTGATGGGAATGGAGAGGAAATGAGGCCACGCTTTCAAAGCAACGAGTTCTTTCTCTCCCCATCCAGTGAATGCAGTTTCTTGAATAGGCTTTGGCTGTGTTTTCCTCAAGCTCAGGGAGCAGCTGGCCTGAGGTTTTATAGCAGAGATCAAATAGGAAGAGTGTAGCTGTGGCATGGCTGGGACCAGCAGAAGGGCTGGAACAGCATCATCCCCACAGACAGGCACTGTGGGGAATCTGATGGTTTATTTATTTCTGTGGGGCAGCTTCAGGGTGCTGGTTATGTGAACCTGGAATTAGCTGGAGTATCTGGAGGCTGCAGGTACAGGGGAAGCACAGCTGGCCGTTTTGATTTGTATATGTTTATGTAAATGCCTCATAAAATATCCCCCATTGGGACAAGCCAAAGTCACGCATCATAAAGATCAGCTCCTGTAATGGCTTATTTACAACTGCATTTGCCAAGGTACTGAAAAAAAATATGCCTGTGTTTATAGGAAATTAATTTCTGCCCCTTCAGTGATCAGCCCTGAGCAAGCAAAAGACCTGAATTATCCCAGTTGCTTCACTCTGGCAGAGAACTGCTCTTCAGAGGCTCCTGCAGTGTAATCTGGTGGGGATGTTTAATCAGAAAACCTTAAAGCAGCAAGGTCCCAATCCAGCCAACTCAGAGCTCCTGCAGCAAGCAGTCCTTCCTCAGCAAAGCACTAAATCACACCTTCATTTTACACCTGTGCAAAGCCCAGCTACCAGGCTGGCTTGAAGAAGGGGTGTAGGGCTTTTGCTGAAGAGGAATGGATTTTTGCCTTGGGCTGGAATTAGCATACAAAGAATGAAATGCCTTACGAGGCAGATCAGCAAGGTTATTTAAAACATAAAAACAAGCCGAGCACGAGGGGTCCCAGCAAGGGAGGAGCAGTTCTTAGTGCCTGTAGATGGTGCTCTGCCAGTCCCTGTGTGGGTGAATCCCCCCTCACCCCAGATTTACACAGCACCCCAAAATTCAAAATTCTCATGGCTCATTACAAAATTCTCATGGCTCATTACAAAATTCTCATGGCTTAGTGCTGCTCCCATGGCAGAGGAGGTCGTGGCTTTGCTGGGAGTGAACCTTGAACACCTGTCTATGTGTAGATGTTCTGCAGAAAGCAGTTGGATTTTGTAAGAGTCTTTAGGTAAGACTCGACCTTCAGGTAAGATTTTTGTACCAAGAATGCAACTGCTGAGTGCTGTGGGTAAATCAAACCTGAACTATTTAACTCTGCAGGTCTTCTTGAGATTTAAGAAAGAGTAGGTGGAAATCTTGCTCAAACTGAAGCCAGCTATTAATTTGTCTATAATTCATTAATCATAGGTTTTGTCCTGAAATCTGCTGTAAGATAAGACTGACACATTTTTTTCTATATTTTTTGTAAGATTCCGGCAGAGTGGATGTTTGTTTTTTTTTTCTGGACAAAACCATCCTCACATTTCTCCTGCCCCAGCTGACAGTCCTGCTCCCCAGCCAAGATGCTCCCTCACAATTTAGTGCCATCAGAGGCTCCTCTGCAGCTGGGCTGCCCTGGAGCAGAGGTTGTGAGATGTGTTTGGCAACAGAGGCAAACCCCTGTGCAGAGCTTCCATCTGTCCCTTTTAGATTAGATTTTTGACCAAAGATTAATCCCATGAGAGCTAAAGAGCAGCAGACATGGGCAGATGTTCCAATTAAGTGTTTCATCTCTATGTATCACCCCACCCTGTGTGTTAAATCTCGCCCTAGCACAGTCGATAAAAGAGAAGTCTGTTTTCTTGCATGTTCCCCTTAAAATTTGAGGAGTTTCCCTGACAAAGTGATGCATAGTTATGGGCTCAGTAAATGGTAGAGTGATTTATGGCTTACACACTGTAAATCAATAAAAAGAATCACAGACATTGACAGCACGTTCACAGCCCATTTCTTTAAATGGAAGGCACTTTTCTGTCCTTCCCATTTCAGACTGGTTGGCCCACAGGGAGGTTCCTGCCACTTACAAGGGTCTGTAAAGCTTCTAAAACCTACATCTTATATAATAATTTTCCTTCTATGCCCTTTCTTGTTGTATCATCCCTTCCAGCCATAGCATGACTGCATGTCCTGCACCCTGGCTTACGTGATTTCCTTCTCCTGGAAGAGACGTGAAAAATCCTCCTGGGTTTTCAGTCCCTCCAGAGCAGACCCTCTGCCTTCCCAGGGTCGGTATAAACCCTGGGTAATGTGTTTTTCATTGGTGTGAGGTCGGGTGTGTGCTGCAGGGGGGATGCAGGAGGTGAGGGCGTTTCCCCTGGGGCTCACTGGGTTTTGAAGGGATGGAGGGTCCCCTGGAAGGGGGGACCTCATCCTCTCCCCTCTGTCAGGAGCTGTGGGCTCAGGGCTGTGCAGCCCAGGAGCCTGGGTGCCAGCCAAGCACCATTCCCTTTATTTACATATAGATACCAGTCCTGGAACATGTTTAACTGCTCTGTTGAAATGGGCCATAAATGGGCCATAAAAGTCAGACATTTAAGTCTGGAGAAGCATTAAGAGACTCTTCAGTGTTGGATGGGTTATAAATAGTCCACAGCTCAGCCAGCTTCCACAAATGTTGGAATCCTGGCTGTTCTGGAAGACCCCTCTCTGAATATCTGCTGGCTGCTCTTTCCTAGGGACAACAGGACAATTGCACAGGGTTTTTCAAGCAAGCTCCTAACTGCTCTAAGCAGCAGCAGTCAGCAACTTGTTAAAGGTTACAGGCTAAAAGATAACTTCTGCTAGAAATTCAGGGTTTTTATTAAAGCTTCCACTTGCCTTTAAAGACAACAGGTATTACATGTAAGGTATTACAGGTGTGCTTATGCCTTGGGAACACAGCCTGTGCTTAGACATTCTTTGGGTAAGGGGGAGACTTCCCAGAGGGTGCTGGTTTCAACACCAGAAGGGAACTAAACTCCAAATAAACCCTGAGGGACAAAAAAGGAGGGGACTGTAGGTTGAAATTACAATTTATTTCCCGTCCTCCCTGCCCGAAGCACAGCCCTGCAGTGGTGTGGGTGGTGTAGAATGAACAGCTTGGCTGGTGCTGAACTGCACCATCCTCTGCAAGCAGGACACTCGGTCAGGCCACAAGTGAAATTTGAGCAGCTTGAGGAAACTTGGTGTCTCCCTTGTGTCTTTCGATGAGAGAGCAGGGTACAGGCTTTGCATGATGGCCATTATCCATTGGATTGCAGCCCCAGATACTGCAACCCTCACCTCTTCCTCGTGTGCAAAAGTAAATGAAAAATCAGCCGTGATTCTAATTACTCTATGCTAATTGGGCTGCATTCAGGCTTCATTGATGATGCTACTATGCTGCAAGAAAACAAGGGCAGCATATGTACTTACCTTGCTCTACTTATCCTATGATTATTCTCTGTTAGTACAGAAACATCCTAAAATCCCAGCCTGCACACAAATTAGCCCATGCAATGGACCGCTGGAAGTTCAGCCCTGGAGCACGTTCACTCTCTCTTTTTCAGCATCAAATGCAATATCAGGGATGCCACAGCAGCTCAAAGCACTTTTATCTTGTAACAGCATTTGCAGTCGTGTGTTTCCTCACAAGAAAACACTTTTGTATTCCCACTCAATCCATCCTGATGTCCTTATCTAATGGCATCTCCAATGCAGAGTTTCACCGTGGCCTCTGGAAACCTGGGGAAGCATCTCCATGTGCCTGGCTCCTGTGCCCCTGCCTGCCAATTAACTCTGGCTCTTGACGAGGGAGGAGGGCATTCCATGCATTGCTCACTCCTGCTTTGGAAACTTGAGCAGAGCTTTTTTCCTCCTGTAAACTGGACTGAGATATTTGCATATTGTTTTTTGCTGTAGTATCTAATATGCCGAGAGCTCCTGGAGTCATTACAAAATCATCGGTGCTTGTTCCAGTGTGATATATTCTGTTTGTCTAGCTGGCTGTTTTCCTACCATATGTATTTATTGAAGCTGGCTGAGTATCTTATTCTGTGATATTTTGCTTATTTATTCAAGAATGAGTTCATCAAAATTCAGCCAAGCTTTCTGTCCTCAGTGTACAGAGATCTAATGGAGCATTTGAACACACCCATCACAATAGCAACTGAATGCAAAATTCCATGTGACTCAGAAACTGAATGCAAACTTGATAGGAGCAATGAAAAAAGTCTGCCTGCCCCCAGATCCATCCCTTTTATGTTAATGTATCCCTTGGATTACTCTGTGAGACTGTAATGACCTCGAGAGGTAAAGGAGGAAATTGCCTCAAGTTGCACCAGGTTCAAATTGGATATTTGGGAAAATAATAATTCCATGGGAAGGGTTGTCAAGCACTGTGAGAGGCTCCCATGGGAATGGGGGAGTCACCACTCCTAGGAGTGCTCAGAATCTGTGTAGATGTGGCTCTTGGGGTTTAGTGGTGAGCACAACGGTGGTGCCACCTTGGCAATCAGACTTCATGATCCTAAAAGCCTTTTCCAACCTTGAAAATTCTGATTTCTCCCTTCAAGGCACCTGGTAATTCAAACCACACTCCACTGGGAGTCTCTGGGGAGTTTCCAGCAGGTGCCTGTCTCAGGACCCATCAATGAGTAAAGTGGCCATGATATCATGTTCAATATTGTGGTCTCATCAGGGAGACTGATTTGTGTTACATTAAGCAAGACAGGGTTGCTAATATCCACTGAGGTTTACATGGGAAAATTTAAAGCCTATTCCAGTATATTAAATGAGGCTGAAAAGCTTCGATCAATAATTTCCCTTGTATGAAAAATAAGAGATGAAAATGAAGGTAGATTGATTCAAAATACTTAATGCCAGATAGCAGCTGATGGAAGTACCTTGTAAATAGCATTTTGTACAGTTGCCAATGAATTAGTCTAAATTGTGAGGGTGATTGAAATGTGTTTTATAATGTTCATGTCCAGTTTAGTGACCATTTACAAAATTTAGAAGAATATGAAATCCCCAAAGAGTAAGTGAGCAGCCAGCAAACCCCAGAGTAGCAAGAGTGGTAGCTTGCAGATAAGAGCTTGGAGTAGTTTATTAGACAAAAAAGCCAGAGTTCTTTACAAGCAAGCAGAATCAGTTCTAGTAGTGTTTTAAATTTTAAAACGTGTTTTCTAAGTACTTCCTTTTTCATCAACCCTCTATTTTACATGGAGATTATGATCTTTGATGTGGAAAGTGAACTGGATGTGGTTTTTAAAGTTAATTTGGTAATAAAAGAACAGTTCCTTCTCTGAACAGCCCCACGCTCCACGGGGCGGTTCTTGTGGGACTATTTTGTATCTCCTCACACTGATTTCTGCAGGGATCCAGGAGAATTGTGTTCCTTCTGTGGCTCCCTGGGGTAATTGGTGACCTTGGGCAGTGGTGTGGTGGCTCCTGGGGACAGCCCATGGTCCCAGCTACAAGAGGATGCCCAAAGGGACCTCAGGATTGAGAGCAGTCCCATCACATCCTGTGTGTGTAGAAGAGTCTTGCAGCTTTTCTCCCCTTTATCAAAGGTTTTTCTGCTTCCCTCTTGCTCTCTGAGCTGTCCCAGGGCTTTTCCCAGCAGTGCTTGGGAAGGCTGCAGTGTGGGTCTGCTCCATGTCCTGGGACCACCGGGCAAACCAGCAGGAGATCCAGAAAGTTCCATCCACGTTGCATCTCCCGGGGGCTTGGCTTTCATTTAGAAACAGCAGGGAGCACCAATTTTTGCTTGTGTGGGTGTAGTCACAAGGGAAAGGACTCTGCTCTCTGCCAATTTGGGTGTTAACCATTCCGAGAACTTTATTTTGTGCTGGTTTTTTTCCTGCTTTAGTGCATTGTGGCAGTGCACTGCTGGTACTGGAGCTGAAGCCAAAACTTCCTGCAGGCAGATCCCACTCGAGCAGTTCTCTGACAAGTGAGTGACAGCCAGGCCCTGCACAGGGGTCACTTGCACTTTTCCAGTGAGCCCTGAGGTATTTTGGTTTTCCTTATCTTCTTAATGAATTTAGTAGGAAAGGCTCTGCTTCAAAGTAGAAGGGCTCTGGGGACAGCTCATTGCAGCCTTCCCAGGAGGTGTTAAAGGAAAAGAGGGATAGTGACTTTTTACACAGCTAACAGGGATGGAACAAGGGGAAATGGTTTCAGACCGAAACAGGAGAGATTTAAATTGGCTGTTAGGATGAAGTTCTTCCCTGTGAGGGTGGGGAGGCCCTGCCACAGATTTCCCAGAGCAGCTGGGGCTGTCCCTGGATCCCTGGCAGTGCCCAAGGCCAGGCTGGATGGGGCTTGGAGCACCTGGGACAGAGGAAGGTGTCCCTGCCATGGCAGGGGTGGCACTGGGTGAGCTTTAAGGTCCCAACCCAAACCATTTTATCATTCTAGGAATATATTCTTGGGTGGAGCTGGCATTTGTAATAAAGCATTTTAGGTGCACTGACACCTTCTTGCTCCACGTTCCTGTAATCAGGAGGAAAAAAACACTGTACAGCTGCTGGTGCTATAAAAACAATGGCTAATGATGAGTTTTGTCCTTACTTCAGGGTATTTTATTGGAATAGGAAGAAAATGCACCAAGGAGGGGCTGTGGAGTGCCCACAGGGTTATGCTGATCACCAGTGCCAAAAGAGAATTGCTAGAAAAGTAATATCTCCTCCTGAGTAACAGGAAAACAGCTTTTTTCCTGGTGATTCAGTCCACTAATTAGTTTCCAATGCTCAGTACACAGGATTTTTGCAGGAAATAGGTCTTTCTATTTATAAATTGTTGTTCTATCAAGTCACAATTTTTAATTTGTGGCCTTGAGGATTTTAATTTCCTCCCTGTGAGGTGCATTTTAACTAAACCATGTTCCATTGGTGCTGTGCAAGCTGATGCCAAAACTCAGCCTAGGCCTTTGTGGGGCAGAGAGAAGCTGGAATGGGGCTGAGAGATATCTCTTGATAGAAATGACCAGGGGAAGGGACCTTTCCTCACTTTCTGGCTCTTCTGTCTGCCCTTGGAGCACTTTGGGCTGATCCCTGTGGCCAGGATTTGCTGTGGTGGCTTTCCCTCAATTCCTGTTCTATGTGCAATCAGGAAAATCCATATAATCCAAAGAACTGGCTGGTTCTCCACAGCTGATCATAGATATCTTGGGTTGGAAGGGACCCACAAGGATCATCAAAGTCCAGCTTCTAGCCCTGCACAAAATGAGGTTTAGAATCAGGATCTATATTGTAAATCCTTTCCAGGTTTGGGCTGCTGTGGGATTTTCATTTTAAATTGTTGTAAAAAAGTGGCAAGCTCTTTTATCCAGTGTTGATGGTGTAAGTACAAAAATTCAGAGGCTATTTCTTCAAAGATCTCATTTTGACTTAAAAAACACAGTCAGGTTCTGCGTCATTCCTCCATATGTTTTTCTTGATACAAGAAACTTGTGATGAAAGTGAAGAGACTTGTATTTTTTCTCTGGCACTGCTTGCTGTGTTTCAAAATCCATCTTTGGTATTTGCACACTCAAAATAGATTCTTTCTGTTCATTCATACTTTTCCTTGGAGGTTATTAAGGGTAATAATGGGTAGATCTGAAAGCTAGGTGCACTGTAGGAATGTTTGAAATGCTTGTTAATGTTCCTACTTGCTACTTGCCAAGGAGAAGCAGGTGAGGATTAGTGTGCATTACCTGGGGCATCTGCCTGGCTGAACACATTTAATTCACAGCATCACAGGCTGGTTTGGGTTGGAAGGGACCTGACAGCTCATCTTGTTCCATCACCTGCCCTGGGGACACCTTCCACCACCCATCTGACCTGGCCTTGGGCACTGCCAGAGATGGAGCAGCCACAGCTGCTCTGGGAAACAAGAAAGTCCTTCATTTGAAGGCTGAGCCACATCCTCGGTATTTGCCAGGACTTGGGATGCTGATTCCAAGTTTTCTGAAGCCTCTTGGGCAGCAGTGGAGGTGCCACTGTAAATCTCCCTGGCTCTGGCCTTGAAGGGGAGCAGCAGAGCATTCAGCAGGCATTGGGATGGTGAATGCTGCTCCACCTGCAGAGCCCCTGGAAATAAAACCCCCAGGTGACTTTACAAACTGAGCTGTGGGAGTGCAGCAGGAGAAACGCAACAGAGGGTTTCCCTTGGCATCAAGTGCTGAGCCTTTGAAAGGTGATGGGTGTCAGGAGGATGGAGCCAGGGTCTTGGCAGTGGTGCCAAGCAAAAACGGGCAGGAACTGATGCCCAGGAAGTTCCACATCATCATGAAGAGGAATTTCTCTGTGCAGTGCCTGAACAGGCTGCCCAGAGAGGGTGTGGAGTTTTCCTCACTGGAGATAATTCCAGAGCCTTCTGGACAGTCCTGAGCAGGGAGGTGGGACCCAGTGACCCCCTTGGTCCCATTCTGTGATGCTGTGAGTGTCTGGCACTGCTTCCCACATTTCCCAGGAAACACGAGGGTAACTGCAGATGTTCCTGTCTGGAGGAAGCAGGGCAGGAGAGGGAGGAATTACAGATAATGCTTCACTGCCATTGCTCTAAACAGCAAACAAGCACTAATCAGTAAATAAGCCCATAACATTTTCCCCCAGACACTGTCCTCAGATGGCCTGTTTGTGCTAATCCTCCTCAGCACTGAATGCAAGGCAAAAAAAAATCCCCAAACCTCTGAGTGAGAGATTTTAAACTCGCTGTCTGGGAGTAAACTCCCCCCCAAGGCTGGTTTGGAGCTCGTACCAAACAACCCCAGGCCCTGGGCTGGAGGCTGAGGCTGCATTTCAAATCTGCTGCTAATTCATAAACATCACAAGCAGTTGATTTCAGCTGAACCCCTTGATTTAATTACACTCTTGTATACAATGGGGACCTTGTGTTTTCCTATATGTAATGAATATTAAGCTGATAGCCCTGTAATTTCCTGTGCCAGGCTTGCTCTCATTTTTTGCATATTGATACCACATTTGGTTTGTTATTTTCCAATTTTCCAGTCTTCTAGACTTGTGCTCAGCGAGTTCTCCATAGTAATTGCTGTTGGCACACACATTTCCTTCCTCAAATCTGCTCTAACACGCTGCAACGAATTTTGTCTCATCCTAGAGGTTTGCTTGGGTTTCAATTTCTCTTATTTATTCATTGTCTTGAACTCGGCAGCCCTGGAATCACGCAGGACTCTGGGATATAATTTCATATTCCGCAGTTTTAATTTCCTCCTTTGTCCCAGGCATTTCTCTTCCCCCCCATGTGCACATGTGGATGGTTTTTGGGTGGTTTTCACTGACCCTGTGACTTTCTGCTGTTCATAAGCCACTTGCCAGTGTTGCTTCCTCAGAAGCTCCTACCCAAATCTGAACACTAAAATGGATTTAAGTGTGGCAGCATCAAAACTAATGCTGATATTTACTCAGTTTTCTTGGCCTCTTGGTGCATTTGGTGTTTGTCCAGCTTTTTCTGTCTTTGAGGTGCTCTGGGTGTGCCCTACCTTGCTTTTGGAGGTGAATAAACCTCTTTTTTGGATGTGATTTGGGCACTGGAAGGGTGTGGGATGAAGACAATGTACTTGGGGCAGGATGTGGGCTGCTTTTGTAGGACTTGGATGAATTTGAACCAAGAAAGAAGTTGACAATTTATTCAGGCTTGAATTTGGACTAGAAAACAGACTAGAAAAAAGTGTTAATCATGCAAGACATTTCATCTGAGCGTCTGTAAAAACCAACCCCAGGTTGCTGCACTGGAGTGCTGGGAAAAAATTCTTGGCCCTGGGAGGGAGAGTGTTTGATGCCTTTGACTGTCACTGTTCTGAGGAATTAAGCAATTTAGGAGGAAAAGGGAAAATAAGAGACAAAAAGAAGGGGGGGGAAAAAGAAACACACTAGGGGAATTGTCTCCATTTCCCAAGGCTCTGTGTGAAAATCAGTGCCCTAAGGAGGGCACCCACTTCCTGAAACCCTTGAGCTTATGGTTTGTGTTCAAAAAATCATCAGGACTGTTCCCGTGGGAGTGTCAGGCAGGCTGTGCCCACTGCTGGTGCCTCTGGCTCCTCAGGATTTTGGGCTTTTCCAGCTCTCAGCTGCTGGAGACATTCATGTCCTGGAGAAGCAGGTCCACCCTGACACCCTGACACCCATGGTACGAGGCCAGGGGCTCTTGTGCTGGGAGCTCGTGGCACTGTTTTCCATCCTGGATTTAATTTCCCTGGCTGCAAAAGGAAAGCCAGGTGCCCTCTCTGTATTTCTTTGTGATTTCTTTCCAAGAATATTTACTGAGAAGAGCAATCCCAGGGTGAATAAGCATCTTTGCAAGAGCAAACAGCAAGAAGAGGTGTGCCCAAATCCCAAAGCTGTCCTTCACCCTTGACTGTGCTGCTGGCAGGGAGGGGGGGAAGCTGGCTGTGCTTACCCCAGGCAAGCACCTAGCATTTGTATAAATATATTCCAGTCTTGCTGACTCATTTTTGAATGTGGAGTTGTATGAAGGCCAGGTTCTTCATCAGGACTTAGCATATAGTGAGTTTTATCTATATTTTATGTATCTATATATCTATATCTATATATATATCTGAGCTTTTAATCTCAATTATTGTGTTCTCCACCCATCCCTCAGAGGATTGACCAGCATATTTTAACCAGGTTTTTAACCAGAATAATTTAACAAGTAGCTTTTGGACCAGTCTGTTTTTTGTACTCTAGCTTCCAGTCTTTGAAATCTCTTTCCAGTTTGGTCATCACTGTGGTGCCAGGGAGCAGCCAGAGCCTGAGGCAGGGAGCAGAGGATGAAGCAGTCACATTGATGGTGGTGTTGCCACGTGATGATGCAAATTTTTCTATTTTTATCAGAAATGAGAGCCTTGGTGAACCAGAGTCTAGATCAAAGACACCATAGTTGGAATCCTGCTTATTTTGTCACGTCTTTCTGCAGAGTAACCTACTTCTGGTGCTACCTCATGTAATCAGAAGCAACTTGTGCAATTAAGAAACTGAGAGACAACTTTAGATAGCAAAACTGTCAGATTCCTGTCTTTCCCAGTTGACTTTTATTTTCCTTAGTGCTCTTGAGGTCTCTTAGTTCCTTTCAAGAGACAATTCCTACTCTCAGGCTCAGCAATTATTGATGGCCTCCTTTGTCAGACAAGCAGGGTATGTGAGCATGTGTGTAGCACTCACAAGGTACATACCACTGGCCTAAATGCATCACTGAACAGCTTAAAATTAGAAGCATAAACAACATTCCTTACTGAAAACTCTTATTTTTATGGAGCTAATTGCACCAGCTCCTCATCCACACATATAAAAAGGGAAATAGCCTATATATATATATATATATTTATTAATTTTTTTCCTTGACTGGTTCTTATTTCTGCTGGTTGTGGGTATCACAGCAGGACATCCCAGGCACTGTTAGCTGTAAAGGTACCTGTGGCAGAGAGTTTTGGGTCAGGAAAGGGGAGATTTTTCTGAGACAACTTTGTGATGAGGACATCACTTGTGCTCTGTAGAGTTCTAAGTGTATTTTGAATGGTGGGACTTGCTGGGTCTGGATGATCCTCACTTGGATTCAGTTTGATACCTCAGAGTTGACTTAATGGTTTGTATTTTACATTTGTACAGAGCCCAAATCATCCTCCTGGCTGTAGCTGATTTAAATAATGGCTGTTCCAGGGTGAAACTGTCTCTCCTGCTCTTCTCTCCCCGAGAAGAGAGCAGAAAGTGGCTGAGCAAGTGGCACATATGGTTGAAATAGTCTTGGAGCAGCAGCTTCAGAGTTATTCATAACAGCTGAGCACGTAATTGTGCATAATGCAGCAGAAACATTTCTCTTCTTGTGATTGAAAGGCATTTGCTTTTGATTGGTGTGCAACTGTTGTACCTGGGAATATCAAGGGGCTGTGAATCTGCATCATTTCAGGCACGAGTGCTTATCAGTCACATCTGAAAACACTGGAGCGAAATGGGCTCGTGACAAACACGAGCAGGGCCAGTAACGACCTTTACAAGACAGTTTTATAGAGCAGGATAAACAAGAGGGGCTGGATCCTCAGCTGCATAAAGCACCCTGTCTGTGCTGCTGCTGCTGCCAGGGAGGAGCTGATGCTCAGAGATCCAGGGAAATGTCAGGCAGCAGCAGCTGCCTCTGCTCTGAGGCTGTGCTGAAGCTGGGCTGGTGAGAAATAGCAAATCTTTATGTGGAATATTTGTGGAGCAGGTGGGCTTGGACAGTGACCCAGCCATGCAGTGGCAGTTTGCCATCATCTCAAATCCAGGCTCTGCTCACTTCCTTTAGTTCTCCCCCTTGGACAAAATATTGGCCCAGCAGGCTGGGGGTGCCTGTTTTGGGGCAGTGGGACAAGAAAGGGCTGTGGGTGCACTTGGACACAGTCCTGGGGGACAGGAGACTGTAGGTGCAGTGTCTCATTAGCTCCTACACCTTCTCCATCCTCCCAGTATCTAACTGGCATCTGAGCTGGTGTAAGGGGCAGATTACCTTCAACTGGACTGGGACCAGATTTTGATCACAGGAAAACATGCTTGTACTCAGGAGAGGAGTCCAGTCCACAAAGCTGCTGATTTGAGACTTTCATCTGTGTGAAATTCACTTTGGAAGAGTAATACCACCAAAAAGGAAAGCTGGCTGGCTCTCCTAAATTAAGCAATTACTCTTAGACACAGTCCTGTCTGTGAAGTACTTGGAAGTTCATCCTCAGGCTGAGATGGAAGGTGGTTTAACAAGGTGTTTTACAAAGTGTAGGTGGATAAATTCCTGGAGCATATCTGTACAAACCCGCTGTAAAGGCTGCACAGAGGTTAAACAGATAGATAACTTCATGGAAGCTGAGTAATCGCACTATTACTCTGTATAATGTTGCTGGAAGGCATATTTTTCTACAGAGCAATGATACAGAAGATATTTGTGTGTAGTGATTACAGCAGCAGAAATCAATTGCACACAGCAAATAATTTGTTAGCGTGGGGATGCACATTATGTCATCAATAAAGGGATTAGTTTGTTGAACTGTAATGAGGGTGAGAAGAAAGCAAACTTCATACTGGTGTAACCAGTCCAGTCATAATATTGGCAACAAATCCATCTGGTATCCATACATCCTTCTGGAGACCGAGTGTGGGAGCTTTCCTTAACACCCACAAGCTCTGTATGTTCTTTGCATCTTCAGTATACACCATAAGTACTCACTGATTTCTTAAAAATAATATTTAACCTGATTTTAGGGACTATACACAAGCACACTGCTGCATTTACCATTACAAAGGACAAAGGCATCACCCTAATGACACTGCATCTATTAAGATGCTTTCTGCCAAGGTACAGGCAGGGTAATCAGCTTCTTTTTTTTCTGTTCATTAGGAGCTGTGTGGTCTTGAATTAGATATTCCCAGAGGCAGGCACAGTCCCTTATCCATTGCTTGGATGGGGCCCCAGCAGTGCTAATCTCAGCTGAGCTCCTCTTACACAAACCCTGGTCCCTCGTGGCACGTCCACTGTGCTCTGACAGTCACAAATCACCGTGGAGGAGAAGCCTCCCCAACACCTGCCAGGTGGGTTGGTTTAATTATCCTCAGTGCAGAGTGGATTTTCCAAGAGTGCTGCTGATGGCACATGTTCAAGGTCACATGAAGAGAGTGGTGCTGCTTGGCTGAGGAACAGATGTTGGGCTCTGCCTCTTCTCCCAGCCCCTCGCAGCCACACATCCCCACACTTGTTGTGAGCTGCAGAAAATGCCTCCTTGAGCCCCTGCTAAGGCTGTGTTTAAAGCCTGTGTGCAGCTCCCTGCTGCTGTGGCTCCTTGACAAGGTGTGATGGCTTCTCTTGGAGAGGCATTTTGGTTTCTCAGCAAGCACCAGGGTCAGCTGCAGGGAATGATAGTGCTGAGGGCTGGGATTTGTCTTGCTACAAATCCTACACCTTAGGTAGGTATGAGTCTTTCCTTATCCCAGGTTTGAAGATGAATTTAAAGCTGGCCACTTTGGAGAAGAGCCAGAAAATAAAGAGGAAGCTGAAAAGGCAAATTTGGAATCAGCAGGGGAAAATAATCCCTCCTGATTCCTGCAGGTAGCCCAACGCTACCTGCAAAAGTCCCAAAGTGTGGGATTGATGTATATAAATAAGGTCTAAACAAATTCAGTGGCAGGAGAATGCCTAAATCCTTCGGCCCTCCTGCAGATCAAACCTGTTCTTGAAGGGTTCAATTATTTCTGAGATCCCATCTTAGCTAGGGATTAACTGACAGCAGAGATCAGGAAACCCATTATACTGGGATCTGTGCACAGATTTCCTGGCCTTGGTTTTTGCTGCAAATGGTGTAAAGAAGGGGCATGAGCTGCAGGGTTACCATGAGGTGAGGCCCATCCAGTTTTTATAGCCAGCCAATGGTCCCTTTGGATTTTGATAGAGCAGCTGGAGGCAATATTTTCTTGGCCAGGAAAAAAAGGGAATGTGACACATCCTGGCGTGTACTGGGAGCTGGGAAAGTAGTGAAAAATAGCTGATGTTGCCTTGCACTGTGTAGAGAGGTTTTCTGCAAGCTGCTTAGTCATCCTCAGGATCTTTCTCTACAAGAGAACTGGAGAGGGATTTTGACAAGAGCCCGGAGTGAGAGGAAGAGTGGGAATTGCTTCCCCCTGCCACAGAACAGGATTAGATGGGATATTGGGAAGAAATTCTTCCTTGGGAGGGTGGGGAGGCCCTGGCACAGGTGCCCAGAGCAGCTGTGGCTGCCCCTGGATCCCTGGAATGCCCAAGACCAGGCTGGACAGAGCTGGGAGCTCCTGGGATGGTGGGAGGTGTCCCTGCCATGGCAGGGGTGGAACCAGAGGGGTATCGAGGTCCCCTCCAGCCCAAGCCATTCTGTCGTCCTGTGATCAGACAGAAGGTGTTGCTTGGCCCATTTCTGTGTTGGCTGAAGCAAAAAGTTTGTTTATCAGGGGTATTTTGAGAACTGTTTTCCTTCCCATGTCTTGCACCACGAGCCAAATTGTCATGGGCACGTCAAAACCTGAGGACTGTTTCCCCCAGCTGCAGATTGTGTGACGTGGGGCAGCGAGGCAGGAGAGGCTACAGCAAACCTAAACAGGAGGAGAGGAAGGGAAAATCACATGGGAGTTATTACTGAAAACAGAATCACATGGAAATTGTAAATTGTAAATTTACAATGTAAATTTAAATTGTAAATTGTAGCTCTGCTGGTGTATTCTGAGGATCTTCCAGCCATTTAATTGGTTAAGACAGATATATAGCAGTATCACTATCTGCTAGGGACCCACATAAATCATAGGGATGGTTTCTGTTGCCATTACTTGTAGCCAGGCCCGGTGGCCTGAGCACTACAGAAAAGGAAGCAAAGTACAACTCATCCTGTCAAGAGCTGCTCGTGTTGTAATTGCAGTATCTGTAAGGAATGCCAGGCTTGGATTATTGGAGATGTCAGAAACAAAATGGGAGAGATTAAATGGCCACAAAGAGCTGCAAAATGAGGAGGTAATTGCACTTCATATGAGTCCAAAGATAACACAGGGAATGTAGATCTTGACCGGGGCTGTGTGGAGCTGAGAGTGCAGCGTGTGTCCCTGCTCTCCTGGGACTGGAGGAGCCAGGTGAGCCCTGCTGGACTCACTGAGCCAAAACACCCTGTCCTTCTTGCAAGAGATGGCACAGAACATCTGCTGCACTGTTAATGCCCTTTAGCAGCAGCCCTTGGAATGAGGAAACCAGCTCCCTGCTGAATACAAATGCAGGGAATAGCCAGCAGTGAGTCTCCACGGCAGGTCTGGGCAGGCAGAGCATCTCCAAACTTAGTGGCAAGTGTGGTGTCTGGTGTGGTGTGCCCCCTGCACCTCACATGGGGCCAGCCCTGGGCTTCCCTGCCACCTTCATCATCCCTGGGGCTGCCACCTTCATCATCCCTGGGGCTGCCACCTTCATCATCCCTGGGGCTGCCACCTTCATCATCCCTGGGGCTGCCACCTTCATCATCCCTGGGGCTGCCACCTTCACCATCCCTGGGGCTGATGGCCTGCAGTGTCCCACTTCTCCTGGAGCACAGGTGGAGGAGTTGGAGTGGAGCTAATGGCCATTTCTAGCATCCTTGCATGATCCTCTTCTCTCAGAATTTAAGGGATGTATTTTATTTCCCTGGAGCAAGGAGATCAGCATAGCTTTTTTTTTACACATAGAGGAGGATGTGCACTGCCTTTTTGTGCCCTTATGAAATGTAATTTTGGGTTTTTTCCCCAAGAAGCTTCATGTTTGATAGAGGAATGATGTGCCACTCTCGGTGAGATTGTTTACTGGCAGTTAATTAGAATATGTGTGGGTCCAGTAACCAATTTTTTATGGTGTCTGATTTCCTGCTAGCCCAAACTCAGGATATCTCCCCTGGCTTAAGTGGAATGGGCTATTGGAGGATCTAGTCCAATTACTCTAAGTGGCATGGGCTCTCCTTTGCATCACTCTTCAAATCCTGTAGAGCTGAGCTTTGCAGGAGAGAGGGAATTTGGCCACATGCCTTTCATGTGGTGCCAATTTGGATGAATTGATATTTGATGTATGTAGGTAGCACCACCAAGTCAACTCAAGTGGACAGAGGTTAAGTGTGCACTGCAGGCAATTATCCATTAGTATAAAAGCTCCTTGGGATAATATTTATACATTGAAATGCCAAAAAAAATCTGGACACGATGATAGCTTTTGCAGCACTGTATAATTCACACATTAGAGCTCTGCTTTGCATGTTTGGTATTTCAGAAATAAGGGAACTGTTTTTGTCAGGAAATGCAACATGTGAAATGCAGTGGGTGTAAGAGAAGCAGCAGCATCCAGTGCTTGCTTTAAACCTTTTCCTGGCTTTATAAATGTCCTGGGATGTTTGATGGAAGAAAGTCTCTGAAATGGTAACCCTGAGATGTCCAGCTGGTAGAAATCTCTGCAGGTTACGTGGAGTTGTGGAATTGTGTCCCTGTAGGAGGCAGGGACAGAGCTCCCCTGCACTGCTGTGAGAGCAGGATTTCTCCTGCAGTCTCTACAGTCAGGCTTCAGTGACTTCCCTGTCAATGATGTCTGTGGTACCTGGAAAATCCAATTTACAGTTGAAGGGATTAATAACTGGCTATTATCAGGCATTACCTTAGAAAACAAGTCTGTCCTGTGTATATTAAACAAGTTATTCTCTGACATCACTGTGCTTGGTGCTGGCAACATTCTCCCTGAGGATCCTCTGGTTCTTGTAGTCAGTATGTTTTTTTCCATCAGAGGCAGTAATTTGGGACATACCCACCTAGAAGGTTCCACATTCAGGTGTTCCACACCTTCAGAAAATCTGAGTCTTTGGGAGTTCAACCTCTCCCTCCAATTTCCTTATTTTTTTTTTAACAGTATCACAAGGATATTGTGAAGGTTCATCCTCATCCTGTGTTTTGATCTACAGACAGATTGGGAGCAATTCAATTTTTAAATGTATTTTTAAATGTCTGCTTTCCCTGATCCACCTTAGAGCTGTGGTCTGTGGCTGGCTGATTTACCTTCATGTGTCCCAGTTGCCTTAAGAACAACTGTGAAAGCATTTGAATAATCACAACAGTCCAGGAGCTCCAGTTTTATGCATAAGGAAGCCAAAAAAAGCACTGGACCACCTGGGACCTCCTGTGTGGATCATATCCCTGTGCTTTGGACACTGTTGTCATCTCAGGTGGGATTCACCTCATCTAATCTACAAGTCTGATCCTCCTATTTCTCATTAAAGCTCAGCTCCTGAAGTTATCTGAGCACATCAGAATATCAGATTTCAGTTTTTCCTGTGAAAGTAGTGGTTTGCATTTAAAAAATTGCAAGCAGTAAATCCTAAATGTGAGGAAACACCGGGGACACGCTGTAATTCTGGGAATGAGATTTTAAATTGTGTCTGCTCTTCAAACCAGTATCACGGTTTTTGGGGACTGTGGTGTTTGGTGAGGGTGTAGTGAGAAATTTTGGATGCTGAGACAAATTTTCACTGCTCTGTGAGTATAACAATGATGTAGTGTGAGAATTAGCTTTTCCAGACTCTAATATCTGTCAGTGTTTACTGGTCGATCTATGATCCTTCCATCATCTTTGGAAAGTTAAGGACCCTGATAAAATATCCATTAAAGTCAGAGTTGTTTTGTACACGGCCCCAGGCACTGGATGAGATCCAGCCTAAATACTCAATCTACATTTTCATGAGTCATTGCAGGAGCAGGGCACACACTATGACAGGTACAATTGCCAGTTTCAGTGGGAATTTTGCTGCCTCCACTCTGACTCCAGCCCGGTCAATCTACATTTCCATTATGGACAAGGCTGATTTTATATTCCTATGGCACTCTGCTCAAATATATGTGGACACAGAGTAGTTATAAAGCATTTTCCAATGACCTGGGCCTTGATATTAAAGCATGTATGGCTCATGCATCTGCTCTTTTGTAAATCTGCTGGTGCTTCCACACAGCCTGCGTAAGGAGCAGGAAAGACACAGAAACATCTGGTTGGAGTTTTAAGCAGCTTGTAAGATGAATTCAGCACCTGGGTTTCCTGCAGTTAGTCAGCTCTTGTCTCCTCAGTATGGGTGAGAAATGGAGAAATACAGCACTCCTTGGGATCCCTGTTCTCCTGGCTCCTGGTGGATTGCTCGAGGTAATTCCTGCTGCTGCAAGTGGGAACTGCCTGTGCAAAACCCCTGAAGTAAAAAGGGGAATAGCACTCTGAGGGGGGAGAGTTTACTCTGCTAAATCTGCTGGATCCTACAAGAAATCTGGAGAGGAACTGTTTACATGGCTCTGAGTGACAGGATAGGGGGAGATGGCCTCAAACTGATAGAGAGTGGGTTTAGATGATGTAGCTGGAATTCTTCCCTGTGAGGGTGGGCAGGCCCTGGCACAGGTGCCCAGAGCAGCTGTGGCTGCCCCTGGATCCCTGCAGTGTCCAAGGCCAGGTTGGACAGGGCTTGGAGCAATCTGGGATAGTGGAAGGTGCCCATGGTGGGAGGGTGGGAATGATCTTTAAGGTCCTTTCCAGCACAAACCATTCTGTGATCTCTATGATTTCCATAATCTGTGATTTCTGTGAGTGTGGTCCTGCTACACACAGGTTCTGGTGTTTCCATCTTACTATCCCAGGTAATTCCTTGGCACTATCCACTACTGGGCAGTGGTCCTGATAAAAATCACTGTGTCTGGTTCAAAAGTCCCAGTGCTGGGACAGTTTTCTTTCTGCTCCCTTTCCCCCCCCTTCCCCACAACTGGAAAGGATCTCTCTGGTTTTGGTGAACATTACACAGCCAAAAGGAAATCTCTTTTTGCTGGGAGCTCCTGTGAAAGCAGCACAAGGGAATTGGCTGCACAAGGAGGTGCAGAGCAGCTGCATGATGACAAGTTACTTCTGCTTGGTAGCCTTCTCTTTTCCTGCCTGTGTATAAAGTGAAAGACATGAGTTGATATCAAGAGCTAATGTGCCACAGCAAGGAGAAATTCTATTTAAATAAATTCATTTTTAGCCTACTCAGGGAACCCAGAAGTGCCTCCCCTCCTCCCTCTTGTGTTTGTGAGCAGCAGGAGTGAGCTTGTGAGACAAACTGTTAGGCTGTAATAGCATTTTGTTCCTTGCAGCTCTGGAACCAGCCTGCCTAAACACTGTGTGTCATGGCCACAGGAGCAGAATCACTTTGGCTGTGCCCAGAGCACTCTGCACCTCCCTCTAAGGTGTCCAGCAAACTGGCTCAAGACCCAGTGCAGAGCCTCTGGACTCATCAGGAGCCCCCAGTTTTAATCCTTTATGACCTGAAGTCCTTGTATCCCTTTGGGCTCATGTTCCAAAATTCGGGTGGGAAAAGAGCTGTGGTTGCCTGGTGCCTCCCCACCCTGCATGAACAGCACTGGCCTGTGGTAACCTGGACATAATATGTTTTGTCTGATGTAGTTACAATGATCACTGAGCTATTTCTCCCTCTTTTCTGAGTGATTTTGATTATTATGTATAACAGCACATAGTCTCCAGTGGATAAAAGCCTCTAATTCTATTTTATCCAACTCAGAGAGCAATCTCAGCAACTGGCTGTTGCCTGTATTATTCAGCAGCAGCTATGACATGTATGAAGGACTTTGTAATAAATATTTAGTGTTCCTTTAATCTGTCTGTTCTTACATCATGTTCTGCAGATAATCCCCTACTCCAGCATGTACAATTTAATAATTCTTCTTCTGCCAATCTGCTCTTCTCCCTCATCCAGGCACCCCTGCCCACCTGCCCTGGGAATGTGCTTTCCATCAGTCTCTCTTCTGAGCAGTCTTCAAAGTTCTGGGTTTTTGTGACTCTGTCATTTAGAGGAATTTGTCTCTTGTGTGGATTTGTGAGTAACAATAAACTGTTTTGTGCTTAGATCCCAGCATAATGCTGAACCAGAGAAGACATGAAAAGAGTTCTGATCATCTATTAATAGTGTTGCAGTTCTATTTTGAAAAGATCCCCCAAATTCGTGTGTGGTGGCATTAAACACTAACCTCCTTAAAGAACACTTTGTGCACCTTAGTAAGTATCTATTATAGTATATGGGATTTTAATTGCTTTATTATAAAAGAAAGCAATATTCACCCTTTTATGAATTTTGATTTAATGACTTTAGCACATTCATTATTAGTTCATTATGGTTCTGTGGAATTGAGGCCTCCTGAGTTAAAAGGATGTCCCCACACTAAGCTGGCCTCAATTAAATTGTAATCATGTTGTGGTTAATCTCAAGGACTCACTCTATGAGGGCAGGGGTATGAGAGAGAGAGAGGCAGTGGGGGGCACGAGGAAGAAACAGGAATGCAAAGAAGCAGGATTTGTGTTGATGAAAAGCTGTTTAAGTCCACCTCTGACAATGTCCTGGGCTAGAACCTGTAATATTATGGGTCCTTAGCTTGACCCATAATATCACATATTTAAAGCCACAACTAGGGCTTCTTGAAGTAAACACAACACTACTGGTCTTTAGGAATAGAGGAAAATCCTATTTAGGGAGGTTTGGCAAGTTTCTCCTCAAGCCTGGAGCCAGCAAAGGTCCATGGGAACATTCCAGTGACAGATCTCAGTGGGACTGGAGGGCACTGGAGGTACATTCTGCCACTCAGGATTTCACTGGGGCTGTTTGTGTGCAAATGGCAAGAAAAGGGCAGCCCCTTGCAGGGGAAAGTGTTGGAGATGCTGCAGGGCACAGGGCTGTGTGCTGGGAGTGGGACAGCAGCTCTGTGGGCAAGGACAGCTGTAGATCTCTGCCTCGTGCCCCTGCAGCCAGGCTGGGGGCACAAAAAAACCTTCTCCACTTGAGCCTTCCCCTGCCATGCTTGGCCACGGGACCACATTAAGGAAACCAGCAGCTTGGGATGATCTGGAAGAAGATTAGAAATTCAGCTCACAAGTAATTTGGTTGAAATATTCCCTCTTTGATGTTTTGCCATACTGAACAGTATAATAACTCTTCCAGAAGAGCACTCCAAACAGAGCTATTTTGGGATTGCATTTTTTCCTTTAGCTTTTATCCTGTGGTTTTCCTGAATCTTCTTTTTATCTCCCACATTTCACTGAAAACGTCTCAAGCTCTCACCAACTCTTTCTGATGTTTTAAGATCCCTTCAAGCTTAGATCCTGGGTATAAATAAGAGTTCTTGTTCGTAAAGCTGGAGTGCTTTGCAATGACTGTTTGAAAAGCTCTATGTTATATTTTTTTGCTCTACTGTGGAGCCAAATCTGGAATCCATGAGGCCCAAAATTGAGGAGAATGGGGAGAGGCCAGATTCCTGTGTGTTGCAAAGCAAACATTTGTAGTGCTGGGGTCAGGGAAGATTTCCACAACAACTTCCCATTCTGAAGCCAGATCCTGAACAAGAGCAGAATTAAGTGCAATCTTCAATTTTAGTTCATCATCTGATGTCATTTGAGCTAGAAAAATAGTCAAAAGGAAAAAAAAAACCTAAGCCCCAGAGGAGCTAGAATCCTGCTTTCACATAATGTCCTTGTTAATATAAAGCCTGGTGAAAATTGTGAAGAACAGAAATTTTTAGGCTCTAAAAGATGTTTGACTCTGTAAAAGCAGAAGGTAAATTAAGTCTAAAAGGTTAGTTATCAGGAACAGGCCTCACTAGATTTTGTGCCACGTTGTTTAATAATTATGAGCAATAATTACTGTGAGAATATTGGTAATGTCAATATTTCATAAAGTTTTCTCTATTTAAGGAATTAATTGGAAATTGTTGTGTTTCATGAAGTAAAAAGAGCTGTTGGGGGGAAAATGATGTTGTTATGGCAGTGACTTTTGTGTGAGGTTTTACAGCATCTTTTCAGTCTGTCTTCCAGCAATCTTTCAGCATGTCCAGGAACTGCTTAACCTCATCTGGTGGGTGCTACCCCTGCCTGTGCCACGGGCTTGGAACCTGCTGATTTTAAAGGTGCTTTACAACCCAAACCATTTGTGATTCTGTTGGATCTATGTATTCTATGATTTGTTTCAGTGGAGGCCAGCACCTTCCACGTGCCATTGAGTGACCACCAAAGTTCTCCAAAGAGAATTCAGGCTCTCACTCTGTGTGTGTTGGGATGGGTACAGCCTGAACCTCCCATGGGATGGACCTGGAAGAGCAGGTAGAAAAGGAGGTGCTGGTGACAGATGAACACTGTCAAGCACTATCTCTGCTTCTGATTAATTTTCAAAGATGAGTAATTAAATCCCAACAATCTTCCTTCAAAATATGAGGAAGTCATCTTCATCTTTTGTCTTTCCCTGGGCTTCCCTTCCCAAGCATATGCAGACCTGAGTTTTGATCAGGAGTGCACAGCAATTCCTGGAGAGAGATTGTGCTGCCTTTTCCCTCAGTAAGCTTGAGAAAGGTAAAAATTATCGTATTATGGGTGCTTTGGCCATGAAGAGAAAATGATGCTAGATATGAAGAGAAAGAAGTTCCTCTTATCCCTGGGAATTTTTAAGCATTAAATTAATTCCCCTATCTCTTGGTGTGTTAATGGGAAGGCTTTCAGCTCTGTGTTAGACAGAGGCCCGCATTTGCATTTAGATGGAGCTATTTTAAGGACTGTAGTATATACATAGGGGCCTGTATCCCATTTACAATAGAATCTGTAAGATAAAATTAATATCTAGTAAGTGGTTGTTTTTGCAGTTTTGTTATAATCTGAACCCGTAACTGAAGTGCCATAATCTGACATAATAAATACCAGAGTCTTTCACTTGAGAGAGATCTTATCCACCCACAGGAAGAATACTCTCCTTAGCCAGTGAAGTGGTATTATTTTTTCCCTTTCACAAGATAATCACGCAGTGCTGCATCCAGGGTGATTCCTGACAGTGATACCCAGATGCCTTTTCCTTTTACTCACATAAAACAATGTTCTGCCTTGGGAGGAGAAATGTTTTTGCCCCACCACCCAGGGCAGCACAGCAGGGTGGTGGTGGCTGTGAGGGGGACACAGTGCAGGGACTTTAAATCTTGCTTTTTATCTCTGCTTGTCTCTGAGATGGGCTCTCATGGGAATTTCTCATACATGCCAGACTCTGTGCTGGTCATTTGCAAACTGCTGATTTCCAGGAACACCTTTTGAAACTTTGGTTTTGGTAGAACTCTGACCTTGTGAGATCCCACCTAGAGTACTGCATCTAGGCCTGGGGTCCTCTGCACAAGAGAGAAATGGGCCTGTTGGAGAGGCTCCAGAGGAGGCCATGGAGATGCTCCAAGGGCTGGAACCCCTCTGCTCAAGTGGATTAAAACACTTTTCTTTAAAAAGCTGAAATGTCTTATACTGGTGTGACTCTGTGTTTCTTAGGCTAAGTTATATCTCATAATGGGTGTGCATTGAGAATATTTTTAAGGAATTGACTCCAATAGTACATGTTTCTGCAGCATTGAAAGCTCTTTTGACTTTTCTCTAAAAATGAACTTCTGATAAATTTACAAAACTGGTGCAAGAAATTCCCCATACAGCAAGGGAGCGTTGCCTCGTGGAAAACCCTTGTGGGAAAGATTTGGAGTGTTGTAGGACTCTGTGCTCTCTCTCACCAGAAATTACTCATCTGATGGGGAGAAATAAAAACTTATCTCCCAAGAACACATTATCAGCATTCCCAGGAGCTGCACCTGGCAGAGGCCTGCTTGCCAGCTCCTGTTGTTCCTTCTCCTGCTGACAGCTATGAGAGAGCTTCTATTTTAGGGAGGAGCAAGCTCTCCTGTTTCCCAGCCTTTCCAGCTGCCCCATGCCTGCCTGCTGCCTGCTCAGCCCCTGATGAGTGTCTGTGGTCCCAGAGACCAGGTCTGAGATTGAAACTCAAGATCAAAAGCCTATTTATTTTTTTTTCAAGTGAATCCCTATCTATTAAGAATTGGACTAGTGAGCAGTAATCCTCAAGTCTTACATGAAAGATCAAATGAATGGATGGGAAAAGAAAGATAACAGGGGAAAAGCTTGATTTGGACTAGTTTCCCTAACAAGAATGGAAGAATAGTGAGACATGTCAATTTGACTTTTACAGAGCAGGTTAATGCCAGATACTTGTTTATCCTCAGAGATTCCTCAAATCCAGCAGATTTCAGCACTGCCTAATGAAAGCTTAGGGAAGAGCGGGAAATGGAGCATGTACAGTTCAGAGGAGGGGAAGATGCAGATGAAAACAAATGCAAAGTCTCTCCCCTTCATGTTTCAAGTGCCAAATTATGCTTGACATTTCAATTTCCCCAAGGCGTGCTTCCGTAAAATCGTCTTGAACTCTCCTGGAAGTGTTAAGGCTTCCATCAGCTCCTCATGGCATCAGACAGGTCAGGCTGAGCTGTCTGGGGTGTGAAATGCATTCAGTGCAATCGCTCCCTGGGCCAGAAGGCAGCCAAGGGAGCTGCTTTGGTTGGCACGTGGCTCATTTTGTACCTTTTGTGAGAATTCAGGATGTTTATCACTCGTGTGTGGGATGTTTCACACCAGGAGCTCTGCACTGTGTGTCCGTAGCCAGAAGGTCTCGAGTCCTTCGGAGATCTGTAGGAGAAATCTGTAACCACTAAAATTCTCATTAGTTCTCAATGTTCTGATGTTTTTAGGAAGCTTGGAAGCTCGAATTTTTGAACTGTTTTGACCGTGTCCCCAGTGAAAAATACCATGATTAGGGAAATGGCAGAAACAGTGTGTTTTCCCCCAATCTGTTTCATTGATGTTGTTTTTCTTTTTCTTGTTTTCTTCTAAAGGTCAGTGAAATTTTCTGTTGCATAAATTTTATTGACTTTACTCATTGCAGTCAGGCTTGTGAGGGAGACGCTGAGACTCTGGGCACCGTCAGTGCCAGAAAGTCAGAAGAAACCCTCCTCCCACATGAGTGGGAATAATGGTGACCCAGCTTTTGAGAGATCTCACTGAATTGAATTCCTTGAAAAATATACCCTTGGGCTGTGGTTGCTGAGCACTTGAGAACACATATGATTGATGACACAGTCATTAGGAGCATGATTAAGAGCAGCCAGGATTTACATTTACCACCTTGGCCTTTTGCAGTGGCCGAGGCCTGCTCTCAGGCCTGCTCTCAGGCCTGCTCTCAGGACCACCACTGCTGTGCACAATGGGTGTGAGGGGGCCAGGGAGCTGTGATTAATTCAGCTGGCAACATGATGCTGGCTCTCTTCTTTGATTGCTGCTGATGAATAGTATTTTAAAAGCTAAGAATGCATTAAGCACTTTGCTATAGCTCCTCTGCAGTCTGAGGGCCAGCAGCACAGCTGTGCTCCGTTCACAGTGGGTGCAGCTCAAGAACCAAGAGGAAGGAAGTGAGACAGCTTTTAGCTTGACTTGAACTGTGGATTCTGCTTATTTTGGGAAGTGTCTGGGGGCACAGGCACCAGTCTCCCTGTGCTGAGAGCAGGGAGGGAGCTTCTGATGGGGTGCTGGGCCTCAGCAGGATTCACATTCTCCAGTGCTGGCTGCTTTGGCATGTTAAAATAACAAGTTGTTGCTCAAGCAGGTAATTGTGTTCCCTGTTCTTCCTCACACTTTGCTCTTGCTCTGTGCCTGGAAGGCCTTTTCCCTGCTTGCAAAGCTCCCTGCTGCTGTCTAGGGGTGCCAGCCTGGCAGGGTGAGCTCCCTGGCCCCAGGTACTGCAGGCATCCCTGGGCTCATCATGGTGCTGCTTGCAGGGATCTTCTGGGGGCCTTTCCATTATCCAAACTCCCCCCAGATCTGCACAAGCTCCATGCTTAACTCCTGCCTTTGCCAAATTGGGTTGAGATTCTGTCTGGCTGAAACTGTCTGGGGGAAGAGGCAGTGGAGAGCTCAGACTGCCATGCCCTGTGTCCTTGAGGAAGCAGAGCTGTGCCAGGTGGGGAGCAGCAGCTCCACAGGCACAGGGAGCAGGGCAGCATCCATCAAGTCACCTGGGCAGAGAAGTGAGCCACGACTGGATCCCTTTTGGTATAACACAGCAACACTTCTCTAACATCCATTTTTCAGTTCATAGTACTGCCTGCTAATAACAACTAAAACTTTCCTCACAGGACCCCTGACTCAGTGCTCATGCCAGGACTATTGCCCTAATTTGATAGCAGCTATTGAAGGAAATAAAAAGGACAGCTTTGGAGCAGTCTCGTCAGGCAGCATGATGACTCTTGGCAGCAGGAGAACCATTTTGCCTTTCTGGAAACTGCTGGTCAGACCCAGGGTCTCAACAAACAAGGTACCAATTATCTCTTTTCCCTCACAGCTGGCTGCCAGAGCCTCGTGGGAAGGGTCCCCTCAGGTGAGAGGCTCCATCCTCACACCCCAAGGTGTGCCCTGCTTGCTCGCTTCCACCATAAAATCAGAGGGAAGTTTGTGTGTGTGGGAGATGGGGAATTTGCTGCTTGCAGGAAAGAGTGGGATATTGCTTCCCCTGCTTCCCACCTATGCACCCTCCATTCTTTTCAGCTGCAGCATCCTTTGCTCCCTCCAGCCACCCCTCCTGCTCCCCAAGGGTTTCTCTAGACAGGCTGCCTTGGCACAGGACAGCCATGACAAATGGTTCAACTACGGTGATAAATTATGTTCCGTTGCCCAGTCCTTCTGGAAAGTGATTTTAATGTGGATGAAAATAAAAGAGGTTTTGATAGATGCTGGAAATGTCTCCCTTTGGCTGTTAAGAAAAAAATCTGAATGCCTGTAATATTTCTGCCGAGAATTACAATAATTGGTATTTAAATAGTATTCTGAGCAGAGCTGCAATTGCCTAGGAAAGCCAACCCCAGGAGCAAGATCTGTTGTCTTTAAGAGCTCAGCCAGGCTTGGTAACTTAAAAAGAAACTTGAATTATTGGGAATTTAAAACATGCCCTTGCTTTGGCTTGAATGCAACATCAAAGCAGGAGCCTGTGTGTTCCTGAAAAAACAAAGTTTCCCTCCCCTCCCAGCTGCTAAAAGCTGTTTCTCTGCTGATTTTATTAGTGCCACTATCCCAGCATCATCTTCATCTACAAATGTCTTTTTAATGTGCTCACAGGAGGGAGTCAATTTTGCCCTCTCAGAGGAAGAATTACCCACAGCCCAAACAAGAAGTGGCAGTAGGTAAAGAAGGCTGGTGATTTTAGGAGCAGCTCTGTTCGCTTTGGAAGCGGAGGGCACAGTGTTGAGAGGGCCTCTGGCATCCCAGATGGGTTAAATCCATCACACACCTTGTGCTCACCCTGGATCCCATCACCATCATGGTCCTTGTGCTCAGGAGGCACTGCCCAAGCTCTGTCACCTCCCCAGGACACAGCAGCTTCAGATGGATGGTGTTTCCTCCTCTACCTTCTGCTGTCACCTGGTCCTCAGTGCTCAGAAAGCCACTGCTCCTCTGGGACTTCCACCTCCCAAAGGCCCAATCGCTGTTTCATAGAAAGCCACACAAAATTTGTTTTGTAATGACAGAGTTTCTCTTGAGGCCAGCCCCACTATATTTGTATTTGTACAAATATATAAGCAGTACAAAATGTACTGCTGCTGTCTTTCCTGCAACTTGCCAAACCCAACATCCTTTAGTTGTACACCGTGCCCCTGTTTCCCATGAAGATCTAGTACTTATTTCAGACCAACACTGACACTGATTGTCTCATATTTTTTCTCTTCCTACCAAAACCTCCATTACCTGTAAAAGATATATATAATTTAATTAATTAAAATAACATAGATAGTTGTTTGAGAATCCCACATGTGTGACAGTGTGGACATTCCCAAATTAGTGCTTCAGGCACAGTAGATACAGTAGATACTGGAGCTGCTCTAAATTTTGGGTTGTGTTTGCATCCTCTAATTTTAAAGAGCATTTAAAGGTGAGAGGAAAAGTGCTTAACCTCATAGAGGTTAATATATATCAAAAATAGAGGATAATATATGTTGAATATAATACATTATTTATGGATTAAACCTAGTAATTACAAGTTAAATTCATTGCTAGTTCAAATGGAAAATAATTTGACTGAAGACAGTGGAAATTATTAACTCAGGGAAGCAGTTAGTTATCTAACGTTTCCTCTTTAAGGAATAAAGAAATAAACCTCATGTGACATCCACTGCTTTTTTCCCCAGTGTAGTTCTAGTGATTTCTGCAGGGTTATTTCTGGGACTGAAACACTGGAAATGCACAAATGCTTCATTCATGGTGAAGTGGTTTGGATAAACTCAGACTAGAGTCAAGTGAACACACAGAGGGGAAAAAAGCGATAAATAGTCCTGAAGAGGAAATGCCAGTGAAGAGGTTTGTGAAAGCAGGAGCACAAGGCTTCCCAAAGCCATTCAGCTCTAGGAGATGCTTCGGTTTCTCTGAGTGGTGAATCGACCAGAGCCAGGGGCTGCTGCATCCCTTCCCTACTGCTTGCTGAAGGTTAAACACCAACAAGTGCTTGCTGGTCACAGACAGAGGAAAAAAAACCAAGAACAGGAGCATTTCCTGGAACTGTTCAGCAGCTCAGGGGGAGGTGGGGCTGTTGAGGAGGAATGGCAACCAGCCTGTGCTTAAAAATATGAACAGATCTCTTTTCAAATCTGAAAGATTACTGCAGGTATTTCACCATGCACAGTCGTTACCTGATCCCTAACCCACACCTAGAGAAATGTATTTGCATGCCAATGAGAGTCCCAGATTTGGTTCTTGGTAGCTAAAAAGATTGTATTTTTAGATTTTTGGTAGTCCTCGGAGAGCAAGGTGAGCAGCTTGGGAGATTGAATCCCGGAGCCTTGCTGAAGGTGTTTGCAGTTGCCACATCAGGCAGCCCAAGTGTGGCTGGAAACCCCAGGCTCTCTGGTTCTGTCCTTTACCTCCCAATATCTGATGGCTTCAGGCTCCTGAAACTTTCTCCTGGTGGGCATTGCTGCCCATGAGCTCTTATTGACCCAGGCTTCTCCCATTTTGATGTAGAGCATCCTTGTCACAGGGTATCAAGCAAAAAGAGGCAGAAACCCCCACCACCAGCCCCCTGCCCTTTCCTGAGTGCCCTGCCCTGCCCCAGAGCCAAAAGCTGTCACCCAAAGAGGCTTCAGATGCTGGCAGAGCAGGAGGGATCATTCCAACTGAACAGAGCTGTTCACAGAGGTGGGAAGATCCTCTTAGCACTCATTAATTGTAATTTTCAGGATTAATGCAAAAGATTTGGCAGCTTGACAGAAGAGAGTTTTAGCACAGATAATTTGCTGCTTCTGGCTGGAGCCAAGGAAAGGGTCAGTGGCTCTCCCAGCCCCTCCAGCAACAGCTGGAGAGAGGGACAGGAGTAAGCAGGCAGGGAACAGGGGTATAAAACACCTGAGAGGTGACAAGATGCTTCTTACACAAGTCAGTGTAAATATTCATGTGATTTATGAGAGCAGCAGACTTTTCATTGATGATTATATTGAATGGAGGGTTATTTAGAAGCTGAGGGGATCAATACAGCAGCTGGGAGTCAAAGCAGCAGAGGGAAAAGTGTAATTTACAGTGCCAGCTTCAGTGTGAAGTGCTTTCACTGCCCCTGGATCCATATCTATGAGTCCAGCTCCTTCCAGGGCTGTGCAGAGCCCCACTTGGGACAGGTTTGGGGCAGGTGAACTGCTCTGGTGCAGGGGAAGGCCAGCCCTGCACACAGCACCAAACCTTGGTGATGTTCTTCCAGAGATGCAGCTCAGGGCTGGATCATGATTGAAGCTCAAATCACCACCCTCACTGGCATCCTCAGCAGCCTGGCTTTGGGCAGGTGGGGATCAGAGGGCAGGGTGAATGAGCCTTTGGTGAGCAAGTCTGAGGTCTCCAGCTGGTGTGAGGACTTGTCCTACTTTTGGCTGGCATAGAATTCATTATTCCTCTTATGCTGGGTTCAGTGTGAGAATAATTCTGATCACACACTGATCATTTTGTTGTTGCTGAGCTGCTTCCCATAAATCAAGGACTTTTCAGTGCCTCATGCTCTGCCCATGAGAAGATGCACCAGAAGCAGGAGGGAGCATGGCCAGGAGAGCTGACCCAGGCTGGACAGAGAGCTGTTTCCATACCATGAAAAATCATGGCCTGAGAGAGGCTGGGAGGAGCTGCCTGGGACCCCCTGATGCTGCTGGGGGAGGGTCTGGCCATCAAGCAGCAGGTGAACTGAGAATCACTTGTTTCTTTTGCATTTCTCTCTCTTTCTCCCCATTTAATTACAATAATTAATAGTAGTAGTAGTAGTATTTCTACTATTTTATTTTTCTTGGCTTCAATTATTAAACTGTTCTTATCTCAACTAAAAAGTTTTGCCTTTTCCCCCGATTCTCTGCCCCATCCCACTGAGGAGGCAGCTGCATGGTCCTTGATTTCTGGCTGGGGTTAAAGCATGACAGGAGCATTTATCTCCTCCCTGACCCATCCCAGCCCTGCCTGCACCTTTGGAGCCAGGGGAAGATCAGAGAATCATAAAATGGTTTGTGCTGGAAGCAACCTTAAAGCCCAGCTCATTCCAACAAGATCTGTGACAAAGGCTTTATAAATATGATGTCTTTGTGATGGGGAGCAGAAAAAGACAAGGAAAATGATTCGTTGTGTGAAACAGGTTATTGTGAAGCTTTTCACCACTGTCTAGCCAATGTCGATCTTGTGAGTGTTGGGTTTTACTCCCAATCACTCTTTATTACATTTATTCCTTCAGAAGAAATATAACTCAAATATCCCTAATCTTTTTAGCATGGAATTTTAGATTTTAATGGGTTTGTTTTAATTTGCACGTATTCTTGTTAATAATGAAATCTGTTTAACAGGACTTAAACCAAAAAGCCTGTAATGGTAATTCAAAACATAAAACTCCAGTGCATTTCTGTAAGAATTCCCTGTTAATATTCTTAAGGCTCTTCAGTGGGTATTGGTATTAGCAGAAACATCACACAAATTAAAATTAGGCTCTTTGTGAATATTTTAAAATGAATATTCACAGACTCTCCAGCATGAAATTAAATCTAGTTACATTTGATGCTGCTGGTATTTTTTAAGGAAGTATACTTGACTGAAAAAAGATTGTGTTGCCTCTGAACTTATTACTGATAGTTCATTTAATTTATTACAGGCCATTGAACGTAACAATCAAATTTTATATAGCATAGCCTTAGGAGCCAGTGTGAGGTTTTAAATTTGCAGAGATGGAACCTGAGCCAGTAAATCACTGATGGAATTAGGATCAGGGCCTTCCTGCTCTGGCCAGCACTCTTGTGTCTCTTTGCTGGGTGATAAATCTGCCCCACTGCGCTCAGCTGGGTGCTCTAAAATGGGAAATCTGACTTTGGGGATTTGGGGTTGCCCTACAATTGGACCTCTAAGAAATCTTAGACATTTTTTTCCCCCTATTTTTCCTAGTTTAAACCCTGTACTTTGCATTGGGGTCACCTGTTTCACGAGCACATTTGGGCCTTGCAGAGGTTTGTGGCTCCCTGTGTTCTCTTTGTCACCGGCTCTGCTCCACCTGCTGCTGAGGGCTGGTGGAACCACTCCAGCTCCGTGCCTCTTGCTTAACCTGTGCTGGAATTAGCTCCTCTGATGCCAGGGGATGTATAAAGGAACAGTGAGTGGGCAATTGTGTCCTTTCTTCACTTATCTTTGCTGCTTTTTGCTGAATTATTTCCCTATTCTGTTTTTCTCCTGACCATACAGAACTAAGGTCAGCCTTACAAAATCCAGATTACCACCCCCAGGCAGCATGGCAGCAAAGCAGGTGCTTAAAATTAAACATGTGCAAATCCACTGGAAGTCCAGTGGAGTGAAGCATGTAGTAAAATTTAAGCAAATGTGAATTCTGAACAGATAGCTTTAGGAACACACTCTTGGACTGATAAAGTGATGAGGAGACATCCCAATCTGCCACAAGAAAATGCCTCCATGACCCCCTGCCTGTTGCTATCATCACAGGACAGTCAGATTCAAGACCTTTCCCGGTTTATCTCTTTTATTTTGACATTAACACCTTGTGCCTGCCTCTAGGTCCCAGGAATCAGGCAGCACTTTCCATGATATATCCTGGAGCCCTTAAAACACAAGAGTGCAGTGTCATCTTCCTGCTGATGTACACCACCAGAACCTGTCATTCCCTTGATACAGTACAGCAGCAGAATGGTCTCTCTTCAAAATACATCACTTGGGATAGTGGCATTTTGAATTACATGGTGCCAGGATGGCAAGTGTTTGAACCATCCACAAATGTAGACAAGACAGGGTCAAAATATATCTCCAGTTTTCACGTGGGCAGCTGGGCTATCTGAGGTAATAAAAATCACATCAATGTCATTGCCATTTAGACAGCGAGGAAGTGAAATTGGATTAAAGCACTTGAGTAGTTTGGGTTCCTAATTCCCATTTAATCCCCAGCAGATGCAGAGTGGCTGAGGAGGGCACAGGATGCCCACCTACCCCTGCAGAGAGAGGCTGGCCCAGGAGCTCCTGGCAGAGCAGGATGAGATGCACACCCCAGGAGTGCTGGAGGATCAAAGCCAGCAGGAAGGCAGTGGGCTCTGTGTGAATCCACTGCCTGTTTCTCTGCCCTTGGGACACTGCTGACTGCACCTGGGCCAGGATTGCCTGCCTGCACCTGAGGAATGTGCTGCACATTCCCATATTGTTTAAAAAACAAATGGTGAAAGTCTTTGCTCTGTAAGGTCCCAGGGCTGCCCAAAGAGCCCAGCCACACTGGCTTGGTCAGCAAGTCTTTTGAAAATCCTGCTGTTCCTGACAGCTGAAAATCCAGCCATAGTTATGGAAGTGGGGCAGGTCACCCCTTAGCCCCAGATAGAATTAGCACAAGGATAGGTTATTTTCAAATACAGCAGACCAGCTTATTTTGCATAGTCTCCACACAATTTATTGAAATTTCCCAGAATCTCAACCAGGGGGTCACATTAGCAGAAGGAATATTAACCTGGAAACCTCCACAAAAAACTACCATGGCTTTCTTCTATCTATATATTTTTTTCTCTCAATATTGTCACTGGGCAATTTAATTCTCTTCTGGGCACAACAGTCAACCTGTTTTCCAGAAGGGACACATGCCACAGGATTTATTTTATTCCCTTTAAGTAACTATGGCCAGTTGTCATAAATTGAGGAGTGGAAATTGCTCATTCCCTAAGGCTCTCTAACAAATGAGATCAGAAATCCGATGAATATGTCTTGCAGAGCTTTTCAGTTCAATTACAGATGCCCATGTGCTACTGGTAATGCCATGATCAGTTCAAATAGTATCATTGCAGGTGTGAAAGACCTGCAAATTGAAATCTGTTTCACATCAGTATCCAACATGTGACTGGAAAGATTAAAAGAAAAATTTTCAAGGGACAAAGGATGAACAATTAATGAGCCCTGGAGTGGCTCTGTAACAGGTAGCAAAGCAAAACAACTGTAAAAGGAGAAGCCGTCAGAAATGAGCAGTTTGGTGCCAAGTTTCAGGAGGAGATTAGTGGAGAGTTTCACTGGATCCATTAGTGTTTGCGAAGTACTTGTAGACTGGATCAATGAGCATCACAGAAACTCCCAAGAGGAAGTGAATTAAAAGCTTTTTCTTTTTTTTTTTCTTTTTTTTTTTTTGTAGTGGGAAGCAAATAAAGCAGAGCTCACATGCCAGCTGAGACCAAGACAAGGCACTGCATGGATCTCTGGTCAAGTGAGTGCTGCCTGTGCCTGCCTGTGCCAGGGTGAGGTCAGCTGGAGGAGCATGTGGCCATGATAGAACGTGGTGATGGCCAGCAAAGGCTGGAGCAGAGGTTTTTAAGTGACCTTAAGTCAATCTATTTTGAGCTTTGGGTTTTGATCTTTAGTTCTGAGCATTTGGTGGGAGGTGGGCAGTAAACGCTGTGACTTGGTTTTAGTGGAAACAATAAGAAGGTACTAAAATCCTGAGAGCCACCTTAAAGATGCAGCACCAGAGCTTCAAATGAAGCCAGCACAGCAGCACTGAAGCTTCCCTGGTGCTGTTGATTTACACCAGTTGAACATCTGGCTCATACGCTTTGTATTATTAAATACTTCTGCGGTTATTATGTGAACAATTAAGATGCATGGAAATGAAAAAGCAGGCTATGAATTGTGCCTTCCCTGCAATCCAGGAGTAGGAGTTGTTCAGGGAACGCTCTGCTCTGCCTTGTGCTGAAGCTCTGCAGTTTATCTGTGGATTTTTCTAGAAACCAGAAAGTGAAAGGGACCTTGGGAGATTTTCCAGGTTCTTCTTCCTCCAGGGCAGCATCATCACAGAATCACAGAATGGTTTGGGTTGGGCTGGGAGAGACCTTAAACCTCATCTAGTTCAACCCCTGCTCTATAGCCAGGGACACCTTTCACTCTCCCAGGTTGCTCCAAGCCCCCCTGAATCTGGCCTTGAACACTTCCAAGGATGGATGAACTTCAGCCCCTTCAAATTTGCTTGAAATGTTCTTCAAACTCTGCCACTTGAGACCTTGCAGTGTTATCCAAGTGCTGAGCACTGGTGCTGATGTAAGAATCTTTTCCCCAGTCCAGCTGAACCTCTCTGTGCTTGAGCTCTCTTGTCCTGTCCACCAGTGCCCTGGAGCAGAGCACAGTCCCTTCCCCTGCCCAGCAGTCCTTTGTACACAAAGCCTGTCAGTTGGTTTGTCTCTTTTGTGTAACATTCAATCTGGTCAATCATGTTGGAATTCAAAGCTGAGGAAGTCCAGACAAGCCCAAGTAAATGTTAACACTGCAGATTCTTTATTATTTCTTTCCATAAGCCTGATTCCTTTTCATGGTTTGCTGCTGAAGTGTAGAAGTACATCCAGCCATAAGAGAAAAAGATCCATCTTTCAGCATCAGGAGATTAAAGAAATAGAATGAGATAACGTTTTATAAACCTGAAAGGATTTGAAAATCCCTTTCCTGCTATTTCTGGAAAAAAGTCAATTGCAGGGCAAGATTATCTTCATTAATAGTGTGAGAATGAGTGTTGGCTGTAGGTTTTGTTTAACCTGAAAAGCAGCATTCAGCAGCTGGGTTTCCACATCTAAAATAATATCCGGAGAATCAAAAATCCTTTGCCACACATGAAATCATCCTTTGGCTGTGTAATGGAGCTCAGCAGTGCAATGTGAGGGAGAGCAGGATAACCTTTTAACATCCCCACAATCCCCAGGGACTGGCATGTTGCTGATTAACAGATGATTGGCGATTTGAAGTTCCCCAACTTAAAGCTCTGTATGTGTTGCACAAGTCACTGGTTTTATGGAGAGCTTGGGAAAGACATAATTTTTGGCTTTCATCCTGCTTTTCAGACGTGGCATGATGTAAGTGACTGCTCTGAAGTGAAAGCAACTGTTTAGAGAGAGAGAGAGAGCTGAAGCAATGTTGTGGGAACTGCTCTGCAGGGCCTAGCCCATGGTGATGGGAGCCATGCACAACTTCTTCAGGAGGTGTTTGGGACCATGGAGTCACCCAGTCCACCCTCCCTGCTCAGGGATGGAGTTTGGCATGTCTGGAGTGCAGAGCTGGTACCTGGGGTTTGTGTTCATTGGTTCCATCTGGGCTCTGAGCCACAGACTCAACGTGTAACCTCTGCTTCTGTGTCCTCACTGATACGGGCTCAAGGGGAAAACATCCATTTCTGTGCTAAAGACAAGGCTGCAGGTAATTCAATTAACCAAAGTACTGTGGTTGAGTGGAAAAATTAAGAAAAGGACCCAGAAACTGCTGGAGACACCCCTCACAAAGATCGAGACCTTCTCTTGAGGCCATGTAAGGTTCTTTTCCCACTGACCCTTTGGATTCAGCAGGTCTTTCTGGAGGACTTTAATTTATGTCTGGAAGCCAGGCAGCTCTTTTCTGTTCTCCTGCTGAAGGCATCCAACCTTTGGTTGATCTCCTGCCCCAGGAGCTGCTGGGAGAGCCAGGACTGTGTGCAGGAGGAAGGTCTAATTAACAACATCTCCACTCCAAGAATTCACTATTTTCAGGGCACTCCTCCACCTGCCAAGCTGTGCTAATGTTAGCAGTGCATGGCGAGAGGAACTTTAAAACAAGTGCTGGAAAAATCCCAAACCCTGTCCCTGAACAAAATGCCACCAGCTCCCAAAAGACTTGTATGACAGACAGAGAACCCTGTAGCTGTCAGCTCTTCATGCCTTTGGGGGCCTGATTATTATTTTTAAATACTTTATCTCTCTGGTGGTTCTTGTAGCAGTGTCACCTCTACAAGCAAAACATAATGGCAGAGCTGTCTATAATTTTTGGTATAAATAGGATAACTCTAACTTCTGTTGTTATAAAGGCAATAATAATCTGCATTTTATTTACATTTTGTAGGAACAGAAGAGCTGCATCTTGGAAGAAAGGTCTTGCTGCTCTCAGGATGTGCCCCAGCAAGGTGAGCAGATAGGGGTTGGGGCCTTTTCCAAAGTGACAGGGAAGTGAAATTATTGAAATCCAAGCAGAGGCAGAGCAAGGGCTGCAGCACAGCCCTGCCCTCCCCAGTTTCGTCACTCATGCTCGAATCTGTGACATTTCGTGTGCGAAGGGCAAATAAATACAGGAAATCATGTGGAGAGGGAAGATCAGGGAGGCGTGGAGAGCGAAGGAGTGAAGGTTTTGTGAACAGAATCACTGGCTGGGACTGCTTGACAGAATTATACTTCATTACTGACGCTTCACAGCCTTGATTTTCATATTTATTTGTGACTCTTCTTTTTTAAACCATGGGCTCTTTTGACATGAGAGTCATGCTGTGTAAAGCACTATTGATTAGAGTTTCTAATTTCATGCCATTACAGCATGACCATTGGGGAATGAAATGTATTTTATTTTTTCCACCACAGCTATGCCAGCAGTGTTTGGGACGCAGCCATGGCACAGCCTGTCAGCAGCAGGCATTTTCAGCTCAAGATCTTTGCTGCTTGAGCCAAAAGGCGAATTTGCCCAAGGTCTAAGCCTCAGCTCAGAGTATTTTTCCTGGAATTAAAACACATCCAGAGGTTTAGAGGCCAGAGGTTTCCAAAAGGATGGCTGACTTGGGGATTTTCCATTTTTCAGTCAGGGCTGCAAAAGACCATTTTTCCTCCCCCACTATTTTTTCCCCATTTTCAGTCATACCTTCTGTCTTTCCACAATCACTGGTTTGGTGCTCAAAAAGTGAAGGAAATTGTTAAAGGTGTGGGGCCACACCATCTGATGTGATTATGTAATGCACATAATCACCATTAGGTACAAGCTGCAAGAAGGAACCATAACTTATTCTTTTCTGTTTTTTCCTCTCTGATTCTGCTGTGCTTCTTCTCACATGTGGATTTCTCAGTCTCCTCTGAGATGGGCTCCTTTGGAATATTCCCTCATGGGGAGTTCTGTTTATCTCAGTTCTCTGGGTCAGGAATAAAACTCCAAAGCTCGTCAGGATCTTGTTTCTCGTGTTTATTAGGATGTTATCACAAAGCTTGGCAGGTCTCTCCAGACTTTCTGCACAAGTTTAATTCACTACAACCTGGCACATTTTGGCTCTGATGGCACAAAATGGCCCTGAACTACTCAGTTCTTTTATCTTTATACTTATTTTCTTTTATCTTTATACTTATTCTTATCCAATTAGCAATAGACAAGTATATTATTTTTCTTAATGACCCAATGACCCAACACCTGTGTGCTGCACTGTGACATTTTTTATCCAATCACTTACCCAAAAACCTCTAGAAGAAGAAAATGAAGAAGAAAAAAGAAGGAAAAAACACTCTAAATCCTCAGTCTTGTCTTCTGCTCTCTAAACTAAACTAACTTTTTCACCCAGTGACTTAAGAAAACTCTCTAATCTACACACTCACACTTTTAGCTTTTCTAACTTTAACAGTTGTTTTCATGTATCACCATGAAAACATGCCCATAAATTTCATGTCCTATGAAATCCAGTGTTCTCCTGGATCTCAGAGCCAGGCATCAGAGACAAGGGCTCACACTCTGTCTCAGACTCCAGCAGGAACTGACTGTAAACCTGAGGAAGACCTGGAGGACCTGGTGATTTCCACACCTCTGCTGCCTGCAGCCCCCTCCAGACATTTCTATACATTTCCAAAGAGCAGGGAGGTATTGCTGGGAGAGGGAAGTGTGCAGTGAGCTATGCCAGCTTGCAGCAGCAAAAGGAAGGAGGTAGCTGAGAGCTGGATCACAGTGACCTTCCTCCCCTGAGGAGTGAAGCTTCCTGTGGGAACAGAGCCTTTTCCAGGAGATGAAATGAACTTCTTCAGCATTAGCCCTGAGTAAATGCTGGTCCAGCTCATAAAACATCCTGGAGTGCAGAACTGTTTACAGACTTTATTTGTCCTGAGCCTTGTGCTTGGTGAGATCAGAGGCGTTTTTATTACCCAGCTTTGTGCAATATCATTCCAGAAACAAATGCCATGTGCATGTTTTCCATAATGAGGGAATACATTACAGCCCAAAAGGATGGCAGTGTCTAATAGAAATACACTTCTGAAGCACCTGAGGGCCAAGCCCAAGGAAGGGTTTTTCCTTGCTTCTTTTGACACTTTTTACTCTGATTTTTCCTCTCCCTGCAGCTGGGTGCTCCCCACACACAGGGCAAAGAGGCAGGACTGAGCCTTCCCTCCCTGCTGAAGGGCTTTGGTTTTTGGGGAGCAATTCCTGATAATGGGCTTTGGTTTTTGGTTTTTTGTGACATCTGAAACCTCAAAGGACACATAGACACAGGCTCATGCTGACTGAACTGTGGGTAGGCTTCCTTTGCACCTGTTCTGAAAGCAAATGAAAAAATTTGGAAAAGGGAAAAATGGGTGTGATCTATAGCTTTTACTTTTTTTTTAATATATGTAAGCATTTCAGGGTTTGGTGGGTTTTTTTTTTTGTGGACAAGCAGTTCTGCAAAGCACAGCAGATGTCTCAGACTTCAAGATACAAGGGAATGTTTCTCCTCAGTCCACAGATGAAATGGACTGGGCTTTGCTCCAGAGAAGAGAAACGATGAATCCATCACTGAGCATGAACTTAAATGAGCTAATATTGGGTATTTTAGTTCTGATGTATGTGCTAAATGAAGTAATCATTCAGGGTGTAAAAGTCACGTCTTTGGGAAAATGTTATAGAACATTTTTAAATAAATAAAATGTGGCTGAGGCCTGTGGGGCTGCAGCAGCACAGAGCTGGAGCTGGCCCTGGCCATCGCTCCCACACCAGAGCTGTGCCCGAGCTGCAGGAACCACAGACTCCAGAATGGAGTGAAATAGATTGAAAAGGACCTTAAAAGGACCTTAAAGCTCATCTTGTTCCCCCCTGCCACGAGCAGGGACATCTTTCTCTATCCCAGCTTGCCCCAAGCCCTGTCCAAGCTGGCTTTGGACACTTCCAGGGATCCAGGGGCAGCCACAGCTGCTCTGGGCACCCTGTGCCAGGGCCCCACCACTCTCAAGGTCAGAGGAAGATGAGTACACCAGGACTGAGCCCCACAGGGATACTGTGAGTATCCTCTGAGCACACAGTGAGTAAAAACTGCTTAGGGGAAAGAGTTTCCCAAAGCAGTGCCAGTGTCTGGGTACATTTTGTCTGGTCCAGCCCTGCCTCTGCAGCTTTGAGCTGGACGTGCCTCTGCCTTGTGCTGTACATGCCTCCTCCCATTATCTTCCAGCCTGGATTCTTTGCTCCTCAACTACCACTAACCACAATTATACCCTCGAGCAAGAGACAGCAATTGATATTTTATCATTGGGATTTTTTGCCATGACTTTTACACCCACCTGGAGTGAGCAAACTATTACACAAAGTTTCATCCAATTACTTTAAGTGCAGTTGGACACATGGTGCTGAGCACAGCCTCTGTTCAGTGGGAGTGAGGGACAGTCCCTTATCAGCTCGAGGCACCATCATTCATTAAAACATCGTTTGCCTCTCACTGCTGAAGCACAAATCTATAGGATGTCATAATGAGGTGTGCTAATGAAAGATAGAGCAGGATTAACAAAAGGGTCCTCTCCACACTTTACCTGCCTCTTACTACTTTGCACAGTCCCCATCTTTTGTGATCCCCTAGAAATGTTTCACAGGGTGCTGGAATTGAGGCCCACAAATCCAATTAATAGCTGGTGTGGTGTGTGCCCAGAATTGCCATGCACTGCTTACAGAAACACCCGAGTGCAGCAGAGGAGAAAAAGGAAAGTATTGGGCATGCAGGACTGTAAATGAGCCTCCAATCCATCCCAGCCTCTTGTTCTCACTCTGGCCTAGGAAAACCTTTGATAATTAGTTTAGCACCTTTCTCTCATGAGCTGGCTCAACCACCTCTGCCCTTTCAAACCAGTTAGAACCTTATTTTTACTGGAGTTCCAGAGGCTGAGTGGGAAGCAGAGCCCACTTGTTTCCCAGGGTCCCAGCTCCCTGGGCTCAGGCATGCAGGACTCAGGGCTGCTGAAGGGCTGGAAAAGCCATGGCACCGCCCTTTGTGCTCCAAACCCATCCTGAGCACGGCTGGGGAGCAAAGGCAGAGCTGAAATTATGATTGCAAAGCACATTTTTGAATGCCATTCACAAATACAAAAAAAAGAAAAAGAAATTGCTGAAAGTTAAAACTTCAAATAAAAAGTAGGAAAGATGCCTGGCATTGCACGATAACACAGCACTTTATTATTCCTCTTCAATTGTTTGACGTTTATGCCTCTGTTTAGCAAGTCTGTTCGTTATCGTTCTCCAATTAACAGAGACTTTTTTCAGATTATTTTTATGAAATTCTCATTTAATTAGCAATACAGCTGAATCTCAAATGGCAGTTTTAAAAATATCCTTCTACCCATCAAGCAGCCAAATGGTCTTTCTGAATACTTGCAGAATTGTAAATCTTCATTTGTCTGCTAATTATCCCCCATGCTTGGATGATGGGAATGGGAACACCTGACAATCAGGGGTTATTCACTGGACACTTTCATTGAGCATGGTGTGGAAAAATACAGATTTCACTTATTAAAGCCATTTCATGGGCTTTTTTAAAAGTAGAGAACGGGATTTATCAGATGATTTTCAGAATCCACACAATAGAAGGGGAATTAAAATAATAGGACAAATAATAGAAAACAGGTGTGATAGGAGACGTCAGGCATTCTACGAGCACAAAGCAAAATGGGAGGAAATACACTGATAATACAGAAAGGAAAAAAAAGAAACTGAACAGTAAAATGTCATTGAATGGGCCCTCCTGCCATACAGCTGGAGACCATTATGGTATTTAGCAAAGCATACACAAATAAGCTTAAAAATGCATATTTTCCATATATAGGTGGGTGTATGTAGTTTGGGAGGAAAAAAAATAAAAAAAATCCTTTAATCTACCACTGAAGCACTTGCACATTTGCAGGGGAATGTGGCAGCTTTCCAGGGCCCTGCTGTGAGCCCTCCCTGTGCTCTGTGATGCTGCCCCTCTCCAGCCCTTTGGGGCACTCCTGGCCCTGCCTGCTCCCAGCACCATGGGCATGTTGCTTAGTGGGACAAGGGGAAAACTCAGGTTTTCCTAGCCCAGGGCCACTGGGGAAAATATTGAATTTGAGATAAAAGGAGGCAGAGTTGTACAATGGTTTGGGCTGGTAGGGAGCTCAAAGATCATCCAGGTCCAACCACCTGCCATGGGCAGAGACAGCATTTTCTGTTCCAGGTTTTAAACCTAATTCTAGCAGGACATCAGGACACTGCTGCCTGGGCCAGAGGTGAGTTTTGGGTGGTGTTGGTTCTGCCTCTATGGCTTTGCTGTGCTCCTGCTCTCCTTTATATCCCAAAGGTGCTTGGAAGCCCAGAGGTAGGAGGAGGGCAGGTGAATGCCAGTGTGGCCATCTCTGTGATGGACACCAGGCTTGCAATTCCCACCAGCCATCCTCACTGAGTCCCACAAGCTCCTAAAGCTTCCAATCCAGCATTTGGGGGACAGGAGAGAAGGCAGGAATGCTTCTATCCAGGCATTAAAGGAGAGTAATGGAATACTGCTGCTGCCAGGTGAGTGGAGAGGATTCCTCAGAGCCACTTTGGATCTCCAGCTGCAGCAGTACCTCGTTATGAATCTCTATCACTTGTAGTGCAGATGTCTGACATCGCCTCCAGTGACCTTTTCAATATAGTCCAAGTGCTGCAGAGCTGGTCTTTCAAGAGAAATTCAAATCGAATTTACTCAGGCAGAAAGGATTGGCCTGAGGATAGCCCTTGCTACACACTTCGCATTTCTCCTTGTCATTCTCATGGAAATTGGAGTTCTTTATGCACGGTGCTTCTTCCTAAGAACTGCAAATGCAACAACAGGGACAGGCAGGGTTCTAAGGGAGGGTTTGGAGGTGGCAGTGGGAGGATGGAGGTGTGGAGCTGAGCACAACCTGCTGAAAGGTGAGGATGTGACCGTGTGAGCTGGCACACCAAATCAGCTGCTGCACGTGTTAAAAAATGCAACTCGGGATGGAATAGCTGAGATTTGGATAAACTTCAGGTGTAGGGAGAGAAATTCATGGGAGAGAAATTCATTGAGCATTCTGCAAGGTGAGATAGCCAAGGAGCAACATCTGGTGCTAACACTAATGGCCCTGGGGTGAAGTCTCTGCCCTTCTTGGGGCAAAGTTTGTGTGTTTGGGAGGGGGAAATGTTGATGTTTTCATGTGCTTTCCTGGCACAGCATGATCATTTCATACGTTTGTCTGAGGTGCTTTAAAATGTAATTTCTTTGATTAATTTGGTGTCTATATTTTCACTGTTTGTTCACTCCAATTTATGACAAAATTGAACAAAGTGGGTAACAAAATATAGCCCTGTCAGGCTCCTGTCTTCACGGATATAAAGAAAAATGTGAAACTGTCAGGCACACAAATGTGCCAAACCCCAAGGAAAATTATTGCATTCTGCTTGACATTTACTTTAATTTTACAAAATTCTGTAATACCATTATAAATAATAATAATAAAAAGCAGCATGGAAATATTTTTAAGTGTATTTATTTTCATTTGCTAGCTTGGTGATTTATGGGTTTGTTTTATTTTCTTTTTTTCCCCTTCTCAGAAGAGAAAATGAGCACCTTGAGCTTGAGCGCTGCCGACTGCAGGGTGGCTGGAGTTGGGTGTACTGCTCACAGGCAGAAGAAAACCACTTCAAGACATCAAGGTGACTGTTCCTCTTACAGCTGAAGGCAAAGAAAAGTGTATAAAAATAATTAATGGGACGTAGCAAACGGGGCTGGCATCATTTTCATACTGAACTGACAGCATGTGCCATTCACAGGCCCTTTCCACTGTGAATAATGCCATGTAGTGACACAGGAAAAAGCTTATTTATCTGAGAAGTTAAAAAGGCACCAAGTGGACAGCCAGCTTCTGGGCTCCCCAAGAAGATGTTTATATAGGAGAGGTTGCATTTGATGAAGAACTATGTAACCTGGCTGATTTTAGCAAGGCTCTGTTAGTCAGTGAACTCCAGGCCACATTCACCATCCCAAGGGCTGATGCATTGCCTGGGACACAGCTCTTACACACTGAAAACCTCAAAGGGATTTGAGTGGTCAATATTTGTTACCTTTTCCCCTTGTCAACCCCATTGTCTCTCATTTCCGAGGTGCTTGGGTTTCCTTAAGAGCTGTTCTGCATTTGGGGTTGAGTGCTCCTCACTGCCCTCCCTGCTGCTCTCAGGAAGCCTCCTGCTTTAGTCCCAGGGAGCTCAGTGTAAGCAGCTGTGCTTGGGAGAGCTGCCTTGTTTTGGCAGGAGCAGGTTAGAGAGTGTTCTCTGGGTTGGGATATCCATGGGGTTGGTGAGCTCTGCAGCTGAGAAAGTCCTTGCACAGCTTTCCACCTGTACCTGGTGGGGACGTGCACCTTGGCCATGACATTGCATGGGAACGTGTCACAGCTTTGGTGCTGTAAGCCCTGATGTCCTTGGATTGTTCAGCTGGTGGGAACAGGCTTGCTGAGGAGTGGGATGCTTTTACAGGAAAAGGATTTCCTGTTGGGTGAAAGGTTTTGGTGAGCAGACTCTCCCAGATTGTAAGGATTAATTTGTTTTCATCTGTAAAGAATGGCTGCCATTGGGAACTAAACCCTGGGGAAGCAGCGAGGCTCTGTCACCCCAAACATGTCAGGAAGCTCATTCCTGGTGTTTCCAGCAGCATCCCTGTCCTGCTGGCTCAGGGCCCCTCCCTGCTCTACTCCAAGGAGTAGAGCTGCTCCTGTGTGCAAACCACAACCACCTCCTCTCCCTCTGTGGCCACCTCAGCCCCTCGGGGCTGTGCTCTCCAGCCAGCAGGACTCCACTCAACCTCTCCTTTATAAAGCCCTTCTGGGAAGTGAAATGTGCTGCCTGCTCAGGAAAAGGCGTTATAATGGGCAGGTACCTATGGGGGAAGATGGATCACTGAGTCAGAAATCAATCGAGAGCTTGTGATGGTATCATAAATCAGGGGATGCTGAGCGTTAAAGAAACCCAACACTTGATTTATAACTTGGCACAAGCCATTTGTCGCCAGCCAAGATTTTCAAAAAGAGAAACATTTTTGTAAGCTTAATTTAATATTATTTTTGTTCCACTGTGCTAAGTGTTTCCTAGGGTTTATTTTTCCTCCTGCAGATGAAACTGGATTTATGGATAAAAACGGCCAAATGACATCTGAAAATTTTGTTTCCCTTTGAAATTCTTGATGCATCTCAGCATCTCTAGGAGGGCATCTCCTCTCTTGTGTTGCCAGGTGATGTGTCATTAATATATATTGATTTTTTTTTTTAAATGAGGAATTAAGGTACTGTTCTGGTGTGAGGAGTTTTTTTGAGAACTGAAAGCATTAATTCTAAGGTGCTCCAAGCATCAGGCTTGATGCACAGTGCTGTTCCCCAGCGTGCTTACCTTTTTTCTGTTATTGCATAATTAGTTGGATTTTGGACTTGATTTCTTTGGGTTCCTTAAAGCAGGGTGGGAAAGCACAAATGAGTTTTCTGTTTGCCCTGGTGACACTATTTATATAACATGCCTACAGTGGCTGGGCACAGGAACAGCCTCCCCAGGGTCATGGGCACAGCTCTGAGCCTGTCTGAGCTCCTGAAGTGTTTGGATGATGCCTTAAGCACATAGTGGGATTCTTGGGGATATCTTGGAGATGCACTGAGCTAAGAGTTGAACTTGATGATCCTTGTAGGGTCCAACTCAGAGTAACCTGCGGTTCTGAGGTAATTGTGCTTCTTAATTGGAAGTGTTTGTCAGTGCAAAGCATAGTGCACGAGGTCGTGGTGTGCTCAGTTTGCAACTTGTCTCAGACCCACTTGTGGTTCTGGCAAATCTATTCCAGGCCAAGAAAAAAAAATAACAAGCAACAAGAAATAAAAAAAAAGAGTATGGAACTCAAATATCCTCCACTTACAAATAGTGCCTATGGTCCATTTAGCTTCATATACACAAAGTAATATTGTTCATAGGCAAAAATCCCGTGAGCTTCCTGGAATAGAGAGGATCGGTGTTGCTTAGTTACCAGTGGTACGCTGGCATGCTGAGATAAATCAGTACAGCTCCAAATATTAAAGCCTTTAAAATAAAATCAAAGCTGTGTCCACAGTCCCCAGCACTCCCTCTTTACCTTGGAGCACGCGTGGCACTGGAGCTGTGCAGTAGCACGGACACAGTGCCTGCACAGGCTGCTGCTCTGCCTTCTGCTTCTGCCTTCAACTAAAAGTGAGAATAGGCTGAGCCATCCCAAAGGAGAGAGCAGGATGGAGGGGGAGGGCAGCAGGGGTTTGGATGGCTGTGGGGGTGACTTTATCTGCTCATCCCTCCTGTATCCCTATGTCCAGCCTTGGACACACACGTGGCAGCAGCAGCTCTTCTCTTCCAGGGCCTGGGTGAGGTTTGCCCTGGGCAAAATGTTCTGAGCTAGGCCTGAGCAGACCACAGAGCCCTGAGCAGAGCCATGGCATGGCCTGACAGTGTCTGTGAGATATGGGGAGAGGGGAAATATCTATTAAAAAATGCCAGAGCAGCTTGGTTCCCCAGAGAAGTGCCTCAGCTGCCAAGATCGCAGGTCTCTCTTCACCCTGCAGGTGGGACAGTATTGTCCTTGAAGGGGAGGTAGATAACTTTAAATGTTTGAGTCCTGCTCTTAATTAAATAAGAGTGAGAAAATAATATCCCACAGCACAGAAAAGATATAACCCTCTTTGGCTCATTTATTAAAGTGAATAAAACCGGTGGTGATTCCTATATAAATACAACTTATATCATTCGTTGAGACTGATTTTTCTACAGATGGTAGATCCTGCTCTGGAGTCAAATGTTGGCAGTGCCCTGCACCCACAGGCATGGGGTGGGCTGCCTGGATCAGGTCTCTGGGCTTGGAAATCCCAGGGAACAGGAGCTGAGGTTCTGAAATTCGAATGTAAAACAATCAGAGAGCTCGGTTCATGGGTGCAGTGCTGAGATAAGTCACTTACTGGCGCCTGGGAGTGGGTTAAGCTGTCTATATAGACACAGCCCTTGGAATCTGTGTGACAGTAATACCTAGAGAAATCTACCAGGATTAGATCACTTATATTAGATTTGGTAGATATGCATGTACAGCCTCTTCTCCCAAAAGATTGTAATGTAAGTAGACAAGTCAAAATAATGGTGAGAAAAAAAGGCTGTAACTTGACTCCAGCTTGTGGATGGCAAACTAGAGCAGAGCAAGGCTCAGTCACTTGCCCACAGAGACAAAAATATCTGTAGCTGAGCTGGGAACTGAATCCAGATTTTGATAATTCTAGCTCCAGAAGTGCTGGAAGTGCCAGACAAGTTGAGGATGCTGTGTTGATCCTTCCCTTGCACAGATCCCGGGGTCCCTGCCCACAGCAGCTGCCAGAAGCGACTTTTGTGAGGGCTGGTGGCAGCATGGGAGGGTCAAACATCGCTGGTGGGGAGAGAGGCAAGGCTGGAGGCTTGCACACAGCATCTGCAGTGGCAAACACCACCCTGCTGGAGGTGAAACCCCACTGACAGCAGCTGGGCACGAGTTTATCCCCACACACCTCAGGGGCAGCACAGTGCCACCCCTCTGGGCTGTGCACGTGTGGGGTGTGACCTCCAAAGACCAATGCTCCCACTTGCCAAGCAGAGGAGAAAGAGCTGCTGCTATTAATTATTAATGAAATCTCACACACAGCATAAAAGACACAGGCAATTCATTTTGGCAAGTGTAATGAAAAAATTAATTGAATAATCATTCCATGTAAATAGATTTAGATAAGCTCCTTGTCTTTCTTTTTCATTTTTTTTCTCCTTCTCCTCCTTCTCTCTCCCTGCTCACACCTTCCACTTTTCAGTAGAGAAACACTGTGATTAATTGCTTGGAATATTGTTTTAATTGATAGCATCCTGTGGTGAGCAGTGGCTGGGGCCACCAAGTCCCTTGGGTCCAGACACTCTAACCTAGGGGATGCAGGGTAGTATTAGGGAAGAAAAGGCTGTTAAAATTTACTGCTCTTAGGAGTACTTCAAAAGAACCCAAAATGCCTGATTTATAGAGTGTTGTTTTGTTAATGGCTCAGATGCCTGATCCTGTTCATGTCTATGAGTCTTCCCAGTTTTTAGGGGGTTGTTGCCTGGTGGGTGTCCCTGGAACTGGATCCAGGTCCTGCCTGCTTTAGGGACTGTGTGGTGGGGACCACCCCCTGCTCCTGTTTGGGAAATGCTGTCACTGCTCCCCAAGGCTGCTCAGGTGCCTCATGCCTTAAACATTCATGTTGGAGTGGGAGGAAGCATGACAAGCCTTCCAGATTTCTCTTTTCCCGTTAGGGAGTTCTCAATGTTTCCCAGTTAATGAGCCCATATGTGACCCCTGGGCATCCCTGTAAGTTCCCTGCACTGCCAAGAGCTGTGGGAGGGATGTGGAGCAGCCAGGCCAGGGCAGCCCTTCCCAGCAAGGATCCAAACCCAAACAGACACAGGACCAAAGCTCTGAATTCCTCACAAATGTCAGAGCCTGGGGCTGTGCTGTCTCCTGTGAAAGCAGTGAAGAAACCCCTTGTTATGCTGTGCTATGGTTCCCACCTCCCATCAGAAGCAGTCTGGCTTTTTCCCTCTTGTGTGTTTCACTGAAAAATGCTTCCCATTAAATTTTATCTCCCACAATCTTCTTTGGGGTCTCCAGCTCTAATTCCCTAACATGGAGTGTTTGTAAAGATAGAAACCTTTTTTACCTTTAGCCATGAAATTTCTCCATTCTCATTACTCTGCAAAGTGGCATAAATGTAAGGAAGAGCCAGGAGAGAATATCTTATTAGAGGAAATTCCTATGGCTGTAAAAATGAACAATCAAAACTACACACCAAAATAACCAATGCCCCAAACCACCTTTCTCCCCTCCTGTGTAGGGCCCTGAGTTCTCACAGATGCAGGGAACGTGTTCATCTTGTGCTGACCCTGTTTAGTACCAGCACAGGCTCAGCAGGACACATCTACCTTCTGGATTTTGAAGTTTAAAATGACCAAATTCCTCGAGCTGTGATCTGCCCCATCTTTAAGATGATGTAGCCAAATTTCAACTCTTATCTCTGCAGATTTTCCAGGAGTATTACACCAGCATTTCCTGAAGACATATTGCCCTTTGACCTTGTGTCTTTTTCAGCTCCCCATCTCACCTGCCAGCAAATTTCCAGCTTTCTTGTTCCCTATAGCTACAACTATGTTCAAACAGTGTCTTATCATTCAATCAACCTACACTGAACCAGCCAGCTGCCTGGGAGAGAGACTGCTCTTATGGCTTTTCACACTTACTCAGCTGCTGCCTCACTCTGCAAAACAAAACAGAAAGGGGAGAAATAGAAACTGCCTGCTGAAATGAAGCAACTGCTCTGCTGCTGCTTGTCGTGCCTGTAGTTTCCATGAGTTTCCATGCCTGGAGTTTCTGAATTTCTTTTGCTCTAAATGACAGCTGAGTGTGTAACTGCCCCCTGAAAGAGCCCAGCTTATTTCTGCCTTGGCATCTAACCAAAGTGAACTTTGTGGGCCATGCACCCAAGGCAGCTCAGTTGGGTGTTGGAGATGAGAAAGAGGAGCTGGCTCCTCCACAGGTCTGGTTAAATACCTGTAACTCCTCTCTGGGATATTTATTTCAACTCCCAGATAGGTGTACAATTGCAACATTCATAGTGTGAGTCAAGCTGAAACAATTAAGCTTGCATCTGGTTTGTGCTCACACACACAGAGCCCTGCCCACCCCTACAGCCACTGCCCAGCTGGGATGAAGATGCTTTGAGGGTTGGAGCAGCCCAGTTTCTCAACAGGATTTAATGAGCAGGTCCCTTTCTCAGGGATTTTATAACCTGGGTCTCTAATTCCCAGTGGGCTGAAGTTCTGTGTGTAATTGTGTGATTCAGCACAAAATCAGCAAAACTTAGTTGCTGGAGGGTTTTTTTCCTCCCTTTGAATACCCCTTAGTGTCCAGGCCCTGGTGAGGCCATCTCACACTCATTACCTGCTGGGGTTTGGGGCTTCAAATGCCTGTGGAAGGGGTTAAAAGTCCCTGGCCCACAGCAAAACCAGGATATTTACTTGGGCTGGTGCTCAGCAGTGTCCAAGCACGATCTTCTTCCCACAATCAAAGTCTTGGGACTCATTTGTTCCAATTACACCAGTAACTCCAGATGAAAACCAGCAGAAACACACCAGTATAAACCAGGGTCAAAGGTGAGATGACAGTCTGCTCTTACTGACACTGCAGTTCTTTTTCCACTGATGTTTTATTGCCCTCTGGTATAAATCAGGTCTTTCATGGTTTTTAAGATTTGGTTCCCTGTGACTGCCCTCTGCTAAAGTGTCTCTTCTCAGGTTTCAGGGCTCTGTTTTGACGTTTAATTAAAAAGAGAGTGAGTAATCTATTAACAATGTAACATTGTTCTTTTTATTTTTTCTTTCTTTTCTTTCTGGTTTTTTTCTTCTCTCCTCCTCCCTGCAGAAGAGCCAACTGAGCCTAATCCCATTTTCCCTAGGACCTGGCAGCCATTCAGGACTGCTTCTATTGGATTTATGTGGAATTTGGTCACCTGTGGCTTCAGGCAGCCCAAATCTCTCAGGATGTGCAGGACAGGTGAGGCAGGGCCAGGCACTCGTGGATCCCACCCAGGGGAGAGCGATGCCTTTGGGAATCAACTCTTGCACATCCCCAGGGAAGGACAGTGGGAAAGGAGAATTCTGTGGGGAAGGGGAAAGAAAGCCTCAAATGTTGGCTGCTGGACAAAGCCTTTTTCTCATGGTAGGAGTGACCCTCACCATGCTGCCATTGTTCCTGCCTGCCTCATCTGTCCCTATGGATCTGGGGCTAACTGTGGCATGTTTAGAAGTGGAACTCAAAAGCCAAGGGTGGCTGTGGTGGTTCTGGCAGTGGCCCAGATCACCTTTATGGACTGAGAGGTGAAAGCACCAAAGCTGTGCTTGGATGGTGCATCCCTGTCTCCTCTCTGTGGTTTGGTCATGGCTTTTAGCAGCTCTGGACTGAATTTGGCAGAACTTCCCTCATCCACCCCTGCAGGGTCAGTCAGGCAGTTTGGCAACTTCTGCTCTGTTTTCCTTTGGGAATTTGCACTTTCTCTTGGAGCTTCCCAGGGTCTGTCCTTGCTTGCAGGAATGCAGAGTGGTCAGTATCTTGCTAGCACAACCCACAGGCTCTCCCAGCTGCTCCTGGGCAGAGCTGCTGGCAGCAGGAGGGCAGGATGCAGGTGTGTGGCTCAGGGGTGTCTGCTGGCAGGAGGGACACGATATTTCTCCAGCACTGATTCCTGGAGGGCCATCTCCCTGACACTGATGGGAGAGGTTTAGCTTCAAATTAATCTGAACTTTGGATCAATGGGGTAAAATCAATGAGTTCAGGATAAGCCAACCTGTAACAGCTACAAGCTGGCTCATTGCACAACAAGATGAGCTTGTTTCAGCTGCCAGAGGTGTGAGAATATGGGAGGCTCTGTGGATGGTGGGGGCCCCTAGACCTGGTCTGGACAGTTGGAGCAAAGAGCTCCCACAGATGGGGCAGGCTGGTTGTTACAACCGTAGAAAAGTTCAGATTGGAATGGACTTAAATGGATTTAATGGACTTAAATGGACTTAAAAAACCCTGCCTTGGGCAGGGACACCTTCCACTAGACCTGGTTGCTCCAAGTCTCATCCAATCTGTCCTTGACTTCCAGGGATGTGTTCCTGTTTCACACGAGGCCTCACGCTGAGGCTCCGCAGTTGGCATCAGTGCCCAAGAGCAGATCTACAGTATGAATGTCCTTCCTGGAGGTATTTCTGCAGATGTGGAAGAAGGACCAACCCAGTTGATTGTGGGGGATTACAGCTATTAACCAGGTTGCCATGGTGAGTAATTAAAATCTTCCCACACGTCCCGCTCCTGCACCGCAGCAGGTGCCCTGCACAGCAGATGTGCACACCACAGGCACAGGAGCAGCTTTTGAGCAGAGGAGAAACCCACAACATGCTTTCACCTCTTCTTCTCTTGGTCAATGAAATGGTCCCTGGCTGCAGCTTAAATAATGCTTTTAATTCTGCTTTGCACAACACAGAGGACCTGCAGGGTACAGGTTGTAATCCATGGATGCTTCCTGTCTTTGAGAGTGTCAGATATTGTTGTGACTGCTGTAAAATGTAGCAGATAATGGCATTAAAGAAATCAAACCTCTGAGGGTGGCTGTGTGCCTTGCCTGGTGCCAGGCAGAGGTCAGGAGCTGTTGGCTCTGCAGAGCAGACTCAGTTACATGAGGAGGTGTTTAACAGCTCCCAGGTCCTGCAGACTTTCAGTGCTGGGTCTCTTCTGAGGCATAAATTGCATTAAGATTTCCTTCCTCCGCTTTGGGATGTCTGTGGGAAGCCCTGTGGTGAGAGGCATTGAGGTCAGAGCTGGAGCACAGAGCTGCTCTGGAGTCCATCAGCTGAGGGGGTCCACCTGGCCTTGTTTGCAGTGGGAATGGGACATCCAGAGCAGAGCTGAGAAGTGATCACTTCATCCCCAAAGAGAAAACACAAGGGCTGCCATGTCCCACTTTGGGATTTACTGTGACTCATCAGACTGCTTCTTGCTGGGCTTCTCCATTTCAACCCTGAAAAAAATCAAAACTGTGTCTGACTTTGCTTTTGCACTTTGCTTTTTTCCTCCCTGGATTCCTTTGCAGTGCCTTTATTGTAATTATTGAAAGGAGTTAGGAGGAAGCATGGACAATGTCTCCTGTGCTTCTCAAGGAAAATCTTTGTGCTGAAGCTTGTGCAGCCTCTCTGAAGGTCAGGCTGTGGAAATCCGTCTCCAGTGGGCTGGCTCCTGGTGTGGCAGCCAGTGATCCCAGAATTTAGAGAGGAAAGAGCTGGTGGGACCACAGGGAGAAATCCACTGTCCCTTTACTCCAGCTCACCCGTCCTGCTGGGCTGGGGTGAGTCCTTCCAAGGGATTGATTGTCCAAAGAACAAAAGCAAAGCAGGACTAAAGTGCAATAATCATGTGAGAGGAGAGAAACTTGAGAAGCACACCACAGGTTCACTTAACTCCTGCTTGGTCGATAAGCTGCTTATTGAAAGGCATTATTCTTGTGCTCCTGATTCCCAGAAGTGTCGGAGCTGCCTGGAAGGCCATAACCAAACGACTGCCAGCTCGGCTGCCATCGATTTTCACGGAGCAGGACCCAGCCCTGGGTAATAAAGTGTAAAAACACGATTCCCCCAAAAGGAATAGCACAATGGGATGACAAAAGTAGCGACCAGCATGGAGTTGTTTCATATTCCTTTGCTTCCTTGACATCCCCACCCCATTGCGTGGCTGCAGTGCTGATTTAGGGCTACAGGCAGAGAGCCCACACTGGAGGGTGGGCTGATCACCACCCAGAGAGAAAAAATAAGTCAGTGAATGTTTGTTGCATTACTCTGATATTCTGATATTCTACTACTTCAGCTATTCACAGTTTATGAGCAGCTATTTCCTTTTTCACTCTGTTATTTAAAACGAGAGCTCCTGTTAAAGCTGTGTGAAATACAGATTTCCTTTGGATTTACTGCCTAAACAAAACGTAATGCTTTGGATGAACATTTTTTTTTTTCCACCTGGGTGGATGATAAAAATTTAGAGTTACCAAAAATCTCTCATTCAGTGACAAATTAGGTGTTTTGGTTTGGGGAATGGAAGAGAACAGAAGTGACAACAGCTCTGCTTTTAAGTTACATTCAGGTTAATATAAAAGAAAAACGAAACACATTGCACATAGAAAACATTTGAACTGAGCAGTGGGTCAGAGGGTGATGTTCCTGTAGGTGTTGGCATAAACTTTTAGGAAGGGTTCCATCCTTGAGCAGGAGTGGGTGAATACCTGACACTGCAATGCTGCTCCTGGGTCTGGAGTGCTCAGCTCGTGGAAAACATGGACCTGCCGGCTCTAGAGGAGGCCATGGAGCTGCTCCAAGGGCTGGGAGAGCTGGGGGTGCTCACCTGGAGAGGAGGAGGCTCTGGGGAGACCTCACAGCAGCCTTTCAGAATTTAATCAGGGCTCATGAAAGAGCAGGGAAAGTGACTTTTTGCAAGGGTAGATAGCAATAGGACATGAGGGAATACTTTTAAACTAAGAGATGGGAGATTTAGATTAGATGTTGGGAAGAAATTCTTCACTGTGAGGATGCTGAGGACCCTGGCACAGGTGCCCAGAGAAGCTGTGGCTGTCCCTGGATCCCTGGAAGTGCCCAAGGCCAGGCTGGACAGGACTTGGAACATCCTGGTCTGGTGGAAGATGTCCCTGAACATCCAAAGCAGGGGGTGAGTATGAGATATCTTTAAGGTCCCTTTCAAGCCAGACCATTCCATGATTCTGTGACTCTGGATTTGTTGTCTGGCTCTGTCTGAGCTCTGCCTCCCCTGCCCACAGCAGCTCCTGTGTCGAGAGCAGGGTCTTGTGAGTGCTGTATCCACCACAGCCCCTCCTGCCAAAGGCCAAGCCCTCCACAATCACAACAGCAGATTTTTTTCCACATTACTGTATTAAGAAGCTGATGCCAGTAACCCCCATCCTTACAACCTTCCTGGATGTTTGCTCAGCTTCTTGCTTCCCCAGCCATTTAACATCAGGTGTATCCCATCCACATCAGCTGGGACAGCCTGGACTTGATTCTCTTCCCAGGGATGCTTCTGAAAAACACTGCTGGTCCCTTGCCAGCATTGCTGCTTGCAGCATCCTGCTTTACTGGAAATTCAGCGAGACAAAGTGTGGGGAATGGCAGAGCAGGGACTTGAGTGCCTGTCACTGCCTGCAGCAGCACTGAGAGTGCCTCAAACCCCCCTCAGCCACAGCAGCCCCCAGACTCCTGGCTTATTTTTATTTAAGCTGGCTTAAATCAGAAGATCAATGCTGGGAGGTCTCAGCTTCTGGCTTTGCAGTGTTTGGATGGGTGGAGGGAGGGGGTGGCCCCAGCCCTGTCCCCTCCTTGCACCCAAAAGCAGTTGTATGTCCTGAGATCTCGGTGCTGCTGGGGCACATTCATGGCCCCAATCTCTGCCTGCTAGAGGTGGGTGTGGACATCTCCTGAAGGACTTTGGACAGTCCATCCTGTGTCTATAAATGGTTTTGGAGCAGTTAAGTGCATGTGACTTAACCCAAAATCCAGCCAAAGCTGGGAAGCACCGTGCATGCCTTAGGGCCATGGCCTGCCACCCTCATGTTGCTTTTGGGGCATTTTCTTGATGTTCTTTATGATTTTCAGAGCTTCTGTGGGGTCCATCACCCTGAGAAGCCCCAAGGCAGCAGAGCACACGTGCACCTCATTTTTAGCAGTAGCTGAACATCCACAGTCCCTCCTCCTCCTCCTCCCAACAAGGACTCTGGTGATCGAACGCTGTGAGACCTCTTGGTTCACATGGCTTTCTAAATTCCTGAAAATTCTTCAGTCTTCTTCTTTGTTAGAGATGGCACCGACCAGGCGATGTTTTTTCATCCTAAAACCTCACCCCATCCCAGATGGTGCTGCCCATGGCTCAGAAAAAGGTGTCAGGTGGGAGGATGGGCAGGCAGAGAGGCTGAGCAGAATCGTGGTGAATGGAACTCTTCCTCCTCTGTGTCTCTCTCCAGGTTTGTGTCCCACCACCCCCACCTTCCTGGAGACTGGTGTCACCCACAATAGCTTAGTTTTGAAAAGAAGGTGGATAGGTAAAGGAGAGAAGGTATAATTATGGGTGGAATCTGGGAATTTTTTTATCAGATTGTGACACTGTCGAACGCTTTCTGCGCAAAGTATATTGTCAAAAAGGCAGTGATTGTGCTTTTCCCACCACCATTATCAAAGCTCCAGTCAGTCAAATCCTCCCTGTTATTAAATGCTGCTCTGCAAGTCTGCATTGTGAAGCTGAAGGATATAATCACAGGTGCCAGACATGGGGAGAGAGCTGATCCAAAGGTGTGAAAAAAAAGAAAACACAAAGATGAGCTGAATAAAAACACATAAATGAGGTGTAAAAAATCAGATTACAGGGGGCAGAGAAGGTGGGAGTAAAATGAAGCAGAAAAAAATCCATTACTTAGGCTTCTTCCCCTCTTTTTTTTTAATGTAGCAGACACTGGACAAATGCAAGGCAGAGCAGGTGTATTTGTCACTATTTGCCAGCCCTGCTTGAGGTGATTCTGGCACCTCTTGGCTGCTGCATCTGTGGTGGTTTGGCAAAGCCTGGCACCAGCAGCACTCCTGGATGGCTGGTGGGATGTCCATGACTAGACAGCACAGGAATTAGGAAATCAAGTGTTTTGAAATTAAAAATATTAATACAGGCTTAGGCTCCTGGTAGAATATTTCCAGGTTTTTTCTGCCAGAGTGGATTGGCAAAGGGATTAGATCTACCAGAGCTCCTGTTTCAAAGGGAGGGGATGGCTTCAACGTGAAAAAATCTCCTTCTGGTTGTGATGCCAAAAAATCCTTTGGAAACTAACTTTGACTGCTCTAGCCCAGGGGTTTGCTGAAGGGTTTGCTGTCACCCCCCCTGAGCTCACTATTTCAGGGTTTTCAGATCAGCCCTTGTTGGAGTGGGCACATTCCTGCAGAAAATTTCCATTTTAATGAACCTGCATTTTTCAGAAAACTTTGGAGCAGCATTAAACGTGTCCTTTGAAGACAGCTTTGAGAAACCAAATCACCCTGATTTCCTTTAGATGTGGCTACCTCCAGCTGGTTACTCCCACCTCCCTCCATGCTGCCCCTTTTCCTTTTACAAAACCCTCTGTCTTTTACCCAAGAGCTCGGCCACAGCAAAACCAGAGTGAGTTTCCCTGCCCACATCCAGCCTTGTGCAGAGCCTCCCCCAGCACCAGATTACTTACTCTGGCTTAGGCTAAACCTGTTTATAGTCCATGTCAATTAGGACAAAACTGGTAGAAGTGCATCACGCAGCTGTTCTGTGAGAGGTTTGCAAAGTCCTTTGAAAAACAAGGCTCTGAGGTCAACCAGTGTGGCTCCAAAGAGAGAAAGCTGGTTCACAGACACATTCCTGGGTGGGAGATCTATTAGCAGCCAAAGCAATAGGTCACCTTTTCCATGTATAAAATGCCAATAATGTATTAATGGAGCTGGGAGAAGCAATCAGCCCTGCTCGCTGGGCAGGAATGCAGTCATGCTTATAACATAGAAAAACATGGATTTTTTTTGTTCTGCCCCAAGGCACCTTGGAAATTTGGCCCTGTAGAGGTCAATAAGGTTGGGTTGTTTTTTTTTTCTGGATTTTTTCCTGACTCTTCAGAGAGGTAAAGGGAGCTCAGAGAAGGATCTGTGATCTCACTAGAGGAATTTCAGAGTAATGTTTGGCCTGGCCTGTTTTATGCATGAGGACAGGTGAAACGATCATACAGCTTCCTTCTGCCCAGTCCACCCCTTCCTGCAAACATTTTTCTTTTTGTCACTCTGAATTTCAGGGGGTCAGAGCATCACTTGTAAACTGAGCAGCACATGCATTGGGTAGGGCTAATTTTGAACACGGCAGGTCATCTCTCAAGCTAGTGTGACCTTGGTTCAAATTCCACTATATTTCAATTGTTATGGATTTTCAGTGCCTCTTTTCTAAACGGGAACCTCTGAAATGAAATACTGTGAAGTGCTATAGATCTGTTTGCAAGGTTATCACAAAGGCAGGAGGGATGGTTCTGCCTCTGAGAGGATGCACTGCAAAACCTCCAAGGTCCATGAAATACTGACACTCCAGAGAGTGCAGGGGAGGGCAGAGATGTTCTGCCCAGAAATCAGGTGCCACCCTTGGGAGATGGAAGGCAAAGGAGGTGACAGAGAGCAGCTTGTGTTTCCAGCAGCACTGGAAACCAAGCCCTGTGGAAAAGAGTGGAGAACCTGCAAACCTCCAAAGCCCGAGTCACAATAAAGTAATATTCATAGCTGGGATGGATTTTTACTTTTCAAGTGCCAAATGGGATGATATCCAAGTTTGTAATGAAAGGACATAAACCATATGCTCACCACTGACAGAACAAAATGATTGATTTTTTTTTTTTTTTGTCCTGTTCCAAAATATGTTGCTTTGGGGGCATTTTCTTGATGTTATTTGCAGATTCAGCAGGTTGGCTGATGAGGTGAAAATTGTCCAGCTAGTGCTGGCTTGGCAAGATTTACCTGACCTTCTGGGAGATACAGCCAGAGGAATCAGCAGTGTTGACAGTTGTTGGTGGACATCTAAAGCCACATGGTTGAACTATCTGGCACAGCTCAGGCTATAGCCAGGGAGAAAAATATGACAGAGTTTTTGTTTCAGGTGCAAACTTCTGCAATTTAAAACTGAAATCTTATTTTCCTACAAGCAATCTAGAGTTCATTTTGGATCTTTAAGTCTGACTGTCTAGTGGAGAGCAGTAATATTCAGAAACTTTTTTATCTCAGGGTGTCCATGCTTATATACAGAAGTCAGAAGCAGGCAATATTTATGCATTTCCTTTCAGGTGTTTACAGCTGCAGGTCTCAGTAAGAAAGCTCTTCACCAGCTTTAAAAAGAACAATCAAATAGTGTAGCAAGGGCTGATTGCTGCTCCATGGGGAACTGCTGCACACATTATAGACTATCTGCCTCACACAATAATGACAGACAAGTAGATGACCTTTCTATGCTAATGATTTGGCTCCTCAATGAATTCATCCTATGTGAAACAGGAAACTTGTCTTTGCTCAGTGATGGATCATGTCATGGGATCCCAGAGCTTTCGTGTGTTAGTTAATGTTCTGTCAACACAAACCCCTGAGAGATCGTCCCAGATGTTCTGGATGACAATTAAGCTCTCTTGAATAAAAGAGATGGTGCCTAGCAAGTTTCCAGGAGCTGATGCACTTCCTGAAACACAACTGGTCACATCCCCATGGAAATGTTCCCTCTGTCTGCTGCTCAGAGCTCGGAGCACGAGTGCAAGAGCAGGGTTAAAAATCTACAGTAAAATGAACTGGAAAATATTGATCCAATTTAAAGCTGCATTAGGAATGCCCAAATCATTGCATCCTAGCATTAACTAATTTTTAAATATCTGATGGTTTTATCTGCTCTGCTGCACTCCATAATGACAAATAAATGTGTTAGTGCACACAGCTCCTCCACTGCAGATATTTTGCTTCCCTGTACCAAATACAGACCCTGTGCCTGTCCCCACATCCTGCAGTAAAGTGCAGTCTGAGAGTGTGAGTGGGACACAGAGGTTATTTCCAGCAGGATTTGGATGCCCAGCATTGCCCTTTTCCTGCCCAAGGGCTGCTCTCACAAGTGCTGTACACCAGGACAGCATCCCACACCTCCCCAGAGGGAAGCTGATTTAAAGCAATTGAGCCTCAGCCCTGATAATGCAGATTACTCTTGTGTTTACATATGAGTTGAAGATGAAAATCAGGATGAGGGCAGTAGAAGATATTCCTGCCCTCTAGAGTGAGGAAGATCAGGGGCATTTGCTCCTTCTCTGGAAAGCTTGTTAGAGAAATGGGGAGGTGAAGGGCATCCTTATGGCTCTGGCAGGGGATGACACTGGGCTTTATAGGGAGGGCAGCTACTTATGGACCACGGGGGTTTGGGTTTGCTGGTGGAACGGGCTCATGTGCAGCTTTTGTCTCAGTGAACTGCTCAGGAAACATTTTTGACTGAGGGTTTTCAGATGTAATAATTCTTCAGGGCAGTTTGTGACATGTCCTGTGCAAGGGCTGGGTGTTTGCAATTCAGCTTTACAGGGCTGTGACTGGACCCTTGAGTCCCACAGCATCACCCCCACCTCCAGGTTGTTTTAAATTAGGGAGCAATGAATAACAGACTATGAAATTTGGGGTGAATGCTAATTTAGGCTGACTTGTGTGAAGCTTTTATGAATTGCAGACATTTCCCTAATGCCCTGTGGTTTTCCAAATGCTTGTGAGTCACAGCCAACCACTTTCATTCACAAAAATATTTACAAGATTGGGATTTTAACTATTTAATCAGTTCTGTGAGGGCTGGAATGCTGATTTCAGACTGAAGTTGCTGGAGATACTCACACTCATTTCACTGGGATGTGGATCTGGCCTAAATTACTCTAACAGCATGTAATTATATACAAATACAAAAAAAATATGCAAAGGGCATTAACTCAGAACCTTCCAAAATGAAAAGCAAATGCTCAATTAAGATGAAAAAAGACCTGGCCTGAAAATTGCCTGTGAGACCCTCTAGCCAATGTAGTCCTGGCTATGGATGTACCTTTTCCTGAGACACAGGAACATTTTATGTTAGTTCTTTTCCCCTCATCTCCAATAGGATCTGCTGGAAATTGTTCAAAGGGTTTGGACTTGGAAATACAACTCGAGGGAGATGGATTAGCAGGCAGGGGGTTGGTGTGGTCAAAAAAGACAACTTATTTCATTACTCTGTGTATCTGCACACGTGTATCTATAGTATACCAGAGAATTACAGGTATATGCATTTCTGCTCTAGGAGATCCTTTCTCTTGTGTGATTGTACTCATGGAATCACAGAAATCCTTTCTCTTGTGTGATTGTACTCATGGAATCATAGAATGGGTGGGGTTGGAAGAGACCACCAGGATTTTGCAGTTCCACCTCTGCCATGGCAGGGACAGCTCCCACTGTCCCAGGCTGCTCCAGCCCCAATGTCCAGCCTGGCCTTGGGCACTGCAAGGGATCCAGGGGTAGCCCCAGCTGCTCTGGGCACCTGTGCCAGGGCCTGCCCACCCTCACAATAAAGAATTTCTTCCTAACACCAACTCTCATACATCTGACCAGTCCCTATGAGCAGCTGTAACTACAGATTATCAGTAACACCGACTGATACTGATTATTTGCGATTTTTTTTGCTAAAGCAGCATACTCTAAACCTGAGCAGCCAGGTTTGGGTGCTGCTGGTGAGGCAGAGGAGGTGATTTCGGGTGAGGCAGAGGAGGGTACCCTGTGTGAGCCCCAGTGCAGGTGAGCACTGCAGTCCCTGGGCGATGCTGTGGCTCTGGGCACGGGAGGGACTGGGCTGCCTGCCCACAGGAGGGCTTTGGGATGCCTTTGGTGTAATCAGGAATTAATCAGGCCTGACACTCAGTCGCAGACAGCTTAGGGAAGTGCCCTGCTTGGCACTCCAGGCTGTGCAGGGGCTGTTCTCCCCCTCCCCAGGCTCACCTGGCTCATCCCTTTCAGGCAAACAGCGAAATCACGAGCTGCTCTTTATTGAAACCATCGGGCTTGGCTAAAATCTCCGGGCTCAGAGCAAAGCCAGTGACTTCATCCTTGGAGCTGCCTCCACATAACCTTTGCTCCACTGATCTATTAGGAAGCTCCCCGGGAGGGAAAGCCCAGCTGCCAAATAAATCACACATTCCCAGCAGAGAGGTGTGAGGTGCTCAACAGGAACCTGGAAAGAATGAGGTTGGGGATCTTCTGCAGAGATTTTCCAAACTTGTCCAGGCACTGGTTGGGCCAGATCTTCAACATCAGCCCATGGGTGGAAATGCACCAGTCCTGTGGAGTTCTTCTGCTCTTATCCACAGTGAGGATTTGGCCACAGCCTGTGTGTGTGGTGGGTAGAAAAGAGACTATTGTCAACTGCAGGCCTTTTTATTTTTCTTTCTAATTAAAAGCAGATTTATTTTATTTTTTTTTAAACATTTGCAGTGGGAAATTATAATTCAGTTTTAGAATTTCCCATTTAATACTCCCCTAATGCCTGTGAAAAGGTTTGAGTTGCAGGTCACAGTTTGAATCTTTATAGACAACTGGCTGGAGAAGGACCTTGAGAAACACAGGTACAGATTTGCAAAGCTTGGGGCAGGGATGTGGGGAAGAGAAGAACTACAGATTGAACATCTCTGCTGCAAGACAGGGTGGATAAAACCTTCATTTTCCCTTTCCTTTAAAGGTGGCTGCTTGAGCATCAATGGTGCAGGATCCAGGGGTCATGTCAGACACCCGTAATTCAGATTTGGTGGGGTCAGAAGCCAGATTTCCACATGTATCCCCATGTGCTCTCTGCATTGCATCTGCTGGATCTGACAGAGCTTGAAACTCCTCTCCAAGCCCTGTCTTTGTGGTCCAGCTTCAGCAAAGACAGAATCAGCTGTGAGTGTGGCAGCAGCTGCCAGGAGGGGCTGTCCCAGGTCTCCTCTGCAGAGGACAGAGCGTGGGTGTAAATCCCTGCTGTGAAAGAGCAAGGGCTTGGCTGGAATCACAGGGCTTGGTTTACATCTGTCTCCTCCTGAGAGGAGACTGAGGGAAGAAAAATGAGATGTGAAACTTGTCTTACTTGTGCATCATTCAAGACTTATTTCAGAGGGTTTGGACAGTGAGATGAAGCTTTCAGCCTTGGGGCCTCTGTTTAAACTAGACCAGGTTTCTTTGCATAAAAACACAGGTGTTGCTGGATTTGGTTTCTGGTCCAGGTTTTTCCCCTTGAAGACTTGCAATCTCCAGCTACTTCAGAAGAAGACACCAAAATGAATGACATGAATTCCTGGGCTTTATATCCTTCATCCCAGCTCCAGTGAAAACTTCTTTATTTTTGTATCAAAAATGAGAAAACCTCCCATCTTCCACAATTTTCACTGACTCATATTCTTCATCTCTATGAACTGTCACTCTTAAAAAGTCTCCCATCCTCTGGGCTTTCTCCGTGCCTGGTTTTGCTCACTTTTCTGTGAGCCCCAAATTATCTGTGGGCTTGCATTTAATGCTCCAAGGGCAGGCATTGGAGCATTTCTTGCTGTAATGCAGAAACACCTATCTGAAGTCTTTGGGGAACAAGGGGAAGGGAAGCTTTAGCTGTACTGCTGAACATAAGGAAGATTAGTAGTTAGCTGGGCAGGTCAACACCACCTTTGTCTCGGTGTCAGGGGTTTGATGTTGGAGATACAACCTCGCCCACGGCTCTGGGCTGCCCCAGGTGACACCAAATCCACCTGAGAGGGCCCATCTGCTCTGGAGCAGCCTGCAGCTGTGTGCCACAGCTGTGTCACAGCAGCCAGGCACAGACCCAGGCACACCCTGGCAGCCAAAGCCCTGACTTCTGCTGCTCTGCCTTTCCAGGCTGCAGCACAAAGCTCCCCATTTATGTGCTGCGGCCGTGCTGTCAAGGTATAAGTAATCACTTTCATACTTACTGAGCTGCATGGTCACCAAGGTGTAATATCTGATGGGCAACAGATGTCTGCTTTCTTCCAGGGTTTACAGCCTTGTATTATTGCTGTTATTTGCTCTGGCTCCGTGCTGCCGGGGAGTGCAGGAGGGGGAAGGTACTGATGCTGCCTGCTGAATGAATGGCACCTCCAGTCTTCCTTTTGCTTTGGGGGGGTCTGTTTTAAGTGCTGAATAAAACCCAGCGCTCACAGATTCAGTTTCTCTCCTCAGAAATGAAATCGTGTCCCCTGCAGTGGAAATTCCTGGTTTATTCAGATTGCCTTTACCCAAACACAGCTGTGTTCAGCTAAGGGAGACTTGTTGCATTTCTCAAACGTCCCTGTGCCTGCACAACACTGCTGAAGATAAAATAACCTGGGAATAAGAAGGGGACTGTGCCTCGTGAGGGAGCCTCTCATGAATATGACACAATTGACCATTGCATGAGCTGTCTGTGTTCAGGACTGAGGGGAGAAGTGCCTCCCATGCTGCCAGCAGCACTTCAGGCACAGTGTCCTGCTTGATCCTGCTTGATGGAGAGAGTCAGCTGCTGCCTCTGACTCTGCTCCAGTGCTGCTGCATCCTTTTTGCTTTTGAAAAACTGTTGTGCAGCCATAAAATTCCACTTCGATACCCTCCAGGAAGCCTGGCTTAATGCCTCATCTGAAGGACATGATATGAACCATTAAAAACAATTTTTAGAAGTCTGGAGATGACCTATGGGGCTCCAGGAGACTGACTCCTGTGCAGCAGCAAGCAGCCACCTCTGAGCACCACCCTGACAGCTCTTGGCACAGCAGTTCTTCCTCTGAGAGGGGACTGGGCTAATCCTGGGCTGCTGCAGGATCTCCCAGGGGAGCTGATGGGCTGCAGGGACAGCCGTGGCTCAGACAGACTAAATTCAATCCAGATCCTGAGCCAAATGCTCAGGAATCTCTGATGAGCACTTTAAACTCTTTGCCCCACGTTTCAGGAGTGCTGAACCCCCTTCTCTGGTATCTTCTGTGCAGAAAAATATATTTGAGCTGTCTGAAGCAGGGAGGCTGGGGAAAGGCTGGGGACATGTGGCCTGTCCTCCCTCACCTCATGTGACATTTGGTGTGATGCAGGCACATCCAGAGACATCCAGCACAACCCCTGGGGACCTGGCTTGGTCCCTTTCCATGGAGTAAAATTAACAGGCAGGCTTTGGCAGCTGCTCTTCCCCACACTGTGGGTGCTGTGGCACCCACCAGGGGCTCAGCTGGGGCTCCTATCTCCCTGTGGAAGGGCTCAGACTCACCTGGCTGCCTCTGCCCCTTCCCAGCCCTACCACCCACAGTGTTACCAGCACTGCCCTGGTGCAAGGGATGAGTCAACATTTCCTGACAGTGCTATATGGCAGCCACAGGCAGTTTATTCTGGCTGGCAGTTGGGCTTTAAAACCCCCAGGAGGCTGGGAGGATGATAAAGGCTGTATCCCCCTCCATGAGTGCATGGCTCAGGCATTACAGCTGGAGCAAGGAAAAGAAATGCCAGCTCAGGGACGTAATTTGGCTCCACGGAAATACCTAAGCCTTGTTGAGCTAATACTTGTGGTAATAGGTATTAAATTGGCTCATGTAGACATGGCCCTGAAGGGCAGGAAAACAACTTCACATCTCCTTTGTAATGTCTCTCTCTTTCCAAGTCAACCCTTTTTCCTACTTCAGGTGTAGTGTCTTTATGGCTGTTTTGGTTTTGCTGAAGCCTGGAGGTGTTCAAGTGCCAGGAGCCATTGCATGTTTGGGAGGGAGACCCACGAGGAAGGGTTTAAAATCTCTGTAAACACAACAGGAAAAGAAAACATTCTCTCATTTTGTAGGGGGTTAAATTCCAGTGGCTGTGGTCCTTGGTGCTCCTCTCTGTGGGGCTCTGTTTGCTGGTAGGACTCACTGCAGAAGTGGCTCCTAAATCACAATAAGAGACCAAAGCATGCACCAACCTCCCTGCTGGTGCTGGGTTACTTCAGCACACCTGGCTATAAAATGCCTAGCCTAATCCACCCTGTGTCTGGAATAGCATCCCAGGGCAGAAAGGAAAAGCTTTGCGCTCTCAGTGGCCAGAGACAGAGTAAGAACCTCCTCCTGGAGCAAAATCTGGTGTTCAGCCTCAAAAAATCTCAGGAAAGAGCTTTTCCTACCCAGTGCATTCATCTTTGCTGCAGTCTGTCAGGGAGAGGCATCCACTGCCTGGCAGGTTGGTCTCAGCCTTCTCCAGAGCAGCAGTACTCTTTATTTTCAAGATGAAAAGGCTTTTATTTGATCTTTCTGAATAACAAGTTCCCGTGTCACAAACTCTTGTCGTTACCCTGGTTAGCTTTGAAAAGCCAAATGCTTTGCCCATTGTCTTTGTAGGTAAAACAAAGGGAAGTGGCATCTTTCTACAACCTGTGAACAAAAGCCTCTGTGAGCTGCTGAGGTGCTGCTCAAGTGGCATCTCAGCTTTCTTGCAAGCCTGGCTGGCTGCTGGCTCAGGAGCTCAGGATCCTGCAGCCTCACATGGGCACTGTCAATAAAATGATGGCAGCAGCAGGGGAGAGCTGCCCCCAGCGTGAGACAGGACATGAGTGTGCCTGTCTCACCGTGCTATTTTGGCATTTTATGTGTCATTTAAAAATGGACTGTTCAGATCCTGTTTCTTCCACTCTCAGCAGCAGAAATGGGCCCCAGCTCCTCTGGTCACATCCAGGGCTGAGTGTGCATCCACATTACAGAGGCATTTGCATCTGGACTCCTGTTGTGGCCAGATTAGAAAGGCTCCAAAGCACGAAAGTGTCTTGGTCTCTCTCCTGGGCTGGGCCTGTTTCCAAGGTAAATGCAAGTGTTTGCAGACAAGCTGTGGAAATGGATGCCTTACCCACTCTGGGGAAGAGGAGAGAGGTCTGGAGAAATGTTGCAAATTCCTGGCTTGAATTCCTGGCTCCTCCTGTCTTTTCCAGGGGCTGTACCCCCAGCAGGACAGCACTGAGTGATTTCAGTGGTGCCTTTACAGCCAGACCAGTGTGTCAGCTATTCTCCCCAGCAGGACTTTATTCCTCCCCATTTTAGGTGACATCTTCCAGAGTGAGCAATGGACTGTGGGAAACCTTGGGCCATTCTGTCTTCACTTGGTGCCTGGAGAGGCTCCCTAGAACAGAGGCTAGACAGAGTTAGAGAATAAAGTGGGTATTTATTAAAAGGCCTTCAAAGGATGCACCTTGGGCAGTACAAAAGCCTACCAGAGGCTGCACCTGAGATGGATGGTGGTCACAAGTTTTTCAGGCAGATATAAGTTTGGTTCATTTGCATATCAGAGGTTAATTGGTCAATTATAGCTTCAGGTAATGAAGTCACATTCCCCCACTTCCCTTCTCCCCCTGATTCACTTGTTTCTGCTTTTCAGGCTTGAGGCTGTGATGATGTCCTTGGTTCCCAGGCCCAGAAGGATTGTTTAGTCTGACCAAAATGTGAAGAAAGCTAACTAGCATTCTACATAAAGTTCAGAGTTGCACAGTAATGCAGTACAGAATCTGCAAAACATAAAAGCTAAAAACTTAAGGCATCACACTGGTGTACTGAAAGAAAACTTGCACACCTGACCTGCCCCTGCTTAAGTTTGCTCCTTGTTATGACAGCAGAGCTCTGGTGGTGACTCAGAGCGAGGATGAAGAATCCCAGGAAAGGTGCAGTTATAATCTGTTCTCCATTAGCACCATCACCAAGGTGCCCCATCCCTTTAATCCCTGTTTCTGGGCTGCTGGACATCACTTTCAGTGCAGGAGAGGAAAAGTCCCACAAGCTCTCCCAAGATGTCACAGAGCCACAGAATGGTTTGGGTTGGAAGGGACCTTAAAGCTCATCTCCTTCCACCCCCTGCCAGGTGCAGGGACACCTTCCCTTATCCCAGGCTGCTCCCAGCCCCATCCAACCTGGCCTTGGAAACTTCCAGGGATGGAGCAGCCACAGCTGTTCCCTGTGCCACGGCCTCTCCACCCTCACAGGGAGGAATTTCTTCCCAATATCCCATCTAACCCTGCCCTCTGGCAGTTCATTCCCTCCTGCCCTGTCACTATCAGCCCATACAAGAAGCCCAGTGCTCAGTCTGTAAGTCCCATTGAGGCACTGGAAGGCTGCACTGAGGAAACTGAAGCAATGTTTTCATAGTTCTTCTCCAAAGAGTTCAGGAGATTCTTTGATCCCTAAAGCTGCAAGACAAATCTTTAGGAGCATTTACTGGGCCAGATATATTCCCTTCCTTTATCTCTTAGCCCTCCATGGCTTGGAGATCACTGCATAGAGGAGGAGCCTTTGTTTGAAAGGTTTTACTCACTTGGGGGTTTTTGGCAGCTCTGCTCAATGTTTTTAGATTGCCATGAGATCCTGGAAGTCGCTCCAGCAGCAACAGGTTTGGGCCCTTCTCCTGCAATAAGGTCTGAACAAATGATCTCTGATGTTAGTGCATATGGCATATCAAAGGCTTTTGCCCCGGTCTGTGAAATATATTCTGGATTAATCTCCCCCTTACCTGTAAACCAGATGAAAAAGCATACACAAACACACCAACTGTTTGATGTTTCTCCTCTGAATCAAAAAGACCTGTCTCCACGGTCCTATTATCTCCTCTTATTAAGTATGTTTTCATGCTGTGCTTTTTTTTTTTTTTGTGCCCACAGTCAATAACAATTTAAATGATACTCTTTGATGACCTTTGTTCACATCATTTATTTCCATCTCTTTATCTGATTTTGCCAACAGGACCTAATTTGAAAGAGGCTGCAGTTCAGCGGCAGGAGGGATTTAAACACTGTTAAGACTGACATTTTCCCTCATCTCACATCCCGTGGGGTACCTGATTGCAAATTTATAATACACCAGAGGTCTTGCCATCAGAAGATACAGTCTTACAGTAACAGCAACTAATTTAAAAAAGATCTCCAGCGCATCAGTGTCTGGGGCTGGTTTACACAGACTAATTAATCCTTATTTGACCTGAATTAACTCTTAATCTGTGTGAAATGAGAGAGCTTTACTGGGATATAGAAAATTTTAAAAGATGGAAAATCCTTTCAGAACAGGAGGTTTCTGCAGCTGAGTGACTTGTGGATTAAAATACTTGTTGGCTGCTGCTGCTGCAGAAAATGAGCCACTTCATCTCTCTCCTTTTCCCACTCCCCTGATACAAACCAGAAAGAAGAGGGGCAGAGGATTTTTTGCCACCAGCAGTTACTGTCCCTTGGTAAGCAGAGCAGCACTGTTGTCCTTGCTGTTTCCTGCTGATACCTTGGGTTTATCAATGACACCAGCAGCCTGGAAGAAGGGAGGAAGCTCATTTTGGTGCTGATCTTGCTGCAGACACCCCCAGGTTACAATCTGCAGGTGACAGGTGGTTTCTCTGCTCCGTGGGAGCAAGAACCCTGGCGAGGGCTGCAGGTGTGAGCAGTGCTGAAGGATCCATGTGGATTCTCTCTCCATGAGCCGGCTCAAAGGTGGGAGATGTGTCCACCCCATTTCTCTGTGATGGGGACTGGGAAACCTGTTCCCCCCTGGGACTTGTACAGATGGAAAAGGCTTGAGCCTCAGGGCGTGGGGGATCAGCCCAGGATCCACCAGTGTCATTCAGCAGGTCTCCAAGCACAGCAAACCTGAGATTTCCTGAGCTGGGAGAGGCCCCAGCAGAGGGAGGTCACTGATGCAGCTGCTGCAGCCCAGGAGGGCTCCAAGGCTCTCCCTGGGGACCGCTGCTGGTCACAGGGGTCACCAGAGATGGGCTTTGGTCACTGTCATTTCCATCCTGGCTGCAATTCAGGTCAGCCTTAAACATTTTTGACGACAAAATTGTTATTCCAGGGTTGTTATTCAGGAAAGAAAAATGAGCTTCCAAGACCTGGTTAAAAAGAAGGAGCTTGTTGGACAGCAGCAGTTGCTGGGAGCTGAAAGAGTCTCTGCTAAGCTCAAGAGGAGCTGAGCCCAAGGGCAGTTCATCAAGAACGAGGCCTAATGAGCATTTATGGGGTCATGGTGTGCCCCAAGGAGGGGGGAAGGAGGCACCAGCACAGACCCCCAGCCCCTGTACAGCAGGACCTTCCTGCCACCCCTGTAGGGCTGCCATGAGTGTTGTCATTATTGCATTAAGTGTCCCTGACCACACTGCAGAGCAGAGCTGGAGGAGGCTTGAGGTAAGCACTTGAAGGTTACCCGGTGCTGCTGGTATCTCTATTTCCAATTACCCCCACTTGTTGGCTTTAAGGTCTTTAGTATGGAAAATAAATCAGTGTGCTGCTCCATCACTCAGTGACAGCCTCAGGAGATCACACGATTATAGGGATGAGGGTCTAGTGACAAAATGTGCACCATTTCCCAGCCAGATCTTTGACCTCGGACTGCATTAATGTTGTGCCATTTTTAGGTCCAATGCCAATCTCTGTCTTGCAGCGTATCATCATTGTAATGCCTGATTTACACTCTGAATTATGGTAATTTATTGTAATAGCATGATTCGAGCTTTTCAGTATTTCCTGTTTTTATTGGCTGTTGCATCCCTTTCCCCAGAGGTTAGTGGGACTTTGGGGGTAGAGGAGGTGAACGAGCCTATAAAATGCTGAAAAGGGCAAAACACAAGAGCATCCTGCTGATCCAGGGGAACACGTGGGAATTGAGAGGTGCTGTTTGTGACATCCCCCGTGCCAGAGTCAGACCTGATGTGCTGTCAGCCTGGGAGAGGAAAGGGCATTTTCAGGGATGGCTGGAGCCACATCCATGAATGTCCAAGTGCAGAGCAGGGCTCTGGGAAGGCTTGCTGTGCCTCACAGTGCCACCTCTCCCCAGCACACAGGAGTTCATGGTGCCAGCACTGCCCCTGAGAGGAGATGAGCCTGTTCCTAGAGGAAATGAGCTTTGGGAATTGGAGTGAGTGCTGATGAGAGAGCAGAAATGTAAAAGGCCAAGATGGAAAGTGCAAATATAATCCTATCTGTTTCTCTCTTTATTGCATTCTGCCCAGAAACACTGCTTCTCCAAGGCAGGATTTGCAGGCATGAGGAAAGAAAATGATAGCTTACAAGTAAAAAAAAAAAAAAGAGAGAGAGAAAGAAAACCCAGAAACACTAAAATAATCCTCTACAACATAAAGCTTTGATAAAAGCAAAGCTGAGCCTGAGGGCGATGCTACTTTTTCACCCTGCTCTCCAGGACTGAGTTTGTTCCAGAGGACCCAGACTTTCCTTTCAGGTTTGGAGTGGGTTATTTATTTTCTTAAGGACTGCCCTCTGGCATTCCTTTTGAAATGAATATTTGTGCCTGGCTCTGGAAAACAACGGCAAAAGCAAGGAGCCAGCTCTTCTAATGGCCCTGCTGCCTTGAAGGGAGCAGCATCTTCAGGGTTTGCTCTCAAGGGCTGGGGAGGCACTGACGAGCTGGGGCTCCAGCCCTGCAAGAAATTTTGAAACTTTTGCTAAAAATGACTTAGACAAGTAGGGATCTAATTCTGCTCCAGAGGGGTGGTGGCTGCTGGTACAAAGTTTTGATGGGAAGCAAGTATAGAAAAATACTATGAATATATATATATATATATATAATGTGTGTGCAAATGTGTGTGTGTGAAATATTTTATATATATTAAATATTTATTTATATATAAAGTATAGAAAATACAGGCTGGGAGAGCTGTCTGAGTTCAGCCTAGAGAAGAGAAGGCTTAGGGAGACCCTAGAGCCCCTTCCAGTGTCTAAAGGAGCTCCAAGAGACCTGGAGAGGGACAAGGGCCTGGAGTGCCAAGACACAGGGAATGGCCCCCACTGCCAGAGGACAGGGATGGGTGGGATATTGGAAGGGAATTCCTCCCTGTGAGGGTGGGCAGGCCCTGGCACAGGGTGCCCAGAGCAGCTGGGGCTGCCCCTGGATCCTTCGAAGTGTCCAGGACCAGGTTGGATGGGGCTTGGAGCAGCCTGGGGTAGGAGAAGATGTCCCTGTCCATGGCAGGGGGTGGAACAAGATGAGCTTTAATGTCCCTTCCAACCCAAACCATTCTGGGATTCTATAAAAAATAAAGAAGCAAGCAGGTGCTGAGGATCTCTGTTCCTGGGAGTGAGGGAAAGGGCTAGAACAGGCTGGGGACACAAAGGGACTGGAGTCATCCAGTACCTCCTTGGGACACTTGTCACACCAGTCAGGAATTACAGCTGCTTGAATTTTGCTGGAAACCAGAGGCAAAAGTGCCAGATGTGCCTGGAGACGTGCTGGTGGTTCTGCTGAGGGGAGGGAGGGGTGCCTCAGCTGGGGCTGCAGCACTGCTGGCCCCAGGCAGCAGATGGAGGCCAGGGTGATGGATGAGCAGTGACATCGAGGGGGACCAGGACATGTATACTGTGCATCCAAGGAACTGCATTTTCAGGTGATTTGTTTTCTCTCCAGCCATCCAGCTCATCTCCTCCGAAGAGTTAATTTATGGTGTTTACCCAAAATGATGGGTCCAGGGCAGAAGATGGGGTGGAGTCTCCTGGTAAAAGGTCTCCCTTCAGCTTTAGCTGCTGGACACACAATTCTTCTTGCTCTGTGTCTGCACCAGGTGTTTTATAACAGGCAAACATCCATCATTTCCAATTAATCCCAAAGGCCATTTCCATTACCCCTTGGTGGAGCTGACTAGAAATAACAAAGTTTCCCAGTGCTGAGCTTCAGTAAAATATTCTGAGTATCTCATAAGAGATGACTTCCTCTTAATACCAGTGAGCACTTTGTACCTCTCAGACGATGTTTTATGTCCTTGTCTCTAATGGGATTGTACTCCCAGAGGCTGAGTTCTTCCCCTGGATTTTCCCAGCAAGCTTGAACTCGACAGTGACACAGTCCTTGGGCTTTAGCTGACATTTTTCTACAAGCTGTGCCCCAAGATACAGCACTGGTAGGAGTTAAGTGCCTCTGAGACTTCTGGCCCTGTGTCAAATCTGGTTCAAACTGCTCACAGCTCATCTCTCCTAATGAGTACAGGTACCTGCAGGCAGCTCCTTTAGAACCTCCCTGGTACCTGGATGAGTTTGGCTTTTAAGGTGTGAAAAAAACATTTTTAAAATGCTCTTTGATCTGATCACACCAAAGCCCCAGATGAAGTTTGTCCTTATAAAGACTCTTCTGCCCTATAAAGTGTATTTTGGGCTTGCACTGTGTAACAGCCTGTCCCAGGAAGGAAAGGCAGCTGAGTGGGGCTGGTGGAATTCGGGGTCTGAGGTTTTCCCACTGATTTCCTCAACAGCTTGAGACAAGTTTCTCTCATTTTGATGTTTATTCACCTTTAGTGTAGCCAGGTCAACGACAGCCAGCTGGGATTTGACAAGGTGTGTGCACAGGTCATACAGGGCCCTGATTTGGGATTTAATGTGAAATGTGTTGGTTCAATACAAACACACCTGGGAGTTGTGATACAGACAGCTTTTCTGTGGGTCCCAACCAAAGCTCAGAGCTGATCTCCAAGCTGGCCAGTCCATATCTAAAGGGTGAGTAATTAAATGCAGTAGATGCATGCTGTGATTTTGGGCTGACAAAATCACTGCCTGCTGCAAGCAAAGCCAAACCAGAGGTGGGCATTCCCAAGTTCTCAGCTTTCCAAGCAGCCTTCAGGAAAACCCTTTGTGTGGTGAGATTTTTATTGCACGTTTTCAATCCCTTCTGCCGATACAGCCAGAAGCGCACACGCTTCCTACACACAATCACCTTCATTAGTTTGATATGCAAATGGTTACTTAGAGATACTTAATATCTGCAGTGAGTGGTTTCAAAGCTCTCCACACAGAGCTCTGCAAAGACATTGTGGATGCCAGGACCTTTGGAAACAGCTCCTTTTAAGCTGACACTCACATTCTGCTTCTGAACTGGGGTTTTGCACAAGTATTTTTAAGTCATTGTTTTAACATTTTCACGCTTGCTTTTCAAGTAGATCATCCTCTGTGATCACAGACAATGGCAACAATTGTTCAGTGGTCTCTTACTCTAATCGAGTCAATTTGCTTTGCTGGGATTTCCCTCTCCCCTGCATTCAGCACTCAGGACCAAACAGAGTGAAGCAGATCTAATTAACTTCTCTCAAGGGTATTGACTGTCTGCAAAGGAAGAGGAAAGCAATGAGGAATACATTATGAGAGCCTGTTCATTGCCAGCTCTCACACAGGAGTCACATCTTCCTCCTGCAAGCCCAAGGTTTACACAAGTTTCCTTATTTGATTGTATTTCCTGTTGCACAGAGGGACCAGGGGCTTTGTGAACTCCTATGGGTTCTGGAAACAGAGTCAAAAGGAAATAAAGCAAAAGTGCTTTGTATAAACAGTGGAAATTAGAAATTTCTAATTAGCCTTTATTCATTAGGAGGATGAGAAATGAAATTTAATGTAGGCCGGTGTGTTATGTTCTCTCCTTTAAGGTACAGAAACTGAGCCTGACTGGAGATCAGATGCTGCCTTCACCTCCCTGGAACACTGTGGGAACAGTGAGGACTTCACAGCCGTGCAAGGCAAGTCCAAAGTTTGGAAAATCACGAAGACACGGGGTCTGGGAGGCAGCTGTGGCCAGGAGCTGTGTGTGGGGAGGCTGGGCTGGCCAGGGTGCCATCACCACCAGTTTAGTACAGAGTGGGACAGGAATTCCCATCCATTTGCCTCTGGCTGTGGCCAAAGACCAAAAATTCCTATCTGCACAAAGAACAACCCCCAGACCCAGTGCCTCAGTTTCCCCAGTGCAAAGAGTGCAGTGAGTAGCGGTGCAGGGACGCTGGAGGCTGTAACCCATGGGTGCTGACCCTCAGTCACACTTCTGTCAGCAGCAGAGACAGCAGCACCCATCTGTGTGCCAGGGGGGTGAGAACATCCCCAGGCAGATGGATCATACCTGAGCCATCAGCACCCCCTGAGGTGGCAGCAGCCTTCATCCCTAAGGGAGAGTTTGCCAGAGAATTCACCACAAAGGTGCCACAGGCATTGTCACCTCGGGCTGATAGGAATTTGTGTTTGTAATTGAAAGTCACCCTCAGCTACTGACACAAACTCAAAAGGACTTTCCAGGTAAGCCTGAAATCCTGGTGGGAATATCTGCTTGCAGGATGTGCAGGTTCCTCCAGCCACAGCAGGGTCACAGGGTCACCTCTGCTTTGGACACCTGGACTTCTCAAGGCAGGGAGAAGCAGAGGGAAGCTGAAATGGGCTTCCTTTGACTCTATGAACTCTATGATCTCTCTCTCCTCCGAGGCATTAGGCAGTCAGTGAGTGCTTCTGACCACTGCACTAGGACGAGATAAATGAGGATGGTGTGTCAGGCTGGCCAAGGTAGTCTGTGAGCATCTGGGAGCTGTTTTCAGATGTCAGAAGTTAACAAGGCACTGGCTCTTCTGCTAAATTGAAATCCTTTCTGAACCTCCCCACTTCTGACACAATCTGTTGATTGTCATCTTTATTACAGCATGTGCAAATAAATACATAACAGCATCTTGTCAAAGTGTATTGCCATTCAAATTGCACCAGTAATCTGGGTGTCTAACACAATCTCAGCTCTCCCTAACAAATACATTTCCCTACCAATTTCTGCAGGATGAGAACCCTGGTCTTGCAATTTATTCAGCAGTAGGGCTGAGAGCAGGGAGAGGATCAGGGGTGGGGAAGGAAGAGGGAATTGTCAGCACCTGCATCAGCACAGCATCAACTCAGATTACAAGAGACATTAAAGGTATAACCAGAGCACAATAACTCTCTTCTGGGCACAGCTGTGAGCAACATCAATGCTCCCAAAATATTTTGCTGGTGCAGCATCACCTGTTAAACAACAGGATGTTCTACAAGCCTTTAAATTCCCTCGTGTCCAGGCTGGGAATGAGGGAGCTGCAGCAGTTGTGCTGCTGTTTGCATTACCTCAGGCTTGTGTGGGCTCTCAGTGCCTCCAGCCCTCTCTGCTCCACTGGGCAATGTCCAGCTCTACAGCCCTGTGGGGCTGTTCCAAAAATAAGATCTGGCTGTTTGCTCAGGCAGTAGAAAAGTCAGAATCACTCACACTGGGATGGAGAGAGGAGTGAAGGACTGGGGTGGCTGCCAGAGCAGAGTTTTTCACTGGGGACTGGTTCAGTGACAGGGCAGATGGGCCCTCCCTGTGCTGTCCTGGAGCCCTGGGCACTGACCAAGGTGGAACTGTCAGCATTGAGCCACCACAACCAGCCCAGAGCAAAACAGAACCAGAGTTTCCTCAAAGGACAAAGGCAAATAGCAACCAATCACCCTCCACTACATTTTCTAAACAAATCCAAAGCATATTTGCCGTCAGCAAAGTGTTTTATGGTTCCCACCTCGCTCCTGCTGGTCTGACAGCATTTGAGCTCAGTCTGCTGAGCTGGCTGTGGTGGGACAGCCCTGGCAGTGAGTGACAAGACAGGCTGAGCTGTGGCCCTGGGATGGCTTAGGAACAGCAGTGACTGGCTCTGGGTTAGAGCTCTGAGAAAAGGCAGATATAATGATGGAGAGGCATGAAGCAGCTGCTGTGTTCCCTTCCTCTCTGCCAGGATGAATTCATGTGCATTAGGAGGAGCAGCTGCTCACACCACCATGTGTGTACACCCTGTTTTGCCTCTGTTCAGAGTGGTGCTACATTAATCTAAGACACCTATAACAGCAATAGGATCTAAATGCAATAATTACCTGTATGCTAAAGTATGCCCTATTTACATTCCAATATATTCAGTTCAATATGTTGTGTCACTGCTCTTAATAAGCAGAGCACAAGGTGGTTTATAGGCCAGGGCTGTGCATTTATCAGCTTTCTGCTGTGGTTATCAATGAAATCATTAAATAATGAACAGATTGGCTCAGCTCTATTAAATGACAATCTCCAGTCCCATACATTCTGTAATTTCTGTTGTGTGCTGGGAGGCTGCATAGTCTCCTCTGTCCACATGCACCAAATCTGGGAGAGCTGCTGAGAGAAGCTGGAGTTTGCTGCATGCCAGAGCAGGGGCTTGGGATTTTTGGATTTGGATTGGAAAGTGTCCTGGACCAAGATTAACAAATCAAATGTGTCCTGGGCCATTTCAGGGCACAAAAGCTGCCATGGAAGGGTCCACATCTGACATATACAAAGCTGATGTGTAAGGTGTGTGTCTGCAGCCTGTGAAATGGGGTGGTGGAAAGGTACATTTTAGAATGCAAAATATTAATTTTTTAGGCCAATCCTACTCCTCAGGAGTCCCATTGACTCCTGCTGAGTGAGAGAGCAGTACCTGGCCTTTGCTGGGCTGGCTTACCTGGACTTGGTGCTGCTGTTAATGTCCTTCAGTGCTTTGTGAAGCTGTTTGGGATGATTTGGCAGGGGTGAAGGTGTTTCTTCAAATGCCAGTCTCCTGATTCCCTGCCTTAGAAAAGCTGCACTAATTAAATTGTAGTCGCCAACAGAGAGGGTATTTTTCCTGGCAGTGAAATGCCTGGATGATCTGAGGGCCCCAGGCAAAGCCGAAGGTGTTTGATCCAGCAAGATGTTAACTGCCAGGAAATATCCCAACAAGACAGTGCTGTAATATGCTTAATAAAACATCCTGGTTTTCCTCTGGCACTGGGCAGGCACAGAGACAACACAAAACTCCTTCCACACCTAACTCAGCTGGGTGGGCAGGAGGCAGGAGCTGCAGGCACTGCACCCCTGGGTGCAGCTGCTCAGACACCTGCATGGACAAGGACATTTCCTTCCAGACAGGCAGCAAGGCAGGCCAGAGGAAAACGGTGATTGCTCAGCCTCTTAACACCTGGAAGTGTGTGAAAGTATTGTTTTCTGGAGCAGAAAATGAGCTGCTCTTGCAATTGGTGTTATTTCTTGTATTTTGCTATCTGCTGTAATAGTTTCAGGGAGAGGGGGTAAGGGGTGTTGCTAATTTTAGAGAGAAAACAAAAAAAGTGCTTTGCAATCTAGCAAGGATTAATGCTGAGTTAGGCTAGGGTGATAATCTCTGTTTTGTAGTGGGACACTACCATGAGACAGGTTTAAGGAACCAGGCTATGACCCCATGGTGAGTTCGAAGGAAAGTTGAATTAACTCAGGCCTGCAAAGGAATTTTCTGTCACTTTGTGGGGAAAAAGGACTTGGATTCAGGCTTTTCCCAAACATCTTCTGTAACTCTCAGACCTCCTCTTTCCTGCCTGTAAAATAAGTCAAAAACTCACTTTATCTCTCCAAGCATTGCTCCCTTCCTCTCTTGGGAGTGCAGACCCCATCAGAGGAGTCTGGTTCTTACACATCCTACAGAGAGCTGAGGAGCTCTGATCTCTCCCTGCATCCTGCATTTCCAGGCTGGAGCCAGACCAGCAGTTCCCTGGGACTGCTTCAGACAATAGCAGTGCTCATGTGAGAGCAGGTTTTATCAACCCACATCATGCCAGAATTAATGGCTGTCTTAATCAAAGCCAGTGAGATCATCACTCTTGGCTTAATTTTTCCTTTTTATTGCCTTTTACATGTAGAAGTAATGATCAGCTGCTGAAATATCTCTAAAGCCAACACTTAAGGACATGTTCAAGTCTCTCAGTCTCCTAATGAATGGCAGTGTCATTTCAGAGGGAATTTTAGCACATTCCTGGACCAATCTCAGCTGCCAAAAGTGTGCAGGAACACAACTGAAAGGTGAGGTGTGAGGCTGGCTCTCACCTGCACTGGTGTTTACCTGGGGGTAGAAGCTGGCTGAGACAGGGGCAGGGTGATTCAGGAGGCTTTGGAGCTGTGGGGATGCTCTGCTCACCACAAGTTGAGCCACTCTCCCTCTCCCTCACCCCTGCCCCTTCCTCGCTCTGTCACTCTCTGGACCCTTGTGAGAGAGCAGGAGACCTCGGGGGCTGTTTATCATTTAATGCTGCATTTCTTGGCTTTCTTCTTTCTGTCTATCTCTCTGCCATTCAGTGCCCCACCTTCAGGGGAACCTTGATGTGTTGTCAAACCCCTCCATGAGATATTTGATTGAAATGTGTCTCGCCTGCCTGGGTAAACCTGGATGCCTGGGAAAGGCTTTTTTTGCTCTGCAAAGAAATGTAACAGCTGCTTTCTTCCACCCTCTGCCTTTCCAGCAGAACACAAATGAATTGCCTAATTTCAAGCAAATTTGATAATGAGGCTGGGGTGTCAAAAGTGATTACATTCCAGGGTATTATGGCATTTTATTTAAGTAGATAGATCATGTTTGGATATTATGTATATTTTTTTCCTTCCAATTTCTCCAAAAGAAGAACAAAAGTATTTTCTCCTTGCTGGCTGCTGGATATTGCTAGGACAAGGCTGCAGCTCATCTCCTGCTCTTGGACCTTCACAGGTCCAGGAGTTTCTGGGACTGTCTGTCACCTGTGCCCTGGCAAGGCAAGGCCAACATCAAAGCAGGTCCAGGACCTGGAGAAACAGCTTCAAAAAGCACTGCCTGGGCCCTGGGGTTTTTTTTCCTGAACATCAGGATCGAGGTGCTATTCTGCAAATGACCTTTGCAACCCACCTGTATGCATTTAAGTTGCTACAGCCACGTGTGGAGCAGTGGTATTAATAATAATACTATTCACACCAGAGTCTCCTGGGCAGCTGAATGACAGGATGAATGTGGATTAATATCCTTAGCCACAAGGGACTGGGAAGGAGCTAGTGGAAGCACAGCTTGTGAAATTAATAATCACCGCGCACTTGGAGGAAAAGGAATTGGATTACAGGGACTCCAAAATTAATAGTATCCTGGGCAAGCAGAGCCTATTGAAATATTCATTGGGTTCAGCTCACCCAAGACAGTGAGAGGTGTGATGCATTCTGTAGCCACGGGCGATGCTGAGCTGCCTTCTGTGGCCGGGGGCTGCTGCTCCCTCCTGCTGAGTGGCACTAATTGGGCAGGGGAGCTGAGGGAGAGCTGTCTGCCCACTGATGAGTGCTCACAGGAGTGCTGATGCCCAGAATAAATAAATAAAGCAGCAAGGGATGCTCTTGGGCTGACACACAGGGAAGCTGGAGGAGAAGGGAGTTAGGGGGGTTGCCACGGGAAGGGTTTCAGCAGGATGCCTCTCTGAGTTCTGGGGGTTCCTGTGTCACTGTGTGGGGTTCTGGGCGCCATGGGGACAGGCAGGGCAGGAGTTTGGTGTGTGAACAGGCTCCTTTCCTCCCAAAAAACACATCCTACCCGTGCCAGTGGGAGAAAATAACTGACCTCACTCCCAGGCACATGAAATCGGTGAGAGAAAGAGCAAACCCACTGTTGTATCCCAGAGGCATTCCCCAAAAGTGACTGTGATATCCCAGGCCCTGCTAAATCCTGCAACAGGGAGGGCAACTTCCAAAAGCCATTTGTGGGGGTGTGTTGTGTGCCTGCTGCTGACTGGGAGGGAACTGGATTCAGTTGGGGGGGATAAATGGCTCCAAATGCTCCTTTCAGGGGCTATGCTGGCCACCAGGCCAGCAACAAATGCTCCTCTTCCTTGCCCCCAAATCCTTATTTCCAGATTGTTTTCATCCATGTGTAGCCAGAGAGCTCTGGGGGGAGTGACCAGTGTTCCCCTTAAAAGTCAGATTTCTGGCAGACCTGGATGTGGCAGGAGGATGCTGTCACTGCCCTGGGGAGGCTCAGCAGGTTGATTTGGGAAAGCAGCCCGTGGCACAAGGCTGCCTGGGGGTGCAGCCTGGCCCCCATCATTCCCCTCCATCCCTCCCTTCCCACAAGGCTGATAGCAGCTCCCACGGACTCTGCTGCCAGGAAAATGAGGGAGATCTCTGCTCCAGAGGCTGCTGGGACCCCCTGAGAAGCAGCTGTGGGCCAGATGCCACCAAATGTCACAGAGGCAGCGTGCTTGACAAAGGAGAGTGTCTGTGGGACAGCAAAGCCAGCACTAAATTAAATTGGTTGTGCTATTGAAGAGGGAGACATTGCCCCTGTGAGAGCATGTCAAAGTCCTGCAAGCTCATGTGAGATGTGCAGTGAGCCTGTAGTGCTGCCAGCACACTGAATTACTCCTTGAGTGGGTATTTGAAAGGGTAAATCACCACAGGGGATCGTTATTTAATCAGTTTGGATTAAAGATTCCCCAGAAATACAATATTGTGCATTTTAAAAATGTGTATGTCCTAGCAGTGTGTTTCCCACAGCTCTGCTCTGCTTCCAGGAAATCAGTGATGTTTGACTTCATTCTGCCTGAAGGTAGCCAGAGCATCTGGGTTAAAACCTGACCTGTGATGTGCAGCCCCCTCCCCTTTCCCAGAGAGGATCTGCTGGCACAGCCAGAGATGTTGCATTGCAGCTGTGAGGGCTAAACATGAACAGTTCTGCAAAGACACATCTCCTGTTTGTCCACCCAGCCTCCCAAATGGAATTAAACCCACATGAATTTGCCAGGTTACAGCTCTCCGTGGCCGCAAGCTGAAAAATGGGATTTTTTTTTTTTGTTGTTGTGTTTGTAGCAGGGGAAAGAAATTCTGGATGTAATCCAGTGCATGCTTAAAATCTGCAGGAGCCTTTCTAGGGAAGGCAGGTGTGTGCTGGTCCTGCTGAAGGTATCTCAGGAGGCATCATGAATCCAATGAGCTCCTGCTGAGAGCTGGGGTGACAAGAACCTTAAGGGACCTGGGGTGATGTCCAGGGGGTGCCTGCTCCTGGGGTTTTTTGATATGGATGGTTTAAAAAAAGGTACCTTAATGAGATTTATGAGGCTGATTTAAAACACAAAAGTTGCCTTGCCAACAAGACACCTGTCTGCTACACAAAAAATATGATGATGAAGGGATGACAGCTTTGTATCCATACGCTTTCATCCCAAGGTGCCTTCATGCAGCTGCTAAATATTCAATTTATATTAACTTCCAGCCTTGGATGTTTTCAGTAGGTGAAGATGCAGCAAGCCCTTTGCCCCACATGGGTGAGGTGGAACTTGGGGCAGACACAAAGCCCAGGCAGCTGCTCCCCAGCTCCTCTGACACTCTCCTGGACACTCTTTAAGCACCAGAAGGTGCCATAGGGTCTTCCCAGACTCTTCTCCAGGCTGAGCCACCCCCACTGTCTCAGGTGTCACTGCACGGGTCCTAGGGCTTGGACTGGAGCTGTAGGTGACATGGGTGTGAAACCAGAGCTTCATCTCAGCGGTGGCATTGGCTGAGTGTCCCACACGGTGTCACCCTGCCTGGTGCACCCTACAAACCCCTCGTTTCTGCAATCCCTTTTCAGGTTCCTCCTGCCACGTTTCACATGGCTGCACCCTGTGCCTCTGAGCCCCTGGCCAGGAGCAGCCCACACCTCCAGTGTGAGCGCTGGGGCTGTCCTGCTGCCTCTGATGTCCCCCCTGAGCTGCCCAGCCAGCAGCCCTTCATCCCTGGGGACTCCCACTGACAGTGTGGATGCTTCAGCAGCTCCAACCACCCGCCCAGGAAAGCACTTTGTTCTCTCTGAAGGCAGCTGAGAAAAAAATCTGGGAAAAGGGACCTCTGGGAGACCTTGTAAGATGAAGCCAACATACCAAGCTGCTGAACAATGGTTGACATAGCAGGGCTGCTCTGCTGTCCCTCCCCTGGCTCCTATAGATCACAAACATATGCTCCGTGCACGCCGGCTCCCAGTCTTTCATTTCGCCATGTTTCAGTTCCCGTCTCGCCAATCTTTTTATTCTCCCTGTGACACAGAAGTTAATTTGAGAAAAAGGATAAAGTGTCACATTCTCTTGAGAAATGAACATGTAAATGGCCTGGAAGCAACATAATTTTTCTCTCTCTTTTTCTTTTTCTTCTTCTTCTTTTTTTAATTTTTTTTTTTCCCTTCCCTACCATGAAAGCAGCGTTAAAAATCTGCCCTCCTGATGTGCCCTTTTGGTGGCTGCTTCCCTGGTGCCAGAGAGGATGGATGGGCCATGGGCTGGGGCACAGGGAAAGCCTGGCAGGCTGGGAGCTGCTGGTGCATGGATGGGCAGTGGGAGCACATCCATGGGTGTGTGGATGGATGGGCAGTGGGAGCACATCCATGGGTGTGTGGATGGATGGATGGGCAGTGGGAGCACATCCATGGGTGTGTGGATGGATGGGCAGTGGGAGCACATCCATGGGTGTGTGGATGGATGGGCAGTGGGAGCACATCCATGGGTGTGTGGATGGGCAGTGGGAGCACATCCATGGGTGTGTGGATGGATGGGAGGGCAGCAGGACCAGGCTCCTGGCAGCCCTGGGGTCACTGAGGCTCAGCACATGATGGGGCACTTCCCTCAAACACAGGTGTCCTTGGCATGTGCCTCCTGCCAGCAGGAATATCAGGGAGGAGAAAAAAGAAGGGTTTTTACTGATTGCTTTGGAAGGAAGGTTGTTGGTGTGCAGCGACTTTTGGGAGCGCAGGCACAGATCAGAGGCTCCAATTATACAGAGAAAAATACACAGCTCTAAAAAATAACCCTCCCTTAGAAAGGCTTCAGCGCTGTAACAAAATATTAATGTTTAAAGATATTCCTTCTTAATATTTCAGGAAGCAATTGGAAGTCCCACAGTATATAGTTCATTCTACTTTTTAAATGGAAATATTTAACTTGGAGCAACAGAGCTCACATTGGCTCCAAGATAAACTTTCCTTGGCAGTTGCAGCTTGTGTATAATGCTAAAAGCAGCTCCATCTTTGGGGTGGCATTTTTTTTAGCTCATCTTGGAGAGCCAAGCTCCAAATTAAACTGAGGGCTTGAGCAGCTGCTATTTTGCCAGTGAGTCCAGAAGCTTGTCTGAGGCTGGGGGGAATAAAGGGATGTCTGGAGAGGGAGGCAGGATCCATGCAGAAGGTTGGGCTAATTAAATCTGGAGAAGTCACCAGAGAGCCCAGTGTTTCTGCATATTGTATCTTCAAAGCTTTCCCTTGTGCAGGGCATGATAAGCAGAGGATCATCTTGACACTTTCATCTCCTCCTCAAAGGGTGAGCATTGAGCTAAATAAAGAAATAAATACACATTGATTACATAGGGAGGGTGGGACAGAAATATCTGCTTGTTCAAACAGCTAATGTGTCTCCCAGGGTTCCATAGGCTCCTTCTGCTCATTAATAACCATATTTATTATTATTTTCATTGCTATTATTTTTTAATCCGCCAGTTGATGCAGTATTGCAGGAACTCCTGTTTTCACACATACCCTCTGACATCTACAGCCTGTGCCAGCACTGGCTCATCTCCCCACCTTTGGCAGGAACAGGAAAGTGCAAAAGCAGAGGTGTGCAGGGGCTGTGTCTGGTCGTGTTGCCAAGGGTTGCTGAAGGAAGGGCTGGGTCAGCTTTCCCCAGTGCAGGAGCATCTCTGTTCCAGTGCCAGTGTCTGCCTCCCTTCTGTGCCTGGGAATGCTCAGCTCCAGCAAATTCCTTTAACTGGGAGCACTCAGCATGTCTAAAAGGTCAGACTGGCAGTGCATGAAACTATAGAATTGGAGCGTGATAGGAGAAAAACCTACCAGGGATCCTGCAGTGCCGTGTCCGTGTGAGAGCTCTCAGCACCTGGAGTAGCTCCCCAACAGCCTCCCTGCACTGTGGGAGCATGAGGCTGCTGGCATCCCAAAAACCCCAGGAAACTGGCTGAAACTCTTTGTTTAACAGATCCTCTAGTAACTTTTTTCCCTAAGAGGTGCAGTTGGCAATGGGGATTTTGAGATGGACCCTAAAGCTGCAGGCTTGTCTTTGGAGAGTGTCCCAGGGTGGTGGGTAGGGCAGGGGCTGAGGAAAAGCAAAGCAGAGGCTCCAGAGGGGTTGATTTTGTGCTTAAACACACTGGAATTAACCCCCCACTGATACCTGTAAATTGCTGTGCACTCTTTGGTGGCCCAGGGAACAAAACTGAGTTGTTCCTGTAAAAGAAAAAAAAAGACCCAGTGATCTGGAGACTAAAACACTGTATAAGCAGATCTTGTCTAGCAGAACCCCAGATCTGCTCCAAGAGAGGACTTTGACTTTTTTAGGATTAATACAGCATAGAAGCCTTCAGCTTCAGAATGTTACACCAAATGGTTTTTCCTCAGGGCTTTATGCTGAGTCCCAGCAAAGCAGAGAGGGATTTCTCCTGGATGGAGACACAGACCTGTGAGCCAGGGCAGAGCTGCTCACAGGCTGCCTGGCAGCTGGAATGCCCAGCAAAATTCCTCCTTTTCAGCTCAGATTTATAAACCTGGGGGTGGAAAAGGAGGCTGTGTGTGGGAAAGGGCACCCAGCTGGGGTGGCAGCACAGGGGACACGTGTCCAGAGGACAGCTTGGGAGCATCTCTCCTTTCCACAGGCTTGTCCCAAGGCACCCTCCACTGCCCACTGTGGGATGTGGTACCAGCCTGGATGATAATTACAGAGTGAAATGTCAGCCTCATTCACAGGAGCATCATTAGCCATTAGCTAATTAGGCATTAGCCATTCCAGCACTGCTGTCAGCTGCTTTTTAAGAAGCTACTGGATATTAGCAGAGAGAAACACTTTGAAATTGCACTTATGATGGTTGGTTTGAAAGAGCAGGGAGTCCTCTGGTGCTTTCAGTATGTTAGAAAGCACAAATACCTCTTTTCTTCCCAGCTCAGAGGTGAGGAAGAGAGGAAGTATTCCTCATTTCTGCATGTGTCCTGTAGAAAAGGCCATGATTTCATCTGGGCAGGGATGTGGACCCACAGTGACTGGGGTCCTGTCCAGTGATGGTAACAGGACCAGTGAGAAGTTTGGCAGGGACACTGGGCATGGCTGAGACCCAACTTCAGTTTATATCTTTGGGTGTGGGAAAGTCTGCTTTCTGCTGATAACTGAGTTTTAACTTCAAAACCTGAATCTGTGAAGACACAAATGGCTTCTGATGGTTGCTCTAAATCTTCTCCCAACACCCCTGAGCCCTTTCCTGGGGAGGAAGTCCAGGGCTGCTCTCACCTACATGGCAGCTCAGCACCTTATCCTGGCAGGGTCATCTTTGCTTTTGGTATTTCCCAGTAAAACTCTGTTTCCCTTTCACTCTGAGTGGCCTGAACATGACAGGAGACTTCATGCTTTCCTGCCTGTCTTGTACAGCTCAGAAACCTCTGTGGATTTGTAAGTCCCCAAAAGCAAAGCTAGCAAAGATGGATGGGAGTGAAGTGACCTTGGGAGGTTTTGGCTGGGTTTCAGCCCATTCCCACCAGCACCACGTGAGCTCTGAGCAAGAGCTACCTGGGACTGGTCTTGTTGCTTTTTACTTTCAAATATCCACTGCTGGAGCTTGTGAATTCCAAAGGATGCTGATATCCTCATCAACCTCTTACAGAAACACCACAGGGCAGAGGGAGGCTCTCCTTCAAGTGTCCAGAGCACAGAAGAGATGTGGTGAAAGGTGTCTCTTCTCACAACAGAATGGGGAAAAGGAGCAGATCCATATTTATATAGATCTGTCATCTCTATGTAAACCTGGGGAATAAAGAGCAATTTTATGTACATTAGTTAAGGGAGCCATGTTCTCCTTTTAAATGAAGCAAAGATTAAATTGGTCCCAGTAGGATGGCTCTTAATTCCTTCCATTTATATATTCTTGTTTTATTATGCTTGTGTGATAGCAGCACTTAGTAAGGAAGACTGAACAGATAACGTAATCAAAGAAGGTCCATAGGAGTGATTTGCCCAAATTATCAATATATCTAATGCTACTTCTTGACTTATTAGATACAGCCTAGAAGAGGGGGAAAAAAATCTCCTGTTCCCCGTGGATTTGTCCCAGGGTGCTGAAGTCCCATGGGCAGTGCTGGTGGAGGCACCAGGGGTAGATTTAAGCACCAGGTGACAGCAGCTCTGCCCCAGCCTGATTCCAAATATGAAACACAGAGCCAGGCAAATTCCTTCTTCTCAGAAGGAAATTCAGAATAAAACGCAAGGGGAAATGTTTCTTTTTTGCCTGGTTTAGTTCCAGCAGCATTCCTGATGTTTTGCTAGGAGGGGTCTTTGACCCTGAGTGATCCATGGCTAATGGAGGCAGGTTGTCCATACAGAGGCACTCAGCCTGGCTGTGCAGCAGGGAATTGTACTGAGAGAGATTGTGCCTGTGCCTGTGTGTGTTAAATACTTCCCTCAACAAACGTGTGCACGGCTGTGTCTATGTACAGTTTAACAGTTATCACTCTAAACTTAATAGGATTACAGAGATCTGCAGACAAATGAACGTGTCCCTCTATAGCCTTATCATCAGCTGGTAAGTAAGAGCCCAAAGATTGTTGAGACAATTATGTTTTGATATTCATCTTAATACTTGTTGAGGAGGCAAAATGAATAAATTGCTTTTCGGCACCACAGGCAGGAGCAAGAGCCCCCGGTGGCTGTGGCTCAGCTGCAGCCCTTGTCTGGCCAGCTGTTGGAAACAGCATCTTTTGCTGTATTGCAGGGTCAGGATGGAGCTCTGCTCATCTCCCCAGTCTCTGCAGGATGGACACAGCCTGCACTCAGCCCTGCTGAGCACTCGCCACAGCAGCTCCCATAAATCTGCTGCTGTCCCCCCGATTTCCGTGAGGGAGCTGAGACAGGATTGCAGCTCGCTGGTCCCTGACCAGCCCATGGAAAGTGCTGCCAAACCTTTCTCTCTCTAATTTTGGGTTCACAGCTCCGTGTCTTGGCACAAATGGCTCCCTTAACTCTCCCTCCTGCCCAAGGCTGAGCTCAGGCTCTGCTCCCCACAGAGGAGGGGAGAACTGACCCACAGCCAAAGCCTGTCCTGGCACACAGCCCCAGCCTGGCAGGGGACACCTCAGGCACCTCCCAGGCGGTTCCAGAACTTCCTGGCACAAAGGCAGCCAGTCTCACCTTCCCTTCTCTGGATGTGCTTCTTGTCCTGGATCCCAGGCTGGAGCAGCAGAGCTCACCTGGCACTGGCTCCCTGCTCCTCTTCTGCAGAGGCTGAAGGGACTGAGCAGCTCATGTTGGTCCTCAGCCTGCACCAGCACTCCCCAGTGGCCTCACTGCTGCCTTTGGCAACCACAAAACCCAGGAATTCTTGTAGCTCCTCTGTCAGTATGGAGCAGGGGGATGGGGAACTGGAGTGGTCAGAAGAGCCTTGCTGGAAGGAAATATTCCCATCCTCTGGTGTCCTGTGATTTTTGGCCATGTTCTTGTGCTAGTCTGGAAGAGTTTTCTGGAGATATTGAGAACAGCTGCCCCTCTAATTAGACTTGGGAGTGTTTGCATTACCAAAAGTGTCAAATTGCTTCATTACAACAAAAACAGGAGACACTTTGATCCATAAAATTAGATGACTTCAACTTTATATGAAGTTGGATCTCTCCTCAGTGTTGGAGAAACAGAGCAGAGGAGAATCAAGCAGAGGATGCTCCCAGCTCTGCGCAGGCTCTCAGGAGTGAGCTGAGCAGCTTGAGTCGTGCTGCTGCTTCAGACCTGCAGAGCTCTTGAGTTCCACCAAGCAACCTGGCAAAACTGAAAAATTTACTCCCAAATTACCTGTAAAACTACAGTGCACATTGGCAACGGCATCAGCATTTTTCAGAAATCACTGATTTTGTTACAAGTCCTTTTTTACATAGGTGAAATGCCATGGAAATCTCTCCAGCTTTCTTTGAGCAATTTCACTTCAATCCAACCCATGTTTTCCCAGTGGGAAGGTCCATGGGATGGTTTCCAGCAGCTTCCCTGGAGGGGCAGCCTGCAGCCCAAACTGTGCCTGCCTGGGGTGGACCTGTCTCCACGAGCAGCACAGTTATCCTCATGCTCTTGTGGAGCTCAGGATTTGCAGCCAGGGCTCAGTCTAGGGGCTGCAGGAAACCTTCCTGTCAGAAGGAATGTCCTCCAGAGGCAGGAGGTGCAGCCACAGCTGCTCTGGGGCATCATTTGTGGAAGGGCTGCCCACAAGGGCAGAGCTGGGCTCAGCTGTGCTGCTCCCCGTGCTCTCCATGCAAGCAAGCTGCCTTCAGCTGGAGTCTCTAATCTCTTCTTATCTCTACATCCTTATTCCAGACAGGCTTTTCCTCCTAACAGTGTGTAAAGAAAGCAGGGGGATCTACTTGCCATTACCTGCATTGAAATAACACTGGAGGGTTGTCATCTTTAAATCCCACCAGGCAGATGCTTTTGTAACATCTTAAAAACTAACCAATGAACCCAGAATCAACCTCCCAAATAGAAAAGGGAGATAAAAGATTCATCCTTCCACATACTTTAACAGTAGGAGAGCAGTGATATTTCAAAAGCAAGACAGACATCCTGGAGGTGAAGGCAAAGGATGCGTGGGAAGCACAAAAAGGATGCAGACTTTAAAGGTGAGCAGGAGGGCATCTGTGCTCAGCACTGTGAGCGCTTCAGTCACAAGATGAGACCTCTTGATTCTGCACTGAAGTGGAATTGCACATTTCTGGCTCTTATTTACTCTGCAAACAGAAAGGAAAAGCTCCAGCCCCACTGGCTTCCCAGGGGGACTGGCTGCTGTTGCTGCAGAGAGGGGCTTGGAGTGGGCACAGGGCACAGAGCAGTGCACCCCCAGCTATCCCCCACCTTACGAGACAGCTTCAGCTGGGCTGGATAGCTCTGTGCTTGCAAATGTTCTCCTAACACAAGCAGACACTGATTTACCAGGAGCTGAGGTGGTTTCAGGAGCAGCTGCAGACTGGCACAGCATGGGCTGGGCACGGCCAGGTAAAACAAGCCCCAGCCTTGAAACAGAGCCCCCATGTTCAGAAAATTTGGAAATACTGTGTAAATACAGAAAATGTGGCACTTCCCAAGCCCAGAACCCCAGCTCTCCCTGCAGTGTCTGTGTATACCTGTGTTTGTATGGAAGTGACATGTAATCAGCAAAGCCACCAAGAATCAAGTAGCGTGGTTGTGAAAAGCAGTGATTTTCTCTTATTAATTTTGCTTGGGTTTCCTCTCTTCCTTTTTCTTTTGGCTCCCATCAGCTCATGAGGTGTGGTAACCCTTTCTGGAGGGGCTGCTTCATGTCCTGCCACTGCCTTCAGTGGAACAAGGGTGGCTCTGAATTCCCACCAAGCCAAACAAAGCTGCATGAAGAGGACATTAAAATCCTTTCTATAAACCACTAAAGAAGGTATTTTCTAGGTGTTAAAAGCTTTTTTTGGTAATTTTTTTTATGTTTAAATTATAATGAGGGGTAAGGAAGGGAAGGCAGTGAGCACAGAGTCTGAGTCTGGCAAGGGCAGGCTACATGGAAAAAGGGGCAAGGTATGTCCTTGGGACATGGGCTCATGGTGTTACTTCAGTGCCTGAGAGCTGTTTCATTTTTAAAAGACTAAAAAAATTAATCTTTAACATTTGCATGGGTTGCTTGTGTCCCTCTCCTGTCTTTTCCATGGACATGGAGCCACCAGCCAAAGCAGGGCCAAAATCCCAGTGGAGATGTTGCTTTTCTCTGAGTGTTGCTGAGCTGAAACTGCTGTCACACAACACCTTGGACACAAAATATTGACACAGCTTTGTCCAATTACAGTCTGAACCTGTGGGACAAAAATCTATTGTCAGCTGTTAAATGTGATGGCATTATCTGTGTCTCTGGAGGTGGGAAGTTGTGGATCACCAGATGTGGAGAGACCATGCAGGGAATCCCACGTGGAATCTGTCCATATGGGCTTGCCCTGGATTTACAGTCTCTTTTAGATACTCGCTCTCAGGCAGTGTCCAAAACGAGATTATGCAGACTCCTAGTCCTTCCCATCATGCTGAAAATAGGAGGGAACAGTAGATGGAACAGTCACCTGTTGGAAAGGGATGTGATGGAGCAAAACCAGCCCAGCTCAGAGCAAGGTGTGGGGACGCCCTGGCACAGGGAGCCTGTGGCTGCCCCCTGCCCAAGGCCAGGCTGGACAGGGCTTGGAGCAGCCTGGGATAGAGGGAGCTGCCCATGGCACAGGTGGGATGGGATGGTTTTTAAAGTCCCTTTGAACCCAGACCAGTCCATGACTGTGTAAAGAGCTTTTCCACTTGATCTTGGCCCAGGATGCCAGTGGGTCTGAGGTAGCCCAGCTCTCTGCACAGTTGGTCCCACATGGCTGAAGGGCACCTGAAGCCTGGATGGAGCAGAGCTGTGGTTTTCCATAGGCACAGGTTCCCAGGGGGATATGTGTGTTATTAAGGGAACAAAGTGATGTGCAAGTCGGCTGGTTTTCTCTTTTTTCTTTTTTTTTGAGCCTGGCATCTCGCTCTGTATGAGAGGCAATTTAGAAAAACAGCTATTGAAGGTTTTTAATTCAAGTATGAATGTGTCTTCAGCTGGGGCAACTGATTGCCTCTTCCCTGAGGGAACGAGCTGTCTTATAAAGCACCATTCACTGCTATAATGGCCTGCTCCCTTTGGGGCAAAACACTCCATTTTAACTAAAAGGGGTTTGTATACAAACAAGGCTTAATGCATCCCAGCCAAAAGTGCTCCAGCAGGGTGTGTTCCCAGGGCCCTGAGCCCTGTGCTGGAGCTCAGCAGGTCCCCAGGCAGGCTCAGAGCATGGGGATGTGCTCTGGTCCTGCTCCCAGCCCCACAAATTGGGGACAATTCCAGCCAAACTGGGGCTGGGGGGGGGCTGGAAGGAGAGGAATGACATCCCCTCCCTCTCTGGCAGCAGGGCTGCTCCCTCTGCTCAGAAAGGCAGCACAACAGACAATTAATTAGCAGCAGGACTGGCTGCATGGCAAAGACACACCGTGCACTGTATTTGCATGCAAATATCCCGGGGGCAGGGAGGATTAGAGGGGGCTGGCAGGAAATGATGGCTGGGAGGGTTTAACCTTGAATATTGCAAAAGGCACTGCTGCTGCTTATTTTGACACATGTGTGGGTCAGCCAGACCACGGAGGAGAATAATTAGGGAGGGAAAGGAATGCAAACTCTTATTATTGAGGATACCTGGGGGCTAACGGCATGAATACATTTGTTATAATTGACCCATGGCCCGATGATGATAATTCCTCTGTAGAGATAGCCACCTAATCTATTCCATGTGCCAACATGGATGTAAGAAATAATTGCAACCTTGGCTCCATCTCGTTTCCACTCTTGTGGAGAACAGCTAATTTATGACAGAAAATAATGACTAATGTTAGAATAAACAATATTATGACTCAAGTGACTTATGAGTGCTGCAGATATGATGCACATTTAATAGGACATGACTTATCCAGACATGTAATTCTTTTTCTGAGCAGAGTAAAGTAAGTGTGGCAGAAATGCCAGAAACAGCTTTGCAATTGGAATATGCAATTTAAAATAAGTAAAGATTACTCCCAGGTAGTTTATTGCTTTAACTACATCAAGGCAGGTCCCTGTAGCAGACTGCATAATGACTCTCATTTCATTTTTGGTTTGTGTCAAATATCTTCAGTTAGTTTTGCTTTATTGGCTTCATGCAATTTATTGCAGCACTAGAATGTGATTGTAATGCAACTAGTATTTTAGTTTTATCTTCAACTGGTAATTTTTCTTTTTTATGGGGCCTATACTGTCTGCATTAATAAAAGCCATAGAAATTATACAGCGTGGAACCAGGTTTTAGTAAGTGCCAGTTTGCTGTAGAAGAGCTGAACTAGCAGTGCAGCCCAGAGCTCTGGTGCTGAGGAAAGGAGAGGGTTACTGCTCAGAGTAAGCACCTGGGCTTTCAAATGCAGGAGGCTTCTCCCAGGACAGGCAGGGACCTGACCCACACCTGAGGAACCTTCCTGCCCAGGTGCTCAGCCACCAGCAGCTGCCAGGGCAGGATTTTAAGGTAAATGTCCTGGCTCTTCTTTAGAACCTCCTACCTGGGCTGCACCTGGAATCCTGGGGTCAGTTTTGGTGTAAGAGGCATTTATCCAGAGGGGCTGGAGCGTGTCCAGGGCAGGGAATGGAGCTGGGAAGGGGCTGGAGCCCCAGGAGGGGCTGAGGGAGCTGGGAAGGGTCTCAGCCTGGAGAAAAGGAGGCTCAGGGGGCCCTTGTGGCTCTGCACAAGTCCCTGGCAGGAGGGGACAGGCTCTGCTCCCAGGGAACAGGGACAGGAGCAGAGGGAACGGCCTCAATTGTGCCAGGGCAGGTTTTGATTGGATATTAGGGAAAAGTCTTCACTGAAAGAGTTGTAAAGTGTTGGAATGGGCTGTCCAGGGCAGTCTTGGAGCCACCATCCCTGAAGGGATTTAAAAACCCTGTGGATGTGGCACCTGGGGACATGGGGAAAGGTTGAACTGAATGATCTTAGAGGGCTTTTCCAGCCTCGATTCTGTGACTCTGCTTCACCAAGGAGTAAGGACAGCTGAATGCCCCAGTACATAAAACCATGTGAGGTGCTCAGATGCTGTGAGCACCCAGGGCTGGGTGAACAGCACTGCTCTGGTTTCCCCCACGTGTTCAGAGAGAGCTCAGAGGACCTTTGTCAATTTGGGGGTGTTGATTAATTCATCCCAGCAGCTTGGGGGGTACAATTTTGGCTGTGTGACTCTCAGTGAATATTTGCAGTGCGCAATTTCTGCTCCTCTTTTGACATTTCTCATCCTTTATATCATAAGTCACTTTTTCCTCTCATGAACCACCAGACAAGTCCCATCAGCGACTTCCCCAAGCACTAGAACACCTTTCACTGACAAGTGTGCTCGTGCTCCTCAGCAGCAGTGCTTCCCTTCCTGATTTTGGTTTGCATTGGGCACAGGTGAAGATGTTCTGGGGAGTTCAGGCCAGCCACAGAATTCACATGGTGCTTGTGGGACCCCAGCTCACCCCTCCACTAGTAAAACATAGCAAAAAAACCCCAAAAACACGAGTGAAAAGCTTTTATTGGTATTCTGGGGGGGCTGCCTATGCAAGAGAGGGCAGCCCAGGACACACCCCCAGGGGCTGAGGGTTATAGAGGCTTTTCTAGGAACCAAACAGCCAAACCCCACAGGCTCTGGATGGGACCTGGGTACCTAATTCCTTCAGGCACTCTTAAATTTGCAGGCAGAAAATACCCAGTGTATACAGGGGGTGGGGTTCTGAAAGACTGATTGTGCTTGCTGTGAAATGAATTTCCTTTAAAGCTGCATTTATTGCACTCCATGGCCCCCATTAATCAGTAAGTTATATCTGGCCTTCACATTATGGTGAGAGAAGAATGTGAAATATTCCTAAGCTGCAAAATTACTCAGAACTGGGGGCAGGGGGGGTGGTTCCCCCTTTACATTTGATTTCAGTGTGGAAAATAAGTCACTTTTTGGTAATGTCTGTCTGAAACCCAGTTGAGAACTTGGCTTTGTGTGAGGAGCCCCACAGCCATCTGTCCCTTCAGAGCCTTGGGCAGCAGGGGTGATCATTGCTGGTGTCCTCCTGGGGCCAGCCTGGGGGACTGCTGGATGTCTTGGAGAAGAGTGGGAGGGCTGGTAAAGATGGAGTTATTGCCAAGAAAGGCAATTTCTTCAAATAAATATTGCCAAGAAAGGCTGACTTTACAGCCTTTGGTTATCCCAGAAGCTCTTCTGTAAGGAGTGGGGTTGTGGTTTGACCAAAACTTGGCTATAATGCAGCCCCAAAGCTTAAAAAAAAATTAAAATCTTCAAGAAGGCTGAAAAAACATCTATTTTTTTTTTACTTGGTTGGATTCAATGTAATAATTTTTATAAGTGTGAAGGTATGAATCTGGCAAAAAAGATGAGAGGATTTTTTTTTACATAAGCCAGTAACCACCACTTTGTTGGAGCAGGAAAATGCTTTCCATGAGAACACGTCTGTTTGAGGTGCTCAGGGTAAGGTTTTTGGGGCCAGAGTTATTTCCTCAGTGAATATATATTCACTGCAAGGTCTGATCTTAGCAGGACCTGTGAATACCACAAATAAAACATCCTTCTAAAAACACGTGGCTGTTCTGTGCTGTCCCACAGGCTGGGCATGGCTGGCCAGTGCATTTCCAAGTTGTTAAATCCTATATACACAAACATCCTATTAACCACCCTTTCATGGGAAGGCTGGAAAAACCTGTGGAAACACTCCATGGAACAGCTTGACCCTTGTGAGTGCATTCCCAGGGCTGAGGGAGCTCCTAGAGCATTTCACAGTGGCTGAAATCACTTGTGAGCAGGAGCAGGCTTCCCCTGGGGTGTACCTTTCCCCCTCTGCAGAGCATCTCTCACTGTGGGCAGCTCCACCTTCCTTCCACTGAGGAAATTATTCACTGAAATTACTGTGGGTAAATAAGAAGTCACTTTTGTAAAGCCTCTCTTTGATGATGCTAAATGAATTCCCAGAGGGTGGATAAACTTTCTCACAATGATGGCCATTTGCAGAACAAAGAGGCAATTTTTTTCTCATTTCAGTGTTTTCTGACATTTCCCCCCTGGGGGAATAAATGGGCCCATTATTCCAGCAGCTTCCCTGGCATTTGCAGAACCTTGCTGGGGATGCTCCAGTGCCTCCAGGCTTTGCCTTGCTGCTTTGTGGTGACACCCAGCTGGCCCCAGGTGGCATCTGACTGCACCAGCATCTTTTTTTGGGAGCAGCCTCCCAGATTCCTGAGCTGCTGAGCTGAAGCTGCCACGCTGGGAAGGTGTTTAGGTGTCTCATTCCAAATGTCTGCACAGGGAGCTGTGGGGTGAATGCCACCCAAAGGGTGCCCAGGTAGAAGGAGACCAATGGGACTTTGAGTGGAGGACAGACTCAGCACCCATGTGGTGGGGAAAACAAAATTCAAAATTCAAGATAACAAATCCCCTTATGTTATGGATTGCTCTGCTTGGCCTATGAACAGCCAAGATCAGGAAGGCAGACAGAAGGAGCTGGAAAGGAAACAGGGAATAAGAATAATATATTGGGAAATACTTGGTATGAAGAGAAGTTAAAAATATATTTCCTTTTCAATATCATCTGCTGTACAAGAGCTTCCAGGGAGGGTAAAATCTCACTGCAGATGGGTTATAATCCTTATTGATACAGTAAATGGAACTATCAAGCTGGAAAAGATCATATGGCAGTTAAGATAAAGGTTTGACTTGTCCCAGAACCAGGCTTATCAGGGTTTAGCAGTAAGTGAGTTTTGTTGCTTAGACTGCATTTAAAAAGGTCATTGATTTGCAGCTAATACTGGGTTGTCATAGTTTCGTGAGTAAGAGCTTGCAGTTTTCAGAATCAAAGCCTTTTCCTAAATCGATAAGAACAGATTCAGTGAGATTGCTTGAGCCCACTGAGGCAGACAGAGAGGCAAGCAGCAAATCCACCCAGAGAGAACAGCTCTCCTAGCCTGCACATCCCTCAGGGCCTGCTCCAGAGCTTTTCCAGGAAAGCCCAAAACACTCAGCCTGGCAGCAGAAGGGCTGCTGAGAATGTCTGTCAGGGACCATCAGGCTGCCTGCTGCAAACCTCCTGTGAAGTAATTAGCTGATTGATCTGGGCTCTGCTGGGCTGAGATGCTGTATTTCCTGTCGATACCATTGGATTTTCACACTGCTGGATGCAGGAATACACATGTACAGCCAAGTGGGGCTGGAAGGGGGGATTCCCACCTTGGGGATGGATTCCTGGGCCTCCAGCTCCTCCCTAGACACCAGGTAGAGGCTTCAAAGTCATGAGAAAGGGGCATCTTTGCCAGCAGAATCTCTTGCTACTCCTGTGTCCTGATCATTTATTGCAGAGATAATTGCAGAGATATTGCAGGGCTTTAAGCTTCCCAGCTGGATTTCCTGCTTCTTATGGGTCCCAAGGACCCTATTCCTTCCCACCAGCCTCAAGCAGGGCTGCCTTCTGCTTTTCTGCTGCCTAATTCCCAACCAGTGACCGCTTCCTCCTGTCCCCTGACCCAGCTGCTGCAGAGAACCAGCCTCAGGGTGCCACACACTGGGATCTGCCTCAGGGACCATTGGCCTCCCACTGAATCTGAGAGAGATGGGGACTCTCCCATGCATTAGTTCCTTACATGATGAAAAAGGGTAGAGAAGTGAGGTGGCATTAATCTGCTCAGCAAGGGAAAGGCTCCCAGCTTCCACTTCTATTAAACTTCAAAGGTCCCCACAGGAGAAGGTGAAGGGTCACCAGGCTTCGTGTATTTTATGGGTCATGTAACAGCTTATTTCTAAATCAAACAGAGCAGAATGCTAGAAAGTGCTACCCTGGTGTTTGGTGTCTCTACTTGAAGCCATCCATAAACACAAAAATAAAACACACACAAAAGTAGCTGAGAGAGGTGCAGCAGGGGTACTGGTGGGGTGAGATGATACTGATGATCCCTTCCAACCCAAACCATTCCGTGCCTCTGTGAGTTACCCAAGATGTTAGACAGATTTTAGACAGGAAAATGCAAAGTAAAGCAGGCTGAAGCTTCAGAAAGGACAAAAGATGGTCTGGATGGGCTTCTGCTGTCGTTGCAGAGGGAGGAGGTTTTTTCAAGAGGGATAAACATGTTGAGTGACAAAACTTCCCACAGGCCTTTTGTATTCAGCATCCCCTGGACGAATCCAGTGCCCCTGTCCTGCTCCCCTTGAGCCTCCTGCTGCTCTTGGGGCTGGTTTCCTGCTGGTTGAGGACCTTGCTTGAAGATCTGGTGTCTGTTGCTGCCCTGCAGGAACAGAATTAATTTGAGCAGGTAACTTGAGCACATGCTTAATTTGAAGGACATGGACAATTGTGTCTCCTGCTGTGCCCAGCCTGTTGACACCAGCTCACAGCCAGGCACTGCACACACCTCCTTAGAGCCCTTCCAGCTCCCAGTGCACGTGCTAATCCCAGTTAAACCGAGGGAACATGAGCATGTGCTTGATGTGCTAGTCCTGGTGCTAAGCATATGCTTAAGTGCTTTGCAGAACTGGAAGCCTTGAGCACCAGGGTTGCCACGAGTCTGGGAGCAGTATCACGTTCATCCTGAGCATAAAGCAAAGGGAGGATTAGAAATCTAAGAGGCAGCCCAACTCTACTAAGCTCCATGGTATAATCTCTCCTGGCTTGAAACTAAACAGCAACAAAAAAAAATCACGTTCCTTTTGAGATCATGACAGTCCCAAGATTTGCACATCTATGATTATGTTTATGAGTGTTACCATAGATGGAGGGAAAAGTATTTGCTCTGAGTGATTTGGAGACCCAGGCCATAAAGAGAGCAAGGCTAAGCATAACAGGTTCTCAGCTGTGTCCCAGCTCAATTCCTAAAAGACAGGTAAACCTTTAAGATTCCAGTTTTAACCCTGGCACAATGCAGAGGGGTTTCACAGGAAAGCTGCCAGTCTCTTGCTTTTCTGGGCTATAGTTTAGTTTACAGACTTTTCTAGGTTACAGTTTCTACATAATAGAACTCCTCTATGCTTCCTTTTCTCTGTTTTCCCCACCGCTCCTCCTGAGCCACCCTCGCCTTCCACCTCCCTTCGAGTGAGACAGCCACAATATCTCCATTCAAGTATTTTAAGTGTTTAAGTATTTTAAGATTTCTTCCTTGTGAGGCTTTCTATTTGGACTGCTGGTACAACAAGTTGCATTTGAATCCCATCAGCCAACACAACTGCAGACTGCATTTCACACGTAGAGAGATGATTCTTTCATTGAGGAGCCTTTGTCAAATTCCATCCCTGCCCTGAGTGGCAGCAGGGTGACAAAGGAGCCTGGCACACGCTCCCTGCCAGCCCCACAATGGCCTCTCTTGTGCCTTGGGCTGCTGATCCTCCTCCTCATCCATCTGGATTTGTAATTTGTCAGCAGCTCTTGTGACGGGGCCAGCTCTGCAGCTCCTGGCTGTGGCCAGCCCAAGGTGTATCTGGCAGCCAGGCTTTGTGTGCTGTGATGTATTTCTTTGGCAACGGGTAACATCATTTTTTGGCTCCTTCTGTGGCCCCCTGGGTCAGCTTTCACTGCCAAAGCTGCTGTGGGAGATAGCTTGAAGCCTGCCTGTGAGTTCAGTGGGTTAGTCTGGAGCTTGCCTTGCAGCCACAGCAGAAATCATGCACCAGGGGAATTAGCCAGCATCAGGATCAGCACGGTGCTGGGACATACACACCGTTGGAGAAGGGAAGTCCTTCAAATGTTGCCTATTGCAGCTCCTGCCTCATCTTCTCTTGCAGTTTATTTGCACTGTGATATCTTGCAATGCCTTTTCTTACAGTTTCAGCACCTGTGCCCATGTTATTCTGGGACTGTACCAGGTGTTGCAGAGGAAAGCCCTTTGCCAGCTCTTGTGGCTGCACAGAAATTTTAACCTGTCAATGGACTGCATCCTCAGGGTTTGGGGAAAAAGCATCAAATCTCGCCAGTCTCACCCAAACCTCGGTGCTTAGGGAAGAAAAGGATTGGGGGTGATGAGGAAGCTGTCCACAATGTTGAAGAAGCCACCAGCTGTGTCCTTCCAGTGCTGGGGACACAACTTCACGGTGATCTCCAAACCAGGGAATCGTGTCCTGGTTGAGCCCCAGGTGACACTGACAGGTGTGGTGTGGCTGGCTGGGTGGGAAACCCTCAGCACAGCTGAGCCCAGCACTCACTGGAGTTTTTGAGGGATGAGCCAGTATCAATAATAACCATCAGGTCTGGCAAAGCCACAGGAACTCTGGCAAAGCCAACAGTGATGTGTGGCCAGTTCTGCCTTCTTTTGGCCTAAACCAACCCCAAAATGCCCTGTTTGAAGTCACCACAGGGGCTGGGGCTGACATCCAACACCTGGAGAAGCCCCAGGTGAAAGAGGCAGCGCCCATGGCCAGGGCTGCAGCACATCACTGCATCCACTGCTCTGCACTCCCCTGCTCTCCAGAGTGTGCCCAGCCAGCAGCCAGCCAGTGTTTGGAGCAGGTTTTGTGTCTGAGAAAAGCAAAATCAATTCTGTAACTGGCCCAAAGGCTTCCTGACTGCGCCAGTGTGTCCCAGCCTCCTTTAAGGGTAATATCCCTCAGCAGCTCGCTCACTCCATGCCTCGCCTTTCTCATAAAAGAGCATTTTCCCTGTGGCACTGAGAAGAATGTAACCTATAGATTTATAGCCATGAGGGGAAAAAACACAACGCTCTGACTACCAAAACATCAGCCTGTGAACCCTTTGCAGCAATGTTTTTCCTTCTGCAGGAGTCACAGTGCTTCTGCACTGACCCCCCTGCTGACATTGAGCCTGGGGACGCTGTCAGGGCTGGCAATGTCCTGTCCTGTCCTGGCAGTGCTGGCAGGAATGGCACTGGAAGCCCATGGTAAGGCCTGGGATGTGCTGGGGGAAGGAGGGAGCCACAAAGCTCTGCTGGGCCCCATGGGGTTTGCATTTTCCCAGCTTGCTCAGAACCCCATTTTCAGGGTGATGGAGAGGATTGGCGAGCTCTGAAAACAAAACTTGCAAAATCTGTGTCTTTCCTCTAAAGCTTCTTGGTTGGCCCAATGAATTGATTGCCAGAGATAAAACTTGATGAAGAGGCAATGTTTTCCCAGCATAGCACTTGACTCCAGAAAGCAGAAGATGCAATAGATTCTGTTTATGTGTGTGTCCACTGTTTTTTATTTATACATCAGTGCTTCAAGCTAATTGTGCATTGCCAAGCAGCACAGAAGAGCTGCTTTCCCCTGCATTTCCCACAGGTTGGAATATGATTGGAGCACATGTGGGAAGGGCTTGGTGTTGATGGCATGGCTGAGAGCTCAGTGTACAAACAGCAGGTCTGTCCCAAGAGGGGATCTAGAGGCAAGAGCTGTGTGGTGGTTAATAAGGAGTAGGAAAGCAGCTGTACCATGGTTGAGAACCACTTCAGGGAAGGAAGCTGATGAAATTTTTAACTCCCAGGCTGCAAAGGAAGGAGAGAAGGAAATCCAGGAGGGCACGGGAGGAGGGAGCGGCTTGGGACTGGGGTGGAAGGAGAATTCCCACAGTGGGCAAGTGAGGCCAGTGGGGGATGTTTGGCTACTTCTGCATCACTCCTGTGCAGGGTGGGGCACCAGAAGGTCCTGGGCACAGACAGAAGGGCTGTACACCTGCAGAGCTTGGCACTGGATCCTCTGTGTGAAGGTGCAGGTGTGTATGGGTGAACTCTTAAATATCTCTTAAAGCTCCCTTAAACTCACCAGAGTTATGCTGGTCTTAGAATTACATTGCCTGAGTGGTTTTGCCAGCACCAGTGAGCAGAGGGTCTGCTGCAGGTGATGCCTGCCATTGCTGATTCTCCCCAGGTCCCTTTCAGAGCGTGCCAGGGGCTGTGGGTGGGGTGTGAGCAGCACTCCTGGTGCTGGGGGGCTGTTGGGTGGCGCGGTGGCTCGGAGTGAGCTCTGCCTGTCACCCTGTGCCACCACAGCAAGGCTCACAGGGAGCTCCCATTCACAAACAGCAGCCTCACAGTGGGGGGAAGAGATTTCCTGACAAATAAGTGCCATTTGCTAACCTTGCCGTGGCAATCTTTGTTTTTTTGCTTTTTTTCCGGAGGCACTCCAAATGCCGAATGCCAGCATCTGTTATGGACTGGAAAACAAGCAAACACTGATATTCCTGGTGGCTTTGAAAGAGCATTTAATGCTTAGCTCTCCACACTTGCCTTTACCGGGAAAATCACTTCAGGATGTGCTTAGCATGATTATGATGAGGAGTGTCTGGGAAAAACCAAAATAGAGAAGGCAGCCCCGTGCTACAGACAGGCTGAAAAAGAATCCATGAGTCTTCTGCCAGATGTTGACATTTTGATTTGCATAAAGGTAAACTTTGGAGTCAACAGCATGTTTAATTCTCTAAAACATCTCCAAGAAATAGGGCATGTTTACAGATAATGAGTTTGCATCATTAGCAGTTTTTGTCAGACCTGTGTCCTGGTGAACTGGCTGAGAACATCTTTGTTTCTGCTGCCTCTGAGCATCTCCCCATGACTGTGCAAGGAGGGAAGGCAGCCAAGGGGGTGCCCAGGAGCTAACAGAGGGGCAGCTGTGAGTTGGGAAGAGTACTGAGACATTTATCCATGGGTTGTGAAAGAAGCTGCAACTCCCAAGCCATGTGGAGACAGTGCCAGAAACAGCCCCAGCTCCAGCACCCTCCACCTGCCCATCTTCCATCCTCTGCAGCAAATTCCAGCTGGCTTTGCCCTTCAGACAGAACCTTGTGAAGTTTCCACCTCACAAAGTACCAAGACCTGTGAGAGCATCCTTGTGAAGAAACAAGGACGGACTCATCTCTCAGCCGGGGGAACCAAGAACGCTGATGAATCTTCCCCTCTGCATCCCAGCCTGGAGCAGAGAGCCCAGATCCACCTCCCTGTGCCCCAGCTGGGAACAAGCATTCCTGGGTCTCTTCACTCAGCTAAATTAAGCTGCAGCATGATGCCAAAACTGAGGGAGAAAATAAGATCCTAGGACAGGCAGATAACTCTTTCCAAGTCACCTGTAAATCACAGAGAGGGAATGCTGCAGGTGATGGTGGGCTGAGGTTCTGCATGGGAGCACTCAGCCAGCTCTAGGATATAAACCATGCCTGGAGCCAAGAATTCCTGCCATATTTCACCTGACTCTGGGTTTCTGTCTCTGAAGAGGCCAGGAGAGATTGACTCCTTTTGAGTGTGGGCTCAGCAGTGCACAAAGCTCCTGAGCTGTGCTGGGGCTGGGGACCCCAACACCAAGAACATGTCCCAGGTGCCACACGAGGGGGAAGAGGGGTGCCCTGGCCCTGCTCTGAGCTCTGCATCTGCTCACACAAAGAAATAAGCTTGTTGCTGCTGGAAGAGCAGCTAAAAACAGCAGTTAAGGGAAAAACCAGACTGTCCTGGGTCTGAACCAGCTCTTACGCACTGCAGAGCCTGTTCTTCAACATTTTCCTCCACCGGGGCCACAGTGCCCAGCCAGCCAGGCTGGGCCTGAGCATGGATCCCAGTCTGGGGGGGATGAGGTGGAGACATGCCCAGCAGCACAGGACTCCTGGCACCCCAGAGGAGCTCCCTGCTGCTGTGCCCAGCGTGGTCTCACAGAGCTCTCCAAGAGGTGGAGAGGGAGGACGCGACTGCAATGCAAAGCACTATCATTGCTGTATTAGCCTCAACTGAAATGTGCTACATAAGTGCAAATTGCTGTTATAAATCATAAACATCAAAAGGCCATAAGTGCCTAATAATGGCCTAAGTGGCTAATTTGTTTTATGTGCTACTGGAAGAAGCACCGTAAAGATACGGAACAAAAAATTTCCCTCATTGTGGTTTGGCCTCTGATACCAAGAAAGGCTGGAAGGGGGTGGGAGAAGTGCTGCTCTAGCACATATTCAGGAGCATTTCATAGCAAAGCCTGTGATTAAAAACACAGCACAGAGTCCTGTAAGAGCCTAGTCCCTGTGGAAAGGGGGTGACCCCATGGGAGTGGGTGTGTGGGGCAGCTGCTGGTGAGCAGGACAGAGATCAGTGGCACCACCCCAAACTGTGAGCAGTTATTTATGAGATGAGAGATGTCGTGATTTTGACACGAAATTTCTTCACCCTGGGATAACCAAGCAGCACCTGCTGCTGTCCACTCCTCCTTTTCCTCTTCCTGTGCTCATCTTCATCCCTGCCCCGGGGGATAGCTGCACTTCTTTCTCCTTTCCCATCTGTGTGCTGGGCTGCTGATGGTGCCTGACATCATCCCCATGTGCTCCTGCTGCTGCTCCCTCCCCATTCCCCATGGCCCACCCCCTGGTGACATTTGCTTCTTCACTTATTTACTTTTGGATCAGTAAGTACCATGAAAGCCCCATCCAGCCCGCCCAGCCCTCTCAGCAGTGCCAGGAATGAACTGTCACTAATATGATTTCATATCAAATGAGATTACCCTTCTCCCCCATTAGGCACACTTCTCTTCTAGGGATACTGGCAGTGCAGGGACACAGCAATTCCTTCAGCCAAAACCTGCATTCAGAAGTGGCTTTTAAGGACAGCAGTCAGTTCCAGGCTGTAGCTGGTACTCGTGCTCTGAACCCCAGGAGCTGAGCAGCAGGGCTTGGCCGTGGCTCTGGCTGGATTGATGGCACCTGTCTGCCTGATTCACACCCAGCTGCCTACAAACAGCTCCAGCTCCCGCCTGCCACAGGTGGCTGTTCCTCAGGAGCGTCTCCCCAGCAGCTGTGACAGCCCCTGGCTGTTCCAGTGACCTCTGAGGAGTCCTGATGGACACCTCATGGTGGCTCTGTGCTGCTCAGTTCTCCTGTGCCCTCGTTTGCTGCTGGCTCTGGGTCCCTCCATCACCTGCACGATGGTCCCCGTGTGCTGGCTCTCCTCTGAAGACACAAGTGCCTGTGCTGAGACAAACCTGTGTGCACTTCAGAAGATAATTTGGTGGGGGAGCAGCTCTGGGAAGCAGCACAGGCAGTGCTGTACCAGGACAGGCTCTCCCACACCCATGAGCCCTCCTGCCTGAGGCCAGCAGGCAGCAAATGCAACCAGTGCCACGACAGATGCTGTGACACTAACCTCCCCTTTCCTTAGCAAGCGAAAACTCTGCAGGAAAAATTGTTTTAAGGCCACAAAGCCACTCCATAGGTCTGAGGCAGGATCTGGTGTGCATCCTATGTGGCATGGCTTGATAACTCCCAGGACAGGTAATTCTGCACAGAACTGCCATGAGCCATTTGAACCTCTAGACCAGAGAGCCAGGGACTGCTGCTTGGGGTGGATGGATGCTGGTTTGCTGGCTAAAGGCTTTCAGGAGCTAATTTCAAGTGCTTTCAGACTTCCTCACTGCTGAGAACAGGAGGGTTTTTCACTCTTGCATTGTTAAACTGTGACTGTCCCAGGATGTTACAGGGATTCCACAGACAGGATCATTCACAGATCCATGAACAGAGGACGTGCAGCTGCTGACCAAGAGGTGCCTGGGGCTACAGGAGGACAGCTCAGGCTGCACCTTCCCCTTGCAGGGTTCTGAGCAGGGTGTTGTGCAGCCTCCAGGGGCAATCATTGCTCTGATCTGTTCATTGGGATCACACAGTCCTGGATTTAGAGATCAGACGTTTGGATGTTTTGAGAATGATCCAGACAAGAATTCCTAACAGCACTCAGTCCATCCATGTGTTGGAGTGGTCAGAAGAAATTGCTTGTCTGCCTGGGCCTTCCCTGTGAACAGGGCACAGATCTGTTTTTATTTCTTCAACTTACAGGTAAAAATCAGAAATTTCATTATCTGTGAATCATAAGAGGAAGATGCACACAATGTTCATGGCCCAGAGCCAGGTCCCTGCAGCCTCTGCAGCTTCATCAGCCTCAGTGAGCTGGTAGTCCCTTGGTCCTCCTTGGTTAACTGACCAGAGAAGGTCAGGACATGCAGTTTTCCCTGCAGATGAGGTTTTTGGCTGGCCATTGGTTCAGTACTGGGCCAGAGGGTCCCTTTGCATTAGTGATTCTGGGATGGATCTACCTCAGGGCTCTCCTTAACCACAGGGTGTGCCTCATCCCCAAATTTGCCAGCCTCGTGGCCCAACTCCAGCTCAGTTCATTATCCTGTGTACCTTGAAAAGGAAAATAATCCCATGGATTTGTTCTTGCCTTGCTGGAGATTGCTGTGTGTTGGGCTGTGGGGTGGCTAAAGGGTTTCTGTATTATTTGGAGTTAAAGTGATAGTTTAGTGCCAAGCTGACAGCCTCTGGCATAAAGATGCTGCTATAGCATCTCTCCCAGCCTTTGCTATGGATCAGCTTTACTTGGTACATCAACTATGGGTTGGTTTTACTCACAAAGTCAGAACTTTGCTCCTCAACCCATCCCTGACAGTCTCAGGGGAAGCCCAGAGGACTCTGTCCTCAGGGGCACGCTGGTGGAAATTCCTGTGCCAAGCACTGGGGGGATCCTTCATCTTCATCTCTATGAGACCTTCAATGCTTCAGCTCCTTGCTGCAGTGGGAAAGAAGGGTTAAAATGTGGGAGTACAGAAGGGAAAGGTCAAATATGTAAAGCCACTTTCATGTACTTAGGAGAAGAGTGGTAACAGGAGGGCCGTTAAAAATTTTTATAGCTGGCACCAAACAACACTGGTGTTAAAAATCATGGAACTGTTTAATAGCAAGTGGAGGTGTACATTACTTAATTAGAGGCATACAGCAGTGAAGCCAATTGAGAGATATTATTTTAGTATTTTTTCCAGAGGGCATATCAAGTCTACTCACGAATTAATAAACAGATTGTAAAGCCTAAGCAAACATATTAAGGAAGTGTACTGGGTCTATAGACTGGGGCTATGCACACTTGTTTGTTTGTTGCCATTGCATTTGAAATATGTTCCTTGTTTTCCATATAGACCTCAGTGGAAGAATTATAGCATATTGGGTTTTTCCAAAGACTCTAATTAAGATCTTCAGAGTTGATGTGTGTTTACTGAAAAAATACGGCATAAATGAGACCTAAACCAGCAGCACTCAATTAACCCATGAGGGGTGAGGTGCAGTGGCTGTGCCCTCACAGCCTGCCTTTGGTGCACGGTAAGAAAATCACGGGGTTCCCTCCATTTCTCCCATCCTCCAATTTATTCTATCATTGAAAAGGCATTTTATGAACTACTAAAAGCTGTCAACAGTTTAATACACACCTCTGGCCTCTCTCAGCTCTCTCAGCTGCTGTTAAATGTAGTTAGGTTATGAGGAAGTGTCATGTCACTCACCCTGAGGTGATCAGCAGTAGGACAGATGTGGACTTTGGGTAAGGAGGGACCATCCTGTCTCTAAAATGAAGTTTCCCCCAAATGGAGCTGGTGGATTAGGACAGCATCTGCCTTTTAAGACTCAGTAAGGCTGCTCTCCATTAGGCATTTTCCTAACCCAGCTTGGTTTTGCCCCTAGCACTGGTTTGGTTCCTTTCTAAAACCCACTTGTGCACCTTTCTCAATTGACAGTTGCCACTTTGCCTTCTGTGTGAGGATTTCTGTGCAGCTCCATCCCTGTGCCTCACACAAACCCGCGCTGTTTCACGCTTCATTAGCAGGCAGGGAGCTTCCAGCTCTCCTCACTTCCTCCCTCCACTCTGCTCTCCTATTTTATATTTTAATATCAACAGTGATGACAAACTATGGCAAGAAGTCTGTCCTTAGTGGGTGTCTCAGTGCGCTGGGTTCCCTTCTGTGCCAGGGCACTCCTCCTCCTGGAGAGATCATCCCTGGCACAAACCACTGCTCACATCACCTGGAGAGATCATCCCTGGCACAGACCACTGCTCACACCACCTGGAGAGATCATCCCTGGCACAAACCACTGCTCACACCACCTGGAGAGATCATCCCTGGCACAAACCACTGCTCACACCACCTGGAGAGATCATCCCTGGCACAAACCACTGCTCCCACCGCCCAGGCTGTAGGGAAACACCAATGGATTGCACCCCAGAAAAGAGACAAAAGGTGAATGGCAGAGTTCCTCTCTTTCCCTTGGCTGGGGGCAACCCCACAAGCAAGGCAAGTCATGAAGATAATGATGAATGAAGGATGCAAAGCTGAAAATATTCCTCCTGTGTATCTATTGATCTTCCAGCAAAGGCCACATTCCTGACATTTAAAATGGAGATGTAATTTTTAAGCAGTGGCCCTCCCTGGGCTGCAGTTAAGCAGTTTAGTTCATGGAGATTCACAAAAAGCCTTTCTGCAGCCTCAGCCCAAGCAGCTCCAGTAGCAAAGCCCAGTTTGGGCAGTGCTCCTGGGGAAGGGCTGCTGGGCACCAGTGAGCTACATCAGATGTTTCTCTGATTTAGGGACATGGTTTAGTGCTGGGTGCAGCAATGCTCGATTTACTGTTGGACTTGATGATCTTAAAGGTATTTTCTGTTTTTTCTATGATTCCACGTGCACAGGCAAACATCTGTAATGGTGCTCTGGACAAGAGAAGGGTGTTTTGGAATTACAGTGAGGGAATGACAGAGAATGCTGGAGTGAGGCCAGAGGAGGCCACAAAGATTATCAGAGAGATGGAAAACATGTCCTGCAAGGAAAAGCTCTGGGATGGGGATTGTTCAGCTTGGAAAAGACAAGGCTCCAGGGAGCCCTTAGAGCACATTCAAATATGTAAAGGGAGGCTGTAAGAAAGATGAGGACAGACCTTTTAGCAGGGCCTGTTGTGATAGAACAAGGGGGAATGGTTTTAAACTAAAAGGTAGTCAATTAAAATTAGCTGTTAGGAGGGAAGTCTGGACTATGAGTGGGATGAGGCCCTGGCACAGGTGCCCAGAGCAGCTGGGGCTGCCCCTGGATCCCTGGCAGTGCCCAAGGCCAGGCAGGATGAGGTTTGGAGCTCCTGGGACAGGGGAAGGTGTCCCTGCCATGGCAGGGGTGGGATAGGATAAACTCTAAGGTCCCTTCCAACCCAATCCATTCTGGGATTCTGTGCTGAGGGATTTAACCACAGATTTAAGTAATGCTTTAACATGTACAGAAAGGAATAAAAAATGAGAACAGAAGGGTAAAACACCCCCTGTGAAATTCTGTGATTCCTGTTGTGTGGAGGGTCAGGTGAGGTTATCACAACATTTCCTGCCAAGCAGAAATCAGGTGAAGCACAGCCTCCTCCACAAACCTGTGCCTTAAAATACACCTCAGCTATTTATGTTGGGGTCTGGAATCCACCTGCCTGTAAGTGTTGCCTGACAGCTTGTTCAGGAACATATGGTGTAATTTAGAAATGTGCTCCTTCCTTTGAACATACCTTTGGATATTTCTCAGTGTCACGTGGGTGCTTGCTGGTGTTGCTGCATGGAGTGTGTGAAGGAATGGGCTGGTTCTGGACACTGCTGCCACAGCTGGGGCTGCTCTATCAGCCAGCACTGATCCTTACTCTGTACCACTTTCACTCTGGTGGAGTTCAGCTAAATTAAACTGTATTGCTCCACTGGATTTTCATTGATTTAAGTTAATTTTATAACCATGGAGGAGGTATAAAATAGTGAAGATCAAGCCCACTTAAAGAAAAAGCAGAGTAGGTACTTCTTTAGGATCTGTTCATAATCCAATGGATATCTTTTATCCTGTGTATTGATCTTCTTCTTGTGAGAACTAACTTGAAGTTTATTTCCAAATTGCCTGACCTCAAGTAGTTAAAGCATTGCAATACAAAAAGTTAAAATTCAATTAATAAACCAGTACTGGTCAAAATATTTGATTAATGTGAATGTGAATGCAGGGAGTGTCCAGCATGAAGGGAAGGGTGCTCTCTGGAGGAGCAGGATGCAGAGTCCCTGCAGGGTGGCAGAGCACACCTCTTCCAATCCCCTACCATGGGCAGGGATGCCTTCCACTAGAACAGGCTCCACACCCCATCCAGCCTGGCTTTGGACACTTCCAGGGCTGGGGCAACAGTGGAAGCCAACATTTCTGAGAGAACTTGGAAGATGGAGCTGGAATATGTGCAGGGAGCAGAGGCTTTGAGGAGCTCCTGTCCTGTGATTCAGGACAGAACCCCACCCCACTGCACCACATTTGCAGGCAGCACTGTGAAAATAAAGACATCTCATGAGACAACTCCATCCTGCAATGGATTTCCAAACTAGCACAGTTTCCCCAGGACTTTTGGGCAAAGATGTTGTCCACACCCAAGAAAAAGATGAGGGTTGATTGCCAGAAGTGGAAAGAGAGGAGCTTGACTCTTTCAGCAGCTGTCAGTGCTGATATTATTGCATGTAGGAGCAGCTTGTACACAGCATCTCTTCACAATGGTAGCGGGGAAGCTGGAATGTTGTTATATCAGACTATCAAGTTGTTATGTTGGATTACATATAATGCTATCACAAATGACAGAATGCTTGCCTCCCATCAAAAATTTAAAGAGCAATAGACCTCTTTTCAGCTGTCATTGCTGATAACATTTTATGCACAAGTTTATTCAAGCTCAAATAGAGATGCAGCCTGTCAATAAAGAAGCCCTGGCAGATTAGGTATCGAGTATATTAAAGCTAACAGTACTAATGTGACTGTACAGCCTAATCTGACATTTTAAAACTGTGACAAAATGAACTCTCAAAGTTCTCCCCAGTCCTGGCAGCAGGGCACGTTCGCTGCTGGGTTTTATGGAGTGGAAAGCAGAGCATGAGAAATGAGACGGGCTGAAAACCACGGAAAGGTCGGCAAGGCTTGCTTCCCTGGAAACACAGCCCGTGTCTTCCCTTCCTCTCGCTCTTATCTCATCTGCTCTGCTCCTCTCTTACAGAAAAGTGGGTAGAGCAACAAATAATGGCCCTAAATTGCGGTAGAGGTGACACAGATTGCACATTAGAAAAGCACTGGAGGGCAGGAAGGGTTCAGCACTGGAGGAGATTGCAGAGAGGGCGTAACACCTCCATCATTACGAGGCTTTAAGAAGGGGTTAGGGAAACATCTGCCAGGAACGAGGAGGGGTGGCTGATTCTGCTTTGGAGACCCAGTGGTGCTTTGTGCCTTCACTTTCCTGTTCTCAGTAACAGCCATGGCTTTCTACTGCCAGCAGAAAGAGAATGTGAGTGCCTGTGTGCTGGAACTGTTTGGACCAAAAATAGACTATTGAAATCAATAAAGAGTTGTGGTTTTACAACAGATGGCCTGGATATGCTCCCCTTTTCCCCTTCCTACTCTTATAAGAGGTCTCAGCAGCTGTTGCTGATCTTTTGAGGGATGCAAAATCAAGAGAAAGTCTTTCCCAGGCCTGGGAAAGTGGAGCATCCAGAAATTTGAATCTGTCCCTTGCAGCTGGCAAATATTCACATGGACAACTTGATCTTCAAGAAAGACAGTCTGTTCCTGGCAATCTGTACGTTACAACTGTGGTGTCTTCATGCTGTGCTTGGTGATAAAACACAAGCCTCCACAGTTTGATAATTCCAGCTAAAATCCAAATCTGTATGCGACGCCTCCCTGCCTGGGGAGGGAAGTGGAACACGAAGAGCTGCTGGGAGGCTGAAGCCTGGACATGTGAGGGCTTAGGGGTTCCCCACTGCTGTGAAATATCTGTGTGGCTTTGGGAGCAGTGGGCAGGGTGAGATGGCCTCAGACAACACCAGCACCAGGGCAAAATCTTCACCTCCTGCAGATGAGAGCTGCTCAGAGGAGTTGGGGAAAGGGAGGTCACAGAGAAACCTACAGGCTGCAGGCAGGGCTCCCCAAACAGCACTCAGAGCTCCCCCAAACAGCACTCAGAGCTCCCCCAAACATCACTCAGAGCTCCCCCAAACAGCACTCAGGTTTCTCTGGCTCTTCACTGTCTGTATTTTAGGGAAAAAATACCTTGAAAAATAATGACAACGTCTCTCAGGAAATAATGAGTTCCTTCCAGTTAGCTGTTGAATTGTTTACTGCTGCAGCTGAATAATAACAGCACATCAAAGACAACTGCTGTAATTAAAAGATTTGTGAACATAGGTTAACAAATTAGTGTATCATAATGTGCAATTGTCTAATTAGGACAAAAACGCTGGTTCCACGTAAAAGACCAATAAGAAGAAATTATAAGGGAGAAAATAAGATAGACAACAGCATTGATACTGCAGAACATTGGCAAAGATGTTATCTGTGACTTTTGAATGGTATCACTAACAGCCCAGGGGGATCAGCATTTTTGTGGATTAATTTACAGAGAAATTCAGTCTGCCATATGAATCCCATGAGCTGCTTGAGGACTCCCATGAAAAGACTAAATTTGTCAGTGACTGTTTTAAGCATTTTTCATTCTCAGCACTCAGAAGATCTGAAAGCAGAGACACTGTGGCCACACACACCCAGGAGAGCTCTGAACCCAGAGGTGACAAAAGGGGATGTATGACACTCCCAGGGTCACTGGTGAACATCGAGGCAGAGTGGGAGAAATCCTGTTGCTCAGTCAAAGCTAAAGGTAAAAATCCTCCTGACTTCAGTGGCTTGAGAATTTCATTTGGAGAGATGAAGGCCAGAGCTTCCCCACAATGAGGAACAGAGGGCAGGGTGAGTTTGGCTTTGATTCAAGCACCAGGAGGAATTCCACAGTGTCCAGAGAGTTCAGGGTGTGGATGCTGAGCGCTGAGTCCCCTAAGGACCTGCCTTATGGAGAGCTGAACCCCTGGGGATCAAAGCCAAGCCCTTCATTCCTTCGTGCCCTTTGCTGTTGGTCCATTAGGGAACGTGTGGCAGGGCACAGGAGTCAGATTCTCACTGCCCCTCTTGAGTGGTTTCACCCAAATCAGCCAGAGCCCCTGCACAATCCCTGAGATTGATCCCTAGAGCCTGGTGTACACACAGGGGAGGATAAATAGGTGCAGACACAGGGATACAAAACCACCACAGGGCTCCTCACCCCAGTCAGGAGCAGGCAGAATTGCAAACCACTGGGCACACACAGAAAGAGGTGCTCTCATCCGAGAGCAAATGCTTTCAAGTGGCTTGGTAAAAGGCATGAGAATAAAAATCCTGGAGTGGTAGCTGCCCCAGGTGGATCACAGGAGGAGCTTGAGTCACGCTGGAGGGAAAAGATGCACATGGTTAGAAAAGCAACTGTCATTTATCATCTTTATTCCCAGTAATGACACTGCAAGCCTCCACTCCATCTTCAGGAAGAGCACACAGCCAACTTTTGCATGAGTTAATAGCAGGGCTTGAACGTGCAATCTTCTGCATTCCACCTCCTGTACCTAATGTAGCAGATGAGCTTCATTAGCTGGTGGCTGTGCTGGCTGCCCCCTGTGCTCTGCCAGCTGCTGGAGAGACACACATGGCAAACCCTGCAGCAGTGACCCACCTTGCCAGGGCCAGCAGAGCCTGCCCCTCCTGGGGCTCAGCTGCCTCAAAGGACAGCACAACTCAAACTGCTTCAAACTGGCCCATTTCTGGTGTTTGCTTGCCCTGCTCTGAGCTCTTTAGGGCCCCTGTAACCCTCCTGCAGGGTGGGGATGAACAGCCTCACCTGTGAGCATAAATCCAGCATCTCTGCAGAGGCCCTGGAGCTGCTGTGAGCATCTGTCAGAGCAGCAAAGATCCTCCAGGTGAGCCAAGTCTGTCCTGAAACCAGCAATGTTACAAAACACACACATTAATAATCAAGGATTATGTGTTTTGTTTGTGTCTTTGTATTTGTATGTACATATGTATGAGCTGTAGTACATTTTGTTTTGCTTTGAGAAAACAGATTTTAAATTGCTGGTGGGGTATTTTCTCGAAGCTGTTTTAAATGGGAAAACACACCTTTGTGAGAAAACAAGAGTATTTTTATGAGTTTCTTCTTCCTACCAGTAAAGCCTGAATGGGACAAGGACTGGGGAACATAGAAATTTGTCAGAAGGCACACTTCACACACACAGCACTTTGTATTGTCTCTAAAGGGTTTTTTTGTTTCCTTTTGATTTGGTAAATAGTTGTTAATCACTGCCTAATTTTCATTTTAATTAGGCCACATTGATAGGACTCGATTCCATATGAAAGACAAAACACAGCAACTGAACTTCGAGCAAGTTTTGGGCAAAAATTGAAACTACAGCAATAAACACAAACACATGAGTGTTTACACAATCAGAGCCTTAAAAACTAAGCAGTAAATAAATCAGAACTCCTCCTGACCGAACTGGGACCTGGTGGAGGAAAAAGCCCAGTGGTTCATCAGATATTTCTGCTGGTCAGCTTTATACACTGAGCCTGGTGTCCTGTGCAATAAAGCTCAGGCTCTCTGGTGCCCAAATCAATCAGTTGTTTCTGCTGCTCCTGTGAAGCCAGCACATTCCTGCTGCAGCCTCTGCCTTCAGAGAGCAGCTGGGGTCACAGGTATTGCATCCACCAAAGGGAATACTCACTCTTGGTTACAGATATGTGTGTCTTAGTCCAGTGGAATAATGTTTATGTCCCAGCTGAGATGAAGAGTTACATTCTTTGTGAGTTGATTCTGGTCTGTGAGTAAACAAGGAGACTTGTAAACTAACTGGTTTCTGTTGGGGGGATTTTTTGGCCACATGTACCAGTTAAAGGTGATTTATCCTTTTTTTTACCCCCACCTCTAAGATTTTAGAATGTTTCAGGTAAATTTCTCATTAAAGCAAACTGGAGAATATAGTACGTATTTTAGCACAAATCAGCTTCCTGATTTTGCCTAACAACAAAAAGACTGACAAAACCAGATTCCAAAAAAAATCCTTGTAAGCATACCCATAGCCTTGGGAAGGGTCCTACTTTGTACCCATCCTGTAATTAATTGGAGAAGCTGCAGGCACATCAACAACACAAAGCCCTTCAGTTTGTGTTCCTGTGTGGTTTGTATAACCTGGACTATAAATGATGGGGCCCCAAACCCTTGAGAGTACTTCCAAATAAGCAAGAAGATGTTTGAAAACATGGGCTAACTCTAAGCACCCTTGATGAAGACGCCAAAATTATTCAAGTTCTATGAAAATTAGGGGAGTATAGAAGAGACAGACCCTTTTATAAGTCACTCCTTTATTGGGGAAATCCAGGTGGACAGAAGTGCTGGAAATCACATTTCATTAGTTCTGCTGCTCAGGCTTCTTGAGTTTTCTATATGGGTCAGAGCTTTTCATAATCAAGAAGCTGAGTCTTAGCTGTTCCTTTAGTCTGGGTCTGAAAAGCAGTGGAGGTAACATCGCTCTGAGACCAAGACCATTCTCATTTCAGGGGCAGAATCTGTGCCTCGAATGTGTGACCTGATTTCCAGAGGGTTTGTGAGCCCATATGTTTCGATGGGTGCTCAGTACTTCTGGTGCCTTTCCATTTCTAAATATGGACTTGGAAAGCCTAATTTTAACCACACACTTTTGGAAAGTGTTGGCAATAGTTTAAAGAGACTGTCTAGCCCAGCACGCCTTGCTGCAGCAGATTGCTCCCAGTGATTTATATATTCCTGCTGTCTCTGATGCCTTTTCAGTGCCTTCCAGCTGTTGCATTTATGCAGCACTCTTTATCTTGACCTTAGCCCTTGGATTTCTCAGCTATTCTACTCTCTTAACATCTGGGCCTGAAAGGTCACTAATTTACCTTGTGTTTCCCTGCTGTGGGTGCTATTGGGTTGAGTGGGTGCATTTTGAAAAAATAACACTTTGTTGGTGGGCTGCCTTTGAGAAGGGTTTTCTCCCCTCAGCATCCTCATGTTGCCTTCTCCCACTGCAGCAGCTCCAGGTCATCCAACATCTGCCCCCAGGAGCATTGGAGTGTACTTGGTGGATCCTTATGTGCTAAAGCAGCACACCAGGTATCCAGAGGGCTGGGATTAAATTGCTTTTGCAGCTTGCCTGGAGGTTAAGGAAGGGAGCTTTGTTTGTACTGATGCCCCTTTAATGCATCTCAAAAGACCCTAATAAACATCTTCTGGACTGTAAAAGGAAAATATGTATCTAGAGATTGTGGTAAATTATGAAACTCTGGCATACCTAATAAAAATTGTATCTCAATGGGTTAACATTTAGTGGAATGTTAGATGATGTGAAACCAGACCTGGCTTCACTTCAAGCCCAGGTCACTAATGTCACTTGGGGAAATTATGAGAATTTCCACTAACTTTGTACTGGCAGACCTCCCAATCTACTTCACATCTATGCATTTTTAACACCCCATGAGCAATACAAAGTGTCATTTCTCACATCTGAGAGCCAGACAATATTGCAGAGCCTCTCTGCATAGCAGAGGCCACTTCAGAAATTAACAGGTCAGATCTCTCATTGATTTTAATACAGAGCTGTTTGTGGCAAATGTCTTGGTTATAGAAGCTGAGGACTGATTTGGGCTTCCTGTCAAAGCCAGCACAGCAGGACAGAGCTTTAAAACTTGGGGAAAGAGCACAAGAATGTTAAATCAAACAGATTCTAGACATCAAGGGCCAAATTCAGCTAGAGTTCAGAAATTGCTGAGACTGGCTCACCGCACAGTCCCTGAACTGGGACCCACAGACAGAACAAAGTTGTGACGATGCTTTGGGAGGGGGAACACTCACAGAACGTTTAAATTATTATCTCAGATGCACTCTGTTCCCTGTTTTCCCCATACCCCCCCTTTGTCCTCCTGCCCATTTGCCTTTACAAACTTGCCAGCAGCCAACTTGTTTTGAAACTCAAACAAGTTGGTCTGGAAAGGACTTTCCATTAAAGCCTAAGAATTGGAGCAGACTTAAAAGTGGCTGGTAGTATTTTCAGAAAAGAGGTATTTGGCAAGTCTTTAATGTCATGCTTGCCTAGAACTGCTCTCCTCTTTAATTAACTCAGTAAAAATCCTCTTGTTACTGCATTTTATTTGCTTAAACCACTACAGAAAAATAAATGCATACAAACCCGATTAATAAATCCATAGAAATGTGCTGTTGTTTACTGCAGTGGAGCACCAAGTTCCCTGTACGTAATTCCAGCCCCTGGCAACGAAGTCATTTGTGAAAGTCCCCTGTTTTGACACAAACATAAAGGTGGAGTATCCTCAGAGCGAAGCACAGACTGTGGTTTTCAGCTCATCTTCTCCAGGAAGCCCTGAGGTGGCTGTTAATAATTGCAGTTCAGAGCAGTGTCCAGGATTTCTCAGGCTCCATGCACACACGGTCTCCTGGGATGTGTGTGCTGCAGAGCCTGACCCGTGACTGCTGCGCTGGGAATCCACGTCCCAACAGCCCGAGGAGCAGCTGCAGCTCAGCTTTTAACTCAGGAGGGTCCAGAACTCCGGACAAAATGGACAAAATGGACAAAATGGACAAAATGGACAAAATGGACAAAATGGACAAAATGGACAAAATGGTTACAGCTGCACGAGAGGCGGTGACAGTGGCTGTGACAGGGAATCATCACAGGCAGGTTTGCACCCCTAAGTCTCAGTAAGTGATTTGTGATGACAGCAATGCTGCCTGAATGTGGCTCAGTGCTTGTGCTGAGTGATGCCAGGGAGGTGTTTGGGCAAACGCTCCCTGCAGTGGCCAGGGAGCAGAGCGGGGCACCCCGGTCCCTCCCAAGCCTTTCTGGAGGGAAACATTTCCTTAGTTCAGCAAATTGATGTTCTGACATTTAGCTTTAAGTATCTTCTCTTCCCTCGGTGTGTGACCTTTCCCTTTCTCACATGGCTGTTGCTATCCTCCTCCAGTGAAGCACCACAGTACCAGCCTCATCCTCCTGATCCTGGCAGTCACCCTGTGCAGGCCAGCCCAGCTCATCCTCATCCTCATCCTCATCCTCATCCTCATCCTCATCCTCATCCTCATCCTCATCCTCATCCTCATCCTCATCCTCACAGGGTGTGGAGCAGGCCATGGGAACCATCACAAGCAATGCTCCAGGGATAAAATGTCACTCATTTCCAGCTGCCCCCGTGCTGCTCTCCTGCAGGACACAAAGCCCGCGTTAGAACAGGAGGCGAGCGCCGTAGATGATGATGTGGCTGTGATTTCCCCCAGGAGCGAGGTGATGACTGCAGGAGATGCACTGGTGGTGGCACATCAGCGCTGCCACGGGCTCCTGGCTCTCAGAACATCCCTTGTGGTGGCCATTTATCCAGCAGGGCGTGCAGGGCACGTGGCCCCTGCTCCGGCAGCCACCCAAGGCACGGAGCCAGCACGGCTCCACATGGCAACCACGGACCAGTGATGGGCTGGGTTCAGTGGGGCATGAAGAGTTCGATTAAAAATGGACAGGAAAAGAAGAGGGGGAGGAGAAAGAGGAGATAAAAGAGGCTAAGCTGGAGGTAGCAGATAAAATGGGTGATAAGAGAGGGGAAGGAAGTTGAAGCTAAGTACAGAAAGCCACGCACTGGGAATTCAAATGAGGGGCTGGACTGGATAGAAAACCAATGGGGTTTATCTAGAGATTGATATAAGAGAGATTAAAACAAATGTTCAAAGGTAAATATGTGTGTCTAGAAACATGGAGAACTGTAGGGAGAGAAGACAGGACTCTGACATACCAAATTCACCCTCAGCACCGTGAGTTCTCCAAGTTGTCTTGGCCAAGAGAAGAGCAAAGACGGGGTGTTGGAACAGAGTTGGAAATGACAGAGAAGAATGGGTGTGAGAGCAGCAATGGAAAACAGGCAGGGACAGCACTACTGGGAAGCAAAGGCAATTTTGTTTTGTAACCATGTGCTCACTCAAGCTTGACAGAGAAAGAAGAAGAAAAATACGTTCCTGTTATAAAAATTCCTGTGTAGGTAAATCACACAGCAAACTCCATGGTGAGTGGTTCGGTGCGCCCAGGCTCGGCTGCCAGCTTTCCTGAGCTTGGGCTAATCTATAATGGTCTCTATAAAGTGTGGGTGATGCTGCTGCAGTCCCAGCCTCTGCCCGTGTGACCTTTGGTGATGGCCATCCTGGGGCTGTAGGTAATGTGAAAATAATCTCTCCATATTGGCAGTGTTGTGAGGATGGTGGAGCCTGGAGATGCAAATGGTGCTTTATGTAAGTCTGGCCCCAGACTAGCGAAGCTAAGATGGCTTTTGTACTTCTAAATATCATTTTTGTCACTGTGTAACACGTCACAGGTATGAGGGAAATGAGGTAATGAATAATGTGGGAGTTAATGAAGGTCATCTTGAGAGAGCAGTAAGAGTAATGCCTCCTGCTGGGAGACTTCTCACTGGGAGCCCTCAGACTTCAGCACTTTCCAGTCTAAATAAGATGTATGCTTCCTTGACCTTGTCTTCTCCAATGTAAACGCAGAGCAGGATGTACTTAGAATAAAGATAAATAAGGCCTTACCCAAATAAAACACTAGTCTGCAGAAACAAATCTCCTCCAAGCAAGAGAGGAAAACAGAAACCAATGCTACTCTGCTGGAAAAATAATTCTATGCTGTAAAGATAAAGGAACACAATATCTGCTTCAGAGTGCAGTAGTAGTAAATGCAACTTAAGGTTCAAGGTGGTATTGTAAAATCTTGGGAGTTTTACTAATTAAGTTGTGGAAGATGTAGCATTTAATTTCTCTTCCTGAACTTTGTTTTGTTTTGTGAACTTTGGAACAAAGTGGAAGAGAGAGGGAGGTTACCTCACCTGTGACAAGATTCCCAGTTCAGCTTCTTCCAACTACAGAACTTCTGCACCTCATGGCTGGGAGTGCTCAGGTGAGACCTGGTTTTACTGTGAGGATGGTGAGACCCTGGCACAGGTGCCCAGAGCAGCTGGGGCTGCCCCTGGATCCCTGGCAGTGCCCAAGGCCAGGCTGGACAGGGTTTGGAGCAGCCTGGGACAGGGGAAGGTGTCCCTGCCATGGCAGGGGTGGGATAGGATGAACTCTAAGGTCCCATTCCAACCCAAACCATTCTGGGATTCCTTGATCCTCCTTTGATCCAGCACAGCAGAAGGAGGTGGTGTGCTCCTCTGAGCTGTCCTGTGCAGGGCAGCACTGGGGTTATGGCTCCCAGCACAGGGCTGCAGGAAGGATTAGGGGTCTGAGCCCCACGTTTTTAACACCTCACACTGGTGAGGAAGCTGAGAGGCAGTTAGGAACTGGAGAAGCAAGGGGGAATGATTTGTATTACAAATGACCACGTGAAAAGGGGTGGAGGAGCCCTGTCAAAATGTAAATGTGCAATTTGCATAATTGGGCAGCCAGGATTAAATGAAGCACAGAGAAGGATAAGGATTACATGGAGGGACAGAGAGGGGAAATAAGAGCAGCAGAGAGAGAAAACACTGCAGATAGGTAGAAAACCTCGGATAAGCAAGAGCAAAGGGAGAAGTTGCAATACTCAAAGGCAGCGAAAGGAGAGGGAGCTGAGAGGAGCAGTGGTGTGTGTTACTAATCCAGGCTGTATCTGAGCTGCCTAGGAAGTGTGCAAATGAATTTTAAAAGGAGCTTGAAATCAAAGGGGAGTGTCAGCTGGGCATTAAACATCCCCTTTAGTAGTGACCTTGAGAGCCTGGACCACCAGTACCTAATAACCAAACACAGCACTCCTGAACACTTCCTTCACATCTCATCCGTAATTAATTCTGCCTTTGATGAAGGGTCACTCTCCACTAGGATATTTGTCAGCTGTCAAGATCACCCAAGTGGTGGCCTCTGACAGCCTTCTTGATGTCTCCAGCACCAGGGCAGCGGTGGTTGCTGTCTCTGCTCAGCTTTTCACAGGAGCTGTGCTTGACTGCCTGCTTGGACCCAGCATGGTCCCAGGTGCTGGCACTGCTCAGCAGTGACCAACATTCCAAGCACTCAGTCATCCAATCTCCCCTTGGAGCCAAAATTCCTCCACAAGTCACTCCAGAGCAAGGAGTGTTCCAGAACTCTGTTCAACCACCCTGAAGTCCTTCTCCTTACCCACTCCTAAAGCTCCTGTGGGGTTCCTCCCCTCTGCCTTGTTTGTACAGGGAAGGTGGTTGTGGCCAAGCCAAGCCCAGAGCCAGCCATGTTCCACACAAAGCCAGATGGAGAGGCAAAAACATCATAACTCCTTTTAAGATTTGTTTTGTGTGAGTGCCTAAGGGCAGGAATTGCATTGTACCTGCTACTGTGCACATGTAAAACACAGAGTGTTTTTGCTCTGGTGAGAAAGAGAGGGAGGGAGTGGACACAGAGAGGGGAGCTGAAGAATGAGGCAGGATGGGGCTGTGATGTGGCAGCAGGATGGAGGCACCTACTCTGTCCCTGCAAGGGAAATCTCTCTTGGATTCTGATGGGATGGAGGGAGCCACATGGTGCTTTATAAATGTGCCACAGAATATTAATATTGTTTTATTTTCTCTCTTGCCAGGACATAACTTGTTCAGGGGACACTCAGCTCAGAGAGTTGTGGGAAGAAAAGATGGTGATGCATGTAGGTGTTCAGAGGGAGATTGGTTTGCCTGTGCATCATGCAGAAAATGCAGAGTCTCTCTTAAATGTGTCCCTGCTTGGTTTGTTTCTTCACACTCTAAACTTGGATTCAGCAGAAATAAAACCTGTTGCTTGACAGCTCTTTAAAGGATGATGGAAGGAGAAGATGGGTGAGGGAACCTCTTTTCAAAAAGGTAAAGATCTGTTCTGTTTTTACTAGAAGTGTTACGGCATCCTGGCTGAGAGCTGAGAGTAAACTCATTGAGTGAAACCTTCCAGGTGGGACGTGGGGATAATTTGTTCTGACTTGCTGTTGTCTCTGCAGTTCCTTTTCTGCAGCTCAGTGCTTTGCCTGGGTCATTGCAGCTCCCACACTCTGACCTCGTCCCATCAGCTGCAGTTTCTGTCCCCAGCCTTCTCCCCTGGGCTCCAGTGGTTCAGCCAAACCATTCACATCTTAATTCTTCAGTGTTAATTCTTCTCAAGAAATGCACTCTGAAATTCCCCCAGGTCAGAAGGGAGAACCTAGGTGAAGGTTTAATACAGGAAAATGTGAGTCCAGACACAGAAGTGAAATTAAGTGTCAACAAAAAACAACATCACAAAGCTTTACACACTCAGGTTGTAAATCTCTTCCTACTGTAGTTACTCAAATCTCTGGAGTATTTTATTTAGTGTCACGTTTGACTTATTCTCCAGCTATCAGAGAATTTCAGATATAGGAGGAACTGAACTCCTAATAAAACTGTAATAATAATAAAAAAAATACCCAGACAGGCCTTCATCAACCCCTAGTGAGAAACAGAGCTTGAGGGGGAGGGAAGAGATATTGGAGAAAGGGCAGAGGAGGAGAAAACACAGCCCTGTTCAACTTGGGTATCCTTTATGAACCACTTGTTTTTTGCCTTATTCTTGCTTTTTCTTTCTTTCTTTTTTGTCTACAGGCAAGCAGCATGGCCAGTTAAACAGAGCAGGTGGAGAGCTTGGCATTGCAGATCAATAAATCTGAAAGAGCTGGAATACCTGAATATTATGTCATTTATATAATTCAGGATTATTCAAAGTATATCATCTCAATTTTGAAAATACTGTCTGCTGTCACAGCTTAATTAATGTTGTACTCCCAGGGGTTGTAATTTTGGTTGTCTAAAATGTAGTATTGTGTTTGGAGATTATTTTTGGTGTTGTTACATTGCCACTGTCTCTTTATTTTTACATCATTATTATGACATAAACAAAATTCCCGTCTTGGCTTTCCCCAAATTTTGTTTGTTTTAAGTTTGGTCATTTTTGTGCATTTATTCCCACTAGTACAGCCCTCCCAAGCTCTGGAAGGACGAGCCTGTCTCCTCAGGAGCACCCAGCTCTTTGGAGGAATGAGGTTTCTCTGCTGAGGCTCTCCAGGAGTTCTGCGAGCTGCAGTGGCTGCGTTCCCAGTGCTCCCACACACCGACAAAACGGGGTGTTCTGCATTCTTAGGAGAGAGCTTTCCTACTTTCTTCTTCAAGATAAAATTGGGCAGAATAATCTTTTCTACTCTGGGGAAAAAGTGATTCATCAGTCAATAAATCCTCTTGTGGAAACTTTGTTATTCACAACCTCAGCGTAGCCAAGCTACCAAAACTGGAGCCGTGTTTACATCCCCCTGATGGAGAATTATTCCTAGAAAACAACAGCTCCTTCCATGGAGAGCAAGTCTGAGGTGTTCCTGAAAGAGCTTCCTGGCAAAATGCAACATCTCACACTGCATATGAGGCTTTGAATAACGAAAAAGAAAAGAAAAACTCAACGTAATAATTCATGTTGTTTGACCCAAACCTCTGTAATACAGACTTCAGGATCTTTTGTAGCTCCACACTGTGCTCAAAACAGCTATTAACTCTCATTGGTATGATGAGCACAGCAAATCCTCCCCAAATTTTCCACTAACTCTGTGAACAAAGGATTAATTTTCTGAGACTTGACATAGGTAAATTGATTTCATATCCATTTCAAAAATCGGTCTTTAAAAAAATGGATTTTCAGTAATTACAGTTATAGATACTTCATTTGCTCAAAACTCTGAAATCCAAATTTTCTAGAATCAAGGCAACAGCCAGCAAAATTACAGGGCTGATTTATGAAAACTATGTTATTGAACAACTGATTGTGAAAGGATGTGATTCGTATACTACATACTGTGGGCTTGTAAAACTATTTTTCAAAATGCTGAAGGCTAAAGTCTTTTTCCTATTATTATTATTTAAAAGCTGAGATTACTGAACAGCCACTTGTTTTCAGCTGCTGTCATTCTAGACTTTGCACAGAGCCCAGGAGTGAGAGCACAAGGATTACATCCAGCTCCAGGGGTTCCTGATCTCTCTGCTGTTGGAGGCATCTGACCAACCCTTACAGCTGGAACTTGCTGTTTTCCTTTATTACCTCAACTGTGCCCTTACAAGCAATAATCCTCCCTCTCCTGTCTTCCTCCCCTTCCCCCTTCAATTATCCATGGCATTTGTTTTTTAACAGGGGGATATTTTTTTTTTCTTGAGAAATTACAAGTAAATTTTAGTCCAGGAAAAAAAAAAAAAAAAGCTGCATTGGAAAGTGAAAGAGTAATTACAGCAAGTGGCATGGAGGACAGGAGAAAATGTCAAATCAAGGGATTAAATATTAAAAGGCAACAACACTCTGACAGGAAAAGGAGAAGATGAAAATAACATGCATCGTATCAGTAAAATCATAAACCAGTTTCTGCCCAGCCAGACTCTTTCTTCACTGGACCCTGACAATCCCTGTTTACTGAACTATTTGGTGTTTTGCCTCATCTGACAGAAGGTTGCACTCCTAGAAGTTTTATGGCTCAAAGGTCTCTGCCTGAAAAGAGGCAGGAAAAATGCAAAGAGAAAGTGGTGAAGTGGGTATGCATGAGAAGATGATTGGGGCAGAGTGCTGGAGTGATTATGGCTGGTGATGCTTAAAGATGATGTTTTCAGCTTGTCCTGGTGATGTGGATGCCTATGAAAATTCCCATAGATTGTGTCCAAATTGACTCAGGAAACCTCAGCTCACCATAGCTCTGCGTGCCTGAGGCAGCCTGTCCTCAGAGCCACAGCCTTGGCTCTCCTCTGCTCCTGTGAGCACTTTGCAAACACTGAAATTAATTCCATCCCTGTTTCCACGACCATCTGAGTGAAGAACAAATGACTGGAGTAATTTGCACACCATTATTCACGACAGGCATCAGAACCAGAGCCAGAAAACAGATCATAAATCTCCTGATGTGGCTCTTCATCTGATCTTACAGTCCTGCTACAAGTTAAAGGCAAAGAGAATCTTGCAAGAGAACCCACGAGGAGCAGACCCAGGATTTTCATAAGGAATCAGGGAAACAAGGGAAAGGTTATTCCCTGAAAAGCAGAATGCTGTCAGCATGAGGTTCTGTACTGTGCAGTGCTCCATCCCAGAACTGGGAAGATGGTGATCAAGACTGGATTTAAAGTCTATTAAAACAGTGGGGATTTCTTCTTCAGCCTCCCTGGGTTGGTTGGTCTTCAGTGCACTGGAAGAATTGCTACAGGAACAAGCTGTGTATGGAGATTGTGGGAATGAGGAACAAGAGAAAGGATATTACAGAGCAGCTTCTCCACTGAAACAATGTCTGAACTCAGCCTTTCCTCATTAATGAATTATGAAGTGGCCATGTTTTATTAGCTTTATTTAAAATTGTCTAGTAGTGAACACTCTTTTGAGCCTTTTAAACCGCTACAATTTTCTGCAGGAATGACTTCTTTTTTGTTGTTGTTCTTTTTGGGATATAGGAGCCAAGCTGATCTTGGTATTTCGTTAGTTCTCTCTGTTAATGTGCATGAGGTATAATTCCATCTGTGAAATTAATACTAGGTGAATATTTAACTCATACAAGTTTTGTTACATGAACTTCTGGGGTAGGTGCATGCATTAATTGCTAAGATGTCGATTTATTAAGTAACCAAACTTGTGTTCTTGGCTTTGTTTACCCATTTCTGTGGTCAGTTCTGCCAGCAGAGAACCCCAGAGCCAGGAGGAGCTCATCAGATCACAAAGTGGCTTCACACATATGGAAAGCCTTGTGCTGCTGAACCAGTGTTGGACTGGCAGCTTAATGAATGGATTTATTGTTCTGTCAGCACCACAGCTTTGTGTGAGCCCAACATCTACTCCTGCTAAAAGGAGTAGCAATGCACTAATGATATTGCTATGGTTAGTGTTTAGTCTTTAGGATCTTTAGCCAAGAAACTCAGCCCTTTATTGAGAACTTTTCCTGCAGTATGACCACAATTGCAGCCAGAAATGATTTCTGCAATAATGATGTTTTCAGTGAAGTTGACCAATGCTGATGCAAATCACTTCCCTGTGGTGGCATTTCTTAGGGCACTTTGCAACCTTGAATCTTTGGGGCAGAGCAGAATTTAAAACAACCTGCACAAACTGGTCAGAATTGTTATTTAAAACCAAGAAGTGTTACAGTTTTATTGTTAATATCAGGGGGGAATATTACTTTCAAGCCTGTGCTTTGATTTTTCTTCTGTCTACTGATGCAACAAGCTCACAGAAGAATTCACAACCCTCTCAAATTACTTATTACAACTATGACTTATTCCAAAATCCATTTGAGCATAGCTGAAAAGTGTAGTTAATACTGCTGCTGTAGTTTCTATCTTTTTCCATATAAAGTAAGGGCTTGATTTTATGTGTCATCCTCAGTGAGTATATATTTGCATAGCTCTGTTGACATCAATAGTGCTATATTGATTTATACTGCTTGTGCCTGCCTCATTATTATTTTTATTTTTTGTTCAAGGAGCGTGGTGTATTTTCAAATTCGTGGAAGATAAAAAGGGATTGCCTTCTCAGAACAGAATATATACAGTGTCTGCTGATGGGATATTTTAGATTTGGGCAAGCAAACTACAAGACATTATCAGTAAAGTTCTGTAAATATCAAGGCTGCTTGTACACATCTGTACACATCTGCAGAATATTATCAGACCTGTAGGTTTGCCACAGGGTGCCCAGAGCAGCTGGGGCTGGCCCTGGATCCCTGGCAGTGCCCAAGGCCAGGCTGGATGGGGCTTGGAGCAGCCTGGGACAGTGGGAGGTGTCCCTGCTGTGGCAGGAGGTGGAACAAGATGAGTTTTATGGTCATTTCCAACCCAAACCATTCTGGGATTTTTAAAGGTGCCTTAGATTTCCAGTTAGCTAGAATAGTTAGAAGGATTTGGTGTCCCATGACACAAGGCTGCCAGTCATGATTTATTCTTTACAAACAAACAAACTTGCTTTTCCAGGGATGGCTGAAATCTCCATTTCTCCAGAACAAAGTGCAAAGTCGAATGTTCACAAACAAGATGCAAAGGAGCACAGGTAGAAGGGCAGAAAGATTGGAGAAAATGAGGTAAAAAACCCAAGAGATGGGAGGTCAGGAAAATATGTTCATTCCTCCCTGGAGGGAGATGCTGCATCATTGCAGGAGCAGCAGCCACACCACATCTTTCAGGACTGTGAGAAGATCCCTCCAGCCCTTGTCTCACTATTTGCTCATGAACAGGCCCTTGGGTCTGAGTGCAGGGAGAGGTGAAAAAATGGCTGGAAATACACTATATAATCCCCAGAGAAAAGGATGTTTACTGCCCTTTCTATCTATCAGAGTATGCCAAACCATCTGAGGATGATCAGAGTCCTTTGCCTGAATCTCCGGGCACTCCTGTAAAGACAGGCTCTTCCTAGGCACTCTCACAGACCTGTGATGTATTCAGTGTTCCAGAGATGATACCAAGAGCAGGATAACCTCACCATGTCCAATAGCACCTTCCAGAAGAGATTCCAAGGTGTCAGTGCCCCACCAGGGCAGGACAGGACTATCCTCCTCCCAGATCCCAGCACAGGGAAGCACACTGGACTTCCTCAGTGCCCAAGTTCAGCACATGAAATGTAAAAATGAGAGAAATTGCAGATTTCTTCTCCCTCTGCTTTCAAGGACATTCCATCAAATTTCCTTCTCCCTTCTCCTCTCTGCACTGAACTTCAGATGGAAGCATCTGGATTGAAGAGAATTATCTCTAAACAACAATTGAGTTGTAGTACATTTTCAAAGACCCAGGTTTTATTAATCACAGAAGACCTTCTAGAAGTTTTCTTGGGATCATTTTTAATAGCAACCAATAATCCTTTCCCCATCAGCCAATGAGAAACAAGCCAAGACTCCCCCCAACTTCTGCACAGATGTGTCTTACAGAAATACAACAATTCTGGAGATGTGTAAGTGACATTTTTGCCAAGCTGAGGGTTTTGTCCACAGTAACTTAAACTAGTGCAGCCCTAATTTCCTTCTGGAAGCTACCTGAGCACTAAGCACACTCTATGCTGTTGGTGTAATGTTGTTTAGAGTAGTCAATAATTGCATTTGATTTCACATTGTACTTTTCTGTCCTGATATTACTTGAGGCCAGAGGACACCTAGCCATGCTGTGAGCCCAATCTCTGCTCCTGCATGTCCTGTGCCAGACCACTGTTTTCATCAAAACACACCAATACAACACGTTAAAGAGCAAGCCCAGAAAATTCCCTCTCCCTGGAGCATCTGAAGATCCAGGCAGATTAAAAAGCAGCATTTCCTGCAGTGTAACTGGGTTAGCATCCAGGGTCATGTCCAGGCTGCTAATCCAGAAGTTACCTTCAGCATGTGGTTAGTAAAAAGGAAAGATAATATGCAGGGAAAAAGAGGCAGAGGATGACAGATTGATTCCAGGGATGTGTGTCCCATAATTCTCATAAAACTAGAATGAAAGCTGAGCCCATTTAACAGCTTTAAAAATCAAGAGTCTTATAAATGCCTAAGAGCAGATGAGGGACTTCAGGTGTGAATATTTGGACCAGTTAGCTCAATTCTGATCTCTGCAGATGAACTCCAACAGAAATCTTCATTGTTTTCATCAGCAGAACCACACTGATAAATGTGAGTAAACTACAGGATATTTCCTAATCAATTTCTGACAAATAAAGATATCGTAGCTGCACTACTCTAGTGCCAAGGAAAAATAGTGGAAAGGTATGAACTTCAGAAATGTAAACTTGAGTTGTCATTAAAAATCAATTTTCATGATAAATTTAATTCACATTTCATAGAGAGCTGTGTAATATCAATAAAAATGCTTTAATAATTGCTGTGCTGGCACACAGCACAGTGTAAGACATAAAGAGATATAAATTTTTTGTAATTTAGAAGATGGGGAACTAAACACTGTTTTTCAAAAGAAACCATTTCTCAGGGAGAAAAATGAATGTTGGAGGAGGATGTAATTCATTAGGGATTCTACTCCACCCCTTTTCTCAAAGACTGCTCTGAAATTAAAACTTTCAGAGATCAGGTTTCTAATTTATTCGTAGACTTAAAAGGCCAGAAAAGACCAGGATCAGGTAGTCTGACCTTCTGGATAACCCAGGCTATTAAATTTCCTGTAGTTCTCTCTATATCATAACCTGTGTTGGGCTAAAACATAGTTTCTTTTAAACTTTGATTTTAAATGGTGGAAAAACCCCGTTTTTGTGTTTCTTTTACATGATTTTTGGTGAAGGTGGGAGAGAAGGAATGATGTAAATTGGTTGTTTCTTGTGACATATCAGTAGAACTGGTACAGCACGTGATAGTACAACATCACTAAATTATAAACAACTGGTGTTTTCTGGTAATAAAAGCTGACTAATTTTCAGGGCAGAGAAATATGCTACCTACATAGCAATGTGCTTTTGTGAACAATTTTTGAAGGGATCAAAAGGCAGGTATATGCTCCTAAATCTTTTAGTCACATTAAAAAAAAAAATCCCATGATCAAACTGTAAAGCCATCTGAATAATAGTTTTCTCATTTCCAAGTAACTGAGGTCAGAATTTCACCCTAGAAGATCAGTCCACTTCATACAATGCTAACTGAAGAACTGTAATTTGCAGTTGGTGCTTTGTTTCCACTGTGAATATAATTAACTACCTTTACTCTGATCTTGCCATTTATCACCATCATTTACAGTTTCACAATCAATACAGTATTTTTTTCTATCCACATAACTTGAGATCACATTTTCAAATGAAGCTTCCTGAAACTCAGTGACACCTGCTTTACCCTGTGTTTATGAATGCTGCCACTCACCAATGTTCATGCTGTGGGATGAGGAATCTCGGGCAATTAGAAACACAAGTTTAGTCAGCTTAGGGTGTTTATTAAGAAATCCTAAGGAATCAGCAGGATCCAAAAACTCTTGAGTTTGTCTGGCCATCCATGATAAACATGCACAGCTTTATGGCTCATGACTGTCCTGTTCTCCAGGGACCGTGTTTTCCCCTGCTGTAAATTACTATAGATCCACGTGAGTGAATAAATCAAGACTCTGAAATTCTTATCCCCTGCATGGTCTGATTTTTCTTTTTTTTTTCCCTGATACAGTTAGTCATAGATACTTCAGAGTTGTATTATAACCAACTAGAAAAACAAGAAATATAGATGAATTAGTTTTTAATTTTTCTGGGGAAGCCTGTACTTCAGCTGATGCCATCCAGCTTTTTCTTTCCCCATTCCCCCCAAGTTCCCAGACTTGCTGAACTCAAAGCCATTCTTAAGCAATAGCTGCCCATTACACAGTTATTTCTACCAGCTACAAAAATTCAAACTTCTTCAGGACCAGTTCAATTGACCAACTTTGTCATTGCCCCCTGATCTCCTGGTGCCAGTGAGGATGGATACAGCATTGCTCCAAACACAGGAGCTAAAACACCACAGAAGTGAACACAGGAACACAGCCCTGACCCCACAGGTTGGATCAGGCTGATGGTCCATCAGATCTGTCTCCAGCTTTGTTTTAGAAACTGTTTTAGGTTCTGAGGCATTAAAATGTACATCCCCCTCAGCCACTCTGTAACCAATATTCTGGTTACTTGGAGAGTTCTCATTATTGAGGACCTCAGAGCTGCCTCGTGGCAGTGAGTTGCACTGCCTGGGTTAGTCCCTTCATTTGTGAAAGGAACAATTGTCTCTTCTCTGAGTATTTTGTCTTGAGGTTGTTCTGGAAACCTGCCTGCCCCTGGGTTTCAACGAACTACTTTTAGTACTGCCTTTATCTTTAGTCTTGAACTATTTGGATTTTTGAAAGGCCACAGGTTTCTGTTCTTCCTTGTTGGTTCACTTTGGATGCTCCTTCTTCTGTAACTGTTTCTGTTTCCAGCCACCTCCTAGGAAAACACCTTTTAAAACAACAGGTGCAGCCAGACAATCCTCTCTGATAGGCAATTCAATTTGGATAAAATTAGTTTATTTTTTTGGACCTGTTTTAAATTCCTCTGCCATCCACACAATCACCCTGGATTTTATTTTGTATTAGAATGTTGGTTCTCATTATTTGCTATTCTTATAAATGCACAGTTATGAGGAGGGTGGAAACAATAATAAAAAGGCTTTTTCACTCTTTTGGCTTTTTTTTTGTGTTCCCCTGATCAAAATCCTTCTAAAACAAAAATAATAGTCTGCAAGACAGACTGCTATTTTAAACTACCCATCTCCTAAAAGGATGATAACCTCAGAAAGGCACATTTGCCTCTGCTGAGATTCCTTTGTGGACTGAACTTAAAAATTCCATCTTTGGAGCTTAATGCCAAAGCACAGTGCAGGTTACTCTTGCTAGAAGCAAGGTTCTTGCCATTTCCTCAAGCAATGAATTATCTCCTGATATTCAAGTTAGTTCAAAATATCTTTTCCATTTAGGTATGCCAGGGGCTAGTCCACAGAAAACGGCTTCTAGTGTTTTTACAGTTGGAAATTTTATTCTGTTCCAATGCCTAATGATGACATGGAAATTGCAATTGTTTCTTTTGGTCTGTGTTAGCCTTTCTGTCTTCATTATTTAGGAACAAGCTTTTGGTATCTGTCTCAAATCAGAAGATTATAGGTCTGTTATTACATGCTGGAGAAGTACCCTTTGCGTGGGTGTTAATTACCGAGTATCCAGTTGAGTACACTAGTCATTAACCTCAAAAACAGTGACTCAGCAAGGTACCAGAGCGTAAGGAAAAAAAATAAAGAGGGAAAAACCGTGTTGTTTTCTCACACCAGATGCCAGGCAAGATGTATTTCTAGAGGAAAGCTAGCAGGCAGCTGAAGAACAAATGTGTGTGGAGGTCTGTGGTATTCTTTCTGCTAAGATGACTTGAAATACTCAGCTGGAGGCAAGAGTGCACTGGAGAAAGAACTTCCTGAGGATCTGTCTGATACTCCCAAATCAATTAAGGTTCGTGGAAATGCTTCTGCTGGATCAGACCCAGAAAAGGGATAATTCACCTGTATCATACCCAAGAAGGTGACCTGTGATTTCTAATGCTAGACAAATATTACACAGAACAAAAATGTTTTGCAATGGAGGATGAGTTAGATGGATGGGTTTTAATCTTATTTTTTTCCATAGATATGCAAGTCTGGGGATTTGTTTCTACAGAGAATGCAAAATGAATCACGTATCGTGTCTGTTATCCACATCCATGCATTTGAGAAGAAAACAGACTGAGCAGACTTTCAGCCACGCAATGAATGTCTGCAGAAATGTATCCGACTACAGGTCTCTTAAGTCACTTTAATGGTGATGGATATGCAGGAAACTATAATCAATTACATTGCCCTGAAAATTACACAGTTATTTTCAAAAAAACCCAACAGGTAACAGTTGTTTGACACAGCAGAGCTTAATATTTCTTGGAAGACAGAGATCTTGAGCTTGCTGTACACAAATTGTAACACTTCAGCAATACTAGTGCAGCTTCTGTATAGTCAGATTGTATAGAACTGGCAGGCAGCTGTGAGACAAAAGAACCCAAAGTAAGATAGAGAAATGCGTTTGTTAAACAGCAAAAAAAATCTGAACAGGGAGATCTAAGGTCAGATTAGGAGATGTTCTCTAGCTTGATATTTGAGAATGTTTAAAAACTAGCCATGTGCCTCTGTAATGAGCAGAGTGGCCTTCTGTAAGGGACACGCTCTCACACTCTCAGGTTACTGACAGCTTTGTGCTTCCTCCTCTTCTGGCTCACACCAGCTGAAAAGTCACTGTGTGCTGTCCAGGAGATGTGTGTGCAGGGAGGTGGCAAAGGTGTCACTTGCCTTCTGGATACATAGGGTGTATCCGATTCCCAGTGTTGCACATAATCACTCAATACTCATAGAAAACATTAAAAATATTACTCGATTGGTGGCCTAAGGGTAAAGAGTAAACAACGTATTATACAGTCAAGCAGAGCCTCATCCCCCGGAGTCAGAGCAGCCCAGAGGGAGAATATTGGAAAAATACACTCAGCCTGTGTGTTCCCCTTGCTGGGGATCTCAATGGAGGAATGATTAGCAGCTACAGGAGACAGACTTGGTTCTTGTGCAGAAGGTTCTTTGCGGAGAAGGAGTATTAAATAATTTCTCTTTTTCTACCTGCCCTTCCAGCCTCCCCCAATATATTTGAAACTACACAATAGCATGATTAGCTGGTAGATGCAGGAAAACCAGTGCTGTTTCCAGAGCTCCTCGTCTTCATTCTGAACATTGAGACTTCACATACTGCAGTTTCTTCCCCATCTTGTTCCTTGCTCTTCCTCTGTCCTTCTCTCTTCCTACCAAATGATCCAATTCCCACATGGGTCTACTCCTGATGCTCTCCCCAAACAGCTCCACACGCTCTTCTCCTTCCATGCCTATTCCCTCAGCAGGTTCCCCTGGGCAGGAGACAGAAGCACCAGGTGAGAAGGGTGACCATAAGAACCAGCTAAAAAAGCAAATTTGCTCGTTCCACAGCTCTTTTGGTGCTACGGTGACACAGGCAATATACTCTAATAGCACAGAGCCAGGATCATGAAGAGGGGAGACAACAAAGCCGAAGCTGATACAGGAGAAAGGCCACACAGAGTGGGAAGGGCAGAGCCAAGGACAGGTGAGCTGCAGGTGGGTGGCCACAAGTTGTTCTGCCCGCAGCCTCAACATCTGTGCCAGCCACATCAGAATCACCCTGGCAAGGGCCGCATCCCGGGGCACAGGGGTGCGAGCTCCCCTCAGGGACAGCAGCAGGACACAACCCGAGACTGGCCAGGGGCAGCAGCCGGGGCCGTGAGGAACGAGCTCCTGAGGCAGCCCCGGGCCGTGGGGAAGGAGAGCGGGCAGCAGGATAAGGGCTGGACCCAGAATCGCGATGCCACAGAATAGCTGCGCTTGCAAAGGACGTCTGGACATCATCCAGTCCAACCGCCCGCCACGGTAGGGCCACCCGGAGCAGGTGGCACAGGGACACAGGCTGCGTTTGGAATGACTCCGGAGAGGGAGACTCCGCGCCCTCCACGCGCAGCGTGTTCCCGCAGGGACATCCCTGCCCGGCCGGAGGGAAGGAGCGGCGCCGGGGCGGTGTGAGTGGAGCACCGTGCCCGAGGGGCGGTGTGAGGGGAGCACCGTGTCCGAGGGGCGGTGTGAGGGGAGCACCGTGCCCGAGGGGCGGTGTGAGGGGAGCAACGTGCCCGAGGGGCGGTGTGACGGTGCCGCCGTGCCCCAGGGGCGGTGTGACGGTGCCGCCGTGCCCGAGGGGCGGTGTGACGGGGCCGCCGTGCCCCAGGGGCGGTCTGAGGGGGCCGCCGTGCCCCAGGGGCGGTGTGAGGGGCGGTGTGACGGGGGTGCCTCAGCGCGTGCCGGCCGCCCCAGCGCGCAGGCCCCCCGCGCATGCCCGACACTTATTTCGCGCGGCGGGGGCGCCGCATTTCGCGCGCCGCCGGGCGGGGCGGCGGTCACGTGAGCGGCGCGGGGCCGCTGGGGGCGACACCGCGACCGCCCCGCGCGGGGCTCGGCGGGCGCCCCCCGGTACCGGAACCGGCACCGGCACCGCCCGCGCCCCGCCCGCGCCGCCGCGCCCCCGGGCAACAGCCGGGTTGTTGTGGCCGCCGCCGCTCCCCGGGGGCCGCCTCCCCTCCGCTCGGATCTATTGTCACCACCACCAGCACCCCCCCTCCTTCGCCACAATTAATACGATGAATTTGCCATGATTGATCCGTATTAATAGCTGGGGTGGGTGGGCGTGTTTTGGGGCTCTTTTTCCTCCCCTTTTTCTCTTTTTTCCTTTTTTTTCTTCTTTTTATTGTTTGGTTTTGTTTTTGGAGGGGCCGGGCTGGGATCTGATCTCCACTCCCGAGTCCATCCCTAGTCGGTGCCTGAGAAAATTGCATCTGGATGCATCGTTATTATTATTATTATTGTTATTATTATTATTATTATTATTGTGTTTGATCCAGGGAGATAAAGGAGGAGGGGGAGAGGAGTGCGTGTTGGTGGGGAGGGGAAGGCTGCACCCTTCCCTGCACACACACACACACACACACACACGCAGACAGAAAGGGAGTTCCGTACATCTACATACATATTTTTCCCCCCCTGGAACTTCTTTTAGTTGGGGAGGAAAGGAAGAAAGAAAATACATTTTGTGCAAGGAAATACTCTCAGCTCTCTCCTTCCAGCGGGTCTCCTTTCTTTATTTTTTTCCCCCCTTCTTCTCAGCCTTTTTTCCTCTCTTTCGAAGATCCTCGCCCTCCCAGCCCCTTGATCAAAGCATTCCGCTATTCTGATTTATTGCCTGCTTGGTGAGGCTTTTTTTTTTTTTTTTTTCCTTTCTCTCCGTGGTTTCTTTTTTTTTTTTTTTTTTTTTTTACAAAGGCGACCTGAGATCAGCCATTACTTTCCTTGGCTCGCTTATAGGAATCTCTTACATTTGGTGCTTGCTGCTGGTGGTGGTGGAACCGCACTCGGATTCTTTCATCCCCCCCCACCCCCTTGCTGTCCTCTCCTCCCTCCCTTTCTCCTTCCCTCTCTCCCTCCCTCCCTCCCCCGTTATTCCGCCGGGGGAGCCGGATTTGTGGCTGCGGTGGGGCGGGGGGGGACGAGAGCGAGAGGGAGAGCCGGCGAGAGACATGGATGGCCCGGCGCGATGCAACGGGCTTCGGAAGAAGCGGCGATCGCGGTCCCAGCGCGACCGGGAGCGGCGAGCCAAAGGCGGGCGGCGCGGCTGTGCCTCCGGCGGGGCCGCCGGCCCCGGGGCCGCCGCGCTCTCCTCCTCGGGCTCGGAGAAGGAAGACAATGGGCCCCCGCCGCCGTCCCGGCCGCGGCCCCCCCGGAGGAAGCGGCGGGAGTCCTCCTCGGCCGAAGAGGACATTATCGACGGTTTCGCGATGTCCAGCTTCGTCAGTTTCGAGGCGCTGGAGGTAGGAGCGGCGGCGCTTTGTGTGCGCCTCATTGTGTAGGGGCAGCGGGGGGGGAGCTCCCGCGGCGGCCCCCCGGACCCCCCCCCCGCCCCTGACCTCGGTCCCCAGCCCGGCCCGCCGGGGGTGCCCGCGGGGGCGGTCCCCCCGCCCCCTCCCCGTCCCCGGGGTGCCCCGCTGCCCTCCCCTGTCGCTGCCGCCGCCGACACCTGCAGCCCGGCGGGGCCGGGCCCGGGGCCATCCCCCCGGCGCGGGGAGCGGGGAGTTGTGCGCTCCCCCGGCGGGGCCTCCCTTCCCTTCCCCTCCCTTCCCTTCCCACGGATCAAACTTTTCTCGCGCCGCCGCGGCCCGGCGGGGCCGCCCACTCGTGTCCCCGGGGCCGCGGGGGGGGCGCGGCTCTCCGGGCGCTGCTGAGGGCGGGGGGCCCGGCTGGGGGCGGGGGGCCCGGCCTGCCGCGCTCCCCCCCTCCCGGCCCCGCCCCGCCGGGCCCCGCGGCTCCGGCCATCGCCCGGGCCGAGCCAGCGGGCTGCCGGAGCCCAGGCCGGGCCGGGCGGAGGGAGGCGAAGCCCCGCGGGGCGTCTCGGGCGTCGCTTCCCTCAGCCCGGGCCGGCCTCGCCTCTCTGCGTTCCCTCCAGCCGCCCACTCGTGGAGCCGCTGTCAGCCCAGCCAGGGTCGCGGTGCTGATGCTGCCACGGAAGGGGACCTCCGGCTTGTTTGTTTCAAAGGCTTTGTTGTTTGCAAGTTGTGATCAGGAGAAGTTTGCTGTGGTGAAGAGCAGATTTATTTGGGTTTACGTGCACTGGAGTCACAACTGGAACGATGATGAACTGTCAAAATAAATGCGGAGGTGAAACTGATTGTTTAACAATAATAGTAAAAAAATCATCTGTGTTGCTTTTAAGATGTTTAAATCTTTAGCCAGGAATACTTAGTGGCATTTTCAGGGGTGTTTTTTTGTTTTATTTTGTTTCTTGATTTGTAGCCAGATTTTGTCTGGTTACACCTGTATCCATCCACACTGTGCCTCCAACAGAACTTACTCTGGTGTAATTGAGGGAGGATTTGTTCACTCCAGCAAACCTCCACATGGTTGGTGTTAGACTCCTGTAAGCAATAAGGAATAAATGCTGAGGTAATGTCCAGACTCAATTTATCCACTATTTCTCACCTGGTTGAGCCCATCCACAAGTGCCCTGCTCAAACCAGAGAGACCAAAAGTGTGAATATGTGTTTATCGGCAGCAGAGAAATTTGTATGCTTCTGTTTCGGATAAAATTCATTTTTTCTTCAAACAAAGCCCTAGTTTGTGTCATTAAGCATTTTTATGGGAATAAGGACTTGAAAATTTGGCTGTAATCCTTTTTGGAGAGGAAGTGAAGAGCCAGTTTAGAACTTGGTAGGGCATTTTAGAAAACGTCTTTATTCTGTTTCACTTCTTATTTGTTTATTTTCAACTTGAAAATAATTGCTGTGTTCTCTTCTCTTTACCAAGCCAAGCATGGCCACTACTTGCATCCTCTCCTAATCCTGTATCACTAAAAAGGAGCACAGATACATTACCCAGTTCTGCCAGCTAATATCACGTTCAGATAAAACAATAGCTTGCGCACTGAGACCTGACATACTTTTAATGTTCATGTGATAGGTGGCACGTTTTGACCTAACGATTTCATGCTGCGTTAAGAAATAATGTCACAAAATCGTTGTTAGGTGCTTTTTCCTGCAGCTCCGTATGTACGTTGAGAAACTCGTTTCTGGAGATCAGAGGGAGATGAAGGTGTCTAAGGCACAAGGAATTGCTCTGTGTGTCGCATGTGGCAGCCTGGAGTTTTTGTTGTAATCGTGGTGTTGGTGAGGAGGTTGTGAGTGGCTGGTGGAGTGAGATCCCTCGGCCTTGGTGAGATGTTCAGGTGTCAATGTGTTTGAGTTGAGTCAAGAAGCTTTGGGTGCTGTGGAGAGGTGTCCTGGTGTTCACACATCTCATGCTGTGGGTCTGCCCCCAGCTCCTTGGAGGCCATGGAGATTTTCCCCAGGTTCTAGAAGACACTCGTGCCCAAAATGTGGAGAAGACTTTCTGAGCCCATGCCTTGTGCTTGAACTTCAGCCTTTTCTTAGGCTTAGCACAGCTGAAAGGGTGCAAAGACTGTGTTTTGTCTGCTTGGTGTGAAAAGCTGTGAGAGGGAAAAAGAACATTTCACCCACTGGAGGATCTGAGGCCACAGTTCAGAAGAGGGGGCACAGGTTGATGGTGGCTCGTGCAGGAGGGGACAGCCACAACAGAGGGACAAGGCTGAGCTCTTTGCTTCTGGGGACATCCTTGCAGCTGTAGGGGTGTGGGCTGAGTGTGATGTGTCACCCCAGGACCTTCTGATGTATCAAGTTGCAAAAAAAGGAGCAAGAACTTCCACAGAGCTTGGTTTCACCTGTTTTACTAAATGCTTTTGCTTTTGGGGTGACTGAAAAAGCCTAACCTGTGAAAGATACCAGGTTGTGTGAAGCTTGTGAATTGCAAAGGGACACAAATGCTGCACAAGAACAGAGCTCCCATGCCACTGTCACTTCAGGAGGAGTCGTCCAATCTGTTATGGTTATGTTGATAAAAATTCCCATCCCTTGAAGCAAAACTTTAACCAGCTCCCACTCTGGGAACTGCTTTTCTGTCCAGGTGTCAGTAGCCTTCTCACACTTCTCAAGTGTAAATTGTTTGGTGTTGAAATTGAGGCCACCTGATTCTGGTTATCTGTCTCTGCATTTATGGCACCCCATACCCTGCTGTCTCTAATGTTTGTGTGGGGAATACACAGGAAGGGGGAGTTAAATGAAGACAGGGGTATCTCACTGTGGATTTTTTCCTCCCTGGAGTAACCGCTGGGCAATCCCAGTGTTATTGCAGATCGGGCTGGACTGATCCTTACACGGCCTTGCAAGACTTCAGTGTAGCTGTGTGCAATATGGGCCTGTCAGGGGACTGTACTGGGGAGCATTCTGGAGCCTTGACCTTCAGAAACCAGCCCTTAATCTGTAGTAAAGCAGCTGAGATGTGGCCCTACAATTTGATCTGATTCACCAGCTTCTGCTGTGAGTGGCCTTGCTGGCACTGACAGCAGCCAGCCCTGTGGTTCCCTCCAGAGCAGTTGCTCACACGTTGCTGCCCTGAGCTCCCCAGATGTCCTGGAAGAGCAGGAAGGTTCAGACACTCTGTACCTGTGTTAGTGTGACCGGTGGCTTGTCCAGCTGATTGCTTTTCCCAGCTTGGAGGAGCCTGTGCTGCACTGGTGGTGTGTTTGTTACCTGCAATAATAATAGCGTGAGGTTCTCCAAATCCAGGTGGGCATTTTAGACACCAGTTTGACAGGAAAAGGTCATCTCTCACAATGTGATAAATCAATTAATTGGAGTGACTTTCTCCATGATGTGCTCTGGCAGTGCTGGCAAGGAGGATTCTGCAGAGCTCTCTGGTGAGGTGAGGTTTCAGGAAGATGTTTGTGTCTCTCCTACCCCCTGGTGCAGAGGTGTCCAGGCAGGAGACTGATGTGACATGGCTGTTGACGTGCCGTGCTGAAGATGGTTTGCTGTGATGAGAAAGGAAATCTGACCTGAATGTTAAGATGGCTTAAAGCCTGGGAAGTACTTTATGTTTCCTGAGTCAGCTCTGACCATCCCTGTGGAGTAAGCAGTTGGTTTCAGGTTTTCTGAACACTGAGTAAGGTAATGAGTTTTTTCTGCGGATGTTTGTTTAGCTTCAACTCAGGCAGCTCATCTGACGAGCCTGAAATGGGACACAGATATTTATAAAGCACAGATAGAAGTGGGGTGGGAAGCGGGGGACTCGCATTTAAATGGGGATTCTTGTTTGTTAAAACTGTCACAATTTCTCACTGTGCATTTGCTGAGCTAATTTCTGTTCAGCGCACAGGCATTACTCTGTTTTGAGACCATGCTAAATTATCGTCAGGTAAAGCCCCATATAATTAATTACAAATGAGAAATGCTGACAAATATTTGTCAAGGAGCTGTTTAATGAGCTTCAAATTCTGTGTCAGATGATTCCATCCACCTAGTGTAAATAATTTTTAAGCAATTGTTCCACGGTGTTTGTGTGGTTTAGGCAGATGTTAGCTGTAGCACTTTTACAAGTTGCACAGATAGTATGAGAATAGATGGAGTAAAGCTTAACAGATCACCTGGGCTTTAAAATAGAGACACCACAGAACCAAAATGTGCAAGTACCAGGAAGGTTTTGAAGATCCTGTGGTCTGGGTTGTGTGTCTGTGTGCACTGACAGTGCGGCTCTGTGCATGCATCTGAATGCAGGAATTTGCTTTAATAACTGGTGTGTGATACTCATCTCTAGGCATGGCCCACTGAAAATAGAAATAGCTTGGCTGTGTGACAGCAGAAGCTTTGAGCTGGACACCAGAATGGCTGGCTTGCTGCATGCTTTTCCTCCCCAAATCATTCCCTTTTCACCAATCTTTTAGCTGGCCTGATTAGCCCGTTTGCTTAAATTCTTTGAGATTTCAAGCAAGTTTGTTCTGCCTTGTCTCTATCCCTTCATATTTCAAAAGGAATTTGATCTTCCTGCCTTACCACAGCAGCATCATAACATCAGGTGTTTGTTTAATGCTGTCAGCAAATCTTAGTGGCCCTTCTTGTGTTTATTGACTGCTTAGACGCTTAGGTGTTTGTCCCAGTCTCTGTTTGCACATGCAAGTCTGCAGATTTAGACCAGCAGAGAAAAGAAGGGAGAGTAACAAAATGAAAATATCTGGGGATGAGGAGAGGCATTAAGCTTTGTGTGACACTGGGCTATCATATGAAGTGATGCGTTTATTATTTTCACTGTGTATTTAGAGGAAACAGGAAACTGACCTGAGATTAAATTTCAAGATAACCTTTGACAGAGCAGCTCGCTATCTTGATGAAAACCTCAGTGACCAGACCTGAAAAAAACAGCAATTCAAACTGAAAATGGAACTGAAAACAGCAGGATGTATATTCCACAAAAGCAATGTCTAGGGTGATGTTTGAAACATACATTGCTATCATTTGGGTACCTGAATACTTTACAAATACTTTAAAATTATTTTGAAAAGCCTGGGAACTTCCTGGGAGGTGAGGCACTCCTTACTCCAGCTGATTTCATTAGCTGTTGGAGACCTGAAGCTATTTCTTTGGGCAGATAATGACCAAGGATTGAGATTGTTGTATACATATTCTTTTAGGCTCCTGAAGGTAACCATAGAATGAAGGTGGGTTTTTTTTCCATTCCCATAGGTGGTAGTAGGAGGCACAATGGCCTTGAGTTGAAGAAGGAAAAGTTTAAACTATAAGGACAAGTTCTTTTAGATGAATGCGATTCAATTAATCTCCACTAGCACTGCTCCTTAAGATTAGCATTAATGAGAAATATGCAGCACATCAAAAGACAAAAGACACCCTTATCCTCCCTTATCTTGGCATCTTTTTTTCCTGCTATTTGGGGGAGTGAGTAAGGCCTTTCTGATTGAATATCTGGGGCCTTTGCTGGCATTGAAGGAGTGTAAAATCCAGGGCAGTGGTGGACTCACCATTCCTGGAGAGAGTTAAAAGAAGTATACATGTGGCACTTGGACAAATGGTTAGCAGTGGGGCTGGCTGTGCTGAGTTAATGGTTGGACTCTCTGATCTTAGAGGCCTTTTCCAACCTAAACATTTATATGATTCTGTGATTTATAAAATAAGGGTAAAGGATCAGGAACTTGGAAGGAAAATGATCATTAGGGAAAGGCAAAATAAAAAAAAATCATCAGGAAGACATCAAGGGTGTGAGTAATTGAAAGATTGACTTACAACACTGAGATCAATACAGAAATAGCAGGGACTGTATGGGAACACAGAGAACTAGAGGGGGATGTTGTTACCAAAAGTGGAAGTTTCAGGTAAGATCCATTGCTGTGTACAAAAATGCTCCTTGGTGAGAGCCCTGCTGTCAGTACCAAGGGGAGACACTCAACCAAATCTGTCCCTACTTAAGGAGTCATTAATCCCAGAAACTTCACTGGGAGGAAGGCAGAAAGGTTCCTCTCTCTCTGAAGATGATCCCCTCTTTCCCCCAGCTCTGCCACTATTGTTTTTGGGGCTTTTTTGAGCACCTATCAGTTTGACTGGGACACCCTACCACATTACACTGGGGGTCTGACCTGCAGCCTTGTAATTATCTGCAGTTAAATTAGAAGTTTAATCTTTGTTCTGAGCAACAATAAGTTGAGTCAGATAGGTTTTAAAAATAACCCAAGCTCAAGTTTAGTGAAGTCTCAAATGCAATTAATAAAAAGGTAATGGAGTTAGGAAGTTGCAGGCTGAAATGTTTAACTCTCAGTTTTCCTGCACTTGAACTGCAGTGTTGCCTCGGTTCTGCAAGAGAAAATTGCTTCCAACATTTCTCTGTCTTTTTGTACATCATCCTTTTAATTTATCAGTTCACTATCTTGTGTTCATGTTGGGGTTTGGCTCTGTATGTGCCACAAATTACCAGCTGCATGCATTTTTTGTATAGTCAGTTTGTTGTCGTTTTGACTCGATGCCAAGCCATGGTGAAGACCACTTCAGAACATCATAGTAATCTAAAGTCCTTTGTTGTAAAATGGATATGAAAATCCACTTTGTAAGTAATGAGGAATGGCTAATGCAGGTAGGGATTTGTTTTGCTGTAACAGCAGAACGTGCAGTGGCAATTTGTCAGATCCCCAGCTCTGCTCTGCTGTACTATTTGCCTTTAAATAGTGTGTTACCTTAATGCCTTGAGATTTTTCTCCTTGTATCTTGGCAACACTGCTGCTGAAGTTCACACACTCATGTGGTGGGGAGGGAAGGTTTTTAACCAAAAGGTTATGTCTTCAGTCTGGTAAATACTATAGGCAGGAGTTTTGGATCTGTCATCCTCTGTGCAGCAGTGGTGGAATAAGTCAGCAAAAGTGGATTATCCCTTGGCCCTGCACACACTGTTCTGTTTGTGAGGTTCTACTCGTGAGGTTTAATTTGATCATGGTGCATATGCTCCATGTGAATTTGGTATTTGGTGTGCATCTCAGTTCTGTTGTTTGTAGAATGTCCTGAGACAAAGGCAGAGGTGTGCTGACACCTGATGCACACATTACTGATGAGATTAATATTCCAGCTCCACATAGGAGTAGTTACTCAGAGCCATGCAGGAGTTCAGCTTGGTGTTCTTTCCAGGAATGATCACCCTTTAATCTGTCCCACATGTGTTTACCAGCTTCCTAAAGTGGAAATTTCTTCTCTGCAATTAGTGCTCTTATAAATTGTCTATTTTCATACTTTTATTTGGTACCAAAGGAGACTTAATGGTTTGAGAATAAAGCTACTGTCAACCTATCCTCCCCATCCAGACACAAGCCTAGACTCATCCTTTGTTGGATGAGCTCATGAAAAGAGGCAGACATTTTCAGCCTTTGGGACAAGCCCTGTCCTGAGCATCATTTGTGTGAAGCCACCTGGAGCAGGTTTGGGGATGGTGCAGGATGACAGCAAGCACCAGAAGCAGATAGAGGGAGGCACCAGGAGGTTCTAGGTTAGATAAACATCTGGGTGGCCGAAATTCTGAAGAGGTACTGGTGTGTTTTGGAGTAATGCTAACAGTTGTATCCAATTTCAAAACATGTTTTACACTCCCATGGCATTAAGTAGCGGTCAGATCCAGACCAAATTAATGAAAAGCTGTGAGAAGCCTTTTTCTGTCATAGGCTGACTGTGAGAGGAACAGGGTTTTAGAGGAGAGTGTGTAATACCTGGTGCAGATACCTGCTTACCTGTCAGTGAAATCCAGAGCCTGTTTCCCCAGGTTCAGGTATGGGTCACCGTGTCTCAGGGACCCAGCTTTGGGGACCCTCTTGCTCTGGAGTGTCCTACAGCTGCTCCTGACTCACCCTCCTGGTGTAGTAAATACATTTGAATTCCTTTGCCCGTGAAGTGGAACCAGTGAGACAGAAATTGTTGCCACTGACTTCTCCAGGACCACACTTGGGTGGCTCTTGGGTGCAGGAGAGCAGGGTACAAAACCTGTGTGGTGAAACTTCTCCCTCTTGGCAAATTCTGACAGCCGGTGTTTTGTTGTTTGCACACCATTTCCTATTTCTGAGACTGAGATGAGTTACAAACATGGTGATAATTGCTCTTGGCACTGAGTTATGTTTATTTTCTCTCTGGAAGTCCTAAGTGACCTGAGACCTTTCAGCCTGAGAATCTGCTGCTTTTTTTAAAAAAGTTTTTTAAGACATCTACTTCAGTGGAAGGTGGGATTAGAGGAGAGGTGGCTGAAGGACCTGGCTCCCTGCTTACACAGATGCTGGGAATGGTAGAGAGGCAGCCAAAGGACCTGACTTGTTGCCAGGAATGGGGTTTTGCTCTTCACGTGGCCCCTAATGACTTCTGTCACCTTCCTCTGTCTCCTGCTTAGCACCACATACCAGAGGGTGTCCTCCAGGGCTCCTCCAGAAACTGGGATCTGTTGTCCAGCTTCCAGAATGTGCCCCATGACACTGGGAAGGGGCTGGGAGGTGCTGCTGTCGCAAGAGCTGGGTACCACACGCTCTCCACGTGTCTGGAGGGGCTGCTGTGGCCTGACACCCATCAGAGAGGGCACTGATGGAGGGCTCAGGCAGGGAAAGCAGTTCTCAGAGGGGTAAGAAGGCAAGGGAAGATGTGTTGCTGATTTATGTCATGACTCTGTCGGTGTCGTGGGGCTTAATGCGTGTCAAGGGCACTTTGACCTTCGAATGGAATCTTTTGGTGTGAATTTGTGTCTTTTCTCCTCTCTTTTCTCCCCTTAAAGAAAATTCAAAATAAATACTGAGAATCAAAACCATCTGTTTTGAGAGGAGCAAATTGCCTCTCTTAATTTTATGGGATTTGGATATTACTGAACGATTAGAAGTCCTACTAATTTTTACTGTCTGGCTATTGTGCTTGTAGGCAGCGACTCTGCTAGCATTAGTCATTTTAACTATGGAAAAAAAAGAATAAAAATGCAATTAATGTGGCTCAACAGCTGAGTCTGCTGGACTTTAAAAAAAAAGAGGGGAAAAAGAGTAAATTTTAATGAGTTCTGGGATCATAAAGATACATCTGGTGGATGGATTAGCCAAGTTTTCAACCTCAGAATGTGTATTGAAAAACTCTGTGAATTATGTAGCTACAAAAGTGGATCTTTGCATGTTTATAAGGCCTCGGTGCAATCTCCTTTTATTTGCCTAATGACAAACAGACATCTCACAGAGGCACAGCCCAGGACACACATGGGCTGAAACAGCTCCCTAAACTCAGAGTATTTGTATTGGGATGCTGCTACTAGTAAATATTAGAGAATGTTAAATGCAAGGGGGAAAATATTTTGGTGTTGGATGAAAGAAAAGATAAGGAAGGGAATGGAGTGGGGTAGAGAGGAGAGGGAGAACTGCAATTTGAAATGAGAATTATGTGTGGGCTAAGATATTGTGCTTCCACTGCTGAACCAGAAAATTTATAACAACTGTTTGTCATGTGTATGTATTTATAGCCATTCACATAATGAAGAAGTTTCATGAGGTTGTAATAACATATCAAGATGGATGTAATTAAAACAGAAGCAAATTGACACCTCTAGATTAAAGGCAAACTCTAAACTAATACACCTGTACGCTGTCACTTATGTATTAGTTGTCAGGGGCAGTCTGCCAGATATGCAAATAAAAAGACATTGGCAAATTTCCTTGGATGTGTGGTTATGAAAAACCCAACTATTTAATCATTTACCTAGCCCTGCTCAGGTTCGTAGCAAGGGTAGAATTTAATAATTTGGTGTCACCACGCTCTGTGATGGGCACAGGGGTTAAATGCTCTGGGGAAAGGAGCGAGGAGAAATCCAGCGCAGGTGGCTGCTGGGGGATAATGTTCTTTACAGTGGGACCCTTCCCTTAGCAAAGAGGTGTCAGCTGCTCTTATTTCAGCTCTGCCCTGACTCTACGAACTCCAGAGCACTGAAGAGTCCTTGACATTGACACTCTGTAGCTTTTGAGCACAGTTCAATGCTTTTGAAAACTGCCCTGTAACAACAGCCTTTGGTTCTGTCATGCTGCAGGTGCAAACTTCTAAAATTTAGACTTTTGCACCAATTCAGATCTGATGGAAATCATTACTAGGTCTGTGAAATGGCTATAGAGTTGCTTAGGAATTTTACCTGAGAGTATTTTTCAGCTTGTTTCAATTTGCAGAAGCCTAAAACATTTCCAGTGGAGTTGTGGACATCCATTTCAGCCTGTGGTCGATAGACCTGCTCTCCTAATTAACGCTCAGTCTGCAAACTGCTGATGTCAAATAGGCTGGTGGTGTGGAGCAGGAAGGGAATGATTTGCCTTGTTAGTTCCAGGGCTGTGAATGGAAATGCCAGCCTTGCTTTTGGGTAATTTGCAGCCCAGATAACCTGAATTCCTTTAAGTGGCCTGGGGATAGAAACAAGTGGCTTCTTCATGTGGCTTGTGAGTAACCCCATGAGGGTCTTCTGGTAAAACCCTGATGTCTGTGCCTCCAGCTCCCTGAGTGGGAAAAGTGCTGCCTTTTGTGGGCTTGGGTGTGTAAAACTAGTTATGAGTAGGTTGATACCATGGGAGCTCTGGACAGCCCAAAATTCTTGAACTCGGTTTTGAATTTGAGCTTGATGCTTTTTTGTCCCAGTCAGGGATGAACCACAAGAAAATCCCATTATGGGCTGGAGTTCTGCAGGGCAGGGGCTGCTAAATGCACCAATTTCTAGGGAGCTGATGGCATAAAAACTCCAGTTGGCATGTTTTTCTTAGATTTCTGAATTAAAGAGACTCCTTTTTCAGTACATCTGGACATTAAGGATCACTCATAAGAGGTACATGGCTTCAAAGTGATTTCAAATGGTAGAATTTTTTTGTCTTCAATATTTCAACAACTTTTCTTCCACTTTTAATCTTTCATGAGCGGAAGCTTCAAAAGATAATTAGTAAAACATGCTTTTATCTGCATTTATCTCAAAACATGATTAATTTTTTAACTGCAATTATAGCAATCATTTCAAGTTTACTCTATATTAATGAGTAAAGGATTTTTTTGAGAGAGCTTGAGCCTAAATATGGCTATATTGGCTGAGTTGAAAGGTGCATTTATGAGTGTGCTTTTGTTTTCATTGCTAGGGATTGAATTTCCGGTTCCAGGAAGTAATATTTCACATGGATTAAAGTCTTTGAAATGCTTTTGCCCAGATTCACTAGATCATTTTGAGGAGCTGACAGTGATAAGAACTGGATCATGCACTTCGCAGGACCTGGCTACTGAATACCCAGTTCTGTGTTTCCCCTGTGTTGGTGATTTTTTGCTCCACGCTGTGCGTGTGTTCCTTTGCTTGTTGCCCTTGGCATTGAAATGTAAGATATTTGATGCAGACGGTTTTTTGTTAATGAATTAGCAATGAACTTGTAAATTTTTACCTTTACCATTCCTGTCTTTGTTATGGGCAGCTTAAGGCACTTTTTATTACTATTTCACTTCTGGGAGAAAGATGTTCACGTCTGTTCCTGTCTTTGTTGCTGTTACTAATACTAATAATATACTAATATATGCAGGACTGGTGTCCTGCAGCCTGGATCCTGAGCCCCTAGAAAGCTGTGGCACTGGCACAGAGATATCCCAAAACAGGGATAGTTTTTTAGGATAGATAGACCCATTGCAGAACCTTCAAAATCAATGAACCACAGCAGAGCTCAGGCAGTGAGGAAGACAGAGCAAACCCCTGAAACTGCTATCATAAGGGTAAGGACAAGAGAGTTTTGGGGTGTGTTTAGTTTTGGTTTTTTTGGTTTTTTGTTTGTTTTTTGTTTGCTTGCTTGTTTGTTTTTTTTTGTGGTTTTGTTTTTTTGTTGTTGTTCTGTTTCCATTTGTTTAGGCTCTGGTCCTGGATGTCAGAGAGGATTTAGAGTAAGCGTGCACAGCCTTGCTTTACATCTGATTTTAGCTTCCAAACTGGGATTGCAGCTCCCTGCCCTGTGGTCCCTGGGGAGGTGGATGGGCCACTGACTGCAGCAGTGAATTGGGCAGCTGCATAGGAGAGCACACGAGTGTATAATCAGATTTCTGATAAACCCAGGTCTCTAAGTCCCTTAAATGGGCAGCTTTGCTGTGAATGGCCTCGTGAGGTCTGCTGTGGCTGCTCTCTTTGTTTGGTAGTCTGACAAAAAATTGCTCTGGTGTCCTTGTTGGCATATTTTTACATCTGTTATCCATATTTTAGATTTGTTCTGGCTGCAGTCTTATTTTGTTTTGCAAAATCTACCTGGGATTGGGACAGAGATATATGTTTGCTAAGGCAGATTTGGAAATTGCGTTGTTGAAATACAGCCCATATGGGCCATTGTAAAATGGTTACTGCAGCATATAATTGCCTTCACAATGATGTGCTTTGTCATTTTCCTTCCATCTTCAAAGAGGCGCTCCTGTAGTCTGCTGACAGCAATGGTGGTATTAGAAAACATATGGATTTGTAAAGGCATTAAAGTGTCTTTAGTTCAAGGATTAGATTACAGCGTTAGAGTGTGGGTCACCACGTTGTTGTGGGGATAGGCTGCCCTGCAGTGTGTTGGTTTGTGTTACAGGTTAGGGAAGGGTTTGTTTATTTATTGAAAATATCTGATATAAGATCCTTTCAAATTTGTGGGGAAAGGAGTGTGTGGGATGAGCTGCAGCTCTGTCTGAGGGCCATGGCCCCACCTCGCATTGGTCAGGGCTCACCATCCACACTGACAAAGGTATCTCAGCAAGAAATGTCATTTACAACATGGAAAAATACCCTGAATGTAAACACACCCACAAAATTGGCTTGGAAAATTTAAGGGCTTTTTTTTTTTTTTAAGTCCTCCATGCTGGGCTGTGCTACTCTGAACATAATGTGTATTTGTTTTGTGTTCATTTTACACTGCACAGCTCCACACATTTTCGGAGTACAGGGCAATCTGTTCAGCTTTTACCTCTTTTTCTGTCTTCACAGTTTGAGGTGTGGCTTTTCTGGGGTGGTTGGAGGTCTGCAGTGCGTTCCCATCATGGGATGCAAATGCTGTAGACGTGGCACACAGCCTGGCCCCAGCCTGGAGTGATGCTCATGCTCTTTACACCACCTAAAGGGGAAAGCCAGAGAGTGGAAGGGATCATACACATAAAGAAGACCCTTCTTTTTTTAGTTTTATTACTGTTTTTGTCTTACTTTTTGCAGCCTGCTCGGTTGCATGCTCTGCCTGGCTGGGCCTGTGGAGCAGATGGGGGCTTGTTTGGCCCATGGCCACCTTCACCACATGCACTCACTGTTGTGTTTGGGTTTGCATAGGTTGCTTCCATAACAGCTCTTTGATACCTCTTTTCCCTCAAACAAGCACTCCTTTTAATGAAGTTGCTGAGCTGGTCCTTTGGAGAGCTGGGCTGGTTTCTGTGCACTCATCCTCGGTAACCTTGGTGCAGTCACTCCCTTCCCATTTCAGCACCTGCTCAGGGCTGGTGCTGAGCAGGGATGGATTTGGGGTTGGATCCACGTGTATCTCAGGGGATCTGCTGAATCCAGGCTGTGGATTTGGGTTTCTTGCCTGAGCAGAGCAGGCATGTGGGCACAATGCTGATGTGTGGGGTAGTATTTAGTGTAAAGTCAAAATACGTGCTTAGGGATCACCTTGAGCTAGTGTTACTTTTGCTGTAGCTGAGTTTTTCTGTCCACAAAATAGGTTTAATAATGCTGTCCCTCTTCCTGGCTATTTAATTAGCATCTGCAGGGTGCTCAGATAGTAAGTGATTAACGTGAAATATCTCCATAATTTTACTGTAGTACTACCAGTGCCTGTACACACGTAGCAGGGACCTGTCTTGAAGACTTATAAAAATAACTGAAAGCACTTTTTTGTTGTCAACCACCTTTTAAAATAAAGCTATAATTTTGCCTTAAAATTGCTGACTTCGTTAAGGAAATCTGATGTGAAGGATTAACACAGTGAAATTCTGATTAATGCTTTATCTTTCTTTATACTGTTATGATTATTAAGTGTGTAAAAGTTGGTGTTGCTTAGTTATGGCTTGCTTCAGTTTTAAATCACTTACAACATTAGATGTCCCAGCTGTGGTGTGTGTCATGGCTATTTATGGTAATATCTTTCCTTAAATCCATTGCAGAATAGGGAAGAAACTCTCATTCTGCCTACAAGAAATGTTAAAGGATGTATTACTAACTCTGGCAGCTGTGATGGTGATAAGGAAATTAGGTCTGTCATTAATGCCAGGGTCTGCAGGTATAATATGTCATAAAACTGGTATATCTCTGGTACTAGCTGGCCTATAAAAATAAATAAATACAGGGTTTTTTTAATCCTGGTGTAGCAAATTGAAGAGCAAAGCTGCTTTACCATAAGGTTTGTGTAAGGTGAACACAAAGTTCATGTATTTGGTGTGTTTTTACAGCAAACATTGCAGAAGGGAGAAAGAAAGTGTCTAGTGAGAAGCTCCCACTGATATTCCCAGCTTTTGCTGTGGGTCTTTGTCAGGGCTTTATTTAAGGACTTATTTATGCAGATGTTTAAGTCAGTCCCTCTTTAAGAAAGTGTTTAAAAACCATAGCACAGTGCACTTAAAATCAGGACATGCAGAATTGCAGTCAGGAGCAGGATGTCATAAGGTGTATACAGAAACGTACCTTTAATATGAAGCTCCCTAATAATGGCTTGTTTTTAAATGAAGTTTATTTTGAGGGGAAAGCTGGGAGAGTGGCTTGGGATTTTTTTGGTTTGGGGCTTTCAGGAGATTGGGTGTGGTGGGACAGCTCCTGGAGCTGCAGGGCTAAGGCATGTTCCAAATTCTGCCTCGTGATGCAGCCCAGCATCATCCTGTGGGATGCAGGATGTGGCCACATCTGTTTCCATCCTGGCCACGCTGGAAAAGCCCAACAGATCTTGGCTGGGGGACCACTGGTGACAGGGGGACTGAAATAACTCTCTGGCATAAGCCTGTATTTGTGAAAAGCCTTTTTCTGTCCCTGAGGTGCATGAGTTTGGATTCAAGCACAGGTTTGGGTCTGGAAGTAACACACAGCATCAGAAATCTCTGTGGGATTGAATTTTATCCCTCCCTAAGAGAAATGGTGAACTTCTCAGCTTTGCTTGCAGAAGTCCTGGTAGTGCTGAGTTATGAAGATTTCCCTGGCAAGTGGCATTCCTTTGGGTAATTTGGAAAGCTTCTGCAGGGTGCTTTGTCCTCTCCCTGGGGCAGACACCTTCCCATCCCACCACATATTGTTGCTTTCTCCAGTACCAGCTAAACAGGTGGCAGGATTCAAATCAGCACTCTCTGAATGGAGTTAGCTCTCCACAAAAGCTCACCAGAGGCCTGTTTTGTTACAGAACATTGATTAAATAAATATTCCTATGCATACAAAAGAGGAGAAATCTGTTACAACACTCTGTAGTTATTTTTCCATTAATGGCAAGGAGCTCTCTCTAATTTTCCTGCCCCTTTCAATCTGTTTCCCTGTCTCCCTCCCTTCCCATCACTACTAATGCCTTGGAGTGCATGAGTACCATGCAAAGAGCTCACAATCCCTCTGGTCCAGACCTGCAAACACTGTGGCTCCAGCTCCTTGTGCTTTGGGAAATCCTCCAGGCCCATGCAGGCCAGAGCTGACTGCTCCATGCATGTGGTTTTGTTTAACTTGATATTTCACGTTCAGTATCAGCATTCCTTGAGATAACTGACCTCCATTAATTTATATAGCAGCAGTTAAAAATACAATTTTGCAATACCAGCATTTTGCATAATATTGACGACTGGGGCAGAGTATTTGACTTGTGAAGAACATCTTTTTTCTTCTGTGCTCTTCTGTGCCCCCTGATTTTTAAAACCTTTGAGGCAGAAGTTATTGCTCTGGGGTTTGGGCTGTTGGAGGTGTGTGTATGTTTTGGAAGAAAAGCACCTCATACTCAGAGCCTGGCAGCCAAAGGCAGCTCCACTGCAAGCAGCAGATCTGATTTGGTATAAAATGGTGGCATCTGAAAATAAATATAGGGTAAAGGGTTCATAAATATAGGGTAAAGGGGGAAAATAGCTTGGCTGGTGTTAAGTTCAGTATATATTTGTCTCAAAAAAGAACTTTTGATTAAACAAATGTCTTGCTGCAATAAATGTGGGCTATAAGGAAATACCATGGATTTACTTTGGTTCTGCATTGATGTGACAGAGATAAAAATCCACCCCAAAGAGAGCAACTCAAATTTGGCTTTTTTTTTTTTTCTCCCTCCCGCAGGCAATGATATCTATTACCATGGAAAAAACTGGAGTCAGCATTTCTATATCATCATTTTTCTTAAACAAACTCAGAGCAGTTAAATCAGAGTGCTGTTACTCTAGAGAAGTAAATTGTGTAACACCTTTTTAAAACTTTTAAAGACCATAAATGAAACCTCCTTTATACGAGTTTGTCTTAAAATACTTGCCATATGATTGATGGTTCATTCCTAAATCCTAGCTTTAGGAGCAGGGCTGGGGAGGTACCTGTTTGGATAAAGCTGATCATCTGGGCACTCTGTCAGGGAGATCCTGACAGAGTTGGGATTGCTGTGGTAGAAATGAAGCTGTGCCAGCACAGTTGGCTCTCCCCAGGGAGAGGGAGCTTTGTTGGCTGCAGGTGAGAAAGGACTGGCTGTGGAAAGCTGTGGCAGAAGCCCAGTGCCTGTCTGCTCTTGCTTACCATGGGCACTTAGTTGGAAGTGACACTAACCTGAGTTTAATTCTAGTTTTACATTGCAACAACATGCCAGCTGTTCCCTGTATTCTTCTGCCACGCTGCGATGTAATTATTTTTTTGTTATCTTTCAAGATGTAATTTTGTGTTGCTGTGCTTTCCCACTAACCCTTTGGCACAGAAAATGTACAGCTAATTCATTTTGCTGGGAACACGGAGAAGCAAGGGAGAAAATCTCAAATTGTAGGGCCAAGGGGCTGTGCTGAAGGCAGCTGAGGAGCGACGTGCAGGGAGGAAAGGCCCTGTCTCAGATGGAGTCTGAAAGCCACTGGGACGTGTGCTGTGATTAATGGTGTCGTTGCTTTTTAGCTTCATCAAAAGGTTTCAGTGTAAGAGTTTCTAAGGAATGCTGATATTCACAGGAACCTATCAAAGGGTACAGAAGATATCAAATGAGCAAGCAGGAATGGGAGTTAATTACTGAACAGTGATTACTCTGATATAACCAATTATTGGATCATTAAATGTTTATTACCTTTTTTATGCTCCTTTCCCTCCTAAGTGCAGTTTTGTCCTCACGGTATTAAAAACGGGGTGGATCTAATGCATAAATAGCCTTTTCAAAACCTAGCAGGTAGAAAGGACATCTCACCCCAGCACCTGGCACACCATCCTGCTCACCCTGCTTTCCCCTGCCTGCCAGCTTTGGGGTCAGGTGCTGTGAACTCAGCTTAAAGGCCAGATGATCTCACTTGCAGGCAGGGGCTGGAGGGAGTGCAGGAGCAGGGCACTCACCACATCAGCAGGTTCTCTTCCACATCAGCAGCTTCCCTTCCACATGGGGTTGTGTTCACCCCTTCTGCTCCTGCTGGAAGGGGTTGGTGGCTTTTGTGTCCCTCTGTTCGCCCTTTCTAGGGCTCCCTGGCCCTAAGGACAGAATGCCATGGCCTTCAGTTTCCTCTGCTCACAGCATCTCTTCCTCTCCAGCCACTTAGCCTCTCTCAAGGAAGAAGTTTCCATTGCAAGGCTGAAATGATGCTGTTAGAAAGTGAGACATAAACCCTGCGCTGGACATCTGCAAAGTGGAAAATACCATCTTTTCAAGCTGAATGCAGTTATTTTGGATGACATTTGAGGGTTTAAAATGTTAAAGCAATTTTTTAAAATACAGCTATTTGTGACTTTCATTGAAGATCCTTAAATGTTGAGTTGTTTAAGCTTCATATCTTGGGAGAAGTATGGGTCAGAGGAAAAAATATAAAACCCCAAATCTTTTTCTTTGCCAGCAGAGCATTTCTTGGCAGTGGCCTCTAGTGGTCTGTGTGTGCAGAGGGCTGGGAGGGTTCTGCATGGACCTTGTGCCCTTGGTGGGTGTTTGGGTGGAGATTCCTCAGCTCCTGAGGCACCACCACCATCAGCAGCCACCTTGGTTCTATCCCATGTCCAATGTGCTTGTAGAGGAAGTTCTCTACATTTTTCTGTGCCCTTTATTTGTGAGTTTAGCTTCATCATTTTTTATGCTCTTCCTTAGGGGATTATTAGCTTTTTATTAATACCTCTCTCTGCCAAGTTAGAATCTTTAACTATTTTTGACCTAAATCTTCAGTGAATCTTTTTTTATTAATCTTTTCTTTTTACCTTTTTTTTCCCCTAGCATAGTCTTACCTGGACCTTCCCTCACAATTGGGATTTTCAGGTTTTATCTCTGACACCCAAGCTCCCGTGAAAGTCGGTGGGGAAGGTCATAGGAAATGCACAGCAGGGATTGAAACCAGGAAGCTGTTTGACACTTTGTGTTATTACTGTAGGGAAAAAAAGAGGAAACTTTGTTAAATCACACTCCCTGTGCTCCTGGGAGCAGAAATTACTGTCTGCACTGCTGTGTCAAATCAGTGACTTTGCCCTTTTTGGGAAGACGCTTCCTCTTCCTAATGGATTTTCCTGTGTTCCTTCAAAGGAGAACTTTACTCTGTGTTCATTTCCCAATTTTTCTTTAAAAAATAAATAAAATAGAGGAGGTTTACTTTGCAGAGACAACATTATGCAGGTCACAGCTTCCTCCTGTGCATGAAGATGATTTTGTCCCTGCAGTGCAAGTCAGTGGAGTCAGGACTTGGCAGCGATGCTTGAGGATGTGCTGCTCGCCGGAGCCTACGATCCCACGCAGGCATCTGCCTCAAACACCATCACTCTGAATATCCAGCAGCAAACTGCTTCCTCCAGCAGTGATTCAAAATCGTGAAAGGTCCCTTTAATCTGCTGCACTCACAGTTTGGGGGTTGCAGGCTGCTTTTGGGGGGTTCTGTGCCCTGGTTGCTGAGCACAGCCCGGACACTCGGTGCTCTGCTTATCCCTGTGATTATCCCTCCTTGACAGCCTCTGTGCAAAATAGTAATAATACTAATAATAATGAAACGTCCCTCAGGCTTTCCTTTTAATAACTGAACACACAGCAGCCGTTGTAACCTGTCTTGGTAATGTCACAGCCTCTCTGAGAAAGGCGCAGGGCAGGCGAGGATCCCAGGAGCACGGTGAAAACAAGGCGTCCTGTGTTTTAGATCCTGTACAAAAATGTATCGTGCTTGCAAGGCCACGGGAGATGAGCCAGTCTCCAGGACTGCTACAAATGTTATATTTCAATGAAAGGTCAGCCAGAAACAAGGTCAAAACAAAATACACAGAGCAAACAGCGAGGCTGCGAGGCACAGATAAAGGTTAATGTGAAGGGCTATTGGCATTAGTGCAGCATGTGGTCAGCTCGCTGAGGAGCAGGGGCTGAACCAGGAGATAATGAGGAGGGTTTACTCTAATTCTATTACAATGTATAATTAACTGGCATAATTGACAGCAATTTTCCAAGTGTGTCTGTGGGTGAGCGTACACGTACGTAAAGTCTCATTTTCGGCTTTTGCGATGTTGCACCGTGGCCTTGAGCTGATGGAAACCCTCCGGTGCCTCCCCGGGGCTTGGGCTCACTGTCTTGCTCAGCCCATCGGGGCAGAAGGGGAGCAGGGTTTCCAAAAGCCTTTTTTTCAATCTGCCCCTGGAATTAGACATGATATCTACGTGGTAGCCTGGCTAAGACAGATGAAGATCTGCAGTGCCAAGCGCTTGAATGAAGTCAGTGTTTGAAGAGGGACTAAGGGATGGGTCAGCCCCGTTTCTTTCTGGGTTGTTTGTACCTTTTATTCTCAATATCCCTGTGAAAACAGAGGGCTTGAAGTGAATTTTGCTTTTGTGCTCATCTTTCGTACAGGATAAAGTTCACTCTTTGTTGCTATGCAGAGACATAAGCAAACTCATGTTTCAGGTGCACGGGGATTTTAATTTTCCTGGTGCACAAAGATGTCAAAGCATTGTGGATTCCTTTGCCCCTTCTCAGGAGAGAGCAGAGAGCAAATCAGCTCTCAGATCAACCCCAAACCAGGCTGTAATGCTCTCCTGACCTGGCAGTGTTTGGGATTTTGTTGGGTTCTGAACAGCTGGGGGAACCTCTGCTTTGGAAGTAACCTGGCCCACCAAATGAAAAATTCAGCTTACCCACATGGGTGATGTTGTTGGGTTGCAGGAAGCCTTGTTGTACCTACTTTTACATCCTGGATGCGGTATGAAAACATCAAAGAAGGAAATTTAGGGTTGGTTTTGTAGTGATTTTTTTTTTTAAAGTGTTGAGTGATTTATTTGAATGGCTGTTTAGCCTGTCCACTTCCTTGATTTTGCAGGATACAGTTGAGGAGCAGACATTACTATATAGTTTTGTTTTTTTTTAATTTCAGCATCTGGCAATACACATTTTTCAAATGTAAATGCAAATAACCCTCTTCTCCATTCTTAATCCCTCGGGATGGGAAACCTGAAGGCCATATTCTTCCCTGAGAGAGGGATTTACCCTTCCAGCTACATTAAATGTTAGCTGGAAACATGTGGCTAAGGGCTCCCAAATACTAAGCTGAGACTCTTCCCTTGAGGTTCTGGTTTATTTGGAAATTTAATTTGTAATTTTAGTTTTTTCTTTCAAAGGTTACGCAACTCTTTAAGCCTCTGATTTTAGGTCACTCTGCCTTTTACAGCCAGATCCACCTCATCAGTGAGAAGGCTCCCTGAGGACTGCGAAAGACTCAGGCTTAGTGTTATCCAGGAAAAATGTGTCTAATAGTTGTAATTATAAAGCAGTAGGTAATGTAACCCTGTCTGTCAGCCTGGTGAGTGCCATGTGAGTGGTGGTGTGGTACACTTGCATGCACTTAAAGCCCTTCTTGATAAAATAATGCTAATTGTCCTGGGCTGAGGGATGCCAGGAGCTTAGAAATACTTAGCAGTACTCGTAGAGGGAGCCAAGAGAAGTCAGGTGGAGAAATCAGGGAGATCGGCTGTCGTGGAGTTTCGGTGTCTGAGGCACCGCTAAATCTAGCAAAGGATTAATACCAAAATAATCCTGCTTGTCCAGGAAACTCGTGACAGCATGAAGGTTTGAGATCAGTGTGAGATGCTTCAGAAGGAATACAGTAATGAATTCACAAGTCACCTGAGATAGAAACCAATTGCTTTTCATCCTGCATCACATCTGAGCTTATCCATGGTTTGTTTCCTGCTCCAGTGATATGAGATCCCTTTCCACTTCAAGTCTAGCATCATTTTAGTGCTGGCTTTCACCAGAACCCAGAAAAATACTCCAAATCCAGGAAAAATTCAATTCCTCTAACTATCTGAAGAGTTTAATCCTGGATCTGGGTGGTCTGTGCCATTCTCTAGTGCCATCAGGATTCTGGCTGCAGAATTTCCATTGAAATGGGAACAGAAGTAAGGTGGCACTTTTGAGGCTAGAGCTGTTGTGGGTTTGGTCTTTTTTAGAAGCACTGGTGACTGCTTAATATCCAGCTGGTTAATGTGTGAGTGATGGCAAATCTCACCTGTATTTTTGCTGTTTTTTCCCTGTGCTGTTAACAGGTCTGTGGAGATGCTGTGGTGTTCTGCCCCGTGTTGGGTGTCCTGAGCTGTGTAAAAGATGTGCAGCTGCCACAGCTTCTGCTCATGGCCTTGTCCAGTGCTGTGTTCAGGGCTGCTGGGGCTGCTGCTGGCACTCACACCCACACCCAGCCTGTCCTCCCTCCAGCCCCTCCGCTCACCTGAGCAGTGCTGCAGTTTTCTAAGCATTTTGCAAGGTGCTGAGCAGAAGAATACATAATATGTGGGGACAGGGCTTCTTTTCCAAAGCTTCTTTCCCTGATTTATCCTTGAGCTGGTCCATGCCTCCCGTAAGACTGTGCCCATGAGCCAGGGCTGTTTGGATTTTGGGTAAACCTGTGGCTTCAGTGATGCTGGTTTTACAATGCCTCCTGCAGTGACCATGGGCGAGGTGTGTCCTGCTCACCTTCCACCCATGAGGCCACCTTGTCTCCAAAATAACCCAGAGCAGGCTCTCTTGTGCTCCCCCAGCTCAGCACAAAGACCCAGCAGGTGCCTGGGGAAGGGACTGGGATCACAAACACTGGGCACATCTCCGTGGTGGGGGTGCTGGACACATGGTGGTGAGGGCACCTGCAGTGATGAGCAGATCCACTCAGCTCCAGCTCCTCTCCAGCACTGCAGAGCTTGCTTTCCCGAAAAGCACTTATGTTTTTAGGCCATTTATTTTCTGTGGCACCGAGTCATTAAACATTTCTGCCAGGGTTTTGTTGTTTTTACTCTGTGTAGGAGCAGAGGGAATTTATTCAATGTCTCAGTCCGGTAATGCAGGGGCTGAGGAGGTGCTTGACTGCCTGACTTGGCAGGCACAGGCAGGGATGTTGCTGCCTGTGACATCTTTCTAGTGAAGTGGGATGTCAAGATCTGAGATCCTTTTCCACTTAGTGTACAAGAGCATTAGAACAAAAGGAAACACAAAGCAGCCCTGCATCACAAAAAGAAACCGAACCAAAACCCCTCCAGCTAAAGTATATTTTTAATGTTGTGAGCAATTTCAGACAGAAATTGAATGAAACACTTTACCTGAGTGTTGATGGATCTGCTGGGGTCAGAGGAATTATGCTGGTTTACACCAGTCTTGTATGTGATCCTCCTTTATTTTCTTTTTTCTTTGTTATTGTGTGGGTTTTTTTCCATTCCAACTGTGTTCACAACAGATGGTGATTATTATGTTTGTGCAGATCAATGAATATTTTAAAAAAAAGGCAAGACAAAAAATACAAAAAAATGCCCTTCAACTCAATAGAGTCACCCGGGGTTCAGCTGTAGCCTCTGGGTTTTCATTTGGACAATGTTAAGTTATAGTAACTTAAATGGAATTTTTATGAGCAATTGTTTTGCCATGAAACAGGATCTCCCATGGCACTGAACCAGGCTGATATTTGCCCTCTGGATGTGCCAGGCAGCTCTTGGAGCAGCCCCTGCTCTGGTGGGACACACTGCTGAGGTGGAGATGCTGCTCCACTGGCAGGTGCCTTCGGGGGCCTGCAGACCTGCTCCTCACCTTGCTTTTCCTGGAAAAGACAAAGCAACTGTTTTGGTAGCATGAGAGATTTAAAAGCACGTGGGAATAAATTATTTGAGACAGAATGCAAATTAATCTGCTGGTGTAAATGGGAGTATTGGGAATGAACGACTGGGGGCAAGGTTGGGGCTGGAGGAGATGGACATGGGTGGCAGTAGGAATAGGAGAGCTGCCCTTCCACCTCCTCACAGGTGTAAATGCTACTCCCCAGCATTTCCTCCTGCCTTGTTCAGTCTTTCCTGTGTTTGCTTCACTCTCTGGTTGTACCTCAGCAAAGCCTCCCGTGCTAGGATCCACCCTGAGGTGAGGACACACAGGTCCTCGCTGCCTTCAGAGTTTTTTCCAGTGGTGCAGAGCACTGCCAGTCTCAGGGAGTGAGGATTTTTTGGGCACAGGTGTTCCCTTTGGAGCAAGGGTTCCCTTCCAGAGTGGGAGCTTTGCTGCTGCTGTAAGGGCTGAAGCACAGTCCTTTGTGATATTTGAGAGATGAATGAGTGGCCAGCCCTGCTCTGTGCATTCTCAGACAGGATTTGTGCTGCATTCACTGCTGTGATCAGAGCCCTCTGTCCTGCTTGTCCCTGTCCCCCCAGGTGAGCTGGGAGCCCAGTGGGATGTGGAGCTGCTGCATCACCTGTGAGCACTGCTGAGTGCTCAGCCTCTGTGCTGGCTGCTTGGAAAAGGGTCCCAGTAGGGAGGGGAGGCTCCAGGAGTGCTTAAAATTGAAGGGATCTAAGGAATAACAATAACAAATGTAACAAATCACTTTTATAGGGGCTGGATGAAAGCACAAAGTGATGTCTGGGCTCTTCCCTGCTGTGATTTTGAAGGGATCCCCCCAGCTGTACACAGTGAGCTCCCAAGTGAGGTGTTGCCTTTGGCCTGAGGAGGTTTGAGAGGGAAGCAGAGGTGCTGCAAGCCCTGCCTGAGCTGCACATCAGGGCTCTGTGAGTGCTGGAGTGGAACCCCAGCCCGTGTCCATGTCTCACCTCTTCACCCAGATGTTTCTGTGCAGCAATGGGAGCTCTTCTCTTTCAGTGCAAGTGTTCCCACGTGTGGTTTGCTCACAGCGAGCTCAGGTAGGATCTCTCCCTAAATTTTGTGGGTTTTTTTTTTTGATGTTTTTATCAAGTCTGATTGCAATGGCCCATTCAGACAGCAGAGCCATTTCCTGCTGTCTCTGGAAGAGGCTGCAGGCTGTCTCCTGCTGTGGACAGCCTGATTTGTCTTCTTCTGGGCACTAAAGATAAATATTCTTTTAATTCTAGTACAGAGGAGCAGAATGAAAGCAAGAAACTAAATGTGTTGAGAGAAGGGGAAAATGGGGAGGCCAAACGTTACTGATGTGTTGTTTAGGGGATTTTTTTCCCCTTCTTTTTTGTGCTTATTTGGAGAAAATTTGTGATTTTGTCGTGCACATACAGGATGGGCTCAGTGCAAATGGCTGCTCAGAGCACAAGGCACAAAGTCCCTGTCCTGCTGACAGTGGTTGTTAACTTATTGATGTTTTAAAAGTACATGTATGATTGCAGACTGTGTACAGCAGGCCAGTTCTAGCCTCCCTGTAGGTGTGCAGACTTGGGGATAGTTCCAGGCTGCTCTGGGCTGGGAGTTTCCCTGGAGTGGGACCTCCATGCCCAGTTCCCTGTGGTTTTTGGGTCCAGCCTGAGCCACTGCAGGTGCTGGCACTCTCTGAGCACCCAGATGCTCACACAGAGGGGGAGTGTGAGGTTTGCTGATGGATGCAGCCCATGTTTGCACACTGCTGGGGAACTCCCTTGCCTCGATTTGCTAAACCTTTGCCGTGGCTTTAGAGCCATTTTCAGAGCATTAATCTCAGAGCTGGGAGGGCTCTGGGAGAGAAACAGAAGCAGCTGTGTGTTTACCAACACCTGCCTTTCTGTTTGGAGAGTCGAGTTCAGGTACTAGAACCATGTGAGAACTACAGTTAGTTCCCACAATAGCACATTCTGTACGAGGACTAGCATTTATCTTTGCATATTTGGAAATTACCGGAGCTGAGGTTAAAACAATCTGTTCTCCTGTGGAAGCTGTAGAGTAGTATTAAAATAGAATATCTCACCTTCAGTGGTGTGGTATTTCATAATACATGCCCCCATTGTGTGTTAAATGATAAAGCACTGTAATAAAATATGTCCAGATTGTTCTCGCTGTTTTATGCCCTGTAACATTCTACTGTTTGCATCTACCTAAAGAACCAAACCTGAATGGGGCAGTGTGAGACAGAATGGGGTTGTGCAGGCAGAATTTTTTACTGGCAGCAGCGTGGCTGGAAAGGATGTTGTCAGAAGATAAACCTTACACAAGGACAGTCATTCTGTCAGAAACCTTCCTTTGGCTTTCCAGGGAGAACAGTTCCAGGAGCTTTGCAGGGGCTGGAACATTCGTAGGTGAAGATCTGTGAGACTTGTGCTTCCAGAGGCCCAAATTCAGATACAGCCATTGCCCAAGTGCAAACAGTTGGGTCCCTAGCGAGTAATGTCCATGTCACAAAGGGATCCTGGTGTCACTTTAACTGGTGACCTTCATTCAGAGGGGGCCCAGGACACGTTTGAGAGCAGGAGCAGATTTTGCAGGGAGAAGACTGGAGCTAAGGAGGCCTTTTCTGAGAAGCAGCTGTGCTATGATTCGAGAACTTGCTCATCCTCGTGATGATTTGCCTGAGAGCTGCAGTGCATTTGGCAGATAAAGTGACATTATTCCAGGTCTTTGGCATTTGTAAAAGATGTTCTTGCTTCTCTCTTTCATCTCCTTTTCTCCCATGCTTCCCCCCTTCTCTAACCTGTATAACTGTCATAAATTGCCTACAATGGGCTTTTCTTTAAAGATAAACTTATTATTCTCTAAGATAAACTCATTCACGTAGTCTGCTCGTCACTTGTAACCCCCTCCTGAGAGTATCAAATAGAGAATCTTATTCTGACACTTTAGCTACATATTAATAGTATAATGAGCATTACAGTTCTGGGGTTTGCAGCCTGAACCAGCCCCTTTTACAGTCATGACGTTTTTGGCCATCCCTTGAGCGTGTTCACTGGAGGTTTGGAATAACAAGTTTGGAATACCAAGTTGCTGTGATATATCTGTGTGTTTCAGCTGCAGTGCCTTAACCCAGCTTGGTGATGGCTGGAAGAGCAGTGTGTGATGGATCCCAGTCCTGTTTAGGATCCTCTATGTCCCTGCTCTGTGCCCAGACTCTGAGCTCTCCTGGACCGAGGATGAGCAGAGGAAGGGCACTCCCTGGGCTGATACACAACCTGCACTCATCTCTTCCCTCTGAGGACAATCCTAAAGAAATAACCAGTTCAGAGCATTCACAGAACAAATGGGGAAATACAGGAGAAAAAGAAGATGCCATCATATTGCTGTAGACATCCATGGATTGCTGTGTCTGGAATGTGCTCCCTATCTCTAAATAATAAAATTGGAAGAGGTGCAGGGATGGGCTGTGAAGATGGTGATCAGAGAGAGAAAAAAACCCTTCCCTGTACAGAGTGGGTGAACAGAGGAGAGCTCTACTCTGGAAAAGGGATGATTAAGCAGGAGTGTGATAAACATTGATACAGCCATGAATAAAGTAGATGGAGAGTGACTGTTCAAGTTCTTCTTCATACCAGACCTAGAGGTGGCAGATGAAATGTGGAGGCTCAAAAGAAGATATTTCTTCCTGCAAGCAGGCAGCAAGCTGTGGAAATCATCACCTCTGGGTGGGTGTGAGAAACTGATGTGGGTTTGGAAATGTGCTGGAGGCATTTGTGGAAGAGACACAGAGCAAGGCTGCTAAAGAGCATGACTCAGGAGATCCCTAGTCACAACTTGTGCAGGTGGCTGATTATTCTGGGTAGACTCATTATGCTCTGAGCCTGTTCTGATCTTCCTTAGACCTTCAGCTGGCTGTTGGCAGAGCACTCAGCGAGGTGGCTGCTCCCACTGGAGTGTGATGCTTTATGTTCTCCTGGGGAAAAGGCACAGGGATAGCTGGGAGCCTCTGGCAGGCTGGGCTGAGCCCTCGTGCTCTCCAGAGGGTCATGGTTTGGGGAGAAGGAGGCTCTTCAGAAAGTTGACTTAGATTGGATTCTTTATTCTTCTTTTTGTTGATTGTTTGGAAGCTTCTGTAGGATGCCAAGGAGCTCTTGCCCCTCATTCTCTGCAAGTAAATACTGTTTTCCTTTGTCCTGTTCTCCAGATTTGTTTTTAAATTACTGCTTTCTCCTGGTGTTGCTGAAAACAGGGAGATCCCTCTCAACAATGATCCATTTTTCCAGATCCTTTCTTGTTCTTCCAGCTCTTTCAAATGATGGCTGAATGCTTTTCTGCAGCCCGATTTCCTTCTTGCACTGGTCAAATTGTGAAAAAACCTCAGTAAAATCCAAGTATTTAAAAGGGGTGAGGTGCAGGGAGAAGTGAGAGCCTTCCCTGGAAGAAGCATCCACTGTTGTTCTATTGCTCTGGGTTTGTCTAGCAGTGGGTTCAATAAAGATGCAAATTTTGTACCTTCATCTTCTATTAACATCAAAAAAAGATGCAGCATTATAGGAGGACAGTGGCTGTGTTACAGCCTGAGCTCATTTCTCTTTGTTCTGGGATTCTGGTCCTCACAGGAGCAACTTCCAGTGAACCCTTCTTTGTTTTCCTGCCTGGTGTTGGAGGATGTCTCTGGGTTTCCCCAGCCCTTCCAGGAGAAGGGGTGACTTTGGCACATGTCATCAACATAATGATCATAAATTGCCTACAATGGGATTGGGTTTTTTTTTTTTTCCCTTCCATAAAAAGAAAGCACCCTTTTCCTTCTTCCTTTAATAAAAAGAGTGAAATAAATAAAACCCCTAGACAAAACCCAGTAGATGACAAACTGCCTTCTACCTGCAGTTTCCCAATTAGCTAATTATAACACACATTTGCACACAGGCTTTTTTAAAGCAGACTGTTGCTATTCTCTTTCTGTACAAGGTTTTTAGTCACTGTACATCTTGTGTCTTTAAATAATGTATTAGGAACATTTTCGAGTCTGTAAGTGCTTTTTTAATGAGTGTGAAGATTTTAATGGGACTAGATTGCTTTTCATGACATTTCAGAGTGACTTAATTGTAACAATGTTGAGAGGCTGTATTTTAAAGTTTGCTAAGTATGTCTGGTGCGGATTGTAGTCAAATGCTTTAAAGACAGAATGGCTGATGAGATCAGATATAGCTTCCTTTTTTTATCTCAGCTTTGTTAAAGAGGAGAATCTGCAAAGTTGACATAAAAGAAGAAAATGAAGATTTTTTTTTTTTCAATGTCTAAGCCAGCAGTGGTCATCCATTCAGTTTATCCCTATTCTCACTAATTTTCAGAGATTATTTCCTGTATTTCTGGGTTTGTGCTTGATCCCTCTGTAGTCACTGGTGGGGCTGTGGAGGGCTTGTAAGATTTGTTAATATATTTTTTTTTTGTAAAGAAGCAGCTGAGTTTGATACATGAAATTGCATTCAGTTTCAGTGCATTTAGGCAATTTTCCAAAAGTGTTACAGACTGTTTTGGGATGGCTTTTAATTTGTGGCCAAATGGAGGGTGAGGGATTTGTCATTAGTCTCCATCAAAATGGGGGCTCTGTCCTGAGCCTTATTCCCTTCCAGCTCCCTCCTGTCCAAGCCAGAGCAGCTCTGTGTGAGAGGGAAATGTTAAACTGGACAGAGCCCTAAGGAATAACCTATAGCAGCTCCTACTGCTTTTCTTACACAATCACCCTGTGCACAGGAAGGGCAAAAGGAAATAAAATAGCATTATAAAAACACAAGGGCAAGAAGGAATATTGGAGCGCAGCAGTGACAATGAGCATGAAGTTATTTGCATTTCTTCAGGCTTTTCTTCCCAAAGACTTAACAGTACAAACGTGCACAAATGAAATATTGTGGAGTGGTGGGACTATGAAATGAGTTGTTTTAGGTCACCTGCAGTGCCACACTTGCATCTGCCTGACTGGACTCTGGATTTAGTTAAGGGACCACTTGTTTCTGGCAGGGCTTCTAGAAGGGACAAAACTTTCTTTTTAAGAAAAATGGAACTGTAATTTAATTTGAGTTAGCACCAACCTACATCCAAAGTAACTTCCTGAATGCAGATTTAAGTCTCATTTTAAAACAAGTGCAGTGTTTAAGCATTTTGAGGGAATTTGAGACCTAAACCTGGCTTTTCTCATGAGTACCAAGGGGAGAAGATTTGCAATGAGTCAGTCAATTTGCATGTGAAGTTATTAGTACATGCCAGTGTTAGGTTTCACTTCACTTGCTCAGAGGTCTCAGAGTCTCCTCTCCTGGGACTGGAGAACACCTAGAATTTGGCAACATGCACCAGAAACTGGTGATGATTGTATCTGAATATAAAGCTGTTGAAATCAATGGATGTCCTCTGCATCACAGAGCTGAGCATCTGCTGTCTTCCATCCATCTTGACTTTGGTATCTCCTGAAACGATGGTTCTGTAACCTCCACTCCCTGTTCACAACCACAAATTGCTGTATATGAGCCAGTCCCTAAAACCAAAACACAGCCTGTGCTGTGCCTGTGGTGTATTTTGATTTTACACAAGCTGCATGGGATGAGTGATGGTATTTATTCTCCAGCACAGGCAATCCAAGAGGGCCAAGCTGCTGACAGTGGGATTTCTGTAGGGGCAGGGTTGAAGGCTTTTGGAGGAACACTGTGTTTCTGAGTTGTCAACAAGCAATGGGCCTTTTAGCCTTGATTCTAAAAATAATTGTTTCCACTGGAAAAATAATGGGAAAAATACTCATTTAAGAAAAAAAGTGACATGAGAAGGTGTTTGGGGAATGAGGAATCCCTTTCTTGCTGCCTCATAAGTCAGGATCAGCTCAAATGGTTCATGTTTGCTGGTGTGCCCATACCTCTCAAATTTTGGTCTGTTGGGAGGGCTGAATTACAGGGTTGGACAAATCCTGCCCAGAGGCTGCTGCAGGCTTTCATCTTTGCTCCTTTCCTTTGATGAATATCAGCGAGGAAGAGATGCCTGAACTAGTCCTTGCAAATAAACATAAAGGAGGGCTTGAATAGATTTGCAGCATTGCTGAGCCTGCCCGATTCAGGTTAAAGTCACTGGGCACTACAGCTGCTCCTTGTGAGCTTAAAATCCCCCAGGTGGACGTGTGACAGTCACACCTCAGGTGAATCTGGCACTCAGGACTTTGTCCAGTGCATCCTCCTGAATCCTAAAGATCTGTGTCTGCTTCATCCTTACAAGGACATCGATGACAAATGAGCAGAAAACTGCACAAGTCACACCTGGGTGCTCCACATGTTGCTCCAGCCCCTCTCACTCACAGATGAGCACAGATTTCCTTGCTTGGTGGGAGCTGTGTGAGCACAGTTGACTTCAGTTGACGTGTGGATGTTTTTTGGGGATGCAGGACACTTCTCTGTCTCTCTGTCAGCCCACCTGGTGTCCTCTGGGATTTGCTTTCCTCTCCAGGCAGGGATTTACACAATCACAGGATCACTGGGTTGGAAGAGACCCTCAAGATCATTAAGTCCAACCCAGCCCTAACACCTTAACTAAACCACAGTGCCACATCCAGTGTGTTTTTAAACACATCCATTTAAAAAACGTGTCCTGAGGATCTCTGTTGAACCTGTGGAGAAAGGGAATGTTTTTGCCAGGGCTATAAGAGGAGATGGTAACTCCTGCACTCACTCATTTGCAGAGGGTAAGTGCTCATCAGTGTGATTTATGGCATCATCTTTGCCTATCAAAGGAGATGTCTGCAGAGGCCCCTCCATCTCCCTGTGCTGGCCTGAGGCTGTGTCCAGCTCTGTGTGTTTGCACAGAGCTCTGGGATAAGAATGATTTCATTTCCTTTTGCTGCTCTGCACAGCACCTGGCACCCAGGAGCACCGAGGGCAATTCCTAGGGGTGGGTGACAAATAGAGACAGGGTAAAATAGTTTTTAAGGTAGAATAAAGGAAAGTGGGTCCATGGAGCATCCCTTCAGCAGCATTAGGGGAATGCTCCATACCCTGCAGGATTAGTAAACCCAGGCTTTAATAATTAGTGTCTCTTATAATTGAAGATCAGCCTCAGATGTGCCTGCCTGTTTGTACACAATGGAACTTGGATGGAGGTTGTCTATTGAGATGTAATATGAAAATGACAGAGACATCCACTGACAAAATACACCTAGGCAGTCTTGATTAGATTAAATCAAATGGTTACAGCATCTGGGGCCTTTAGCATGTAGGGGGCATCCTAATGGCCCTGAAAGCTTCCCCAAATCCTATTAGATAGGTTAATCTCATTGGAGAATACATTCCAGGTCTACATAAACTGCATTGCTATAATACTTTCTGTGGTTGCCTAATCCTTTAAAGGTGAACTGTTGTAGACTAGCTCTGTGGAGTCCATTGTAATGCAGTGTCCCAGAAAAGTTCAGGAAATAATGCAGTTAAAAAAGAAAAATCAAACCCAAAAAGCTGACCCAAACTCTAAAATAACTCAGAAGTTGGCAGGGTGAAGTAGAGCTGCAGATCTGAGATGATAACTGCATTGCAAATGGATAAAAACAGAAGGTATTTCCCTCATTATCATGCTGTATTTTGTTTGAAGAATTGCTTCATTCATTCCAGTGGATCCTCCATGTCCCCTTTTCAGCTGACTCTTCCTGTCTCTGGAGTGATAATCAAATACTTGAGATCCTTCCCTTTTGACCAGGTGCTGGAGCTTGGAGAAAGGATGAATTTACCTCAGAGGCTCAGGTGAGCTGGTCTGGGCCAAGAGCAAGGTGTGAGTTATTTCACTGGGTGGATACCCCATCCCTGGACACTAAAGGTCAGGCTGGATGGGCTCTGAGCAGCCTGATCTTGTTGAAGTGTCCCTGCCCATGGCAGAGGGGTTGGACTTTGTGACCTTTCGAGGTCCCTTCCAGCCCAAACCATTCCTTGATTTGCTGGTTCTGTTTTCTGCCTCCTGCTACTTGGTTCCTGCAAGAAGGAGCCCAGGTCAGAAAACATGAGCCTCTTTCTCAGCTGCTTGATGTGCCTTCTGGCAGAGTGTGTCCAAACACGTGGCTGGGAGATGTGGTGCTGTCCCAGCTCCACATGCAACCAGCAGTGTATTAAATGTACATATGTGTATTGTGAGTGTATCTACAACCTGGCTGGCTGCACTTAAAGAACAATTAGATTTGCTCATTGACCATTTGGCACTTGGCAGTCTCGTAATTAGTAACTGCAAACCTGTAGAGACAATGAAGGAAATCCCTAATTTTTATAATACTGCCCTGCTTTATGACTGTCTGCACAATCATAACCTCTTGCTTGTACAAAAAAAAGCAAACACTTCAGTATTTTGACAGATGTTCTATATAAAAAAGAGCTCAGCTTGTGTATTAATTTGCTGTTCCTTGTGTTGTCTTTTGGTTTTTTGGTTTTTTTTTTCATTGAATACATCCCTGGTCGGTGTTATCTGCTTTGGATTAAATTGCTGCTATGATTGCTTTCCCTTTTTCCACATGGAGCTGGTCCCCCAGCATGGAGCAGGGCCCCAATGCTGCCTCCACAGCAGCAATTCACAGATGGATGGGCAAGGGTCTGTTGTTCTTTCAAGTCTCCCACTGGTTTGGGGGGAATTTTTGTAGCCACAGCAGTTGCTTGCCAGCTACCAGGATTTGAGAGGCCAGTGTGACTGATACCAAGCCAAGGAAAATGTGCCAATTGCTTTGTAAGGACAGCATTACAGGAATGTGTTTTGGGTCAGTGTCTCCTGGGGTGGGAGAAAAAAATCCCTGTTCTTGTGAAAATGAAAGGATTTGCAGTACGAGTTACCTGGGGCCAGGCAGGTGCATTGTTTGCCTGGGAGCTTCCCTGTGTTTGTGTTATCCTGGGAGAAGGGTGGCTGTCCTTGCTTGCTCCTCTCAGATCCTTCAGTGTTTTTGTGTTTTCTTGCTCCAGCACAGGGTTTGCCCCAGCAGGAGGTGCCCAGAACATCCCAACACCAGCTCTGTCCTGGCCCCAAGGAACCAGGCATGGGGAGCACAGGGACACGCTCCCACATTGAGCTCTAACCTGCAGCTCATTTGCTTGCTTGCTGAAGCTCTTCACTTTCTTGATCACTGTTCACTTTAGATGGGTTTAAAGCCCCCTTTGGGAGCTGTAGCTTGGATACACTCTTTGATTTGAAGCGTGAAGTCTCCCTTGCTCCTTTGGAGCAGCTGGGACTGCAGCTGCTCCCCAGAGATGGGATTCATCTCTTGCACTTGTGTGTGCAAAGAGTGGGAGCAGGAACATGAGCTGGCCTACCCAGGGCTCTTCTGTGCCTGGGGGAAGGAACCAGGCACATCTGGAAGGGTTTGGCTGAGTTTCCAGCTGTTCCTCTCCATTGAGTCTGGAGCCTCTGCTAATTCCAGTTCCTCATTTAATGAAGCCAAATGCAAATGGAACTGCAGATCTCTAATTAATATTGGAGTGGGTTCTCTCTCACACATTTGTCGTTTCCTCCCTCACCACTCCCTTTTGAAATAATTTATTTTCTCCACTTAAACCATTCCTATATTGTTATTGCTCTCACAGTGGTGCACACTGCACTCACTAAATCAAATTTATAACGCCAGAATTAATTTAGAAGGTTTCTTCCATTTTCTCTCCATGTACATTTAAAAAAGAGAAGTTCTTTAAATTAACCTGATGTAACTGGATTTGTTTTCACTTTATTAGCTTTGGAGGGGGCTCTCTTGAGGACCTCAGTGCCATTATATTATCTGAGGAGCAGATCTGCTTCAGTCTGATGAAAATTTTTAACAAGAGCATTGTTTTCCCATTTCAGAGTAAGTAAATACTTTACTGAAATCCAGGGGGCTGATGCTCTACTGCACCATCAGTAAACATGAAGTGAAAAACAGCTGGCAGAGTAGAAGGGAGATGGAGAACACCAAGTGCTGGTGTGCCTGCTGATCTGCACAAGGGCTCACACTCAGGTGTACTTTTGTGAGTGGTTTTATCTGTCCAGAAGATTTTAGCTCTCAGCCAGCTCTGAAGCAATCTTGTTTTCAGCATTTATTGTTAGCTGGGTGTCTGATCTCCCCCCTGCAGCACTTACCAGAGGTGTGGGAGCTGGGTGACTTCCTTGTGGGGATGTTTGATGCCTGGGAATAGCTGCTCACTGTCCCCTGGAGCCTCTGACTGCAGCCCTGGTGCCCAGAGCAGGCTCAGAAGGGCTGGGGCCAGGCAGGGGCTCTTTCCAAGGTGACAGGGGCAGGTTAATATAATATAATGATATTATGTGATAAATATAATATAATGATATATGTGATAAATGCCACAGCAGCACTGTCAAACTCTCCATGCAGCAGGTGGAGTGTCCTCCCCACCAGAGACAGGCCCTGCTCCTCATTTCTGTTGTGTAAGGAAAAACGGCCAAATAATACGAGCCCTGTCACAAAACTAATTTTCAACTATTTGATTATCCAGAACCATTTTGGTGCAGATAAATATTTCTGACCCTGGTCGGCACATTATTGCTTTGACCTCTCACCCCAGGCAAACCCCTGTCTGCATCCTCCCAGGCTGGATGGCTTGAAAACTATTATCAGTGACAAGGGAAAGACTGCAGAGAAATAAACAACGGGGACCTCTGAGCTTGCCCTTGTAAACTCCGGTCAGGCATCACCCAAAATTCACCCAGAACACAGACAGATCAATGCTCTGCACAGTCCTCTGCAGACACACTTGCTCACAGAAGGCTTTCACAAGCTATAATGCATGTTTTGATAATGTCTTAGCACTGCATTTTTTTAATGTACTTCCTTTGTTTGTTAAGGTGCCTTTCAAGCCAAGCCAGTGCTGGCTCTCCATAAAGATTCTCTGGTGCTTCCATCATGTACGTTGCAAGTGGTGTGCACAGAAGCAGTTCTGTCAATATATATTTTTATGTATTATTCAGCTCCTGTTGTTTGTGTTTGCCAAGGAAGTTTGCATGCAATCTGCCAGGTTAGTTTCTTAAAAGCTTGGATGCTGAGTTTCAGTTTTCATCTAACTCTTCGCTGTATAGCAATGAGCTGTCAGGAGCAGTACATTTTTTTGTTCAGTGCTGTGCAAGTCCTGGATGTCCAAACAGAAATGTGACAGGCAGAAGAAACAAAAATGTGCACTTTTCTAGTTTAAAAGGAATTAGTAAGTTCTTGAGGTAGTTTTAGTTTAGCAGTTTTGGTGTCAAAGTAAGTACTCCATGCTTGTGGCAGCTGAAATTTGAATAAGGTCCTGTTTTTTATCAGCCATCAGTTGGGAATCGAGATGAGCTGTGAGGGCTTTCCTGGGGGATCTTGTGTTTCAGTGAATTAGCACCATGAAGGCAGCAGCACTGGGGTGAGAGGATTATGGCTGGAATGAACACCCAGAACTAATCTGCTTCCATGATTCGCTGGGTACGCTTGGGAAGAAAGCTAATCCAGAAGGAAGCATTTTACTTTCCCCCCTTGTGTGTACTGGAGATCACATTGTCCTGAATGACCCCACTTTCCTTTACACTGCTGGGTTACAAAATGCTGAAAGAAATGAGTCTGTGGTGCTGCTGTGTTACCTTTGGGGTGCTCCTAATCCCATGAAGGTCCTGGTGGAGCGTCACACTCGCTTTACTGTTTCTTGCTGCCCAAGAGAAAAGTTAAATTTGGGTTTACAACATTAATCTCTAAAAGGCATTTTTACTTTCATGGTGTTGCACTGCTCTTCTAGTTGTTTGGGGTTAAAATCCTAGAGATACCTTTGATGATACCTCTTTTTCACCACTTGTGAAATGTCAGGGATGGTTGTAATGGTTTTTTGGTGGAGGGGGATGTGCAATGGGCAGGAACAACAGGGGAACTTGGGTTCAGTTTCTCTTCTGGCAGGGGACTTGGTCTTGTGCAGTCATGTAAAGAACAGCTGAATCTGGCCTAAATCCTCACTCTGAGGTTTCCTGTGGCAAAGCACCCTGAAGATCTCTAGACAAGGTGTAATAAAGACAGCCCGTGGTGTAGGGAGGGGAATTTAGACCCAGAAATCTGATCCCTTGCTTTCTCTGCACTGCTCTGTAAAACAAAGAACCCTTCCCTGCATCACTAATAGGTGCTGATGAAAGATGCTTTAAAGATTTAGGTGTTTAAAGAGATTGGCAAGAGGGAAAATACCCAGAATTGGAGATCTGCTCTGGGGGCTTAGTGCTGACCTGTTGGAATTCTGACTGACAGACCCTGGAGCCCAGGCTGAGAGTTTTGCTTCTCTTCCTTTTAGACAGTCTCTGCTCTAGCTCATGTATTAATGGAGATGCTCGTGCACGTGGGCTTGGCCAGAGTCCAGACACACAAGATAGAACCTGATGCAAGGGTTACTTCAGAGGTGGCATTTCCTTCCCTTTGTTTCAGAATCCTTTGAAATCCTGGTTTCAAGCATCAATCTCCAGCCAGGCTGAGCAAACCTACATTTTCTTCCTATGTTTCCCTTTCTCTCCATTTGATTCTTTTACTGGCTTTGCTTATAGCCCTGGTGTGCTTTCCAGGAGCTGCCATTAGTCACGTTCCCCAGAGTCCCTGTTTCCCTCCTGGCTGTGAGGCAATGCCATTGCCATAAGTTTTCAGTTTATTTAAAACCCCGCTGCAGCAGGTTTTCCCCCCTGCATCTCTTTCCCAACTAAAAGCACTAGGCTATTCATTATTTTCAATAAATAAGCAGTCATTTTGTTAATCCATCTTAAAAAGTATGATCACCCACAGGTGGAGTGCTTTTTTATTACTGTTATTTGATTCCTTCTCATAGATCATTTTGCAGAGCTCCATCTCTCGGTCACGTTTCCCGGCTGCCGCGGGGGATGCAGGAGGTCGCTGGCGTGGGCAGCTCAGCTCCCCAGAGCTTTGGGGTGCTCTCACAGGGACAGAGCTCAGTGGAATTGATGTTCCTGACCTAGAACAGAGGCTGGGCAGAGTTAAAAAATAAAGTAAATATTTATTAAAAGGCCTTAAGGGATACACCTTAGGCAGTACAAGATCCTGGCCAGGGCTGCACCCAGGATGGACCAAAAATGGTCACAAAATGGATAACTGGTCACAAAGTCTCACACTTTTATAAGTTTTGGTCCATTTGCATATTGGAGTTAATTGTCCAATTATACCTTTAGGTTATGAAGTCCCACCCTCCTTGTTTTCTCTCTTCAGTTCACTGTTTATACTTTTTGGGCCTGGAGCTTGTAACGACTGTCCTTGGTCTCAAGCTGGAAAAGGATTGTTTTGTCTACTTACCCTGTGAAGAGAGCTCACTAACACTTCATATGAAACTCAGAGTTACACACTAAAGCAGCACAAAATCTGAAAATATGAAAACTAAAACTTAAGGCACCATTTCCCCCCTTTAGGCATCAGTATTGGCTTCAAGGTGCTCAAGTTTCTCTCCACCTTTCTCTGCCTCCCCTGGTGGCAGAATCTTGCTTCTGGCCTTGCCCACCAGGTTGCTCTGGCAGTCAGATCCCTGTTTTTTTTAAGGTTTCTTAAAAAACATTGCAGCAGCATTTGTACAAAGCAAGGAGGAAACAAGAACCTGGAGGTTCTGCCTAAATACTTGCCTAGATCAGCTTATGAGAGGTACTGCTGTCCTGGTGTTGGACTTGAGTTAGGAGGGCTTGATTCTGTGCCATTGATCTTAATGTCATGAATACAAATGCAGTATTTATTCTGGAGTAAATTTGTAGCATTTCTGCTTCTGCCTTTGAATTACGTCACGTGTGAGATAAAGATCGAGGCTTTTGCTGTGGTGTAACTCTAAATGAGAAAGCAGAGGATGAATTTTTAGAAATGCTTTTTCCTAGCAGAAGTTTGCACTTGGTGAATTATGCTCTTAATTTAAAAGAAAAGCAAAATAAAATCCCTGACATGAGAATCCTGCCTGTACTTTGAAAAAGCACATATATGGATGTGTACACACAAACTATTGTTTAAGAAATAATAAACCCAGAAAAAGCAGTTATTTAAGCTGCAGGTAACAGCTATTTGGCAGTGTCTGGGTTTTGTTTGGCTCACATTGTAAAAAGCCCCCAGCTGTGATGTTTCCAGTGCTTCCAGAGCCTCCTCCAGCCTGCTCTGGTGTGGGGCTGCTGGGAAGGGTTTGGCTCCGGGCAGCAAGGGGAGAGACACCAGAGTGCAGGGAAGGATGTGAAACGTGTTTAAAGCTCCTGGCTGGAAGGCTTTGAGAGATGAACATTTAGGTTTTGGCAGGATTTGGATGGAAGAGAGGAGTAAGGCAGGGCCAGGTGGGGGAGCACAAGGATGGGAAGGCAAATCCAATCCCAGCTGGAACCATGGAGCAGTGGAGGGAGCCCTGCCCGGGGGTGAGATGGGCTTGGGGACTGGGGGCTGATCCACACTGGCACTGTCGTGGTTTGTATCCTGTGGAGGCAAAAGGGATAGAAAAGGCATTCATGTTTTTGTTTTAAATTAGCTTGCCTTTTTTTTTGGAGTCTGGGAGCCGTGAGCGGGTTCTGTGGAGATGGCAATACTGAGTGCGTGTGTGCTGAGCATATGTGAGAGGGGAATTGAATTGCTTGGAGAGGAGTTTGTCAGCTCTAGGTACAGCAAAGAGATGAGAAAAGACAGACGTTTTGGGACTGTTTCTGCTAATTTTATGTGGAAGAGTAAAATGCATTGAATTATGCTGGGAGAGGGGATGTGATACGTGAGGCACTGAGGTGATGCCTCTTCGCATGGTAAAGAGCAGCTTATAAAAGCAAGGGCAGAAATGGGAACAGATGGTGAGATTTTTGTTGGGGGAAGATAGTTATTGGTTCTTTAAGTTTGTTTTTAAGATGTGACTAAAGAAGGCAAGGCCACTAGTAGAGAAAAAAAATTGAGAAACAACCTTGCCAATGAAGCACTGCAGACATTGCAACATTTCCACTGTTTTCTCAAACAACAAAGCCAGAAGGTCAGATTGCAGATGAGCATCCCTTCTCCTCCCTGACCCTTGCACCTCTGCTGGGAGCACATCTCCAGGCCAGCCCTGCTGCATGTGCCTGCTCCGAGGCACTGGGTGCAGGAGGAGCACAGGCTGCTGCCAGGTGCTCACCTACACTTGTTTTGTTTTCCCAGGGGAGCCCTCAATCCATGATGGTGAGTGCTTCCCACCAGCTGCTCAGGGACCCTCCAAAACAGGGAGGCAGCCCCAGCCAGCCCGAGGAGATGAAGGACTCGTGTCAGCTCGAGCAGGGAGGATTTGCTGGGGAGCATCGTGGTTTTCACATTTATTTTGCCAGGCTAGTAGCATTATCCTGCATTTGTCACAGCTCTTTCTAGAACTCTGATCTTTTTGTCTGTATTTAAAGATCTTTCTATTCTCTGTTTAACAACAGGAGGCTTTAGGTTTAAATGGCACAATGGTGTATGTAATTTATATACACAAAAAAGATAAATTGCTGCTTTTTGCGACACAAAATGCAAGCTTTGCTTTGTTGGCTGAATTAACTTTTGTGCTATGTCAGGCGTGGAAGGTATTGTTAGAGATATGATTTTAGTATATAGCAGTACTAAATATTTTATCTTGTTGGCAAGCAGTGTTGTTGCAGAAGGTTTAAACTTCAAAGCGAGCTTTGCTAAAATGCCTTTAAAATAAAAGAAAAAAAAAGGTGGAGAGGGAGAGGTAAGAGTGACTCGATTCATGCTGGAATGATTTCACAGAAGGATTGTTATCCACTGAGACACAAGGCTTCTATTTGACCTCCTGCTGACTTCCCTAAACAGTGTTTGTAGGATGTTTAAACACTTTAAAAAAAAATAAAAAAAAGCTTCTCTGCCTGGTTCACATCTCTTTTTTTTTTCTAAGTGACACACAGAGAAGGTATTTAGCACTCACAAAGAGCTTGTTGGCGAGCTCTCAGTTCTAGGGACACAGGGGCGACCCAGGCACTCTATTTTAATTTTATTTTGGTGCTGGTTTGTTGCAGTGTGTTTTTGTTCATTATATTCGATTCAATTACCCTCTGCATTATTATGTTGTACCCCCCCCATGTTAATAGTTTAGTCCCAGTTGTGCCCTCCTACCCTGATACCTGCCCCTTGTTCCAGAAGGTTCTCTGTTCCCCCTCCCATTAAGTTTCCAATCCTCCCTTGTGCCATCCCCTTGCCTGGGAATCCCTTTGGAATTCCCGTATTCCTGGAAGCCCCATGTGCCCCACTCTCCTCCCCTTGTGCTCCCCATTGGTTTATGGATTGTGTGACCCCATCCTGTGCTCCTCCCCACTGTTCCCTGCTGGTTCATGATTTGTGCCCTCCCCTTGCTCCTCCCCCATATATGAGTTACTGCACCCCCTGTCTCTTTTGTCTTTCATCCCTGGAACCTTCAGTGGAATAAATCCCGTTTGGAAGCCACCTGGAACACCTCTCCCTCATCCCTGCTCCTGCCCTCCATGCCTCCTGGGGTTCTGTGGTACCTGCTGGGGCATCACCTGACAGTTCTGTGGTACCTGCTGGGGCATCACCTGACAGTTCTGTGGTACCTGCTGGGGCATCACCTCAGCAGGAGCCCCAGCTCCCCTGCCTGCTGCACCAGGAGCTGCTACAGCAAGGGCTCCAGCAGCCTGTGTGTGATTTGTGAGCTATTTTGGGACCTTTCTGGCAGAAAAGTGCAATATCATCGTTGAAGAGACTGCTGTGGGATAAACTGTGACTGAGATGTGAGCTGGCAAACCGTGCAGAGAGTTCCCAGGTGTGGGGATCTGCAGTGGGGTGGGCAGGGAGGCTCAGCCCCTCCTGTCACGCTGCAGGAGGGGTTAACCAGGCTGACAAATTCATGGTGAAGGGGCAGCTCTGTGCTGTCCTCCCCCAGTACCCTGGGCTCTCAGAGGGCTGCATTTCACACAGCAGTTCCCAAATTTTGCTCAGTAACAGTGAGGAAGTTCATGTAAGGAGGTTATTCACGTACCTGAAGCTGTTCCCATTTGTTTCACCTCCTCCTTGTCATTTCCTTGTGCTCCCTACACTCTTGTGCTGCCTTGCTGAGCTGGTGTTTTTAATGAGAGGCTGGAAATTTAACATGCACCTTCTACCCTGGAGGTGCCCCAGGTCTTTCTGCCTTCAGGTCACTCACAACTAACTGCTGCTGGACAGGGCAGGTGGGATGAGTGTGGAGCACAGGCTGTGTGCCCACATTTCCTTCCTGCAGTGCTCAGAGCCCCTTTCCTGAGGGAAGGAGCAGGAGAAACGAGTGAGGAGCAGTGTGACTCAGAAATTGTGGATCAAGGTGAGCCCAAGGGTGGCCCATAAAGCAATTACCACGTGAAGCAGATAATGCCAGTGGTTGGTGCACAGATTTATTGTCACTTTTGCAGTTCTGAAGCACTGGGAAAAAGGAAGCTTTCCCTTTCATCACCTTGAGGGTACAGTGAGGGTCGTGGTGGCCAGTGGGTGGTTGGTGGTGCTCTCCTCTTCTGCCCTCCTGTCTTTCATGCACTTTTCAAGGCATGCACACACACAGTTCCCTTCCTCCTGCTTGTCCTGATGTGGCTGAATTTGGCACACTGGTACCCTGGGAACAGAGCTAGTTTTTAAGCTCTAACAGGCTCCCTGTTGTCACCATTTGGGACATCTCCACAGCAGAAATAGGAAGTGACCTTGGGCAGGGAAGAAGGAAACAGTGCAGAGTTTAAGCCAGGGAAGCTGAGCCTCTGCTGTGTCACTGGTTTTAAGGAGATGTGTCTAAAGCTCTTGAGCTACTGCAGACCCCAGTGGTATTGATGGAAGGAACCTCACTGGCTGCTCTGGGGCAGCTGTGGCCCTCTGAAGGGACTGCAGAGCAGTGCTGGTGGTGTGTTGGCTACTGGAATCAGAGGCCACTTCCCCTAGCTGTCACACATCATGTATGATCTCAGAGTGACACGAGTTATCTGGATTTTAGGCAAAGAACCCATTTTTCATTTTTGGCACGTCTCTGGGAGACATGAGGCTGCTCACAGGTCCTGCAGGCAGAGGAGTTCAGCTCTGCAGGGCCTTTGCCCGTGGCTTTTACATGGCAAGGTTGAGTGCTTGCATCCAGCAGTGATGGTCTGGAGCATTACTGGAAGTAACATGAGTGTGTAACTCAAACATAAGTGCTAAAAGGTAAAAAATTTTGGCATAGATTAAATATTCAACAAAGAGGTTGAGCTCTGCTTGCTTTGGCAAATAAGTACATCCCCAAATGGATCAAACAAGTTGTAATGCAGAACAAATTGGAATAGTGGAGGATTTGTCTCAGATGCTTAAAATCATATTTTATCCCCTGCCTTTATATTACCATCTATTCAAGCAAAAAACATCTTTTGAAATACCGGTGGAAAAAAAAAAAAAAAGCTGAGTGCATGTTGTTTCTTCCTTCTTGCTGTGGCACAGTCTTATATTTCTGTCTTGTGCTCTTTTCCAACCTTGGAACAACCCAAAAGATAGCTGCCTAATGTGCTGTACTCAATTGCTGTCTCTTTTTCCCCCAAAGGTTTGCAAAAATTATTTTAAATTAAGCAGGGTACAAAGTTCTTCTAATTTCTAGTGCAGAGAATTCATTTTCAATTCCTCTATCAAAGCAAAATGACAAATACAAAATGCAAGTGAAACCAGATGGACTAACTATATTAGGAGCGCTGCATGCATATTTTGTGTCACTTATTAGCATTCATTAAGTCAAACACGGGGAGAAATAAGCTTTGCCTACATGTATTAAACCAATAAGGCTGGCAAGGATCCAAGCCTGCTCTCGTGGATTAATTGTTTTATAACTGCTTTAATTAAAATTGTTCAGTATATGATTAACCTAAAAGTTTTAATTTCCACAAAATTGTCGAACAAATGAGACATTAATATTTTACATTAACCATGGAGGGTGTGCTGGGGTTCTGTGAGGAGCTGACAGTGAATTTGAGGGGGGTGGCCCTGGGTGCTCCCATTTGGGTGAGAGGTTCCTGCTGGGGCAGGAGGTTCCACAGCTCCCTGGATTGTGAGGACAGGGCAGCACAGAGCACTCCTGGTGCTGTGGGCTGTCCCCAGGGAGGGTGGCAGTGCAGAGGGGAGGCAGGAGGGATGGCTTTGTCCTGGGGGTGTCTCTCCTGTCCTGGCTGGCCCAGGGAAACACATGGGCTCTACAAACCCAGGTGTGCCACACTCTGGGCTGATGGACACAAGAGGAGGTGATGGACAGAGTGAAGAGATGACAGACAAAGTGACAGACACAGTGACAGACACAGTGAAGGACACAGTGGCTGCACAGCAGCTGCAGCCAGGAGGTACCAAAGGCATGGGCACACACTGTAGTGCTCACCCTGTTACCGAGGTCACCTGCAGCCTCTCTTCCCTCTTTTCTAATCAGGGATGCTGCCTGCTTGCTGTGGACTAATAATTATGAGCTTTTGCCACTATTTAATCATCCAGTTATTCTTACAGGCTGACTGGGGTTTTGTTGCAAAATGCCACAGGTGAAATGAAGGTTTGGGGCCAGCTGCACCTCCTGAAGCTGTGCCATGCTCACCTCCTCAGTGCCCAGCCCACAGTGGCCCTTCTGCAAAGGCAGAAGCTGTTAAATCTCCAAAGTGCCACAGTGGGGATGGAACAGCTGGAGCTGTTTGGTGCAGGCAGAAGAAAAGCTGATTATCTGTGCTGGAGCCTGATGGGGGTCAGGTCACCTCCAACAAGGAAACCTGCCATATGATTTTTGGAAATGTGAGATGTCACAAAGTGTGGTTTTCCTTGGCTTATCAGGAAATCTGATAAACCTTCCCATGTTTACATTTTGCCATGCCTTTCTGGGGTGTTATGTTATCAGAGAAGTGGGGCAAGGGGTGTGAGGAGCTGTGTCCTGCAGGGTTGGGATGTGCTGGGGGAATCTGCAGCTCGCTCTGCCCAGCCCTGACCTCCTCCTGCTGTCTGCTGAGGCACTGTGGCTTCAGGGTGTGGATGTAATCACATCCTTACAGTTCACCTGCTTTGCTGAAGTATTTTGACATGGGATATTGCAGGTAGACGTGTGTGCTGGCTGAAGTGACTGCAGAGCTGGGCTGCATCGTGGTGTCCTCCTTTCAAAAACCAGCCAAGTCGTCATCTAAACTCACAGCCCTGTTTGAGTCGTCACAAAAGTGTCATTTAAGTGGGACTGGGAGTTCATATCTAAATTTAACTGCTTAGGGACCTGTTTCTGAGGTGGCTGGTGTTGCCAGTGTAGGAAATGTGGTGTCAGGCCCCCAGTCTTTGGGATTCTGTGGGGAAAGAGGCTCCCAGCCTGATGTGGGAGAGCTCCTGGGGTTCTTGGTGGTCCCTCGTGTATTTTGCTGGTGCTCCTTTATGAACTGGCATTGGGGAAAAACAGCCTTTAGGTTGATGGCCTCCATGGTCACACAGTGTGCCAAAAAATAGACTTAAGTGAAGTGCTGGCTGTGCAAGGTCCAAAACCTCAGCTGAGTTTGCTGGAAACATTGTGCACAGCCATGAAATCTCCTGCTGTTGGGTCCTCTTGGAAGTACTTCTGTTCAAATGCACTTACCTCCAGTTCAAGACTATTATTTGGGCTTTGAATGTGCCATAAAGTGTTTTGCTTTCTGATTCTCATTGAGCATCTTTGTGCTTTCCAACGTGGAGCATAAGGAGTGTCTGCCATTCATTGCTTTGGAACATGGGGATTTCTCCTGGTGGGAGAGCAGAGGGCTGTGTCTGTTTGCCTTCATTTCCTACTCCTGGCATTGCTATTAAAACTTCATATGGCTTAGAGTTACCAAGGTTTGTGGTACTTTGAGCAGCTGGCCACGGTTTGCTGGGTTTCAGAGAGGGCAAGGAAATCCTCCTAGTGTTGGTAATGAGTTTATAAATGCTCCTGATGTGTAGATTAGTCAGAGTTGGGTCAGAGTCACTGGTGTTCATTTGTGTTTCAGTTTTAGGATATTTGGTTAAGCTCACAACATTGAGGAAATGAGAAATGGAGGGATTTTCAAGGAAGTCTGTGAGGGTTATCTGGAAATGGAGATGGATTTTGATTCCTGTAGCTTCCTGGAAAAACATAAGGATGGTGTGCACACACAAACGTGCTATGTGCTGCTCTCTGTAAATACAGCAGTTTTCTCTTTCTGTCATATCTGATGGGGGATCTTTTGTAGCTGAATCATGTAATAGAGAATTATAAAGACAACAGGCAGAGTTTTCCATGGCAGTGCCAGCTGTCTGTTGTTCACTGCTGTTGTATGCACCAGGCGTTGCTGGAAATCAGACCACAGCCTGACTTTAGTGCCTGTGGGCCCTGGATCAATCTGGTAAAAGTCAATCTGAGAAGCTAGCCCTGAGGTGTTTGCATGTGCCAATGTTGCAGTAATGGACCTTGCAGGGTGCACATGGGGGACTCGAGGACATTTGCCAGCCCCACACGAGTCCAGCTCTGCTTTCCTGCTCTGTTGGGGAGATGAGGATGCAAATCCTGGTGTCCTAGCTCCCAAATCCTTGTGTAAGGCTGCTGTGAAACACTGTTCTCTGGACTCAGCACCAGTTTTAGGCTCTGGGAATTACCAGCAGCCTCCTCAGGCTGGGAGTGCTGTACCAGTGGGAACCAGGGCAGGGCTTCTCTGAATTTGAGAGACAAACATCACTTCCCTGTAGTCCCACCTTGTCGTGGAAGCAGCCAAAGCAAAAAGATGTAGATGTAGTAAGTGCTGATTTCAGTCAGGGTGAGCTCTGAATGCACCAGTGTTTCTGTAGGGGCTGAAGTCAGGTGTGGAGCCATGGTGAGAGATCCTGGACAAATCACTGGGAAATGCAGCATTAGCTGTGGATGAGGCAGGTGGCCTTAAGGCATTGTCAGGGGCTGTTCCCTCAAGGAACAGCTCATGTGTTGGGTCCTGCCCTGTGTTAGCTGTGAGTGCATTGAGTGCTGCTCCACTGTCCAGACAGGAGCATCAAAGTGCTAATTCCTCCTGCCAGAGCCAGTTTCTCTGGGGACATCCACTGGCATTCCTTCCGCTGCTAATTTGGATGCTAGTTAGGGTTGAAGGGATTTACTCTGCTCTCAAGGCTAAAAGGCATTGAGAAATTTCCTTTGCAAAGCTGTTGCCCAGCTCACAGAGCTGCCCTGAGGGGACTCCCTCCTCTGTGGGTGGGTGGCTGCAGCAGGTTCATGTCTTTGCTTTGAATGGGGGTTTGTGCTCTGCTCCTCTGGTGATGAGAAAAGAGTGAGGCAGGGCTGCTGAAAGTTGTGTTTGTGATGCCTGGAGATGCATTTTGCAGTGCTCAGAGTGGCCAGGGGAATGGTGCCAGGCTCCCTCCCTTCCCCACTGCCATCCTCCCGTGCAGGATCTGTCCAACAGCTCCCAGCACACTCCAGGGTTTGTGGAATCCTCGAGATGATGAAAAGCAAATAACAGGAGCATCAGAGCATTGTGTTCTGTACAGCAAGAGATGTTTAAGTGCCTCTGTGGAGATTCTCAACCTGCTTTTCATGTACAAGGGAAAAGCCTCTGCTGCTTTCCTGTTATGCCCTTTCCCTTCTGTTGCTGTAAGGAGAGGGAACTGCAGATGCAAACCCAGTGCATTTTTGTGTTTTTTTTGGTTTTAAAAGCATCTTTTCCAGTTTGAGACTAATGTTTCTCGTTAATGCACAGCTTTAACTCTGCTGCTGCCATCTGAGATGCCAGCAAGTCTGTTCTGAGAGAGCTGGAGCCTCCAGGCTGTGCTCCATGGGGTGGTGTGGGGTTTGGCACAGCACAGGCTGCCTGCAGGTGGGTATGGCTGTGCAGGGACTGAAAACAGCTCATTTGGTAGGAAATGCTCCTTGGTGTCTCATGAAGCTTTCCCAAGGCATGTCCCATGTGTGAGGGTACTGGAAGGGGGAGCAGGGCAGAGCCCTGGCTGAGTTTGGTGTAAATGCTGAGGTTTTTGGGCCCAGCAGAGCAGGGTCACAGGCAGGAGGAGGTGGCCTGGTGAGACACACAGGTCGTGCCACCCTCAGGAGTCCTTTGGGAAATACACTCCAGCAGGTCCCTCCTGCTGCTCCACCAAACATCCCTGTAGGAACCCGTGGGGGAAGCAGCATTACTGTTCTGTGCAAACCTCCTTTTGGAACCTGTTCAATGGTTGCTCTGATGAATCATCTAAGAAAGAAAAGCTTCAAGACATAAAGACCTTCCAACTTTCTTCCTCCTGAGCATGAGTCTAACTTTGCATGTTGACACAGTTTATCCAGCGTTTACACAGTAAATCCCCTCCTGGATTTACTGGGAAGTCCATGTGGAATGATGAACATGCCAGTTTATTGGGAATTCTCCTTCCTGATGGCCATGGTTTGTACTTTTTTTTTAGTGTAGTACAGCCAGCTAATTCATTGGTAGCCTTCACTTCAAGATTGTTGACATTATCCTCTGACAATATATAATGTGTGGTTAATCCTATTTCCTGCAATCAATATGGTAATAGTAATTAAGTATCTGAATTATGAAATACTTATGTTATTTATTTTCAAAATCACACAAACTTCCTGCAATTAGATACATAAAGCTAAATTATTTAATATCAGGAACTGAATCCAAGTCATCTCCACATTAAAAAGCCTTGTTTCTATCAAGATAGGGTTTAGAACCATTGTATTTTTTGTGAGTTTTCATGAATTGTTGTATTTCCCAGTGATTTTTCAAGCAGTCTTTTAACATGAAGAATTTAGAAATATGATAGGCCAGCTCTTCCATTTGTGGAATAAGAATTCAGACCAGCCCATCCAGGCCAGATCTTTGGCCTGTGGGCATTTTTTCTGTGGCAGATTAGAGGTTTTCTGTCTGTGTATCCTGAATGCTTCATCTTCTCTGTTGGTGCTGGGAGCTGCTGCCTGTGCCTGCAGCCTCCTGCTGCCCCAAGGCTGCTGTAGCCATGAACGCCTTGCTGGGCTCCTTGGAGGGATGGGGACAAATCCAGGATGAAACCAGAGCCCACTCAACCCTCGGTGATTGTGTCTCTCACAGTGATGCTCTGCAGGCTCTGGTGGCGTGTCCTGAGCACCCTGGGGAGCTGCAGGCTGCTCCTCCCCCTGCATCCCTTCTCAGGGGAGGTGTTTCTGTGTTACCCATCCTGTGAACATCTGCTGACCTCCCTTTGCCTGCAGATTACCAGGAGGGAGTAGCTGGGAGCTCCTCTCTGGCTCGTACCTGAATGGGCTGTACATCCATTTAGAGCCCTCTTCCCAGGCATGCAGAGCAAGCTGCATTTTCCACCCTGGTGGTGTTTTTAGTTCTTGAGTTCTTGCTTATCTTTATTCAGCCCAAGCTCTGTTATTCAGTTCATTTTGTCCCTGACAGGTTTTCATTTCCTTTATAAATATATAGCATTTTCATTGGCCTCTTGGCTGTGAAAAGGATTTAATACATTGCTTTCTCCACACTTGCTTTTTTTTGTTACTATCAAAGGCTATTCTTTCTTTTCCCAGTCCCTTGAATAATCACTGGAGACAGTAAGGGAGCCTTTCTACATAGCTGCACGCTTGCAATACATGGTAATAAATATTAAGCTCCTTATGAATTGTAGCAACTTGTGTTTTGATTTAAGTTTTAGCAATTGGAGATGGCTTTTGACTTGTAGACAGAATGTTATGTGGTGAATTTCCAAAGATCTGCCTACTGAATACACATCTGCTTGTACATACAGGCATTTATGCACTGCTCCTTACTTTGCAATGCAAATGTGTGATCTGCAAGTCCAATTCGGGTTCTGCTGTGTGCAGGAAGTGTGAGGCAGGATCTGAGCTCGGGCTCTAAATTCCAGTCCCGTTCTTGTCCTTATTTCTGTGACCAGAGGCAAAAGTTCCTGAAGGTCCTCCATACCTCAGCATAATGCTCTGCAAAACGAGGGTGACAATGGCACTGGCAGCATGCAGTGCTGAAGGGAGCTGAAGGGAGAGGCTGGAAGCACTCCTGGCACTCTGAGCAGTGCCTTTCCTTATGGAATGTGGTGCTTTTCCATCCAGGTGAGTTATCCTGAGTCAGTGTGGCAGAGAGAGATGTGGGCACTCACTCCACACCAGTTCATTTCCAAAAGGACCCTGCTTTGGGATCAGATACAAACCTTGTGATAACAAACAGGGCACTGAAAGCCATCAGGAGAAGTTTCCATCACTTTTGAAAGCTGGAATGGGAACACCAAACACTGAACAAATATTTAAGTGCCTGGTGTGGTGCTGGCAGCCTGGTGTGTCTCAGCTTCCCAGGAAACCCCCCAGTCCCAGCCAAGGGACCTGTCAGAAAGGAGTAAAGAGAGAAGCAGCAGGCAAACACAATTCAGCCTTTCATTGGTTTTAATATTTTGAGGTAAACCTGATAGAAAAGGAAGGCATTTCTCTTTGCATGTGCCGTGATTTATATTTTGAGGTGAACTGCATCTTTGTTGTACTAGAAGATAAATGTGCTTTATATTCAGCTGCTGTTATCTATTACTTTTCTCTCTCTAGCTCATGTAGAAGGAACTTCAGTGTGCCTGAGCTGGAGCTGTCTTTCCTGAGGGATTTGTGGCATGGACCAGTGTGTCCCAGAAGTCCCACAGTCATTACTGTATTTCCATTTTCCTGCAATGTTCAGCATTTTTTTCATGTCACCTTCCTTGGAGTGTTCCTCTTATTATTTTCTCTGCTGGTTTAAACAGTCACAACATCTGTTCCTAATTTTACAAAAGTATGAAATTCCATTCCTAGATCTGTTTGAAGCACAGGAATCAAATACACACACACATCCCCTATGGAACAAAGCATCTTTTTGCCATTAAAATATATTATGCCTAAATATATACTTGGGGGGAAAAAAAAATCAGTATCACATTTATATTGTGAACTGGAGAGTTGATAGAGGAACATCACCCAGCCCAGTCTGTGGAAAGGTTTGCCTGGATTTCACTGGGAGCTGTGTCCCAGGGGTGTGGGAAGTGGTGTTGGGTATGGTGCTGTGAGCAGACAGGTGAGATGATCCTAAAGCTTTGTCCAGCCCTGGCCCAGCTGCCCAGGGCAGTGATGGAGCCCCTGGAGGGATTTAACAGATGTGTGGATGTGGCCCCTGGGGACATGGGTTAGTGCTGGGGGAAGGGTTGGACTCGATGTTCTCACAGGGCTTTTCCAGCCTAAGTGTTTCTGTGGCTCTGTGTCCCTGAGAGGCGCTGCCAGCCTGTGCCCTGCACTGGAGCTGTGTCCCTGAGGGTAATTAATGCTCTTGGCTGTTATGGCATTTCTGTGTGAGGATGGTGTGAGGGCTGCAGGAACTCTCAGTGCCTGCTGGAGTGCCAGGAGTCTGCAGGGCTTGCAGAAATGGATGAGAATGGCCTCAGAGAGCCATCACCACCTCTGAGCACTTGAGGATGTGGGCGTAGAGGAAGAGAAAAGGTGGTGAGTAAGAATTAGTGGAGAAGAGAGCTTGGCCTATATGATGAGGAGGGTGAGTTGAAGATGGTTTTTGCGGTGTGCCTACTACTGCTGCAGAATCTGGACCTGCTGCAGGGTCTGAAGCTGGGCAGCAGGAGAGCAGATGTCTGAGCAGGGTCTGAGCACAGCTGGATGGCTCAGTGATAGATGGTCACTGCTCAAAGGGTAACTAGCTGGTGCAGGCAGGGACCTTCTCTGGAGGCCTGGAAAATAGCAAGCTGCCCTTTGAAAGCATCTTTAGATGGTTGGCTGTTTCTCTGACGTGATCTGAGCTGAGAGCAGGAGCCGGTGCAGCAGGGTTTGATTTCCTTTGAGATGCCAGCTTTGGTGCTTTGCTCTCACAGTGACTTTGGCTGGCTGCAGCTCAGCCCCTCTCTGGGTAGAGTTCATATGGAAGGAGAATGAGTTGCAGCCATATCACAGTGTGGCCTGGAAGAATTGCATTTCCCTCTCTGCTTCTGTTCAGCCAGGACTGGTGGCACCAAGACCACCTGTCCAGTGACAGAAGGCACATGCATGGTCTGAGAAGTGGATCTGCTGCCTGAGCTGCCTTCACACTTGAGCTGTTTGAAAAGGAGCAGCTCAGTCCACGCTGGGTTTACTGAAAGATTGAGTGTCTGATGAAAACATTGAACTTTGCTTGTGTTCCTGCCATTATATTTCAGACCCATCAGCCAGCTGAGGTTGGGGACTCTGGAGCAGGAGGAACACAATTCTTACAGGCAGATGATTCTCAGTCCCTTCTCTTTGGAGTTTTGTCTGAGATTTTCATGTAGCATCCCATCTCAGGACTGCCTGAGCATCAACAGATGCTTCACCTTTTATATATGATGAGATTTTTAATCTGGTGATCTCAATTAATTAAGCCTTGTAGTAATACTTTGAGTTATATGGAAGCTGGATGGATACCCTCGCTGCTCTTGTCCCACATGATGTTAAACTGCTGAAGCAGTAGGTAACTGACTGAAACCAGATTAAAGCTCTATTATTCACATAGATGTTAATCATGAGCAGGGATTCTTTGCATAGTACAAAACTCCACATATCTCGCTGGGCTTTGAAGGAAGAGCAAGGCTAAAAATAAAGGGTATGAGTGATTACCATGTCCTCCTTCAGGGAGTGGGTTAGCTGTGTGTTTGAAGAACTGGAATGAGCACTGGAGTTGTTCATAGAGAACTCATCTTGGTTTTCAGCACTCTGTCCTTGAGCATGGAGTTTGGATGGGGGTGTCTCTTACGTAAATGCAGCTCCTGGGTCAGAAACTGATCTTGCTACATGGGCTAGAAAGATGATTTCAAGAACTGAAATAATTGGGTATTTATAGCCCAGTCTGCAGATTGTTGGTGCTCATGGTTTGCTGATGTAGTGCCCCTGTGCATCTGAGAATCATGAAGCACATGAGTGGTACGACTGGTTTCTTTTGGAATATTGCTTGGGCAGAAGGCATTCCTGGAGCTTGCGTCATCTTCAGGAACGAAGCCCTTCCAAACAGATTTGCTATAATAGGATGCACTGGAGAGAACATAAACACAAGAAAATAATGTCAGGAAATACTCTAGCTTAGAAAAAACACTCAGACACGTCATCTATGTCATAGTTTTCCTGTCAGAAATCTGCCTGGTAATAAAACCTTTAAAAGTGCCCCAAATCTGAGGCCAAAAGCTACTTCATTCTGAATTGTTTTCTACCTCCTGTAAAAGTACTGAGCTACATTTGCTACAGTGGGTGCTTCATAGAAACACTAATGAAGGTACTGGAGAGAAGAGGCCAACCCCCAGAAAAAGTTGGAACCCATGATCCTTTCTTATCAGTGGTTTCTGTTAATATGGATTTCTGCCCTCACTTAGTGCTTATGAGCTGATTTAGGACTTCTGCGTCAAAATGCTGGTGGCTGGATCGAGTTTCTTGTTTTTGCTTTGCCACCCCTGTGCAACACGTGGAGAGGCTGTACTGGAAGAGTTTCAGTAAAAGCCAATCCTGCAAAAGTCCTGGTTATCTTGGATGTGCTTTGTTATTGTGTTGTAAGGTTTAAGTTTGTTTAATTAATAGCTGGGAGGAGGAAATCTTCTCTTTCTCAGAGCGGCGAGGACAGATCTCACAATCTCAGTGGTCAAGAATGAGGCAACTGCCAACAATACTGCAGTCTCTTTGAAATGTGATTATATGGTTCAAGCCTAGCCCTGTGAAGTGTAATAAAAAGCAGCAGGACACTATAGCAAGGCTGAAATATCATGCTGCTGCCTGCTTTTACCAGTTCATACTGCCTTTTGAAGAGTTGTTGTCTTGGCAAGAGGTTGGCCAGCAGCCTGAGCAAGGCAGAGCCAAAAGCAAGGAGAGATCTGGGGTGCTGGAAATAGTTACAGCTTTCAAACAGCTGTCCTTGGAGTACTGGAACTATCTAGCCTGGATTAATTCTGATGAGAACAGAGAATTGGTGTGGAAAGGTGAAAAGCTTGTGCATTTACAGTTTTTTTTCAAGCTCCAGGTGTGTGGATATGTTGTCTTCTGCAAGCCATTTGGCAAGTGAGCAGCACAGAGGGGTCAAACTCTGAACACTGGCAGAGCTGATACCAGACATGTTATATAGCCAAAGCTTGTGGCTTCAGAGATCCACAATCCAAACTGAGGCAGAAAAGGGGTCTGTGTTGGCACTTGCAGCCACAGTTCAGCGCTCTGGGAGCACGAGGGCTGAGAGGACCAACCTGCTCTGGGTCCAGGTGCCCCACAAGGTGATGCCTTGCAGCCAAGTGATGGCTACAGAGAGCCAGGGAAGGCATTTGGCAAGTCCCTGTTCCTTGTTCTGCCATCTCTCTCGTGGCCCCTTTCCCCCAGGGTTGTTTTTGTGTCTCTCCAGCCTGGCTGCACTGTGTTGCTGAAGTTTCTCTCCTCCCACACCTCTGCCTTGCTCCTCCTTTCCTCATCCCGAGATGCCAGCCTGCCTCTTTGAGACCATCATCATCATGTTTAGCTCCCAATACGTTTCACAGACCTGTTGCAGCTCCAGTTTACACAGATGAGGTTTGGCACAGCAGAACCATGCATCATCCCTCTCCTTATGGTAACTGGGGAGAACAGAGGGTATTTCCCCAGCTCCTTCCCTGCAGCCACTGCAGTTACAGCACTGGAGGCTCTCCCCTGCCAGCAGCTGAGGGTGAGACTGTGATGGATTGACTCTGCCTTCTGTTAACGCCAGCACTGCCTTTCATGCCCTGTTGCTATTTGTGTTTTTTGATGAATGATTAATTAGAAAAATAATCATTTGTAAATTGTGAGTGAACCAGACGTTTGGCCTTTCCTGTAGGGAAATTGAGGCTCCAAGCTCTGCTGCAGCAAGCAGCCTGCTCACAAATGCAGGAGTATTCCCAGGCTAGTGATGAATTTACATTAAGTTCCCTTTCAGCATTTTAATGACTGTTACAGCTGAGTAACTAATGAAAGATATTAACAAACAGAAGAAGTAAATATTTAATTTTTCTATATCATTTTTCCAGCTTGTGGCAGCCAGTATTTTAAATGTATGTATAGGAGGATTTGTACCCCAATCTCTCCACCTCTTTGGAGTACAAAGCTTGCTGTATGTGCTGGACAGGATGAACACCTCTGTGGAGATATTTTATGCCAAAGGGGGCTGTTCCTCTGCTCTGCCGTGGCAGTCTGTGGTCAGCATTCAGTGTGATTTAGCACAGCCCAAAAGGCATTTCCCTGCACCAGGGATTGTTGCAGCTTGTGGTCCCCTGAAGATGAGATGGCCACAACAAGGTCATTCAGTAAACTACAGTGATTAGTGACTCCATCAAGAAAAGCTGCTGAACGCAGCAGGGAACAGTCATTTGAAATGTCTCAACTCTGATAATTTACCTTCTTCCACCCTTTAGTATTTCACCTCCTTCCTTTGCCTGAAAAAGCCTGCTGGGGAAGATTTTCTGTGGGGCCTTGTTATGTCCCAGCAGATTCTCTTGCTTGTTTTTCTGTTGTTTTTTCTCTGTGGCTCACCAGGATGTGATGATCTGGTTTACTGGGGCTCAGGGTCAAGCTGAGGGATGCTCTCCAGCCTTAAAGGTTCTGCCCATGTTACATTCAGATTCGCAGGGAGAACTGGGGCAGAAATTGCCTGGAGGACAGGTTTGCAAGGAGAATTTGCCAGCAGCTTCAGGGGTGTTTGTTATTTAGCAAGCATGGGGCTGGCTGTGTTGTTTTGGTGAGCCAAAGCCCTGCATGGACGATGGGCTGGTCACTCCAGAAGTCCTGGCGTGTCCAGGAGCACTGCCAGGCACAGGGACACAGTGTGCTCATCCCCACCTCACTGCCAGCCTCTGCCAGCCAGAGCTCCCAGCACAGCAAATTTGACTTTGTGCCGTTCTGGAGAGCTGGGCAAGTGTTTGCAGGTACAAGCTGCGAACAAATGAGGCAGCTGAGATCTTTGTCTCTTAGGCATTACGTGCTTTGGGGAGGGGGAAAGGATAAATCTGTACTCAAAGCCTGCAGGAGCTTCACCAAGCACTTATTTAAGGAAATTTGGCCAATGTGGTACAGCCAGTGTGTCACTGTGTGCAGGGCCCTGCATGATGTCAGTCTCTCTGCGTTGTCTCTGGCTTGGTCCTTGTTTTTGACAGGGCTGCTCCAGGCTCCACAGGACTGGGATCCAGCTGCCTCAGCTCTTCCCCACTCTCATTTAGTCTCCCCAGCCTGCCATCTCCTACAGCCAAGAAAAACTCCTGCTAAGTGAACCAAAGCATTCATCTGGATGGAGATATATGGATGTAGCAAGAGCCTGTGTGTATTTGTTTTTTTAAAGAGCTCATCAGAGTAGATCATAAAGCCAGAGTGAAACAGAGTGAAATGTCTGATTTGAGACAGTGTTTCTTAAACACGGGTTTGTTGCAGATCTCCTGTCTAGCTACATCTAGACTTAATTCCCCCTGCTGCTTCTGTTTGTGCGCTTGGAAATAAATGAGAATGCAAGAACTGGACAGGATGGGGACTGTCAGGATCTGCCCCACCACTTCTGAGGGGAAATGGATGCTCCAGATGTAGTTCTTCAAGCCCACATGTGTGAGTGTGTATGGACACCCCTGCTCCTCAGCTCTGTGTTCTCCCATCTTCTGCTCCCTGTGTGCAGCGTGTCTCCCTGGGCTGCTGGCTGTCCTTGCTGAGCTGGGAGCTGCTGATGATTGTCACACAGGGGATGTGGATTCCTGCTGCTGCTTCTTTGGAAGGGCTCGGTGATGTTGGACCAGCTCCTTTCAGCACTGGCCTCTGTGCTCACTAATTTAACTGGCCTCTGCCTGGCTGATTTTTCTCACATTACAAGCACCTAGCAAAGTTTTTTGCTTTCCTAAACAACACTAGGAAGGTTTTTTCCTTCATTTCTGAAATGCTGAAGGGGATTAGATCACATAGTGGAGTATTTGGCTGTCAAGTGATTTACAGCAGAGATGCAGCTGAATTATGAGAGCTGTTAAAATGCCTGTTAAAAGTACTAAATGCTTTTAAAAACTCATGGTATTTGGCTGATAGAATGTAAAGATCTGATGGAGCTATTACTTTGTATAAATACACATTTGGGCAGGTGTTATTTATGTACACTCTCACTGTTGTGGCTTGCAGTGACCCAAAGCCATTGCCACCAGGTTGTACATCAGCCTGCTCAAGCCAGGCAGTGGCCCCATTCCTGGTGGACCAGAAGTCCTTGCTCTGGAGAAATTCAGCTTCACCTTGGCAGCACTGGGATGATTTGAGGGGTAGCATTGAGGCATGCTTGTGTCTGTGATGGCTTTCAGTAGTGCCCTGGAGCGATCCCTCTTTGCACTCAGGGCTTTAGTGCCTTGACTCACTGGCTTTCCAGAAGGCTTTGGCAATAAGCAGCAGGTCTGTTGTCCCAGGAAATATGGATGCATCTTTCCTCAGTTTCTACATCCCAATGTTTCTCATGGTGGATGTGAGCAAGCAAGCCTGAATAAACACTCGTAGTGTTTATACTTACTTTAAAAGAAACAGGGTGAATTTGTGGTCTGTGAACTCTGATAGTTGATATTTATTTTTAAAACTCAGTTTTGCACCTGCTTTTGAACATATTTGCCCAGAAGAAACAGTGGGGAGTCAGTAAGTTTACCACAGATTTATGGCTGAGTGTCAGACCTCCTCTTTTCCCTAGACCTTAGTAACCCAACAGAGTCACCATGACCTCCTGGTTACCTGCCACTATAACCACTGGAGACAGTGCAAGCTGTTCCTGAGGAATAAATATGGGAGACTTTAGCCAGATATGTGTGCTGTCCTGTAGTGTACAGCACTCCTGGCTTGCTGTAGCTGTCTGCTCAGGATGCCCTCATATCCTCCATCTGAATTCAGGGGCTGCTGGGTTTGTGAACAGCAGATGTACACCCTGGGATATCTTCCTTGCACTGACAGCCCATGGCAGATCCAGAAGAAAAACTTCACACCAGCTTCTCATCCAATGTATGGAAAATTAATTCTTCTGACTTCCCGGACCATTGTACACCCAGGAAGGGTTGAGGTGTTGTGCTGTGTAAATTTGTGGTGGTGCACAGTAAATATTATGCTTTAACAGTCGCAGGTCTGACATTTCTGTTGAGTTATGTACCATAATGTTCCAACACCATGGGCTGAATTTGATCTTAACTACGTGGGTGCACTTTAGTGCACGCCTGAAGAAAATTGGCCACTAAACTTGCAGGTTCATGTGCACAGTCAGTGATTGAACAATCTGGTGAGGCCCCAAAAGGTATGAAATTAATTTTCAGGTACAATAAACAATATTTCAGCCCTGACTGGCTTGACGGAAGCTTCATCTTCCAGCACTAGGTATTGAAATGGGTTGCAGGATTGCATTTAAGAAGGGATTTGTTCTGCCTGTCTCTTTAGTGCAAAGGAAACTCATGAAGTTGTGCCCAGGCAGTGGTGATGCTTCACCTGAGCAGTGCCTCCCTGCAGCTGGAGGTTTGGAATTGTATCAAGCAGAGATACTTGTTCCCACTGTTGGTTCTGTGGGTCCCATTCAAACCTAGATAAGGAAGTTGGTGTCAGAGCCATCTTCACCTTTCTTGCTTGGGTTAAGAGGCTGGGGAATGATAAGTAATGCATTACACAAATTTAGCTCTTGTTTTTACTCTCCTGTTTATAATTGTCAAAGGTTTCAGCCTTCTGAAATAATAAGGTTAAGTGGCCCTCTCTGACCTTAGGTGAATAGGAAAAAATATAGTTATTGGGGGACTCGGGCCATTACACCTCAGCAGCGAGGAATCCGAGGCCTTGGAAAAGCTGCTAAATTATCTTGCTTAGTGCCACACACTCCAAGGTGACTTATGCTGCTGCAAAAACATAAACATCCATAACAGTGAGTGCTGCAGGCCAGGGGTGGGTTTGCCACACGCCTGTGCCTGGCTGGCAGATGAGCTCCCGTGGGCATCATCTCTCCGGGGTTGTCTCCACGGTGGTGCCAGAGCCAGTCCTGTGCACCCAGCCCAGGCTGAGCTGTGCTCTCAGCCTTGTTTTCAGGGCATGTGTTTGGTGTGGAGCCCGGCCAGGCTGCAGGATGCTTGCTGTGTGCCACGGGCCTGTCATTGCTCCAGGGAAGCTCTCCAGCTCTCAGCACTCCCTGTCTCCCGGGAGAACAGGAATGGAGAGAGCTCTCTGGAGCTTTGCCCCTTGTCCTTGGGCTCTGCTGCTGCTTTTCTCAACAGTCTGAGAAGGGAAAAGCTTATTTTCATGTGGGGGTTATCTTTTAGATGCTGCCTGTCTTGCCCAGCTGAGCAGGAGACAATTTGATTAGGGCCTTGGTAGCCATAATGTTCTTTTCCTAGAAGAAGAGCGAGCCTGTTCCTAATTTAGCACCAGATCCAACTAAACATGGAACTGAGAAATCATCCTTGCAGCTCTGTTTCAATGTGGCCTTAAAAAACATACTGTGTTTGGGCTTGGAGAGACATCTCTGCTCCAGGTAGGGGCTCAGAAGAAGAAATGTCCTTTGTCCTTGAGTCCAGAGTTGGGCACAAACATCTGTGTGTCAGTTTGGCAACCACCAAAGCTGATCTGCACTAGGTGAGACCCTGGTTCAGGGTTGCCTTTTCTGTGCACTCCTCTTTATCTAAATTACCACAGAAATTCCTGCTCACAGATATATTTGCTCGAGCATTTGGAGAAAGGGGGTTCAGAGCTGGACTGAAATAGACTTGTGGAACGGTGCTCTGGCGTAACCACTCTCCCATGCTGAAGGAAAGCCTCTTCAGCAAGCACATGGAATAAATCAGCATGGTTAGTCAGAAGCCAGATGGAGCAGAAATCCAGATTAAATAGAACAGAGTTGGATTCAGAGAAAGGTGGAGCGAAAGCAGCGCGTGAGCTCAGGGCGAGTCGGCGCTGCCCTTAAACTGAACAATCATTGTTCCCCGCGCCCCACCGGGACATGAACTCCTCCTACACAGCTGAAGAGTCAACTCCCAAAGCCAATCAGCAACACAGGGATCTAATTTCCCCTCTGCTGTCTAAATAAAATGCTGCTGCAGATGGAAGGCTCCCTAGAAGCTGCTTCTGGACTGCTTCCACCTTTTTATGAAAGCTCCACTCAGACGTGGTGCAGCAGTAACATAACCCATTGAGTGCCGTGGTCCCTGGAAAGGATGGAAGGGGGAGAGAAACTGGGAACAAGCCTTGAGATTCAGGGCTGGAAATAATGATTGAAGAGCAAAGTATTAATATTTCACAGCGCAATCTGTCTCGCAGAATACAAGGGGTTTGGGGAAGGAGCAGATGGAAGGAGCTGAGTATGTGCTTCCCAAGGAGTGGCATTGTGTCTGTTGCTTTGTTAGTTGGAGCTCTAAATACTGAAACAAAAGCACAGAAAAGAAAGAGGCTGAAATTTAAATTTGATGAGTTGCTCTTTCTTTTCAATTTGGGATTAAGCTGGAGCTGTTGGGGTTCAGTCTGTGCAGGTGTTTTGGTCGTGTGTGTCCTGTGTCCTGGGAGCTCATCCCGTGCCACCTCCCAGCTCTGAACCTGGCCTGCCATTAGAGAGGTAAATAAACTCTCCAGGTGCTCTGGCAGGGACACACTCCCTCAAAAACCCTGCAGAAGCTGTGGTTGTGCCCTAGGAGACGTGCAGGCTGCTGGCCACATCTCCTGGGGAATAGTTCCCTCCTTAAGTGCAGACTGGCAGCCTTCAGTCTGCAGGTGAACCAAGGGACAGCTCTGCTCCTCCAGCTTCATCATGGCCTGCAGATTGTCACACTTCCTGACCTGAGCAAAGGTTCAGCTGGACCTTCAAGTTGTGTTCCCTGTTGTGCATTAAGTTGTGTCTCCAGATTTTTGATGCTCTGGTTTGGCTGAGAGGAAAGACTGTATTCTCTTGGGATGAGTGTGAAATGGACAGCAGCTGGAGTTCTCTCTTAACATGGAGAGGCTGGGAAATGGGTGCAGAGAAGGCCTGAACCACACCAACTGGTTCAAAGCTTATCCCAAACCAGCAGAAGAATTCCTAAAGGATCTCGTGGATACCCAGTAAGCTCTGAGTCAGTGTTTATCACACTTTGAGTTGTAGCTGCACATTTCAGTCCTGAATGTGAATTCCTCCCTCTTTAGCAACCAAGTTGTTTGAACTGCAGTCACCATGGTTTTTAGAAGTGGTCTTAAAACTGTTAATTAACCTTCTGCAATTACAGAGAAACTCCCACTGTGCAAGAGAAGGACTTCAGGGGTTTTGAAAGTCTTTCAAGAGCACAGAAGGGAGATGAATGTTCTGTGGCTGTGGGTGCTGCCCTTGGAGCCTGACCTGGTCAGTGTGTGTGATAGTTCCCCACTGGATCCTCCATGGAGATCTTTCTGGTGTCCAGCTACCAGGCACTGATGAGGACTGTGTTCTTCCCTGGTGAAATAAGCACACACACTCTGAAGCTCAGGCCTGGGATTGTTCACTGTAAACATTGCATTGTCCCACAATTTACATTAATGAGGATGATTTACATTTATATAGCTCCTTTCATCCCCATGGATCTCAGAGTGCCTCACAGACTAAAATACCCAGAGCTTCATCACAGCAATGTGAGCTGGTTGTGGTGAGAGCCAGCCAGGCAGGACAAATGAACCTGAATGTTGCTTTGTCTTGAGCAAGAATTGTTTTGGAGAAACTGGTGGAATATTTCATCCTGTGCAGACCTGGCAGGACCTTGTAACTGAGATCTGCCCTGAGAGAGCAGTGTGGAGAATTTGGTGGTCTTGTGCTTCATCTGTTCCTGCAGCAGGAGGGACTGAGGTGACCTCGTGTTTTCCAGGTGTCTCACAGAAGGTGGGATGACCAGAGAAAGTTCTTTTAGAGGTCCCAAGGTCTGAGATGCAGCCCTTGCCCAGTACTTCTCCAGACCCTTACCAGAGGGAGGCGAGGATCCACAGGGATGAGGTGAGGATGGGACTTGTCCTTTGGGCCATACTCCTGTGGGGGAGCTGGGCTCTGTCTCCCATGTGCTCCTGTACTGTGAACATCTCCTTTGGGGTTCCTGTTCACCCCCTAACCTTGCTTCTTGCTGTGCTGAACCCCACTGTGAGCATGGGCTTCCTCCTCCAGGAGACAATTTTAAACGTTCACTTGCTTTATTTTTAGGTGTATATTTAAAATACTACCAGTATTTCCAGGGAGCGTTTGTAAACGAGGACTCTATGAAAGTTATTTTTGTGCATTAATTTATGAGGCAGCTTCAAAAATTCATGAAGTAAATAGAACTTTCTGCCAGGAGGCATCGGGGTGCCTTTGCTGCCCTCCAGAGCGGAGCAGACATTTCAGAGTGATGCAGTAACTCTTAAGCAGAGTCTCCTGATCTCAGCGTGCTGATTAAGGCACTAAGACAGGCTGCAGAGGTGCTTTAGAAGTCTTTAAGATGTCCTTGTTTCACCAGCCTTAACAGTGATCTTATTTCAGCAGGGATTAAGCGAGCTGCAGAAATACCCCTGGGTGTCCCAGGCTGTCCCTTGTGCTGTCCTGGGGATCCAGGGGGTTCTCCAGACCCCTGGAGCGGCTCTGGCTCGGCTGCTGTCCTGCTCCCAGGCACCATCCCTGCTGCTGCTGCTGTGCCTGGACATGTGGGGCGGCTCTGCTGGCATCAGCACACTCCCTGGGCTGGTGCTGGGCTGGGGGAAGTCAGCTCTGCTGGGGGATTATTCCTGTCAGGCTAAGAGCAGCAGAGATTTACACGGAGCAGATTGTGCCAGGGAGGCTGACCCACGGTGGTGGCATCTCTGGTACAGCTGGACATGGGCCGGTGGGGCTGGGCATGCTTTAAGGAGTCACTTTGCAGTCACTGACATGATATCACTCTAAATTGAATGCAAAAAAGAGGAGAATTGGGTCTCACACCTTCGAGATGGGTTAAACTAAACCAGAACAAGCTGGTTTTTCTCTGCAATGAGCAATATCCACATGTGGAATTATTTATAAACAAATCTTCAGAATGAATTCACATGTACAGAGGCTTCCTTCCTTCTTATCTTGCAGTTGGATCTTCCTCTAAATATTAAGCTGCATGTTGGGATGTCTGAAATAGGGAACAGCAGAGTGCTTGAGAATAGATGAAGGGCCAGACTGGGCATCTTTTTGAAGTGTGAGGAAGGAGTGATGTCCATTTGTGCTGGCTCCTGCCCCAGCTTTCTGCTTCTCTTTGGATGTCAAACCTGCAGCCAGTGTGCTGCTGCTCCTGGGTGTGGGATGCGTTTCAGGCTGCACAAACACTCATTGTGGTTTGCACAAAGGTGGCTTTTCTTATGCACAACTCAAGTCTTGAAAAGAGAAGGGAAAAAAATGCTCTCCAGACTCTCTTGGGTTTTTTTATTTTTTTTTTTCCAGGTAGCTTGTGACCTTGAATGATATTCAGTGTTTTTCCATTAACACCAGAGGGGCTCAGGCTTGTGTAAGATTTAGGGGTACTCCCTCCTCCTCCTCCTCACACTAAATGCTTTTTTTATTATCCATTAATGAGTAATCAGAAAATTCTAAAAGGATGTACAGCTTCAGTTCTTTCCCAGACAGTGGGATCTGTGCAGCTTTGCAGTTTGCAGACAGCTATAAATGGTAATGAAGAGCACGTTAAAACCCTGCCTCCAAAGCAGGGCTAATTGCTGTTGATTTGCTGCTTGATTTGGTGGAAGAGGCCGTGCCAGAGCTCTCAGCTGTGCCCCTGATGAGTGCCCAGGTCCCCTGTTTGTGTTGGGGCACAAACATCAGCCAGGCTCCCGTCTCTGCACTCACAAACTCCCACAGTCCAAATGGTACAATTATCCCCTTTAGAAATGAGAAGGATGCAACTTCTGTCAGAGCTCACAGTCAGCCTGTAAGAGAGCTGAGAAATTACTTCCTCACCTCCTAATTCTGCCTTTATTCCGAGACTGTCTGTTGTGTGTCTGTACAGCTGAGCTCTCCACTGCCTGAGCATCCCTCTGCACTGTGTTCCCCAGGAGATGGGCAGCCCTGATGTCTCCAGGGGGGCTTTAGGGGGCTCTCAGACTGAGGGCAGAGCTGCCCACGTGAGATTTGGGGTGGCACCAGGTGCAACTCAGCAGCTGAGCTCCCTAAAATGCTTTTGTGCAGCAGAGAGGAGTCAGGAGCACCTGCAGTGTGTGGGAAGGTCAGATGGGGTCTCACCTACCAAAATGGGATCTCACCTACCTGAATGGACGTGTTTGGGTTAGAGGCTGTTGAGAAGTGTGGGGATTTGTTTCCCTGTACTGTTCTCTGGGTTGGTTAAACTCTGCAGTTAGAGGAGCAGAAGAGCCATTGAATTATTTGCTCCATTGAACTGATGTGCTGTGAAGACTCACTTGTACTTCTAAAGAGGTGCAGAGCCCAGTGCAGTATTCAGGAGGGAATATTGCTTATCTTTGGTCCCACAGCACCATGGAGGCAGCAGAAGAAAGGAGGAAACTGCAATACTTATTAAATATCAACAAAGGAATTTTACTATTTCTTTGAGGAAACTTGTGATGGTGTCTGGATTGAGGTTCCTCCTGTTTTCCCATCACACACATATTGAGCCATATGTCCTGGCAGCTAGTTGGTGAGAATCCACCAAACTCCTGCATTTTCTGTAGTGATTTAATGTTTAGATGATTAAGGAACGTGGTGGATTACTTGATTACTTTGTGTGTGTTTCTGCAGGAAACATGCCTGGAGTATTTTATATCAGTTTTTTCTGTTTTGGGGGACCTTTTTGTTCTGTTTCCTTAAAAGGGGATGGAGTTCTACCTATAAGAGATTGAGAAGTGTAGCCAATAGTTTTATTATCCTCCCAGTGCTGGCCTCTTCTGTCTTTACAAATGCTCTGAAGCCACAACTCTGCATAAGAAAAATGGATTTGTCACTGAATTTTCATGCTTCATCCTCACAGAAATGTAACTGTTGTCCTGGGCTTTAGCACTGTGCCTTCAAGCTTGGATTTAATGCTGATCATTATACTTTTAGAGCAGGTTACATAGAAAAATAGAGGCACGGAGCACATCCAAAAGCAAGCGGCCTTGCTTTCACTCCCATTTTATTCTGGTGAGGGTGCTGAATATTTATTAAGAAAATCCCACAATCCCACTTTTAAGGAGTAAAAGAAAGAAAAAAAGAAAAAGACCTCAGTATTTTAGAAAGGAACAGCTGTAAATTGCAGCTGTTGAGCTTAATTGTATCTCTTAGAGCTCAGTGCTGGGGAAGGAGGGAGCTGAGCACGTCCAGGGAGCTGTGCTGGGTTGGGGCTGGTGCTCAGCAGTGGAAGGAGCATCATCCAGCTCTTCTGGGAGATGAGAGTGTGGCTGGATGCTGTGTGACTGCACAGATCCTCCTCTGCCACGTGAGAAACGTGCTGCTGTTTGTTCTCACCCCGCTGTGGCTGAGTGCTTTGGAGAAGGGCATTAAAGATGGTTGTGCACCTTTCAGTGCTGCTGCTGTGGTGGGAGTCTCCAGATGGCTCCTTTGACAGTTTCCCAAGATATTTTTATTTCTGTCTTAACACAATTGTGTTTTCTTTAAAGGAGGCTGTGCTCATTTTTAGGATATATTTAGTGCTCCAGATGTTGGTCGTAGCCCAAGAGTTAATTTATTGTTTTGATCCAAGCAGATTCGACCCTGAAATCAAAGCACTGCTGCTTTCAGCTGATGTTTCTGAAAGAGAATTTCTCTGAAACTCCCTTTGAACACCTTTGTTCGGGGATTGGCCTTATCATGTCAAAAGGATAGTTGCCTTGAAAAAAATCCTTCTATTTGACACCTGAGTGATGATTTTCCTTTTGCTGAGATTCCAATTTAAATCTTCACAATACCGACTGCTTGGTAGCAAGCCGACACAGCACTGCATCTGCTGCACCGAGCGTGCTTGGGTTTGGATGCAAGATCAAAAAATTTCCCTTCCTTCTGCCCTCCCTGCACACTCAGCACTGCCTCACAGCATGGAATTGCCAGGGGGAAAAGCAGAGGGGCAGAGGATGTCCTGCTCTCAGGGGCTCCGGTGCAGGAATTCAGCCCAGCACAGCAGAGCCAGCTCAAGGCTGCTGCAATTTGGGCCCATTTTCTTTTCATCTTAACCAAAGTGAGCACAAGATCAAGAGGAACAGCAAGTAAATACAATATATTTATTGCATTTTGGTCTGTTCAGTCTTTCCTAAACTCCAGACACAATGTCCTTTCTTTTTGCTTTGCCTTTCTCCTGGTGACTGCATGGTTGAGAAATTGGTGTTTCTGGTGCATTTTGAAGCGATCTTTCAAAATAAACACCTTTCCCAGAGGTGAGGGCAACCTGAGGCCCTGATTGCATGAAGAATCATTAACCAAACAGCACCAGAGACAGGTGATTAATATCCACCCTTGGAGTTTTGTGGTGAAGCTTAATGGTATGATCCTGGAGCAAACAGTGTAAAGCCTTTGGAGAAACCCATCTCAAGCCTGTGTGCATTTAGCTGTGGATTTCTGGGGTTATTTTCAACACCCAGACGAGGCACTGGTGTCCTTCCTCGGGGAAAACAAACTGTCCTTTACAGTATTTGCTGTGGGAATGGTGATGCCAGTGGTTGCAAACCATTTTGCTTGTTCATGCAAGCAGCTGGAGCATGGCCAGGATGGTGGCACCAGGGCTGGGACCCTTTGCTTAGGGGTCACTGACAGAGCCCAGCTGAACAGGACAGGGCAGGGCTGGAGTTACAGCCCAGGGTGGTGAGAACTGCCCCTGCCACATGGTCCCAGCTGTGTTTGTGCTCCCCTCTGTCATCCTGGATCACTGATGGGCTTGTCCCAGCCCTGGCCACATGCCTTGGAGATGCCCTTGCGTGGGCTGGATGTTGTGGATGCCCTCCTCGGAGAAGGTGCAGAACAGACATCCCCATCCCAGTGCTGTGGCTCAGGCAGGGAGCCCTTGCTGGTGTGGCTCAGGAGCTGAGCTCTGGAGCAGTGGGAAGCGATGTTCCAGAGTTACAAAGGCATTTTGCTCCGAGCAGTGGTCATTTAGCCAAAAATGAGGGGAGAATCCAGAGAATCTGGGTGAAGGCCTTCAGGTAAAAATAAACAACCCCAGAGGGTTAGGGACTTGACTCTGTGGGGCAGGTGGCACTTAAAATAGAAAACACTTATCTTTGTTTCCTTTTGAAATCCCTCCTGTATCCTTGGGAGGCTTGTTAGCAGCCTTTGGTTCAGTGCCCTGCCTATTCAAAGCCCTTCTACTTTCAGCAAAGAGCTGTAATTTGCAGCTTGTTTCAGTTGGTTTTCACTCTTTGCTTTGCAGGACTGAGCTTGGCTGTGCTCTCCTGGAACTCAGACAAAGCCACAAAGAACCCAAGCACGCTCTGGCATGGGGATGGTGGGAGAGGGCAGGAGTGGGGCATGTCCTGACCCTCCATCCCTCCTCATCCTGGGCTGGAGCTGCACATCCCACCTGTGCCCTGGGGAGAGGTGCTGTAATTAACCATCCAATTAGGAGTGAGCCCTTCCCATCAGCTCCCTCCCTGCCAGCGCATTCTCCTCTGCCGGCTCTTTTTCTAGTAGAAAGCTCTTCCTACAAGTGGTACTTGTGTAACTTGGCAAGGATGTTTTGATGGGCTGGCCGCATTGTTCATTGAATTACTGTCTGGCTGGAAAGCCAAGGGCTGCAATTTTCTGTGCATTATTATTCTTGGGATTCAGCCTCTTAGAAATGCAAAGTGGGACAGTTTGCTGCTCGAAACATTTCCCAACAGTTCGGGGCCTGGCAAGAGATGGAGGGATCTCTTGGGCTTCAGTAACCTTCAGGTTTTCACATGCTTTGACATGCATTTTGAGTGAGTCCTTTTATTTATTTCAATAGTTCTGTCAAACATTCCTCCTCCCTTGTATTAACTATGGCTTCGCTGCCCTAAAATAACCCAGCAGGGTTAGGAATATTTGCCACAGGAATCTTGTAAATGGCTTGCACATAATTATGTTTTTATTCCAAGGCAAAGGAGATATAACTCTTCAAAATGGATAAAAATCTTGAAATGAACATCTGGACATACAAATTAAATTGCTCTTAGTGTAAGGACAGTACAGTACTTTATTCTCCCTGGCAGGCTTCAGCACACTTGCAGACTCGACACTAATCCAGAGGATCAGAGTCATCTTGTAAACTTAATGTCTCTAAATGTTTTCACATATTTTTATTGCAAATCTATCCTTTCAGGACATTAGAGATCAGCCTGAGCCCTGGTAAGGCACACATAGCCTCTCTGCATTGACTGAGAGCTTTATATACTCAGATTGAGATAGCCTTGGGTCTCAAGAGCAAATCATTCTTCTGACAACAAACCCTCCCCTGCCCTGCACAAGCTGTCGCCCTCACCATCAATGAAATTATAGATTAGCTTATTGATTATTTTTCTTTTTTTTTTCCTCCCACTTACTCTCAGACTCTCATGAAAATTCAAGACATTTCATATCTTTCTATTGACAAAAGCAACAACTAAATCAGATTATGCAACTCTCTTAATTCCCAGAAGTAATTTCCAAATTGTTCTTAGGTCCTTTGCCTGTCTGGTGCTTGCATTTGGACAGAGCACGCTGAGATACTTGCAGCTTGTCATGGTTTAAATCTTAATTAGTTCATGGCAGAGCATCCTTTTGAAATGCAATGCTTGGGCTTTCTCTAGGCTATTCTTTTTTTCTCTAAAAGGAATTAAAATATCCAGTATCATAATTAGGCTTTTCTACTCATTTATGTTAGAAGTTTTTGAAGAGTATTTAAAGAAAGCAAAGTCAATGTATGAACTACTCATATTACAGGGGAGCAGGAGGTGTCTGTTTGGTGTTGTTTCTGTTTTTGGGGGGTCAGGGGTGCCAGGGGTGGTGGCAGCAGTGCCATCGGTGAGTCCATGCCAGTTGACGTTGATGTATTTGTGAGATTTGATGCAATTCTGGTTCTTCCAGACAGGCTGGGGGAGCCTGAACTGGCTGAACAAATAATTCCTGATATAGATGCAGAAAGCTGATAATTTCAGGCACTTTTTATTTAAACTGAAAAAGACCAGGGCACCAGTAAATACAAAACTTATCACTCTACCAAGCCAGTAACGTCAGCACTTCAGTCAAGTTTCCAGGGGGAGATTTATGACTCCTGAGATGATGCTTGTATAAAACTTGTTTGGCTGTGATTTTCAAAGGCTGCAGCACGGGGGAACTGCTGGGGTGGCTGATTGTGTGTGCAGAATGCTGAGGAGCTGGCTGGGAGGTGAGGCTGGAGAGAACAGAGGGCACACAAACAACAGGGCTTTGGGGGTCTGGGATGCCCAGAGTGGTGAATTCCCCACGCCCAGATGTGACAGAGGTGTGTGCCAGGCAGAGGACACAGCATCTGTCAGAGTCACAGTTATGCCTTGCCCATGTTAAACACCCCCATAAATGCAAAGAATAAACCCCATAAATCCTGATGATAGGTTTGATAGTTATGTTTTATATAAATGGACGCATAAAAACACCAAAAAATGATTTGTTTTCCCATGATCTGCTTTTCTCTGTGGCTGGTGTCTGGCCTCCAGCAGGATAAATGACCAGGATGGAGACAACCTCCCCTAAAAGGTGTGAGAGGGTGTTTAGATGAGCACAGGGACAGCTCCATCCAGCAAAGAACAGTCCCTTGCCCACTGCTGTTGTGCAGTGCATTCTTGGATCAGATTTTTGCACAAGAGCACATGTTGGCTGGTCTGTATTGCCGTGTCCTCTGTGATATTTCAGTCAGACACTGGGAAGTGCACGTGTGGACTGTCAGAAGCAGAGGTGTCTTCTTTAAAACACTGTCTTCTGGCTCTGCCCTGATTTTCAGCGCTTGAGTGGAAACATGGCTGTTTTAAATAAAAATTGGGTTTAATGTGCTTTTAAATTGGAGGCAAGTGCACTAGTTATGCAATTAACTGCAAATATTGAGTTCGAGAAAGGGCAGTGCAAGTACTTCCAAAATAATCAGAAGTGTTTTTAAATGGATGGCTAATGGAGAACAGACACTGCAGTGTGAGCTGCCTGTGTTCCCTAACAAAGCATTCTTTACCCAGGCTCTGCATAAGCTTCTTTTCAGCGTGTACATTAGAGCAGGAGTCTGGCAGGCTGTCTCGTCATGTGTCTTGTCCTGTAGAGCCACTTATTGGATTTCATCTGCTTACCCTTGTGTGATCATCAGGGCAGTGCTTAAAAGCAGCTCTTGTATGAAAACAAACGCAGCAGATTATGCAGCCTTAGTCTCTTCATGGAAGAGAGGAGGGGAGAGATGGGGAAGGGAGGAAGCCTCCATTCCTGACCTTTAACTCAGCAGTAAACATAAATCTCCTCTAATGCTCTGCATTAGACCTCTGGAAGAAGGGGCAGCCAAGTCAGGCGGGCTACAAGGATGCCGTGAGGTTGTGCAGGGAGAAAATCAGAAGGGCCAAAGCCCAGCTAGAACCTAATCTGGCTGCTGCCATAAAAGACAATAGGAAATGTTTCTATAAAAACATTGGCAGCAAAAGGAGGGCCAAAGAGACTCTCCACCCTTTGTTTGGTGGAGGAGGAAACACAGTGACAAAGGGTGAGAAAAGGCTGAGGTACTTAATGCCTTCTTTGCCTGGGTCTTTAATAGTAAGACCTGTTGTCCTCAGAGGACCCAGCCCCTGAGCTGGAATACAGAGACAGGGACAGAAAAAAGCCCCACAATCCACAGGGAATGATCAGCTGCACCCCAGGGACACACACAGTCCCGTGGGATGCACCTGAGAGGGCTGCTGGAAGTGCCCACTGAGCCACTTGCCATCATTTCTCAGCAGTCCTGGCTAACAGGGAGGTCCCAGGTGAGTGGAAGCTGCCCAGTGGGACCCTGCCCACCTGCAGGGGCAGCAGGACCAGCCTGTCAGCCTGACCTCAGTGCTGGGGAAGGTCATGGAGCAGGTCACTGCCAGTGCCACCACACAGCACCTCCAGGGCACCCTGCACACCCAGCCTGTCCTTCATGACAAGGTGACCCCCTTGGTGGGAGCTAGCTGGGGCTGAAGCCTTCTCCTGGGGACACTGCCAGCCATGGCTTGGACAGTTTGCTGGGTAGAACACTGGGGATGGCTGAGTGTGGTGGGCAGTGGAGTTACACCCAGCCAGAGCTGCTCACAAGTGCTGTTCCCTGGGCTCAGCTCAGTTCAGTGTCCTTATCAGTGGTCTGGACGAGGGGATTGAGGGCACCTTCAGCCAGTCTGCAGATGACACCAGGCTGGGTGGGAGCGTTGATCTGCTGGAGGGCAGGAAGCTCTGCAGAGGGATCTGGATCCATGGTCTGAAAATAAGTCATGGAAAAGTTACCCTCTTTAAACATTCTAAAAGAATGTTTGCTGCTGAAGTTGTGTCCAAAATTAAAAACAAAGACCTAAAAGTGCTGCCACCAGTTTGCTTTCCATGATGTAGCTGCCCACCCCAAACATCACCTTCCAGAAGTGGCTCTTTCTCTCCTTGCAGGTGATGTAAGTCATTCATTCCCTTTCTTTTTTGCAGGGTCAGTTATGTTTCAGCTTGGGGAAGCTGTAACATTTCCCTGCTGCTCAGGCACGGTGTGCAAGCCCTGCATTGTGATTCCATGCACAGCCCTCCTTCCCCTGGGATGGGCTGCTCTGAAGGTTGCTGTCTTTGGCTCCACGTTAGAGTGGAGACGTTCTGAACAAGACCAGGCTCTCTGTGGAGTTCATGCTGTCTTGTTCAGATTCAGAGATCTTACATAGCTCAGGGAACTGGAACATCATTGGAGCTGAAATGACATAATCTCTTCTGGTTTGTTTTGATTTTTTCTCCCTTTTCTAGTTTTATGCTCAATTGGTGTCAGAATCTTTCAGTGGGAGTAGAAGACCTCAACACTTTGTGGAAAGACCAGGAGAATCCTTGCTGGACCTGTTGGCCCTGCTGTCACCTCTGCACTTTGTCTTGAGAGCTCAGATGACTTTTTTAAGGCTGTGCAGTGAGGGATGCTTGAAGCAGGAATGAATGCCGCTGTCACTTGTGCTCCCATTAACCTCCTGCACTGCTGTGAGCTGTTCTCACCTGAACAGCAGCCACACCTGGGCTGATGCAGGGCCAGGGTGGGAGGGTCTGCACTAAAATTGGTGTGAGCTGGCAGAGGTGATGAGGGTTTCTCCAGGCTGAGTCAGTGCTGAGGCAGAGATTGTGTCGCTGTAGTGACGTGGCTCAGCTGGGATGGTTTCAGTCCAGCAGGAGCTGCCATCCAGCACTGGGGGCTGTGCTGGTGGGACTGATCCCAAAACAAGATCTGCTCCTTCACAGCAGAGCTGGGGTTATTGGAGAGAAAAATCATTCCCTCCTGTAGGGAAGTGATGCTGGCTGGATGGAAACCAGGTGAAGGAAACTGCCACATGAACTGAGGATCATGAAGAGTTGGAGATGCTGGGGAAGAGTTTGAGCTGGAGCTGCAGGAAGCCAATGGAGTAACTCTGGCATGCTCACAGGGGCAGGGCAAGGAGAAATACATCAGCAGGTACCTGAATGCTTGTGGGCACAGGTGGTGGCTGGGCAGAAAAGGCTGCAGAGAGATGGTGGGAGGTCCACAGAAAATGGAGCAAGTCCCATGGGTGCAGCCGAACTATTCATCCTGCACGTGCCCTCCTTGAGCAGAATTCCTGAGGGGAGGACACAGGGTAAATGAAAAACAGAAGTGATGATTGCAGAGAAGAAAACAGGTGATGGATTGAGAAGTTGCTGTAGGAGAGGGAGGAGCTAGGTAGATAAGATATGGATATGAAATGTAAATGAAGCTTGGAGGTGATTAAGTGGACTTTTCTACAGCATTTCTTATGCTGGATGTGGGAGGCTGTGCTGATGGGGGAGGAGGAAAAACGCCACAGCTCAGGAATCAGCATTTCCCTGTTGATCATGTAGGCAGAAAACAGGGGCAGCCTTTTTGTTGGGGGGGCTGAACTGAATCAAATCCTCCAGATGCAAACCTTGGCCATGGGACCGTTGTGTCATGCAAAGGGAATCTGCCTTTCCCACCAGAAAGGAATTAGTAATTCCTTATGACATCTCATGGCAAAATGATTCTGTAAGATGTGGCGTGGAGGTGTGGAAAGAGGAAATGAGCGAGATGTTTTTAATTCCAGATAATTTGTTTGGTGTGTAGCTGTGAATTAGACACATAGGGAGTCGAAGTTAATGGATGAAAAGTGTATTAAAAAAGACAGAGTAATGTTACCAAGAGAAGAACGGAATTGTTCTCACCAGGCAATGCACTTTGCAGAAGAGAGGAGTCATCTGCTTTTATTACAAAATAGAGGTTAGCCTTTTTTTTTTATTATTTTTAATTTTCCTCCCCTAAACTGTACCTCTTTGGGAGGTTTTTTCACAATAAACACATTTTTTCCTGAAAATTCCAGTTTTGAAAAGCATACAAATCCAAAAGGCAAAATAATTAAGATTTCCTGCAGGAGAATGCACGTTGGCTTTGCATTTCCTGCATGTTTGGGAGCAAGGGAGCAGATCTGCACACAGGATGAGCACTTGGATGGCATTAATTTTACCTTTATAGACTGCCACAAATGCTCCTGTGGCAGACAGGCACTTAGGAATTTGCTCAGCATATCAAACAGAAGATCTTTTTCAGCTTGGGGCAGGGAGGTCGATTATGGAGGTAGATTATGGATACCTTTACGTGCTGCTGCAGCCACGTCACTCCTTGCACACCGGAAAAATCCTGAATCCCCAGGATCTTTCCCTCTCAATGACAAGAACTAAATCTTGATGCTTGCAGGCTCTCCATAGCTCTACTTCTCTGGGGCATAATCCAGATCCCAAAGAAAACTCTTGTTAATCTGTTCTGCATGTGAAGGAAATGCCAAAGAATACATTACAGCTGTGGCCGTGCTTCAGATCCTGCCGTATCCCTGAGTGATTTCCACAGGGTGTCTGATGTGCCTGGAGAACTCCAAGAAAAACCTGGCATGTGCAGCATAAACTGGTGGAGACCTGGAGCAGTGTTAGTCTTCCTTTTGTTTTTTATTATTTCAAGGAAATGCTTGTTTCAAAGAGTGAAGGCTTTAATCATTTGGCTTGTGAGGGAGTTGTCTCTTTAATCTCTTACACTTTGGTTTTGGCTTCCTTCAAAAAAATCTTTGCAGCACTGGTGTCATTGGTGCCTGTTTCCTCAGATCAGCCCTTCCATTGGGGAATGAGAGCAGTGTTTCCTCATTTAGAAAAGAAATTTTAAAGAAGAAGTAAAAAAAAAAAAAGAAGTAAAGAAGACAGAAAATATTATTGCAGCACCAGGTTTTTAAGGTACCAAGCCTGGCTTGCATCCCTGAGCTGAAAAGGAAATTGAATATTGTGTTTTCTAAAAGACTTTTCTGTCCCTGAGCGTGGCCATCCCCAAACCCCAAACCTGGGAGTTCAGTTCATGTCAAAACTTTGTTCCTTTGGCTTTGGGTGCTGCTGGAGAATGTTTTTGCTCTGCCTTTTCCCCCAGCCTGTCGCTGCACAAGACAATAATCTGTGTCTGTGCTAGAGGTGTGGAGTAAAAATTAAAATCCGAGTTAGTTTTAAAACTTAAAAGCACCTTCTGTTTTCAGCAGGACATCTTATGCATCACTAAATTCCTTTTCCTCCTAATTCTTTTGTTCTCTGCTTTGAAAATGCACATGAAGCATGCCTGGTAATTAACAAGATGGTAGCAGGTTTGGGGGGGAAAACAAGCGTGTTAATTCTTTTAAGGCAGTGTTAAAAAATATTTCAAATGTTTTCCCAGTGGTGGTTGGGATTTTACCTTCTAAAATTGCATGAAAAGCGAAATACTGTTCTGTGATGATACTAAACTGTATAATGTGAGGTCACAAGGCTCAAGAAAACACGTTTTCCTAGAGGAGATAGAAATGTTTATCTAGTCAAGTGAGTCATTTTCCTAGAGAAACAAGTTTTTGAACAACTGTAGAAAATTAATTTTCAGCAGGGAATAGTGAACCTTTAATCTCAGCTTCCCTGCTCAGCATTAGGAAAATCTTCACTAGAGAGGGGCTGGTATCTGTGTGCCTCACGATGGTAACATTCCAGATGAACACCAGCTTTCTGAGTGTTTTTCTGACCACTTCCAGCATGGAAAATCCAGCCCTGATTTGGATTTAGCGGCGAGTGGTCGGGGCAGCATCTTGCTTGAGAGCAGAGAGCTTTCATGTGTTTACAGCTTTGGGTTTTGGCAATGCATGTTTGTATTACCTGTGAGCAAGGAGCCTTGAAGGGCTTTAGAGAGTCATGGATTCAACTTCATTTCTTCCCAGGTCCCTGGGGATGCAGGTAACCTGATTCATTTGCATTTTAAACTAGAAGAGAATTGTACCATTTCTGGGGGTTTCAGACAAATAAGCGTGTTGTTACAATTTATTTTTGTTTGTTTGAAAGCAATAACAAAAAATTCTGAATAATAGTGTTTTCTTTGAAATGGATTAAAGCTGGTTGATAAGAACCAACTCTCCCAAGACTGGCATGAGTGATGGTTGTGCTGTGCTTGCAGTTGATCCAATTTCATAGAATCACCAACTGGTTTGGGTTGGAAGGGACCATAAAAATCCCCCAGTTCCACCCCGTGCTGTGAACCTTCCACTAGACCAGGTTGCTCCAATCCCTGTCCAGCCTGGCCTTGGACACTTTATTGGTCATTGTTTTACTTTTTATAAAATTGCTGCTGTGCTGCAGGGTCCAGCTCTGTATAATGAGAGTTCACCAGAGAACCTGAGAACAGGAGGAAATATCTGCATGATACCCCCAGAGCCAGCAGTGGTTATTGGAACCTGTCATTATCCCAGAGATACAGATGAAAAGCAGTGTAGACTCTCTGAAGACAGAGGTGAAAAGCCAAAAAGAAATTGGATTTGAGAAGTCTTCTAGTTCAGTGTGTCATGAGTCAGGTAAAATGCAAACTGGGAAGTCCTGCCCTGGGACTGACCCAGGCTGGGGCTGCTCCTGCCTTGGGCTGCAGAATTAAACCCTGTTCTTTAGTTGGGTTGCATTACACAGTTCCCATTCAGCTTGCTGATTCAGTGGAGCCATCCCCAAAGAAAATGGGATTTGATCTTCTCTTAAGCAAAATTTATGTATAAAGAGAGGAATTATTAAGCCAGAAATTAAATTCCACTTACTGTGTGCTTTCCAGGCATGCCTGGAGCTGTTGTGCTGGTTCATGTGAGCTGCTGCAGTCTTTCCCTCAGCTGTGTTCAGGTCTCTGTTTGATTTCCTGCCCGCTGGAACAGCTGCCCTTGTCTGACAGATCCTTGCAGGCAACACAAACAAAGGATGATGCTCTCACAAAATATTCCTGGGTGAGGAGCTGGACTGTAACTCTGCCCTGGTTTTACACTGCTTTATCTGATGGGGAAGAAGTGGTGGGTAGCAGTCACATCTCACCTTGGGGTGACGTTTTTCCCCCATCTGCTTTTGCTTCTGGGCAGGGAACTGTCCCAGAGTCAATAAACCAGCTGAAAGGGGCTCCTAGGACTGAGGGTTTTCTGACCTTGATATGTCCCAGACCAGTAGGACTTCTTAACATGACGATTCCCAAGCACTGAGACCTCCCCTGCTTCAGGGGGGCACCCAGCACCTTCCCCAGAAGCTGGCAAATTTTCAGCTGTGTAGTTGATAAGAAATGAAAGATGGTTTCACCAAACTCGTGAAGAAGTTATTCTGACAAACTAATGAAAGAATGTGCTGCATTTTCCGATACAGATTGTCCTTGCTTCCACCTGGTTTCACTTGGAATTATGGCAGACATGCTGTCCTATTGCCTTAGGGAAGAGAAACATTTGCCATTGCTGCCCAGTGTGGAGGGAGACCTGGAAATGTGGAGGTTACTGGAAATGTGGAGGTTACTGGAAATGTGGAGGTTACTGGAAATGTGGAGGTTTCTGGAAATGTGGAGGTTTCTGGAAATCTGGAGGTTACCTGCTCTGTGAAACTCAAATTTCATTTAAAGCTGTGTAGAATGAAAGTAGATCTGCATGGATGTTGGCTCTGCTTGTGGAAGAGAGGAGAGAAGTGAGATTTGTTGTGCAGACATCCTCTTAGCTGAACAAGCTCATTTGTACAGTGGGATTTTGGCAGCCTCTTGTCGTTCCTGGTGCTTCCAGGGCTCTGATGTGTTTATACAGCATCATTCATGTCAATAGGCTACACTGGAATATTGGCATTTGTTTGCTGCCTTCTAGCAGATAAAGAATGAATGGCTCTTTTGGAGGCTCCCCTTTCACAGCTCTTCAGAGGAGGATTTACCCTGCAGAGGCTGCGAGGTGTGCACTGGGAATTATGACATTGGTAATATTTAGAGTCATAAAATTCTGGCTATTGGATGAGCTCCTAATTGCTTTGATCTCTCAAAGTTGGATAGATCATACAAAACAAGATGGTTGTATTTGCATTAATCTCCATGCTTGGGTCAAAGGGGTTTTGTTGTTGTTTGGTGGGGTTTTTGTTATTTTTTTTGTGGTGTTTTTTTTTTTTACATCAGAAAAGATGAAAAAAATTCATTTTCCACTTGTAGATTTAACTGATGGGCATTACAGAATTAATGTCAACCTGATTTTGTGCATTTGATTGGTTCTGTCATATCCTCCCCACTGATGTGATGCTCCAAGTGGACTCAGCTCAGCAGGGCAGGCCTGTGGTGATTAAAATACTTTAAAATTCCCGTGTGGACTTTGCCCTGGATTGGTGCCATAAGAGATACCATCAAGTAGAAATAAATAAAACCAATAGAAATGAAACCTTCATGATTCTTTGATTCTTCCCATTGCATTTTTTTTCCAAAATAAGTGGAAGTGAGGTATTCCTTGCAGGTGTTGGAATGGAAGTTATTGCATTCATTCATCAGCAAGCTGATCTCTGTTGCTGTTCATGGAAGGCACTATCTCAAAAATACATTCCCAATGTCTGCAAAGCTCTGTGCTGCTGAAAACCACCAAATTATATTCTCTCTTTCTCTTTTCTGATGAGCTGATCGATAAAGGAGGCATTTCCATAACATGGTATTTACCCTCTCTACAGCTGAAATACAATATTTACAGTTGCAAATATTCTTCACAGCTGGTAGCTAGTTTCTCTATCCTGCTTTTATGATAAGTTTACACTACATTGCTATTGAAATCCTACATGGTTTTTTGGCTGCCTCAGAGAAAAAAAAAGCCAAGACAAGGCAGCTGCTTTGAGTTCTTGTGTAGTGTTTATGCACAAGGTGTGTGTTTCTTTTGGGTTAAATTCTGAAGGGAACCTTCCTGGTGCTGCTGGTGCTTCCATGCTGAGTGTGTGAGCATTCAGGGTGTGCTGACCTCAGTCAGACATCCCACTGCCCATCCTAGTTAACCTGTCTGTGGAATTCTCCAACCTCATGGATCTGAATCATTTAGTGGGAGCCTGAACCAGGTGGAAAATGGGAAGTTGAGGGGGAATAAAATTGCTGGAATTTGCAGAAAGGTGGCATGGGCTGGATGTTTGACTTTGGTGAGCTCTGGTGGCCTGGGAATCTTTGAATTTCTTCTGTAATTCTCGGTCAAATATTTTTCTCATTTCTACATATATTTGTTAGTGTGAGAATTACTGGAACTATATATACACACATGTATATAAAATTTACATTTTCCCAGCCCTGTCAACTTAACAACTTTATTAGTATTTTCATGTCGTCTTTCCAATTAGTAAATTCTATATTTTTATTTTTTTTTTTGGTCAATATTCAGTTTGCAAGTAAAAGAGAAAGCTCCCTTGGATTAGATTTACATGATGTCGTCCTCTTTGATGAAAGCACTGATTAGCAGGAGGTGTTTGGTGTCGTTCCCCCCGTGCCACCCCCCACACGAGCTGTCAGCTTTCATCAGGAGCAGGAAATGCATGTTTGGAAAGCATAACTGTTATTAGCAGAATTCAAACTATGGGAAGGCTGGGTTGTTTTTTTTTTTCCTTTTCACTCGCAGATGTGTTAGAGGAGTAGGGAAGTGTGTGGGCAAGTGTGCTTTTTGCTTTTGATCATATTTCTCCCCTGCATTTTCAGTTATGGCATTGTTGAATGACTTGCCACGAGTTCTCCCGCCTCTGTGAAAAACAAGTACAGTGTGATAATGGGTTTTTGTTGTTGTTGACTGGTACATCAGGTCCTCTGTTAGCAAACCAGTTAAATGGTGAGTCACCCCAGGGAGTAGGAGTGATTGCAGCATGCAGAGAAAACAGCATAGGAAATTTGGGATTCATATAAGCGGAGGAACTATCAATAGAAATGCTGACCATCAGTGTTCCCTGAAGTGGAACAACCTGGCTTCGAGGAGGAGAAAACAGATTAATGTTGGTATCAGCAGTGAAGAGTGGGAGCTGTGCCCTGCTCAGGGTCCATCACCTGGCCGTGGCTGGGTGTCCCCTCGGAAAGGCAGGAGATGTCCCAGAGCAGGATCTGGGGTTCAGGTAGTGCAGGTGTCCTGGTTTAGGGCAAATCTGGGAGAAAATCTCCAATGGGGCTCTGGGAGCTGAGCAGGAACCTGCTCCAGGAGCACTGCTGGGACACTCCTGCCCTGCCAGCCCTGTGCCTTTCCTTGGGAGGAGCAGGAGGAGCGTGCAGCCCTCCTGCCAGAGCCTCAGGAAGCATCTTCTGCTGCTTTTACATCAGCCAGCAAGTGTCCATTAAAAACAAAATAAAATAAAATAGCTTTGAATGTATTTATTTGGAGTATTTGTGAAAGTTCAAGGCTTTGAGTAAATTGGTTTTGCTGGTTCTGTTAGCTAATAGAAAAAAGTGAGGTTATGTAATGAACATGGTCTTTTTAATGGTAATGTAAATGTTTGCTAATTACCATATGGAGATGAAGGTCATATTAATTACAAAACAGCTCTTGCAACGCTACCAGGCAACCATCCTTTTAATTTTTTTTTTTTTTTATGGGATTAATTAGAGATAATATGCATTCAGGACTGACAGCTTTTCTTCATAATGTTTCCAGAAAAGCATGTATGGCTCTATTTGAAACTAATTGAGCGCTGTGCACCCTGCACATCTGTGCTGGGTGGTGGCACAGACATCTCAGCTGCACTTTGGCCAAAAAGGGCAATCAAAGCAAGCAGCCAACGCAACAGCAGTGCTGGAGCACGTTTGGCCTTCTTAAGCATGAATTTAAAATCCAGATGAGAGCTCATGCCAAGAGGCTGCTTGAGAGCATTGGGTCTGCTCTCGTTAAAGCCTGTGGTTAGCTCTTGTGCCAGCAGTGTAAATACCAACTGCCTGGGGTGGGATGGGCAGGAGAAGCTGTCCTGTGTGGGGCTCTCTCCTGTGCTGCAGCATGGCTGGATCCAGGGTGGGATGCAGAGCTTTCCTCCAGGCCTGGGCTGTTTCCAGCAAGGGCAGTGGTGAGCTCTTCCCTTCCCCTCTTTGTGTGCAGTCTCTGTGCTGGGGGCACAAATTCAGTCAAAATGTGCCAGATGTGCAGTGCCCAAGGTTTCCCCTCCTGGACACGGTGCTGAGGCACTGGGTGTGTGGAATTGTGTGTGGAAATGGCCACAGACAGTGTGGGCAGCACGGGCTGCTGGCTCACAGGGCCGTGCAAGAGTAGGAGTTCAGGCACTGCTGATGGCCACAGGTGAGCTGGTTCCTCCAGTCTGGAGTGGGACACGATGGCTGATGCCACTGTGGAGCTGTTGGGGCTCATGCTTCAGCCAGAGGGGCTTTGAGGTGCTCTGGGGCTCCCTGGCACCGTGCTGGCCAGCAATGATGCCCAGGGGAGAAAAGATGCCCAGCGTCTCTTCTGCTTCTGAGGCACACGAGCACTTGTGGGGGTGCAGTGTCATGCTCATCCTGGGACAGTGCAGAGTGCTTTTTCCCTGTTGTGAGCCTCAGGTGGTGATTGCAGTCTTGCCCTTCCTTGACTGCCATCACTTTGCAAATGTAATGGAGAATGGCTTGGCAACTCCATCAGCCAATTCCTTCAGGACTCTGGGATGCATTTCGTCAGGTCCTGTAGACTTGTGCACATTCAGGTTCCTCAGGTGGCCATGAACCTAATCTTTGCTTACAGGGAGGGACTTTGCTCTCTCAGTCCTTATCCTGTCATGGGTTTTGGTGTTTGTCATTTTATTTGGTGTTTGCACATTTTATCTGCCTGCATTGGTGCCACGTTGTAGGTGAACTGAACTAATCCTCTGAAAATTGCAGCTCTTGTGCCCATTCTTTGATCACTACAAAATGATGGCTAATGATCCGGGTTTGTATTAATCAGTGTGGGAATAAAAGGATGGCAAATGTGAAAAGGATAGGCTCTGGTCAGGGCACCCCTCCCCAGGAGCTGTGCACACAGTTGTGGCTGTGTCACTGGGATGTGTCATGTCATGGCTGAGCAGCTTCTCTGCCCTCCTCCTGCCCACACTTTGGAGGATCACGCTGAAGATAAAAATCAAGAGGAAAAATAAGCCCTTGCCTGTGTTTCAGCCTGTGCCAGGATTTAGTTTTTAGTCCCAAATTCTTTGCTGTTCAGTTCTAGATGTTTAATGTGTCACTCAAGTTGAACGTTGTGATGACAGCAATCAGATTCACTCGAGTTCCTTTGTGCTGGCACAGTGCTCTCGTTCGGATCCGTGTCAGCAGAGGGGATTTAAAAATACGGATATGCCACACTGAGCTGAGCTCAGGACTCTGTGCACAGAGAGATGGTCAGTACCTTAAAACAATTACTGTTCAGATAGGGTGGAAAGGAGGAAGGAATACTAATGTCTGCTCTGATGATGTGTATCTGGAGCTGTGAAGGGGTTTAGGTGCTTGAAGGTGTTTAGAAGTCTAAGCCTAGCTTAGGTGGCCAGGTCATTGCATGCAGAAATCTCTAAGAGACTCTGGAGAGCATGGTGAAGGTCACAGGGTAAGAACCAGCAACAAGCCAGTGCTACAAACTGAACCCAAAGCACCTTAGTCATAAGTGCCTTAATTGTTGTGGAGTTTTCCACCTTTAGCTTTACTGTCATGGAGGTGCTGCCTTTATTTTCAGAGCTCATCGCTTTTTTCAAGGTATGTGTAGTGAATTTAAGTTTGCTGGGCATGAGCTGGATTTTCTTTGGTGCCCATCAGAGGTGTCCTAGATGTTAAGGGCCCAGCCCTCTGAAAATCACTGTTATCACAAACTCTACCCTCAGTAGCTTCTCGATGGTTTAGAGGGAGGGGGCTCTAAGTTGTGGGGCTTAATGTGTAAATGTGGCAGCAGGGTTTTTTTAAGTAGAGAAAAGAAGGAAATCATGGTAGTCTGTGAACATCTTAATGTTATATGCTTGTCTTTAATTTATATCTAGATCTGTCTTATATAAATGCCTTTAAGGCGGGTCTTATTTTAAAGGAATCATTTTCTTGATTAGAGAATTACTCACTGATTTTGGTTAATATAATGTGTTACTGCTGATGAACCTGAAGGTGACCTTCAAAAGGAGGAAACCCTGAGAGTCTGTAGTGATGCTGTAGCCAGAGCAGCTGGGTCATCACACAGCTCTACAGGTAACACCTTGTTCTCTGGGGACATTTGGGGAACAGGAGCTGCATGGACATCGCAGCAGTTCTGTGCTGGAGTGGGACTGGGACAGCCTGGCTGATGCTCAGAGCTGGAGGAGGTCACAGGCTGTTCCTGATTTGTTTGGGACTTGTCTGAGTAGTGAAGCTCTTGCCATACAAATGAGGCAGTGACATTAAGACACCAGATTCTCCTCTGTTTCCTCTGGGTTTGCACTGTCACCCATTTGAGTTTTTACATCTTAGCTCCACAAGCTTTCTGCTCCACTGCACTGTTCAAGGGCACGTTCCACATGAAGTGGCTGGCAAAGGAGGTGGTGGAGGTGGTTAGCAGCCACCCTTGTCCCCTTGAGCTCTTGGGTCACCAAACCCTCTGGAGAATGGTTTTATGTTCAATGCTTGGTCTCTGTCACCTGCAAAGTAAAAGATGTTTGTGTGGTCTGTGTGGCACCCTGAGCCCAGGGTGTTTGTTCTCCCCACACAGGGCTGGAGCTGGGGCTTGGGGAACCTTGGGGAAGCCAGAGATGATGTGGCTGCACAGAGGGTCAGGGTGGTTGTCCCAAAATGATGGCAGTGACAGTCAGACCTGCTGCTGTCTGCTGGCTCAGGACTGGAGCAGTTCCCAGGTGCCTCTCAGGAGCTCCCTGGAGATCAGATGAGGGTGAATGCTGACAAATTCAGCTGTGAAGGGTGAGACAGTTTATCCCAGATTCAGGATGTTTGTTTTTCAAAAAGGAGAAGGTGCCTTTAATATCATTCCAGTGATATGAAATGGTGTACTGGCCTGGGGACTAAAAAGCACTCCAGCTTAAAAAAAAATAAATTAATTCCTCTGTACTTTAATCAGGTAGAAAATGAGAGGATTGTTAAACTTGTGTTTTCTTTGTGGCAAAGACAACTTAATGGAAGTCTGGAGTGTGCAACTGAGCTGAGGAAGTTTTAGAAAGCCAACAGAAGTAGGTAGCTGGTAGAACGACGTGTGTCTGACAGCTGAGTACAGAGGATGTGGTGACAGAGGCACTGAAGTCTGGAGATAGCGGCAAAGGGAGTCTGGCAGCAAGAAATAGGCTGGTGAGAACAAAGCAGTGCCTGTCTGGGAATGATTGCTCATCCCTTTTGATCACAGAGAGGAGAGTGCTCGGTGAGCAGCGTTCAGGAGGAGGGAGGGGAGCGAGGGGCTGCAGTGGGGTTTGGGGAGCACCCCTTCACCCCAACCTCTGCCCAGGGCTGGCTCAGCAGCAAGGAGGGAAGGGGGCCTTTCTCCTGGATCTCAGGGCAGGAACCCTTTAGGTTTCACACTCCTTGAAGGTGTTTCTCAGTCCCCCTGGTCTGGCTGCTGGCGGGGCTTAGCTGTGCCTGTGAGACCCCGAGGGAAGGGCTGGAATGTGCAATCTGCTCATGGAAACCTGGCTCTGCTTTCCTTCCAGCCCTGTGGGTGGCCAGCAGGAGATGGAAGCTCTCCAGTGACATGCTGCAGCAGGTTTTGACCCCAGGAAGGACAGAACAGGAATTGTAATGGGCCAGGTTTGCTGTCTGGTGGGCTTTGAGGGGGAGGCTTTCACGTGACGTTGGTTGAAGAGACTCCAGCAATGGCAGTGCCCTGTTTGTTCATCTCCTCACTGCTCCATCACCTCTCCCCAGCAGCCCCCAATTCTTCATGGTGAGCACACAGCTCTGAGCAGGACACAGCCCACCCAACAAAGCCAGAATGACAAACTGGGCAGCAGTGCCCAGTGCTAACATAGCCCTGCCCGACCATTTGACAGGCAGAAAAGCTGGAAATGGGAAGAAAATTTTGCCAGCGGTTTCATGTTGAGCTTTTCCAGCCTGCAGCATGCTGTAAAGCTTTATTAACAGCGTGGTTTTAATTTTTTAAAATCATTTTATTATTTTTTAGGCTGCTTGTGTGGGCCAGCCCTGGGCACACAGTGGTGGATCGGGTGGCACAGTGGTGTGTGTGTGTGTGCTCTCTGTATCCTTGCTCTGTAACAGCCCCACCAAAGCCTTTTAATCAGCTTCTTTTCACTCAAGTGTACAAATTCTGCTCTCATTACACGTACTGGCTCTCAAATTTACAGGCAGGAACTTCTTGGATAGAGTAATGCTCCTTGGCCACCCTAGCATGCAAATTTAAAATTTAATATCTTGCGGCAGGTCTGTTCGCTTTTATGCAAATTCTAATGTAAGATTATGTTTTATAGCTGTAAATTAGAAATTAATGTAAGTTATGCAGGGGAAGGGTATGTCAAAAATGCTGGTCTTGAATTTATATTTTTTTAAACGAGGTAATCCTAATCGTTTGAGTAATACAGAGATGTACATCCTCTTAAAAGGAGACTTGAACAGCAAACATGGTTTAAACGGGTACTTAGCCCCCATAGCTGTTAATGAAGAGGTGGTTGCTGCAGGACTGTCTCCTGACTTCTCTGAATGCATTTTGAGGCAAACAATAGGTTAATTGTTCTGGTGTGGGCACAAGCAATAAAATGCAGAGATGGATTCTGTAAGCCCTGCAGCTGGGGGGGACCTGCCTGCAGGGGGGAGCTTGGCTGGAACCGCTGGTTCCTGGGGAGCTCCTGACACAGCTCCCTGCCCCTCATTTCCATGAAGGAGATGTGGAGCCTCTGTTTCACACGGGGACAGCTGGATCTGCCTCTTCTGACTGTCCCAGGCCTTTCCATGGCACCTTGACTTGGTCCATCCCAGCCAGGAGTGGCTGCGAGCAGCAGCCTTGGCTGGGGAGCAGCTCCTGCCATGCCCTGGTGACAAATGCAGGAAAATCAGAACCAGCACAGGGAAGGGAAGTGCAGAATCTGAGTGAAAGAATTTTTCTTCTGGAGTGCTGCTCACACTTGTCCTAGAAGCAGGCAGAGCATTAGAAGAAGTCAGGTTCCCTGGGTATTCACAGCACACAGGCTGCACTTGTGGATTGGTCTTCAAGAGTGGCCCTTAGTGGCACAAAATTTGCCATGAGAGATGAGAGAAGAAGGGGATAACTTAACAATAGAGAATCCTTTTGTGTATAACCAAAGAGTTTCTGAACATGCTCAGTATTTAGATTTGCTTTTCAGAAATCAGTATCTCTTAAATCTCTGAAGGGAGTGACGGCCTCTAGTGCTACAATATCTATACTCAGCATATTTTAAAAAGACTAAAATCAAAAGTATTTCACAATGATGTTAATTGCATATGGATAAGATTTTGTAAAGCAATTTGGGTTCTGTCTCCCTCACTGACTTTCAGCAGTGCCTAAACTGTGGTGCTTCAAAGCAGCTTTTGAAAATGGAGTTTCCAGGGCTGAGCCCTGTATGTGCTTTTGAAATCACTCCTTAACTCTGAAATACTTGTATTTGTCTAGATTGCCTGTTGACAGGGTGTCTTTTCCCTTCCCATAGTGTCTCCACAGGAAATGATGTGGTGGAGCCCTGGGAGCTGGGGCGTGGGGCTGTGCTGGGTCCCAGAGGGATCAGGCACAGCCCTGGCTCGCCCTGACACACAGCAGGGCTCACAGAAATGCCTTCCTAGCCCTCGCTGCACAGAGCTGAAGAAAAACACTGGTATTGTGGGCTGTTCAGTTCATTTCTTTGCAGATCTGCAATGGCTGACATCTGTTTGCTTTTCTTTGTGGTTTTGGAAAAGAAAAGAGGATTTGGATCCAAAATAGCTATAAGATGGCTTGACATGGAGTAGCATGAATAGGCTTGTTTTGTCTCCTCCTGTTATGAATCACTTTCCATATTAATTTCAGACTTTGAGCCGATGTGTATCTGGCCCTGCAGAGCTGCACACCACTTCAGCTCATCCTATTGTTTGAAAAAGAAATACCTTGTGTTTATTTGCTTCATATCAGAAAGCAGAGTCCCACATGGAGGCTTGGAGAGATGGGCTGGTGGCGAGCCCGAGCTGCCAGGGGGAATTTCAGCCTGCTGTCCCCATGAGCTGGGGATTTTCAGGTGTGCTCCCAGCCCTGCAGTCACTCCAGGTGGGCTGCGGTGCCATTTCTTCATCCACTACCTCGGGTTGTGCTTTCAGTCACGGCTCTGCAGCCAGACCGTGGAGTCAGCACTAACCCTTAAACCAAACCCTAACCCAAACCCTAACCCAAACCCTAACCCAAACCCTAACCCAAACCCTAACCCTAACCCAAACCCTAACCCAAACCCTAACCCAAACCCAAACCCAAACTCTGCACATGCCAGGGCAGTGCTCAGTGCTGTGTGGGGCAGTGCCCTGGGACCTGAAATGTCCATACAGAGCCTGCTGTTGTCTCCCCTTGGCAGAACCATCAGTTAGAGCTTTTTGTCCTCTTTTTTTAATTTTTTTTTAAATTTAATATCAGTCAAGTTGCAGTAAAGGTCCTTCCCTACTCTTTTGCCAGATGTCATGGATTACTGCCTCTGAACGGCTTTCCCATGAAAAGCATGAATACATGCAAGTCTTCAAGCTCCTGGCGGGAAGTCAAGACCCCCTCCTCTCTTTTGTTGAGCTTCTTTTTTCTTTCCCCCCCTCTATTTCTCAGACAGATTAATGTCTCATCTTTAATGGCCTATTTTGGCCAAACATCAAACCCACCCATCCTTGTTTTCTGTGTGTGTGTGTGCCTGGAGGAGAACGTGGCCATTTCAGGGATGAAGAGGAAGGACAGCCATGGGGTGGGAAGCTGAGCACCTGCACACGGGGAGCAGCAGCAGCAGCAGCTCTGGGTTTATCTTCAGACATTTATTCTGCCTTCTGTGCTGGTCTGGGGATCAGATGAAAGTGGGAGAGGGCAGTGTTTGTGTACAAGCTGTGTGATATTGTTGCTCCACAGGTGAGCTGTGTGATGAGTTCCTGTTGTGTGTACAAGGGGCTGAAGGCAGAGCGGAGTAAATGGAGGGAAGGAAAACCTGTGGATCTTTTTAGTGTGAATGATAATGCAGTGCTGCTCCTTATTCTGTGTTCCTGCATGGGTTTGACCACGCTGAGCTTGTGCTGGGCAGTGCTGGGGCTCTTCCTCCCCGCTGGCTGAGGGATGACTGGAGGTAATCCGTGGGATCAGCTCTTGGGCTTAGTGTTTCCAGCCCTGTAATGTAAAACTCAGGAGCTGGTCCCCACATAAAGGTGTGATACCACTTTAATAACTATCCAAGTGGGAAGGAAGGAAGGAGAGGGCTTTAAACCTGTCACTGGAGCCGCATTTTCAAGTCCTTTTCTGATATTTAGAAATAGCTTTTATTGCTGGGAGTCCCAAACCACACGATTCCTGGAAAGGTGGTTTAAAAAACAGTAGCTGGAGTAAAGAAAAAGCTAGTTGTGGAAACCTTTGCAATGAAGTCACTGGCATTACCAGCAGGGCACTAAATGAGAGTGCTGATTAAAGCTGGGAGGATCTGTTTGCATTTCCTTACATTTCCTTGGGAATGTAGCATCTCATCCAAGCACAGGCTCCTGCAGTTCACTGTCCCTGTAGCACCTTCATGTAGGGAACATCAGGCTGCCTTTCCAGGGCAAACTGCAAAGTTGGGAGCTTTGCTGGCAACACCAGTCACCAGATGAGGGACCAATAAATTCAAGCAGTGGGACGTGTGTAGAAATAGGAATGTTGTATATCCTGGTTTGCTGTACACCAGCACTCATCCAAACACTGTTTTGTTCTCAGCTGCCATCCTCGTGGTGCTGCTGTGCTGGCTCTCTGCTCTCCCAGTTCTTTTGTGATTTGTGGATGATTAAGATGGAGTCAGACAGAAAGCAGAGTTGGCACAGCCAGGCTGTTACCCTATTAGAAGGTCCAGATGTACTGAATAAGGGTTCCTTGTGGCTTCTGATGAGGAAGAAACAAAACAGTGCTCTAGTTAGGTTTAAAGGATTTGGTAAGCACACATGGGTCGTGGTCTAACTGCCTTTGATGGGTACCAGATGGCAAACAGAAAGGGGAGGACGGAGCTGGGGGAGGCAGAAGGATGGAGAGGTCCTTTGTGAGCCTCTGTGGGGAAATGCCACGTGCAAAAGGTGCTTATTTACACATGTATATAGGTGCTTGGACAGAGTTAAATATGTGCACAGGTATAAAATCATTTTTCTGCCCATTGGCTCATCGAGACACAAGCCTGTTGCTCACCATGGCCTCTCTTAGAAATGATGGATCTCATTGTGATATATCTCCCATCTCTTGTGGGTTTGCAGGCACCTTTGTTTCCCAAGGAGGGTGAGACTCTGCAGCTGCAGCCCTGGGAGCTGTGAGGTTTGGTGGGGCTGCTGGCCTGGCTGACAGATCTCTCCTGTCTCCACTTGAGTTATACCCAGTGCTGGATCTCAGCGTCAGAGGGAATAAGCTGTCACAGAGAGACAGGGAGAGCAGGGATGCTGCACTGCTGCCAGGGGCTGGCTGTGGGAAAAACAGACTTTGGGTCACTCCTTACTGCTTGTAATTGGTTTCTAAGTCACTGAATCCTTGGGCTGATGAGATTTTCTCTTTAAAAAATTACATTTGTATATAATGAGTTGGGAAAGAGAAGACAGCTCAGTGATTTATTTGTGTGCAGTGGTTTAAACACTGCGAGTTTTCTCAAGTCATTCAGTCCTAAAAAAGCCAAACACTGAAAAGAGCTGAAAGGATTATGTATGGCAAAAGTGCTGGAAGAGATCTTCATTGACATGTCACTCTTTTCCAATATGCAACCTATGGAACACTGCATCTGTAACTGGGAGATCCTGTCACTTAGATAATGTGGAAAATAGTGAGATATTAGGATTAAAAGTCCAGGCTAAATGGCTCATTAGTGTAAACCATCATGGCAGTTTGGCTTCCAGGGAAACCTATGGATTTATATACCAGCTCCACGTCTGACATGGTATGTTTTCCACTCTTGTGCTGTAATTCAGTACAGCTTGTACAATAATGTAGATGAACTGCTGGCAGGGAAATGGAGTAGATAAATCTTTCATGAGTGAGTTCAGTGTCCCTGAGCTGTGCTCAGCCCTCTGGGGAGCTGCACAGGAGCCAGGCTGACTCTGCTTCTGCCACGGGGTGAGAGGTGGGAGCATCACCTGGGTGTGGACCCTGAAGTCTCCATTGCTGGGGCAGCCACTGCTCCATCTGGAGCTGTCCCATATTTATGGGACAAACACATCCCATGTGTTCCTCTTGCAGAGACAAAATGGTGCCAGCAAAGCCCAGAGCATTTTCGTTTTCCCTGAAGGAGCAGGGAAGGTTTTACAAGCAGAGCTGGAAAAATGTTTTGCCAAAACCTATTTGATTAAAAAATAAAACCAAGTATTTGATATAAATTAAATGTTTAGAAAAATGTGTCAATTCCCATATAATTTCCATGGAGAAACATTTTGGAAATAAAAAATATGTAGATCTAGAAAAAGTCAGAATTTAGCTGGGGAATTTTGCAGGGTAGTTTTATGAGTGTGCCTTTCTCCCATGTTATTTTTGCATTTCATACTCTATTGAGTGATCATATTATCGAGCTGGCATAATGTGGTGTGATTTGATACATAGCTCATGCATTTATTTACATTTCTAAAATGTATGTGTTTAGATACACATGATTATTTGTTGAAATCAATAATGGCAGCTGCTATTTAGTATGGTCTGAGCCCCCTGCTTTCCTATGTCACAGTGTTTCATTACCAAATACTAAAATTTGATAATTTTGATAAGTCTGAAGCTGAGCTGAAGCGTGATTTGAATTACTGAATGAAGGTTAGAAGGGTCAAAGGTGTAAGCTGCAGGTCCTTTGGTCCAAGCCCTCTCCTCAAAGAAGGCCAAGCTGGAGTTGAGGTTGGCTTGCTCAGGGTCACACCCCTCTGAGTTTTGAACACACACAAGGTGCCAAATCCTTGGCCTCCCAGTGCTGGATTCCTGTCACGGTGAAAGCTGTTTTGTGCTCTTGCTGCAATGTGCTTTGTGCTCTGCTCCTCTGGAGCCTGTCCCCATCTGCTCCACACCCTGCCTTACGGGCTGAGGGCTCTGAGAAAGCTCCCTGCCAAACACATCTCCCTGAGACAATCCTCCATCAGGTGTTCCAGCTCCAGGGAATGCTGGAATGTCCATCTCACACTCATCTGGCTCAGCTGGATGCTGATAACAGTGAAGATGTGTTGGAAAAAGCTTCAGCCCGGGTGGCTGCTCAGGCACCCACCAAGGTGTGCCCTCACTGGGCTCTCAGCTCATCCCCACGGCCCCTGTGCCTCCTGTGCCAGGGCTGGCTGATTAAATCCTCTTCAGATATGGGAATTCTCCCTGTCCTCACGTTTCCAGAGCCCAATCCAGCCATGCCCTCTGTGCCAGTGTGGGGGAGGCTCTCCCCGCAATGCGAATCGCAGATATTTTTATCTAGACAAAAAGTGTTTCAATTAGCAATAAACAACAGCTGTCGTGGAGGAATTAAAAATAATAGTTGCTCAACTCATATGGTGCCTCGTGCAGGGAGTATGTGGGCAAAAAGAGAACATTCCTAACAAAATCCTAACAACTTCTGCTTTATGACATTTATTCAAACTGAAACTCAGCGCTTGCATTGGGGGTGTTGTGGGGCAGTCCAGAGACAAGTGTAACCCACAGCCACCACTGGCACCCCACAGCTGCTGCATGACCTGTTCTGAGGCATCTCCAGTTGAGGATTTGCAGGCTTTACCTGTGGTGCAGCTCCTCAGCCCCTCCTGGCACGGGTGGCTGATGTGCATCTTGCCATGGCTGTGCCAGCAGGTGCAGGGATGTAAGCAGATCTAACGTGGGCAGCTGAAACCAGGAAACAAAGGATGCTGGTGTGCATGAGCCTTGGGAATACTTGGCTCATCCTGCCATCAGCAGGCTAAATATTTGTAATTTCTGTCATAAAAAATTCACCAGCTACAGAAGTCAATAGAGGGGAAGAAGTAAACATGACATGACATTGCTTTTCTAGCATTGCTGAGAACAAGAAATCTCTTCTTCCAAACAAAAGCCAGACATTGCTGCCTGGATGGACTGGAATACCTTTAGGATCTTGTCAGAAAAATGTCTGCCCCAATTCATTCATTTAGAAGAAGATCCCAGGTCTCTTTAGAGTAATAAGGCTTGAATGTAATCTCGAGCACAGTGATTTAAAGTGCAAGGAATGTTTCTTTACCCTGCCTATTTATAGGGCAATGCATTTTTAATATTGAATGATCCAAAAGTCAGTCCAGGAAGGATATACAATCAAAGGAAGGAAATAGGTCATAATTTCTCACAAGGGACTGCATGAAACTTTCAGTCATCCTAAATTCCCCATCCAGTCCATTTCCCTGAATATTAGATGGTGCCAAAAAGGGGGCTGGTTTAGGGGTTTTTGTCCTCCTGATTTGGCATGGCAGCAGCAGCATATGTTGAACATCTCAGCTGGGGTCTTTGGGGCCACAAAGGTAAAACTCTGTCCCATGGTGAGAACAGATGGGCTGGTTTATCTTTCCTTGTGGGAATAAGCCACGTGCCATTACTGTAGAGGAGGAGCAATAGCCACCCCCTGTGTTACTGGAAACTTCTCTGGCTCTGTCGCTGAGGTCCCAAAGCCCTTCAATGAGAAATGAAATTATCTCTCTTATTTATATCCAGTAATAATTGCTTCTTTTAATTGCCCTAGTTTGTGAGTTTCTTCCCAGCAGGTTAGGCTGAAATTTCAATTTCAGTTTGATTTGCATAATCACTTGAGCCTCTTTCCCTTCCTCCTTTCTTTCACTTGACATCAGGACTTGCTCATCCTCCCCTGGGACCAGATGAAATCCTACAGGTCTGTGTCACAGGGAGAATGGGTTAAACTCAGTCTCCTTGTCCAGTCTGTCTTTCAGTGCCTCCTCTGGAGTTATATTTCATTTATGGCATTCCTTGGCAGCTAATGATGGCTGTGCTGAAGATGTGGCTGATCAGGTGTCACACTGTGGGTGAGCTGGGGAGGTTGGGGGTGCTGTTACTCTTCTTTCTGTATTTTCTTTTCCTTTCCTAGAGCAATGTATTGCAGGCTTTGCTGCAGGTCCTGCCCATGGGCTCAGGGTGGCCTGGGGGCTTGCAGACACCCCTGCAATGCTGGTGACAGCATTTCCCCACTGGTGGCTCAGTGTTGGGGTCAGAGGCACAGAAAATGTGCCCTTATCTGTGGTGCCTGGCTCTGACACCCAAGAGAGCATTGAGTTTAGCCTAAAATCACGGAGACAGCTTTTAAAGTTAACTAAAGATACTAATGATGTGTGTGAGTTAGAGTTCTCTTAAGTCACTGGGTGAAAAAGTTGGAGTTTGGAGTTTTAGTTATATTAATAAGTGAATCCAGAATGGAGACTTCGGGGCGTTGCCTCTTTCTCCTTCTTGTCCTTTTTCTTCATGTTCTTCTTCTAAGGGTTTTTGGATAATAATGAGTGACTGGATAAAAGAATCAGCAGTGCAGCATGCAGGTGTCAGGTCACTGGGTCACTAAAAGAAATAACTTATTTGGCATTTGATTATTGGATAAATAGACACATAAAAGACCTTGGAAAGGTTCTTCATTCTCCATTTTGCACTTTTCTATCTTAGTGTACGTAGCTCCTTGTACTCTGTACATAAACAACGTAATACAACTGAGCCTGAACACGAGAAAACAGTGTCTGTCTTGTCATGGGGAAAAAGAACCCAAGCACCAGTGGCACAGACAGCTCAGCCCCTGCCTGTGACACTGTGGGTTTGCAGTGACTCCCTGGTGCTCACAAGGGAAATTGGGGCCAGAAGACATGAAGCTGCCTTGAAGACAAAATCCCTCCCCGCTTACAGATTACACATTGCCATCCAACAGATTTCTGTGGGTAAAGAACCTATTTTTCTCACTTCTGTCCCAGTCTTCTAAGGTGTGAAGAGCCTTTAGTCAAGCTAAAGGGAGAAGGGTTTCTGATGAAGGGACTTGGTTGATCTGGGGTTTGTTTTCAAACCACATCACAGATTTTCTTTTTGCCTGTGATTCTCAGTTTGCAGGTTGTGATCTGTAGAAATTTTTGGAAGGAGCTGGTATTTTCCTTAATTACAGCAAATGGCTGCTGGTCATCAAAGCCATTTGAATTCCTGAGGCTGGTTTACAAAGAAGGGTGAAGAGGGGTGTTTGTGTTGCCCCAGAGCATGAACAGCTTCCAGGTGGGTGTTGTCCCTGTGGATATTACATCCCACTGAGCAGAGCAGGAAGGAGATCTCTGTCAGCAACCACTGCCTCTGTCTGCTGTGTCTAATGGACTTGGGGAAAGTGGGAATTTAATTTGGGTATCAGGGGCAATACATGTATATAGGTATATTTAGGTATATATATATGTATATAGGTACATACTTATATACTTGGAAGTATTTGGCTCTCTAAAACTATTAACCATGCTAAGCAAGGCAGACCATTGTAGGTGAGTTTTAATTATCCACTGATGATATTTGAAGCCCAGATGAACTGCAAGTGCTTTGTGTGATCTGTCAGTCAATCCAAAGAGAGTCTCATGAAGGATAGACTATGTGTTGGCTTGCCTGACACTTCTCAGACATTCTGACAGTGACACGTATCAAACAGGACTGTCTTTCAGCTGCTTTGTCTTCAGCTTCCTCTGCTGCTGGTTTGTTTATGTTAAATTTTGATATATTGTGTGCTGGCCCAAATTTGGAGTACTGGGATGAAAATGCCAATGGTGTTTGAATCCAGATGTTGACTCCTGGATGTTGGGTGCCTGGATCTCTGTGCTACCAGCTCTGAATCCATTTCTGCATGTAGAGTTTTGATAGAACTGGGAACTAAATGCAGGCCTGATTTAGCTTTGTCATGGTGACCTTAATAATAAGTAATAAATGATAATAATTTAATGTGGCACTTGGGGACATGGGTTATTGCTGGGCTTGGCAGTGCTGGAGGAACAGTTGGACTTGATGGTCTGAGAGGTGTTTTCCAACCTAATCAATTCTGTGATTCCATCATGGTTTTGTGTCAATAAAAAAAAAAAATCACTTATTTAAAACAAAGTCAGCTTTGCTGGAGAGTTCTAATTTTGAGATGGAAAGATGATGGTCACCCCATGGCACTGCTCTCAGGATTTACACTGCATGTGGGTTCCTTAGGGACATCATTATGCTCTAATTAAAGCCCATAGAGAATGGGAATTGGTTTGGTGCAATTAGAACAGGATTTAATGAGTGGGTGAGAGGATTTTCCATGCTGGTCATCCCTTGTTTCTAAGATGTTGAGGACGGCTGTTTGGGGATAGCACAGCTGGGCTGCACTCGTGGGCTGCAGGCAGCTGGGCCTGGGAAGGGGAGATTCCTTCCAGCCTTTGTGTCTGATCCTGTGTTTTGAGCAGGGAAAGGCGGGCTCTGTGCAAGAACTCAAGTTCTTCTCCCCTGTACCCCTGACTTGTGTGCACTGTGGAGTTCTCAGGCTGCCTAAATAGTGGTTGAAGTTCAGGTAGCTCTCACTGTGTAATGCCAAAGCCCTGTGGGTTGTTTTAATCGTGTTTTTTGGTAGCTGAGTGATGCTGGAGAACTGTCAGAATGATTTTTAACAGCTCTTTGGAAGCTGGAGCTGGGCTTTCCAGGCATACACACGCTGTGCGCTGCTGGCATGTAGGTAACGAGAAAATACCTGATTTTCAGTGACAATGAATGTCACACCCTGCCCTCTGATTTGCCTGAACATCCAATATTGCAATTAGACAGAGCACAGTACACACAGATGACAAAACAATTAAACAGCAGCGAAACATAAAGGGAAAAAATTAACAAGTAACCAAATTCATTTGACACAGAGATCAAAACATATCGACGGTGTCTCGCAACTCTGATAATTCCATTGAGCTGTGCAGAGCTTAACGCTGATGCTCACACGCAACCTCTGATTAACATTAAGTGGGGCTGTCATTTTGACATAGCTGGATAAACCAATATTGAAAAATCTATTAAATATATCAGACTCGAACAGGGAGCACAAACCTTATTATGTTATTTCAGCTGTAATTAGGTGGGAGATAAAACCATAAGCAGGGAAGTTCGGGGAATGTTCTTGCCCAGGGACACTTGGGTGTTTGGAGTTTTGGGGAGAGGCTGGAGGGGAGCCAAGGGCTGCAGGGCTGAGAGTGACTTTGGGAATATGCACAGAACAGGTTTGTAACTCCAATGGTATCAGCTCCAGCCCTCCCTGAGACCATGACAATGAATGTCCTTGCATTTAACTGGAAATAGTATTCAGTGCTTTTAGAACCCAGGGTCTCCCTAATTGCTTCTTTGAATAGATAAACATTGCTATTTAGAAGGATTGCTTTAAGATGTTTTGCATTGTGATCTGATTAATAATGGAGGTCATGTCACTAAAAACCTTCACATGCGAAAAGTGCAATTTTACAAACAATTCTCTTGGGAAAACAAAAGTAAAGACACCTTTTTCATTTTCAGGACCATTGAGGTGCAAAGCCAGGCCCTCTAGAGCAAGGAGGGGAAAGTTGAGGTTTCTTCAGGCAGAGTTTTGTGCACAGAGGACACAAGTTTAGTTTTATTATGTGGCCCCATCGTGTTTGTGACTTGATCCAAGGAAGTCAGTGCTGCACCCTGAGCCAGCAGCTGAAGGAGCAGCTTTAGAGGCTTTGAACACATTTTGTCTGCTGGGGACCAGGAAGAAGTTCTTTTGGTTCTTGTTGATGATGGGGGGATTTACCTTGACTCACTTGAGCTGTTGAAAGGCTGGGGTCCCTGTGTGGCTGGGGACTTGTGGAAGGTGGTTCCCATCTGGGGATGAAGGGGAGCCAAATCCCATCTGAAGACGCCTCTCTCCATTGGCAGCGGGAGCTGGCTAAACTCAGGTGAGAGGATTTCCAGCAGGAATGTCTTGTCCCCATCCTGGTTTAATTCCATTCTGCTGGATGCCATTCCTTGCTGCCTCCCACCCCTGCACTGCTGTGCAGGGAACTGCTGCCTTTCCTGAGCCTTTTACAAACCCTGGGAAAAGGCGTGAAGCGACGGTCCCAAGCTGACGCAGGGAGTTTGCGAGGGGCAGCCAGCATTACTTTCCCAAGTGGCACTGTGATGCATAAATAAGAAAATACTTCTCATCTTCTCAAAGCTTTTCCTTCTCCTCATGTGTCCCAAAGCCCTGTGGTGAAGGAGGGATGAGCCCCAGGGTGCTCCTCACACACTGCACAGCATCCCTGGGAAGGAGCTCCTCGGTTTCTGCTGCCATTCCGAGAGCTCCCTGGAGCTGATGGCACATTGCCATTAGCTCCAGCCAAGCCAGGATTTTATCTTCATCACACAGCCCTGCCTCATTCTCTGTCCAATGTTTGAACTAACTGAGGCATAAATTCAGTTCTGATGTTGGTTGGTAAGAAGCGAAAACTGAGTTTCTGCCAAGGCAGGATATATTTTCAACTATATTTAAAAGGGTCCCATCCCAAGAGGTCAGGACCTCTTTCTAATAAAGTTTATGATAATAGATCTATAGATTTAACTTCTATTAGTGTATTTGCCTTAATGTTTGCAGGGAAAGAGGCACTTTAAGAAACAGAAACGATTTATGTCAGGTATAGAATGCTTTGCTCTGTCTTATGTACTTTTGTGTTGGAAGAATGAACAAATAGTCTGTGAATAAATAAGGGAATATTTATATTCTTTCAGGATCTCAACTGCCTGTCATGTTTCCTTCTGGAATGCCAATGAATTCTAAATAATTCCTGCAGGCAGTCATTAATCCTGCTTTCTCTTTCCCCTTTGCTCAGAGCAGGGGAGACACCTAGTTCAGATATTTTTTAACTTGTGGCCACTGGAGCTGCCCAAGTTAAAGCCAGCAGTGTGAAATGTCACTTGTGAGAGCAGATGTACTGGCATGCCAAGTACCATCAGCACCTCCACATTTGGGCAGGGCCATGTGCAGCTTTGGGGTCTCTGTGCTGGGGAAGAGGACTGGCAGGTTCTCACACCTCACCTCTTCACCATTACAGAAGATGGAGATGAAAGTCTGAAAGGAGGGCACAAATTTCTCTGGGACACAAATCTGAATAGCAATCTCTGCAAGCAGAGCCTTGTCCTGGTGCTGGATAAATAAACTAACATGTAGTAAGAAGTCACAAAGTGTATTCCCAGGTGGACTGTGGTGTTTTGAACTCCACCTTTTTTTACGGTGCCAGGAAATAGCAGAGCAGGGAGAGTTGTGTGGATATTTAGGTGCTTTTGGGACATGGTTTTATTTCTGAGTAGCTCTGGTGGTCCCACCTGGTAGCACAGGAACTGCCACCTTCTCTTGCTCCACCACCAAATGTGCACAGCCAAGTGCAGAGCTGCTGGATGGACATCTCGAGATGGTGGGGACACATCTCATGGTGCCTTGTCTCTCTCTGGCTCTGCTTATCTGTGTCCTCTGCAGCTCCAAGTGTGTTCTCTGTGTGACTCCAGGTCAGTACAAGCATTTTACAAACTCAGTGCAGAGCTGAGCACAAAAGCCCAGCCTGGAAGGCAGTCCTGAGCTGATAGAGTTATGAGGAATGTGTCTCTGACTTCTGAATACGTGGATATAATCTTACTTGCTGAAATGCACCAACAGAAATGTAAACACAAGCGATCATTAATTTTATTGCAGGGTTTTTTTTTTGCCTTTTAAGGAAGCTTGGAAGTGCTGTACATTTGGATTTGGACCATCAGTGACTAGAGTTCAAAACAAGGGCTTGACTCTTAACAAGATTTATATGTGTACTTAATGATTCTCTTGAAAGAGTTTCCAGCTGGAGCCTTGCTGTCATTAGATTTGAAGCATGTGTTAGGGTACACATCAAGTACATGTGTGAGGCTCCTAATTCCCATTAATGCAGAGTGAAGAACTGCACTGGCTGTGAAGGAAAAGCATCTCTGTTTGAATTGCATGTACCATGGAGCCTGCTGGACACGCAGCAAGACCCAATCCTTGTCTTTCCTTGTTTCCAGATTAACTAAATACAGCTAGAAGGATTAGCCAGTGATTTAAAAATCCACTAAAAGCAAGCTGTCACGTTGGAAAGTAACTTTGCAAGGCAGAAATCTGCAGGACACGGGGTGTGTGTGCCAAGAGCAGGAGGGCTGAGAGCAGCAGCAGGACCTGCAGCAAGCTGTCACGTCCCTGCCTGATGGGGATCCTCCTCAGCATCACAAATTCTCCTAAGCCTACTCATTTTGAGAACAATGAATTTATTTATTGCTTTCAAATATCATTAGGCTAGGAAGAAGTGTAAGGCTTTAAGCACTGAGCCGTGCCCATTCAGATGGAAAGCAGAGATTTCAGGGCCTGTTCAGCTGGGAGAGCTGCTTGGAAGGATGGAGCTTTTGCAGGGAGGGTGAGGAATAGCTCAGGGAGAGAAAAAAGAAGTCTGAGCCCATAAATGGGAAATGTTGGTGTTGGTGTGCTCAGGATTTACTGCAAGGCATATGGCATATAACTGCAGTCGGGGATGATGTTTCCAGCTACTTTATGTATTTGTTCTTTGGGAAGGTAGATGAAATAGGGAGTGTTTAGTTAGAACCCAGCCTGCTCTTCCCTAGGCTGGGTTTTACTCCAGGACTGACACAAGTCCTTAAGAATGGCAGGACCTCCTGCTGCAGAAAGGAAGCAAGGAAATGTGTCAATGAGCAGACCCTTGCTTAGGGTATCAAGGATAACAGTTTTCAACCCCCCAAGGTACTCACCCTGCCCTCCTCCCAGCAGCTTGGAGCCCACCAGCACTTCCCAGGCTTTTTCCCAAGTGTTTGACTGGATGTCCTGCTGGAGAGGAGTGCACCAGGAGATGGTGGAGGTGCTGCTTACAAGGATGCCTTTGTTGCTCCAGGCTGATAAAGGCTTCGTGAGTGTGTGTTTTGCCACGAGAAAGCACCTGGGTGCTGAAGGCTCTTCTGGGCTGCTGTTGTGTAGGGCTGTGGTGGTTTGATTTCTCTCCCTGGGCGCTGGTGCTGTGCAGGAAGAGAGCCCCTGTGGCCAGGAGCTGTGCTCCTGTTCCTGTCTGGCTCTGGAGCTGAGCATTCCCAGCGAGATTCCCACGCCTCTGTGCTGCAGGCAGAGCCTTTGCTGAGCACTCCCACTCCAGCCCTGGCTCCAGGATTGTTCACTCATCGTGCTGACAGCAGCCGTGCAGGCTCCGTGCTTACTCAGACTCAGAGCAGCCTTTATTTATACAGCCATTCCTCCTCCAACCAGGCTAAAAATAAAAGGCTTGCTCTGAGTAAGCAGACTGCCTTCTCTGTGAGATCCCTGTGATGTAACTGCGGGGTTGTTTCCCTGCTGTGGGGAGTGGGCTTCAGTCTGAGCATCCTTGCAGTGATTTGGGCTGAGCCAGAGCATCCTTGCAGTGATTTGGGCTGAGCCAGAGCATCCTTGCAGTGATTTGGGCTGAGCCAGAGCATCCTTGCAGTGATTTGGGCTCAGCCAGAGCATCCTTGCAGTGATTTGGGCTGAGCCAGAGCATCCTTTCAGCAGGGCAGGGTGTCAGGAGCAGTGTGCCCGAGCTGTGCAGCAGGGCTGACAGTGTGACAAGTGCCACCTCCCACGCTTGTGGAGAGGCCCCGTGGCACCAGGGAGTTCACACTCATTGACTGCGATGGGTAGCAGCTCCAATCACGCCCCAAAGCCAACAGAGAAAAGAACATTTCAGCACAGAGCCGTGTCAGGAAGGGAGAGGCAGCCTGACAAGTGCTAAAAGGGGCTGCAATCTGCATCGTGTCATCATTAAAGTGGCTGCCATTAGCTGGTGATGCACATTAGGAAGTGATACCAGCCTTTGGCTCCACTGCTCTGAGATGCTTAGGAAAATCAGGTGGTTTCAAGGAGCCCCTGATCACATTGTGCTTTGTCCTGCAGAAGTCGGACCTCTGCTGGTTCCATCAGGATCTGGGGAGCTGCTGTGTCAGGTGCTGCAGAAACATGGACCTAAAGGATTCTTCTCTGCTTGGCCAGGGGAATTCTCCAACCAAAATACATCCACCAGCCCTCAAACATAAAAACAGTGAAGGAAGCTGAAGGGTAGAGAAACCAAACTGCACATTCCAGGGTGACAAAAGCAAAATGCTGGTCACAAAGTTTAGCAGAGTTCAGCTTTGATTTGTATAATTAATAATTAGTGCCTTAAGTTGCCCTCAGGGAAGTTCAGTGGGAGGAGAGTTCTTGTTAGCTCCATCTTGAAGCTTTGCAGGAGTTCTGGGGCTGGGGGTGATGATTTATGGAATGCCTCTTCATTTGCTTGGAGACCTGGATGCATCAGCTCTGCAGTGAGTGCAGACTTCCCTTTGCAAGCACATCCTGAGAAATGAGTCCTCACCTTGTAACGCTGGTTTCCCCTGATCACAGCCTCATTTTTCCTGGCAGTTCATTTTCTAGATACTTCTCTCTCAGAATAACCCCAAATTAGGGAAAGAAAAGGCAAGACTCATCCAGTGGGTGACATTTGTTCCTGTTCCTTTCTCTGCTGCTGGTACCGAGCTGTGCAGAACAGACACCGAGTGCTTGTCAAACTGTTTGCCCTGGGATGACTCTGTGGCAAGAAGTTCCATGAGCTAATGTACTTACACTGAAAATTGTATTACCTCTGTGATTCCACCAGCTCCCTTTTGCTCTTACAGAGAAAGGAGGTCTTTTGGGGTCATTTTCTGATGCTTTCAGCGACTGAAGAGATATAATTGCCAAGGAAACACCCAGCTGTAAGGCAGCCGAGCTGCCAGGGCCTGAGTGGAGATGTGAAAGCACAAAGGCTGGAGGTGATGGTGAGTGAGGAAATAAGAGAGTGCAGGACACCCTGAGCACGCTGTAGTTGGGAAAATGCTGCTTTTCTGGGAGTGTGTGGGGAATGTGGGCTGGAAAGGGAAGCAGGGCACTGTGCTGCCAGGATCCCATCTCTCCCCATGGCAGGAGCAGCAGGGCTTGTCCACAGCTGGAGCTGCTGTCACAGGGGATGGGGACAATTTGCCAGCTCCCTTACAGCCCTCTGCCAAGCCAAGGCATTAATGGTACTCTGTGGAAGGGATGGAGGTATCAGCGGATCAGTAAAGAAAATGGATTATTATAGACCTTCTGATAGTGCAGAAATCTTTGTAGCTGGCTATTATTGAAGTAGAATTTTGTGTAATGATGAGAACAGACATTAGTATACACCAGACATGAGATTTTACAATCAATTTTATTAATTTTAATTGATTATAAAATAATGGGGGGGATACATTTAAGTAGACTTTAATTCACTGTAATTATAATATGCTTAATTATTATAAATTTGATGGTGTAATAAAGGTATTAAAATAAATAGAACAGTAGAGATTCTCATTAAAATTGCATCTGACCTCTGTGCATTGATATGTGCTGGAGTGAATGCAGTGGAATTGGCTGCAATGTGGGAGCAGTGGGAGCTATTAATTCCCAATTCACAGGTCTTGGCAAGCATGATGTAAATAAAGTCAGACTTAACTATCTGTCTCACACCAAAGACCAGAGAGGGCTCTGCTGAAAGAGCAGTAGCCTGTGAATCACTGATGATTCCAGTTGTGCAGCTGCTGTGAATGAAACTTTGGACACTTCACAGAAATTGTGATGATGCCCTTGAGTGCAAGATCCACACTCACAGGTGTGCTGCAACTGCTGGGGAACAAGTGTTTGTGTCAGAGCATGGTGTAGATATTTGGGTCCTTATCCTGATCCTGAGCAGTTTGACTGGAAATCTCTCAAGGACTGGTGTTTGAAGGCTATTTTAGATTTTCACTGCCAGACCCAGAGAACATTTCACAATCTGGAAGCAAGCAACGATTGAGCGCCAAATTTGCAATTTTTTTATTTTCCTTTGGGTGGGGAAGAAATTTGTTTTGCTTCTGTGGTGTGGAAATTGTCTCAGTTGTTTCCACTCCCCCTATATCCTTAGGTGAGCACACAGGATGGAGAAGGGCAGAATTTAAAAGCAGAAACATGAAGTTAAAGCAGCAGTGCTGCTGGGCTCACTGCTGTCTCTCCTGGACATTGCTTGCTGTGTCTGAATGTCCTGAGAAAAAGCTGAAGCAAGTTTGTGTGTGTCACAGCCCTGAAAATGTGGATTTTGATTTTTCCAGTGGACAGTGGCACCATAGAAGCCATTGGGCAGTTATTTTTAACCTGTTCACATATTCCTGAAAAATTAAACTGCACAGATTGGAAAGGAGGATGTTACAATGATTATAAGGAACCTGATGTGTTATAGGCCAGTTGTTTCCATTGAGATGTACAAAAAAGCATCAGAATAACCTTTTCTGTGGTGTTTTATATGGGTGAGCAGTTCTTCAGGAGGGTGGGGGCTGGCACTCAGCTTCCTCCCTCGCTGTGAATGAGGTGGAGGAATGGTAATTTCCATATTAAATGTGAAGGAGGCATTTTATCCTGTGGCAACAGCACCTGCTTTGCATTGATCTGGTGAGAGGGCATGAGCACTTTCTGGGAGTGAGGAATGGGTCTCAATAGGATATTCCTGTCTCTGAATGCAAAACTCGGATTTCTGCCTGCTACAGCCCATATATTCAGACTCATTTTTGCATGGCACTTAAATGGATCTAAATATTTCACCAGCCAGCAAGATAACAGTACAGCTTGTTTGGTATTTGGTAATCAGTTATTAGGACAGGGCTTCAGTGAAATAAAACATGAGGGCAAAGGAAAGTAACGTGCCTGTGTCATTAGAATGCTGTTAGCAAGCTTGAGGCATATCAGAGAGATTGGTCCTGAGAGTAACATTTGCTGTCTTACTGCTTTTGAACCTTTCTTCTTCTTTTTTTTTTTTTTTCTTTTCATTTGCCTGTTTCTGGGGTCTGGGATTTATCCTGAATTTAAGAACTGACAAGTTTTGATCATTTGAATAGGTATCACTGTTCAGCAGGGAATACATGTGCCAGCTGAGTTGTCTCGTAAAGCCAATTTGTACTACCAGTTACATGAGATGATTTCTGGAGACTGTAATGTGTTTCAGCTCCAGATTCTCCACCTCTGGCTGTTCCTCTCCTGTCCTCCCCACCTGAACTGTCCTCTCCCAGACACCTGGGCACGTTCTTCAATGTGAATACACACAGAACCACAGAAAAACCACACTGCAAGGCTGAGAGTCTGACTTGGATTTACTCAGGCAAAGCACTCTTCAAGCTGAAGTAATTTCTTAATCCCAACCTCATGGTTTTGTGCTGAGCTCTTGCAGTTTGCCTTCATGCTAGCAGAACCAGCCCTGCTATAGACCCTCCAGCATTTCAGCATTTAGCACCTCCTTGAGCTTCTCTCTCTATAAATGATGGCTCCATTCCAGTGTCTTCAGTGTGCTGAAGAGCAGAAGAATTGAGTTCATAGTTACTAACAGTGGTGCACAAATCAGAGTTATTTGTAGGTAATGCCTGTAAAGAGCATTGCATTGTAATAGTGCTTGTTCATGAGAACTTTCTCTGATGATATTTATGCTCTTTGGTAGGATGGCTGGGAACTGAAAATGTGGGAAGAGATGCCCAAGACTTGGAATTCAAGTTAGTGGTACCCTGAGTTTCACACCCCAGCTAGTCCAGGTTTGTCTGTTCGAGCTGCAAGTGCCATGTCTGTCACAAAAACCATCAATAAATCCATCTGCAGCCCTGCCAATAACACCCAGAACACATGGCATGCTCAGGAATACTTCCTTGATCCTTGTGGGCCCAATTTTACCCCATTTCCCATGCATCTGTCCATAAAGAAGACCCATGAAGGGAAAGGAATGGCAGAAATGAAACATTTGAAGAATGTTTTCAACAAGCCCATTAAACTATCCTGCTGGAAACTGCAGCCTGGTGTGATAGCTCTGCTTCAGATTTTCCATGTATTTGAAGCCTGATGTTGAAGAATGAAGCCTCTGTTTTAGAGAAATGAGTCCCAACGTGGAAAAAGAAAGAGCCCAGCAGTTTGTAAGGCACTTAAGGTTATTTTGCTTTTTTGTTGATTTTTGTTTTGTTTTAAATCCTTCTGGCAAGTGTAGCTGATGCTGCTGGCTCTTGAGCTGCCTGGAGAAATCAGTGCTGGCTGAGTGGAGCTCAGCTCGTGGCTGGGGAGGTGGGGACAGGCTGCAGTGTCCGGGTGTCTTCCTGCAAAGCCTGGGAGTGCAGACATTAAATAGGGATGTCAACTACATCCCTGGTACCCACAGCAGCAAAGAAAAGGAATGAGAGACCAGAATGTTAAGGTGAAGTTCAGTGTTTCCAGAATATTGGTTTGAATGGGTTGAACTTTGCCTGGTGGGAGAAGCATCCATCTTTTGGTGCATGTTTACAATCAATCTCGTGGCTCTAAATCCATCCAGTTACAAAACCAATGCTTCAAGTCCCTGAGTTGTTGATGGTACCTGGTGACCATTTTAATGATGCTTTGCCCTTGCTCCCTGGCTCCGAGGCCACGGGTGAGCCTGTGGTGCTGCAGGAGACAAGGATGGCTTTTGTGGCTCGTGATGTATTTACTCCTGTGCTGCCCTTGTTGCCAGGCTGTCAGAAGAATTAGGAATCAAGCAGTTGCACGAGCAGCAGGATGATTGAAGGCTGGTTTCCGATGGACTTTTTATCTGGTGATTGATTTCCTCTGTGGGTTTGTGCTGTCTAATGAGGTGTGAGCTACCAGCCAGCCTTCCCCGTGGTGGGAGGTGAGGGAAGCCAGTGCAGGATCCTCAGTGAACTTCTGGGAACTTGGCACTGTGGAGACCTCTGCCCTGCTGTCACATTGACTTGGAATTAGTGGGTTTCACAAGTTATTAGAAGGGGGACAGATAGGGAAACACACACAGGCAGGGTGAACTTCTGTACCCCTGGCTCTTTGAAAATCAAGAGAAAGAAAAATTAAAAAAAAATAAAAAAGAAATTGAGAATTTGCTTTGGTCTTGAAAGTTTCCTTCGTCTGTGTTAATCCTGGGATGGGGGGAGTGGGCAGGGAGGGGTTGGAGAAGGCAGGGCAGGAAAACCTGGTGATTATCATGATTATAATTCCATGCTAAAATTCTTTCTTGCCCTAACTGCTGAGCAGTGTGCTGGTAACTGCAGAGGTTCCCAAGGACTTGAGCAAATAAACAAAAAACAGAGTCCTGGAGGCGTGTTTGGGAGTGATTTAGTTTGTGGTGCTGTGAGAAAACAGAGAAAGAAAAAAGCCCTGCCTGTTGCTCAGCTTTCCTGGGGTTGGCTGATCCCTGCCTGCTCTCCCTGGATAACCATTTCCTGGGAAGCCTGGAAGCAGGTTGGATGTTCTGGCCCTTTTGGAATGGGGAAGAGCAATATAATGTTTATTAGCACTTGAGGGTTGGGAAAATCATTGTTTTCCTTTAACCCTGGAGTACCTGGACGTTTACACAAAACTTGGGAACCTAAATGCTTTATTAAGCCAGTTCAGCTTTAAAAGAAAAGTTCCTAAATGTTTGGATACAGTATAAAATTGTCCTTTCATCCATTAAACAGTTTGTATCCTCAGGCATCCATACAGTTAATAGCTTTAGCCCCAGTGGAAAGCCTCTGGAGGCACTGCTGACTGCACTGGAGAGCGTGGATCATTTAAAGATTAACAGCTTTGGTTATTAATTATTGTGGAAAATGCGAGGGTTGGAGAATGCCGAACTGGAAATGTTGTCCCACGCTCTGTTCTTCCCTTGCTGCATTATCAAATCCATTTCTGCTGCCAGCTGAGTGCAGCACTTTCAGAGAGCAGAGGTTGTTTTGCCTCCTGCTTGGCTCCCAGGTTCCCACTTGCCAAGGGTGATGTCTCTTCTGGAGGGTGTGCAGATGATGGGCTTCAGCTTCATTTCACTCAGGCTTTCTGCAGGTGAGGAAGAGGATACCTGCAAGTGTTGGAGCAAGGAGACACCTCTGTGGTCAGGGCAGAAGGGTGTTTTCCCCCCAGATACAGAAGATACAGATACAGAAGGGTTTGCAGCCCTGTGTCTTCACCTGGGCAGGACCAAAAGTGTCACTCCACAGGTGCTGGGGACTGAGCGCCTTGGAAAATCAAAGTCAGCGCTAGAAAGAGACTTGAACTCCTCAAAAGCTTGAGTGCTGAGTGTCAATACCTTACAAAAAAGCCCCTGTCAGTACTCACAAGGCTTCCAGCACCATCAGCCAGGTGCTTTCAGCACCTTTGGTTCTGTTTTGGGTCAGTCTCTTGAGCAAAGCCTGTCCTTGCAGCAGGGCTGGGCTCTGGAGGATGGCCAGGGTGACTCAGCCACTCGCTGCTAAATAAGCTCTGCCTCTTGCTTCATTTGCATCCAGCTAATATAGCTGTAATTACTGAATTGTATTTCCTGGACACTTGGAAATAATTTAGTGCCATGTAAAACTAATGTGTCTTGCCAAATTCAGGCTTAAAATTGTTTCTGCGGTTGAGTGCTGTAATCTTCTATTAGATTTAAGGGTTTTTTAAAAAAATATTTTACTAGTGCCTGGCTTGATTGACTCACAATGTTGTAAGGCATATTTGTGGAGGGGGCATAGAGATATTAAATGAATTTGGAATTAAGTAGGTACTGGCTAAATTCCTGCTTTACTTGAGCCCCAGTGATCCCAGTGATACGGAGTCTGGGCATGCAATATTGTTCCAGGCTTACTGAGGCTGAGTGGAGCTATAAGCTATGAGAATATGAGAGATGGGATTCTTGAGGGGTTTATTTTTGGTGCTCTTTCAGCAAAAACTAGGCTTATGTGAATAGTGTTCTTAAAAAAACCTCTTTCCACTCCTGCTCTCTGATTAGTTAGTGGCAGTACTCAGAAAGAGGGATTTGTGAGTGGCTGATTCCCCACCTTGTCAGGAGAGAAGGTGAAGGTTCAGGAGGTAACTTGAGGTACAGAAAACCACTGGAGATGCAGGGGGGTGAGCAAAGTTCTGAGCAATCTGCTGTAGGAGAAGGGCTTTGGAGACCTCCGTGCTGTTAACACAGACACCTTGACTTGCCTTTGTGTTAAAATGTTCAGGCTGATGTAGCTTGTACCTGGACATGGCACTGTGGGCTGGTTTGGGAGCTCTGGGAGTTGAGTTTGCATGGCTCCTTAATGGTTTGTGGGTCATAATTAATGATAATGAGCCCTGGAGACGAGGGTGCTTGGATGTGGGTGTCTGCAGCGCTGCTGCTCCTCACTGCCCAAGGGCTGGACCTGCAGGACAAGGCAGCCACTAACAGGAACCCAATGTACCTTGGCACCAGCAGGATTAGGGATAGCACCTCTGGGTTTGTGTAGGAAGAATTTCTGGGAAAAGCAGATTTCATCTTTTTGGGAAGAGCTCCCTTTTGTGCATTCTTATTTTTTCATATGTTGAAGGGTTTTCAAGGTTGCCTCCAGTTGTGTGAGGATGGAATTATGTACTGTTATGTCAGATTTTCATGATTGTAGGGATGCTTCCTGTCTTTTTCTTTTCTCAAAAATAATTTCTGGTGCAGTGTTTGGTGAAGTGTCCACACCAAGATTTGTTTCTCAAATGCTGTGTCATGAATGGGCTCATGGGGCTCCTTCCCTGGCTCAGTTGCTGTGTCAAGCTTTCAGTGTGACCCAAGGGTCAGTGCTGGGAATTGCAAGTGCTGGGAATTATAAATGTTCCTGCAGTGCTGTGTTCTCTACTGCAGGAAAAGGCCTTTTGTTGTTAATTGATTTATATTTTTTTCTCTGTGATAAAGGTGCCTCTCTTTAATTGTAAAAACTGTTCGAGTTGCACGTGTGGCCACATTTGGAAATGAATTCCTCATGTGTGCAAGCCATGCAAGTGCCCACATGGAAGTGTGTAAAGCTGCTGGGCATTTGTCTCTTTGGATTTTTGAGTTTTACAAGGAAGGACATATGATGGAAGTGTGTATTGTATTAATACATCTGTTAAAGGACATAAAAAAACGTAGCAGTGATGCTTTGTATGGAATGGAAATCCTGTTGTTAACATCCAAACCCCAAACAGCTCTGCCTGGAAAGGAACCATTCATCGACTGGAGCCCACCTTGGAGAGATCCCTGCAGATCATAAACCCTGTGCCCCCAGCACTGGCTTGTCTCAGCATCCCCAGGCCAGCAGCCTCTGCTGTTTTCCTGTCATTAAGGATGGCACTTGAATAATTCAGAAAATCTGAGTTTATTGCTACTCTTGTTACATATTTATTTCTTTATTTGCACAGAGCAGTTTTTGTTTTGCGTATGCAGCAGAGCAGAAGCCTTCCCCTGACCTTGCAGGGTTTCAGAGATGGATGAAGGTGCGTGCATGTTCTTTGAGGCAGCTTGGAATTGATGGTGTTTGAAGAGACTCTGGCTCCAGTGTGGGTTGTTGGCAGCAGTGCTGATTATCACAACGTGATAGCAACCGGGCTCTATTATTTCAGATGTGCTTAAATCTTATTTTCTTGTGCTGGAGAACTTTGCAGACTACCAGAGCTCAGAAAGGAGAGAGAAAACAATCCCAACCCAGGAACCTTTGTTTCAGAAGGTTACAAGCATAAATCTCCTCTGTTTTGTTTTTGGTCACCTGCTATATTTCTGTTAGGTAGAATGGGTGAGCTGTTCATAGGGGGTACAGGCTGCTTGTCTAAAGCCCATTTCTGTGCAGCAGAGCACTCTTGCTTTGCAACCTGTTGGAGCAGTACCTTGTTAATTCCCTGGATTAGCAGATGTTTTGTGTACGCTTGCATTCTGAGAGTTAGCAAATCTGGTGAACAAATGTGTCACAAAAGCCAGGAAAATGCATCACAAACCCCTGTTCCATCTCTTCATTATTCACTGTAATTGCTGCCAGTCACATTTGGTGCAGGATGCAGGAGTGGATCTCTTGTACTCGCAGTAGGAGTGGAGTAGTACATGTCCTCGAGCATTTGTTTCTGAGCCACAGCAGAGAGTTAACAGCAGCAGCAAAATGTTCTGCTGATGTATTTTTGATCGAAAAACATGTAGTAAATCCATCCCTAATGTGCTTGCATCCGAGATTTGCTCAGCTGTTGGGTGTGCAGCCATGCATTGACAGCCACACACACACAGAGCCCTCAGTGACACCTGGACAGGGGCTGGGGCTGTGTCACACACACACAGAGCCCTCAGTGACACCTGGACAGGGGCTGGGGCTGTGTCACACACACACAGAGCCCTCAGTGACACCTGGACAGGGGCTGGGGCTGTGTCACACACACACAGAGCCCTCAGTGACACCTGGACAGGCTCCTGGGGCTGTGTCACACACACACAGAGCCCTCAGTGACACCTGGACAGGGGCTGGGGCTGTGTCACACACACAGAGCCCTCAGTGACACCTGGACAGGGGCTGGGGCTTGGTTGTGTTTTCCAGACTTAGACTGCAGGAAGTTTTTGAGTTTCCACTGAACCCTGCCCCTGGAGAGGTCCTGGGCAGTTTGTTGATGTCCCCTGCTGTCCCCTGGTGTCCCCTGTGCCCTCCCCAGGATCAGGGACTGGATCAAGCCTGGCTCTCACAGCACTTGGGGTGTGCAGGTCTCTCTCTCTCTTTACAGCACCGTGGGGTGAGGCTGTGGCTCGAGGAGTAACTCGCTGGGAAGGGGCAGGAGCGATAACACAGGCATTTAATTCATTTTAATGAATTAAATGATGAATTTGGTGCACTTGTCCAGGTGCTGCCGTGTCAGGCCTGTGGAGATGTGCCTTTGTGACAGAAGCACTGCGCTAAAGAGGCTCCGTGGAGGTAACAATAGGATGTCAAAATGAAGTGAAACAAGGGCAGGGCAATTTTATGGAGATGACATGACAGGAGGGAAGTATGGGAGGAAGAAAAGAGAATTTAAGATGTCAGTACAGATTTACTGAAGGCTTTCCAATGTCAGCTAGAAGAAATGTCAGCACGACTGACGTGGCAGTGTCAAGGTGATGGCAGGATGGAGTCCCATCAGCCAGGGAAGCATCTCGTGCTCCAGCTGTGGAGAAGGGCTGCTGTCAGTAACCATGATGTCAGGACCATAATTACTCTTTTACACTGTGGTTTAAGCAGGGCGTTGTTTCCGTTGAGGTATTTTGAATTTAGCACGAGGTAGGAGAACAAGTCACTCCAAGATAAAAGCCTCCAGACTGTTTCTTGTTCCTGTGAGGATGCCAGGAGGTTCCAGGGCAGCCTGTGAGCAGCTGCAGGGGAGCTGGTACCCAGCTGTCCTGGGGACTGGCCACTGCCTGTCCCAGCTCTGCTTGGCTCTAACAATACACAAACCACATTTTCATTTCTCTCTCCCAACTCCGCCTAGGAAACAGGGCAGAGCAGAAAGCTGAATATCACATGGGAGTGCAGCCATTAATTTAGGCAGGTGGGTTGGAGATATTTGAGGATGAACGGTTGTAATTCAGCCTTGCTGATGAAAACACTTGCAGCTGTGTGTGATACTGGGACATAATTGGTGCTGAAACAGCTACCTGTGTTGAAAGGCACTGGGGTTTGTGCACAATGAATTGGCAGCAGAGGCTGTTCCCACCTCTCAAGTTTGTTTTAGGATGCCTGTAGAGTTAAGTGGAGTCCTGAGGAGTAACAAAAAGAAGTGTAACGCGTTACTGAAGGGCATGGGTTTGGGAGTAACTTGTAATCAATAAATAAATACAATAAATTGTATCAGTAAATAGCAGGGCTGGGGTGCACAGCTCACCCTGCCAGGCTCTCCCCACTCCCAGGAGCTTCCCAGCATCCAAACCGTGTTTGGCACCTTTTCCAAGGAGGGAATCCCCTGTTAGTTAAATTGCCCTCGCTCCCTGTGTGTCCTTTATCACAAAACAAACAAACAGGAGGGAAAAAAAGCGTGCTGCAAGAGCCAATGTAAGGCCTGGCAAGGCGATAATAAATCCCCAGTCTTTGCACAGGCACTCGGTGCCAGCTGTAGGCTAATTAAACTCAATAGTTCACAGGTGTTCCTGGCAATGACTATCGCAAGAGCACTCTCCTCTTTAGGGCTCGTTAACATCTTTTTCAGAGCTCTTTAAATTTCATCCAGCAGCAAGGCAGAGCTGAGGGGATGAGAGGGAGTGGAAAGGGACTTGAGCTGTTCCAGGAGTGCTCTCGGTGTTAGCACAGGCTGCAGCATCACTCAGTTCAACAGCTTTCTCCTTCTGATGGGTCAGTCTCTTGGAGACCGAGGTAAGAAGGAAAATTGCTTTCTTAGAGACATTCAGCTTTCTGTAGCCACGTAGAATTCTTGTCTCTGGAGCTCGTTATATAGCTGTACGCGCTGTCCTTAGGCTCTACACACATGCAGGGGCTACAGAAGAGAGTCTGTGGCCAAATTAAGCAGATTTAGCCATTTTGTCGAGGCTTTTAAAACCTTCCCAGGGAGAGCCAAATGAAAAGCAAGGCTTCCCTGCTTATTGAGTCTCCTGGGCTTTGAGAGATGTAGTTTCTCTGCACTAATACTGGAGCACTGGACTGTGTCTCTGCAGGCTGATTTTAGGGGACAGTGGCCATGGGAAGTGTTTCCAGTCCCAACCTGCTTCCACTGCCTGCTGTGGAGCAAGAGCTCAGCTTTCAGGAGATCTCGCAGCTTTGTGCAATTCTGTGGTTGGATGAACTCCTCTGTTCATTCATCTTCCCATCTCCATTCATGTTCCTTTTGCCTGTCTTATAGAATTAAATTTGAATTTCTTGGAGAGCTCCCATAAGAAATGAGGTTTTTAGTGTTGTCTTTTCAAGGTTCCCTAAAAACCTTCTCTTATGGAACTGGGTCAGATTCCACTTAAGTCTGATGTGCAATTTTCCTTCTTGGAGAAAAATATATAATATAAACATAAGTACATTATATTTATTTATTTTAGTTAAATAAATAAATTTGTTAAATGATATTTAACTAATGAGTGTGGGAAATTTGGGATCCCTTCCATGTGTGGGTTATTTTTCAATGGCCAGTGAAACAATTCCCCTTGTTTCAAAACTCAAATTCAAAACGAAATGGGCAGATCTACTGTTGAGAAAAATACCTAAAAATAAAGAAAGAAAAATAAAGGCAGCTTTAGTGGCTAAATGATTGGTACAGCATCATCAATGGAGTTTTAAGTTTCTCTTGGGTAAAATATAAAATAGGAGCCTCCATCCCAAACTGGGTGTTTGTAAAGTCTAAATGCATGTGGGCTTTTTCAGATACAAGATCTGATCTACAGATACAGAAGGTTTGTTTTGATGATAATTATTAATATTATTACTGTGACTATTAGCTTTATGTCTGTGGATCAGCAGCAAAACTTTAATGAGCAGAAATCCTCAGATGCTCTCTCCAGTGAATTCTGGATTCACCCCACTTGGCTGAATTTCAGTAGAATCTTCCTGTGGACAAGAGTTGTCACTTCCTTTCTCCCCTGATAAGTCACTGCAAAGGTTTTTGCTGTCCTCACAGGCAGCTGCTCTTCTCTTTTGGGAGAACTCACTTTGGAGAGTCCTTCTGGATGAAAGGCAGAAAATTACTATCATTAAATAATAATACAGTGGAGCCCCAAAATATGTGTTTCAATGCTGTTGCATAATCTTGGGGTTTATTGATGCTTTATTCTCCTGTATAATAGCCTCAGACACGTGAGAATATTGTGAAATAGGAACAAGGAAAACACTTGAAAACACTGCTTTTTAAAGCTAAAAATGCTTAAAGCAATCTTGCCTGAATTCCTCCACAGATTAATTAGGATATTCTTTCAGAAATCTTTAAGGATGCCGGACAAAGAATGCTGTGATGCTCTGTGCCCAAAGTCAAGTGTTAATGGGGGAAAGAATTATATTGTTTTCCCTTTCTCCCTGCTCCTTGCTCCAGTGGTGCTGCGGATCTGACCTGCAGGTCAGGATGGCAGCTGGGGATGGTGCAAGTAGAGAAGGAGTTTGCCTGGCCATGGCTAGTCATGAATTAGTCATCCCCCAACAGCTCCAATTAGCTGAGCTCATTTCAGTGGGCTCTGCTGTGTTCATTTATTAGTGAATTTGAAGCTGTGATTGAGGCTGACCTCTGTGGTAGCTGGAAAAGTTCTTCCCCACGTGGTTTCTGAATGGGGAGGAATGGTGTCAGGCAGTCCTTGGAGCTGGCTGGCTGAAAGAGAAATATCCAGGGTGCCTTTTAATGTGGGCACAGAGAAGGGTGAGGGTTCTGTGCTAAACTGGGGTTGCTCGTGGATGGAGATGTTGGCATCACTCGTGGCAATCACATTTTCATGCTGAAATGTGTTTTACTGGTGGTGTGTGCTGCAGCAGGCACAGCTCCCCTCCTGTGCAGGGAAAGGAACATCTCTTGCTGCTGAAATCCCTCATTTTGAAGGGAGGTTACAAGGCAGAAGTTGGAAGCAATCAGTTAAAGCTCCATTTCCACAGTGCCCTTCATGCCAAGCCTCTCAAGGCACTTAAGAAAATACTGGAAGCTGTACAGCACAAAATAGCATTGGCACATCGCTCAAGAAAAACAAACCTCCTGCCTGGATTTGAAAATTGAAAATTTGCAAGACTGATTGCTGAGCTTCCAGGCCCAGGAATGGAGTTAGAGAAAGGGGCTGTGAGATCAAGGCAGTTTAGGATGTTCTTCAGTGATGGGGATGACATTTCCATCAGTGCTGATAATTTTTCTGGTACATTTCTCTGTTTTGCCATCACACCGTCTCCTCCTCGTATCAACCCAGGCTTCAGGATTGAATTTCTCTTTTCTGCAACAGCAGCACAGTGAACCTTCTTTGGATCTTTATTTTTTTTCCCTCCCTAGCTGCTGCTGATACGATTCTGATCCTGGAGATAGCAGGTCCAGGCTGAGTTCCCACTGGCAGCACAGTAACTTGCCTTCTGATATTTTGAGAATGTGGCTCTCCTCCTCCCCAGACTGGAAACAGGGAAAATTTGTCTTTTTTTTGTAAAGCAACCTGACAGTCCCAGAAGCCTCGTGCTGATGGATATATTTACAGGAAAAGTTGACTGTCTTGCCAGCGTTCCCTTTTTGTGCGGCCCTGGTGTACAGGATGACACTAAGGAGACTTTCTGGGGGATGAGTGTGTGAGGTGATTTTTTTGTGATGAACCCTTCCAGTCTGAGGAGGCATTGCTGCAGGCAACACGGATTTCTGATGTGAATGTGGGAAAAAAAAATGTCCCAACTAATAACCCTGGTGCAGAAATCAAAGTCTGGTGAAAAAAAGTTAAACCAGTTTTATAGGTATAATTAGTTACAGTTTTGTCTCATGGGTTTTAGCCCATTTTATTTTCCTGAAGGGATGTGGAGGTTTGGGGATTTAATCTTTGGTATTGTGGGGGGTTTAGAAGAACCAAGCTGCCCATGAGTGAACTGCTACTCGTGGTGCAGGGCTGCAGCAGATGATCTCACAGAACTGATTCCTCCCTTCCAGTTTGCAAAGGTGTATTTTTGCCCATGGAGTTGGGGAGCCTGATATAAATCCAGTGGCAAGAGGTTGTTCCTCTCAGTTGCCTTGTTAGGAATAGTTATCTGAGTGATATTTGGAGAAGTTGGGGTGGTATTGGAGAAGTTCTGAGCATGTATTGTCATTACTGTTGGAGAGAAGGGCTTGGTTTGGGCTGCAGCTTGTCAGGAGCAATAAAAGCAAATCCATCTCTCCAAGGGAAACAGGAGAGATTAAAAAGAAGAGCGAAATGCTAGAAATGGGATGCTGCTGAATATGAATGTGTGAGAGAGCAGCTCCACATTGAGAGAGGTGGCAGGAGGTGATGAAGCAGTGATGGAGCCCTGAGCCTCAGTGAGCCTGGCACGAGGAAAGGGAAGTTCCTCTGGCACAGGTGGGGATCACCTTTCCTCAGCTGCAAACACGCTCCAGCCATGGCTGTTCAAGGCACCAGAGCAGCCCACAGGCAAAAGCCAAGGTTGTATCACATATGCCTTTGAACGAGATAATTACTCCCAAAATAGCCATGACCTTCATCTTCCTAAAGCCCTGCCATGAACCTGTGCACTGGCTGTGGAGCTGCTTTTTCATATGGTTTTTCAATAATTAAATCCTATCAGTTTGTGTGAGTCTGATAGGAATTGGAATTGATAAGCATTTTTTTTTTTCCTCTTTTCCTTTTTTTTTTCCTTCTAGCAGGGCAGAAATGAAATTATAAAACTCATGTGAAACTTCTGTGGAAGTCAAAAGTGTGAGTCTGAAGCAGTACAAGGGGATTAGACCCTTAGGAAGATTAGTGTCTATTAAACATGATGATCTGGATGTAGCTTCTGGCTCTCAAGGTCTGTAAATTCCTGTGTACCCTGGGAGAGGGAGCCAGGGAAAGAGTTGCCTTAAACTCCCTGCAGCTCTGAGCCAGGATGACTTGGGGGCTGGAGAACAGGGTAAAGGAAAGTCTCCTGGTTAAGCAAACTGCAAATTTCTGTTGTTTCAGCAGATTTGATCTTGTTTAAAATGAGTCTTCATGCATGCCCCTCTCCCCAGCAGGATGCCCCAGAATTGATGCATGCTGGTGACTTCCCAAAACCCCCCAGACACCAAAGTCAGGCATTGCTGTGGGAATGCTGAAGCCCTGGGAGCTTTCCATGAAAGGCTGGATGGTGCCCCTGGAGAGCAGAGCTTGCTTGGCTGGGGAAGGAAGCACCTTGTGTGTCCTTCTGTCCCTGCAGGATTTTGGTTGAAGCGCTGGGCAGGGCCGGAGCGTGCCAGGAAAGTGTCAGCACGCCTCATTCTGGCATTTATATACGACGAGTAAGCACAATCCTTCTACTATTCCAGCGAGCTGCTTTTGCCAAGAAAAATCATTTGTAACTCTTTTTTTTTTTTTCCTGCTGTAGTGCTTCTCCAGCAGGCCTGGCTTAGATTGCTTTAACCCCTCGAGTGCCAGCAGCCGCCTCAAGGCAGAGCGCACGTCTTGGCAAGTCCTCCCCCGTGCCAAGCGGCTCTGCAGCAGACTGGAGCGGTGTCTGGCAGTTAGCTTTTCTTTTTCATCAAGTCTGTTCCTCAGGGCTGCTGCTTTTTTATGTTTTTATTCCATTGCTGGGGCTGTAGCGGAGGAAGCCGGGTTTGGGAGAGCTGCTGACCCGAGGAAGGAGAGGAGAAGCGGAGCAGGGAAGGATGAAGTGGTTTGACCCTTGCTCTGTTGTGTTGTCCAGCAGGACACGGAATCAGCAGCTCTTGCTCTGCTCTCTCAGTGAAGCCTCAGGAGCCTCAGCCATCACAGGAGATGCCTGTGCCTTTTTAAGATGCACATTTCAGCCCTTGCAGTGTTGCATGTATGAGCTTTTACCTTTGATCATCATTTGGAGAGGTTTGCGAGACAGGTTTAGTTGTGTGAGGAATGGATGTGCTGTTTGGAATGAGCGATGGCTCCCCCTCCCTCTAGGTGCTGGCTGAATTTTAAGTTTATCACCACCCCGTGCTCTGAGCAGGGAGGCTGTTTCTTCCCTTTGTGTGCTGCCTTTGCCCTTTTGTAGAGACTGGGCAGCTGCTTTGCTGAAATCCTTGATGAGATTTAGCAATTCATGTTTCTCTGCATAAGAAGGTGAAAAAGACATTTCTTTTGTCTATCTAGTGTGTGCTTTTTTTGTTTTTTTTCAAAGGGAAAGGAAAAGAAGCAAATTATTTTGTTTAAAAAGAATAACATTTTAATAATGTAGTAGTCTAACCTTTGTGCTAATTGCCCCAGGCTTTTAATGAAGCAGCGTAAAATTAGTCCTGTGAGTCTTCATTAATCAAATATAGGAGCTGATGGTATAGTAATAAGATGCTGTGCTGCCTCTGCTCCCCATGCAATGTTGACATTTGCTTATATTCAGAGTAGAAAGCAACTATGGTTTTTTTGGTAGCTCATTAAAATAATTAGCCATGTTTGGCTTTTTTTTTTAAAAAAATCTTTTCTTAAAAAATCCTTTTAATGAGGGAAGATGAAAACAGACAGGATGAAAAAGTCAAAAGAATCAAATTAAGACAGAAAAACTGACTGCTGGAGGCTTCCTTTGAACGGAAGATTTATGTATGTTAATGGCAGCTGTTGGCTGGAACCTCTGTACAGACACCTTGTTTGTTATTTTCAGAACTTAGAGCAGAAACAAACAACTTCAAGGGTCTTTGTTGATTTGTTTTGTTCCAAATTATTTTCCAAAGGTGCTCTAAGACTTGCTATGCCTGATGCCTTAAGTTGTAGCTTTCACATTTCCCAGGTTCTCTACTGCATTGCTATATAACTATATAACTCTGGGCTTCATATAAAGGGTTAGCAAGTTCTCCTCATCACCAGATGATGATTTTAAAAATTGTGATTTCACACTGCCTAGAAATGATGGATAGTTTAGCAATTCAGGCAGAATGGAGGTTGGATTTCCCCCCACATACAACTCCTCCCCATTTCTACCTGTATACTTGCTTCCAGATAAGTCATATTTCATTTCTGATCTGTTTTCTAGTGTGTTCCAGCATCTTTCTCATTGCCAGTTTATCAGCTCTTCTCTCCCAGTAAAATCTTTCCATTCCTCCTGTCCAGAGAGCTCCATAAAATTTGTTTCTGTTTTCTGAAAAGCATTCAAGTAGGTTACACAGCACTTTGACAGCCTGGGGTGTAGGGACTATGTAGGTGAGGGAGCAATCCACAGCAGGAAAAATGCTCCATTTCCTGCACTGAAATCCTTTGTAGGAGCCTCAGAAACCTAAAATAGCTGCCTCCAGAGGACTCCAACAAAAGTCTTATCCTCAGATTGTTTCACCTCCCATCCCTATGCAGCCCTCAGATTAAAACCTTTTGTTTTTTCCCCAACCAATGTCACCCCTTTCTGTCGTTCAGCAAACACAGACCACGATGGGGCACACTCCAGTTATCTGGGAAATTTAAAAGATAAAAGTACCTGGAGCCGAGCCACATGGTGCAGTTATTTCTCACACTGCTCAGAGTCCAGTGTGTCCCAGGGCTGGGAGCAGGAGAAACCCCAGGGAAAGCCGTGGGGCTGAGAGGGTTCATCCCCACGTGGCATTGAAAGCTTTACATGAGGAGGTGTTATTTGTGTATATGCAAAACCTTGCTGGAGAGCTGTGGGATTGTGTTTCCACTTATTTCAGGGTTCTTTCTGATGCTCTGGTGGGGGCAGGTTCAGATCACTGTCAGCCAGAGGCTCTGCAGGAATTCCTATGGCAGGTTACAAACAAATGAAAGAACCACTGCTAAAATTCACAGGTGTGCCCCAGCTGCTTTTTCTTCATGGAGTCTGGCCCTTAATAATCAAAATTCCATGGACTTTCTGATACATTTGAACGTGAGAAGTGCATTTGAAAATAGATTATAGGCCCTCTGGAATACTCTTTGCTAGTCAGGGTTGGTGATGGACAGCGTGGCCAGGGCTCAGGGTGCCTCACAGTGTGAAATTAAAGCAGGAGGGGAGTTTGGGGTGTTTTCTGAGCTGGCTCTGGGTGCTGTGCACACAGGCAGGGAGGGTGTGCAGGGGGACAAAAACCTGCAGCCCTAGGCCTGCCTTAATCCCAGCGCTCACACCGAGCTCCTGTGGCATCCTTGAGCAGTGCTTCATCTCCCAACTTTAATTCAGAGTCTGTAGGGTGAGAGCACACACAAAGTGTGCTGTAGCCACACTTTGGTGAAGTTCTTAAAGATGGATAGGAACCAGTTCAAGGTATTATGGTTGCTAATATAAATATGTGTTATATCGCAGCATCTTCAGCATGTTCATTCCGTGGAATATATTTATCCATAAAATTCTGTTGCATTTATATACAGCTCCAAACACCCTGGAAGCAGCTAGGTGTTGACAGAACAGCTGCAGTCTTTTACTATGTTCAATAAATACAAATGGATATAAACAGTATCCATCTGTCAGGCTCAGTTACATGGTTTAAACATAAAGCTATTTTGTTCCTGTAATTGTATTTAGATCTGAAATGATAGAGGTTTGATTTTTCTTTACATAGTGATAAGGTACAAATTCCTTTGAATTGCTTTGACTCCTGATTTATTGCAATAAATTAAATAATAATCCATCCTGTCTTGTTTCACCCCTTCTCCAAGAAAAGAGAGCTCACTGCTCAGGCACTGAAGCATCCTGCTTTACAGTAAGCCACCCTCCCCATGCTCGTAGGCACCTGGGCCTGTGACCTCTGTGTTTACAAGATATTTATTGCTGCTTGCACTTTCCACTGCTACAGTGTTATCACTTCAGTGCCTTGTAAAATTTGATTGTCTTTAATAAATGTATTCAGCGTTATTGCTGAGCAAGTCTGACAATTTACCCTTGTTCCTTCCCTCACACACACAGACCCAGACACCTTCATAACCTACATATTTCCTTAGCTACGTATGTTATTGCTTGTGTTGTATCAGAGGCAATTTTGGATGCATCTCAATTAGATCATTTTTCTAATTAAATAAGTGCTTGTGGTTGTAACGTGAGCGTGTCTCTGAATACTGAGTGTGATTCACTGCAGTGATTTTTTTTTTTCCCAATTTGTGTGATGTTTGCTTTATAGAACTCAGCTTCTGGCATCGAGGCATCTCATTACCTTCCCCGTGCTGGCCTCTGGAGCTGATGTTGGCCAGATGTGCTCAGCTCCCTCCTTCACCACAGGCTTCCTGTGTGACAGCAGGGACATCATTTGGTCTCACTGTGCTGTTTCTCCCTGTGTAAAATGTTGCCAGAACCCTCACCTATTCCCTGGAGATTTTGGGGAGCTTAGGCTGTGAACACACGTGGGAGTATCGTGTCAGAGGAATGTCTGAAACCTCTGGTGCTCTTCACCTCCTCCTCACCATTGTGGGGGGATAGTGAAACAGATGTTGCTTTTCTCGTGCCAGAGGTGGCTTTTGATTTCTTTGTCTTTTTGTGTCATGTTCCTCCTTAAGAAAGTGGTTTAGCAATGTGAAAACTGTTTTGTGCACCTGAGGGGGTTTAGGCACCATCTCCTTGGTGAGGCTTCTCGTGGGTCTGTCCCTGGCCAAAGCAGTCTTCACTGCTATCCTGTTGCCAGCAAAACTGCATGAGAAAAGAGAGTACAAACAGCTGTGGGGAGGTGCAGAGTGCTGCTTCCATTACCTTACTGTTCAGCTTCATTTTGTGGGGAATATCTTCCCAAGAATGAGGAATCAGGAACTGAGATATACTGGTTTTGCTTCTGTAAGTCTGCTGGAAGCTCACTGGTGTGGCTGGAGCATGTCTGGGTACCTCCTTGAGCATCTGCAGGGCTGAGTCAGTTCTGCAGTAAAGGCTGGAAGGATGGGAAGTGTGGGGAAAGTGCAGATGTGGTGCTGTTGTTTGTATGCAGCTATTCAGAGTCTTTTCCTACACCTGAGACTGAAACCTGTTTTTCTGGCGCTGACCTTATAGAATAAACATTGATTCAAGAGCTGAATGTCCCACTTGCATTTTTCCATTTGACAGCCAACAGAAATGCACAAGGCACAGTGTGAGCTCCTTCAAGGAGGCAGAGTGAGAATTTTGTGATTCTTTTTTTTTTTTTTTTTTTTTGCTTACAGTCTAAACTCTGCTATTAAATACTTCTACAGCCCCTTTCTCTTGCCCAGGCCTAATTCTCAGCTTTCATTTTGGCCTTCTTTTTCCTGTCAGGGAATATTTAGGTTTAGGACCTTTAGAATGGCAGCAGTGGAAAATTGAGTCATCATTTTGTCTGCAAACCTGCCTCTGTGTCCCTGGGCACAGGGCAAGCTCCTGCCAGTGACTTCAGCCTTTGTCTCGGAGGAGCTCGCTGCTGCAGGTGCAGGAGGTAATTCACATTCAGTGTCCATCTCTCCCTGTTCTCTTGAGGTGCCAATTATCCAGCATTGTGTCAAGTTAGATCTGGGGGTGTGTGTGTAAGGACCACAATTAGGGCTGGAAAGCTGAGGGTGCTGACAGTCAGACCTGCCAGAGAGATGAAGTGGGGAAGGACAAAACAATCTGGATGCAATTAGAGTCCTGCCCACCTTCTCCCACAACCCCTTTCAAACACAGAAATGTGCATCTTCCTTCAAAGATGAAAAAGTTTGGGCTTCATCCCCCATCCTCCACCTCCCACTCCTTTCTGTGTGTCTGCACTTGTGCTTTCCAGCAGGGGAGGAATGTTCAATCCCACAGGGAATTGTTCCTGCAGTGTCTCTGGCTCGGAGCAAGGCTGGAGGTGGTGGATCTCCCAAGGGGAATTTCTTCTCATGAGGTTTATGGCTCACTTTTGCAGATCTCAGGGAGGCTGCTGCTGTTCAGAATGGGAGATGGCAGTGGAGAAAGCTGGAAATGCACCTGCTGAAATGTTCTTCATGCACCCACACTGATTAAAGTATATCCTACCTCTTTTTCCTGCTTCCCTCGTAAAAGATGTGTTGGGTGGAGCTCATCTGTCTAGAGGAAAGGAAGGCAGGGTAGTGGAGACTGGATTCTCTTTCTGTCTGTCTTTTGATCCTCCTGTGTAAGTTGAAGGTTTTAGAAATTATGAAAAGCTTCATGCAGGGTGAATACCTTCAGAGGAGACTGAACCTGCAGAACTAAGTTCCATCTCCACGGTTCTCTCACCTCAGCTCAAGGCTGGGGTATGAAATCCCATCACACTGATCAACATGGCCAAAAGAGCAAGATGAGGGTGGAAGTGGGTTGACTTCTGCACGTTTTCAAAGCCTTGTTTCAAACTCGCCCTTAACAGCTTTTAGGAGAGCCTCTCAACTGGAGAATGTAATGCTGATTGAAACAGCTTTTGTGATGCTGGGGTTTGAGGCACACAGTAAGCTGCTCTGCTCTGTAAGTGGCCAAAAAATAGCTAGTACCTGGCATGGTGATGTGGTGCATTTAATCCTCCTGATTAAAAAATGTTATCCTTTGCCTTTAGTCTTTCTGATAGGCAGCAATCACCTGTCACTCCTTTTTAGCATATCCCACACATTAAATGGATGCTTCAATTTTGATAGTAATAACAAGAACAGCTCTGCACTTAAATTGAGTCTGTGGTTTCCAAAACACTTAAGAAACTCACAGCTAATTCTGCCACTGTGTATTTAACTGTAATTTTACCTGGAAACCTACGGACTGACACTGGTAAAGCCTGTAGTCATAAATTGAGCTTCTGATGTAGACTCTGCTCTAAACTGATCAGTCAGGTTTTTTTTTTCTAGTAGAATAAATTGATGTTGAGCTGGGAATGAAACTCATTTCATGAGGAGTGTAGTTTTTTTATTCTAGCCTCTAAGAGTTACAGTCCTTCCACCCACAAGGTATCACTGGCTCTGTCTCAGTAGCAAATATTAACCCCCAGCAACATCACAGAGTAGTAGGAGGAAGGAAGCTCTTCCATCAGTCATTTTCCTTGCTTGAGTACAGGCTGCAGCCAGTTTAAAATAACCAGCCATTCCTTGTTATCTGCTTTAAACTGCTGGATCCAGCAGCCCCAAAGAACGAGGCCAAGTCTCGAGAACCTGCCTGTGCTGCCAAAGTTCCTGTGAGCAGCAGGGAGCAAAGAGTCCCTTCCTTCTGCAGCAGCATCAAAAGAGCTGCTGTGTCTAATGCTCTGTCTTGCAGCCTTCAGCCTCTGAATGTGAGATTCCCTTTATCATAATGCAGTAAATCATCCCAGAAACACGCACTTGGGGATGAAGAGGATTATGTTTTTGTTAGCGTCTGATTGCCTTTCTCAGCAATCCTCTCTCGGGCGTTAGAGCCACGGCTCTTTGCGAACGCTGTTGTTTTTGGGGCTGTCGGGTGCTGGATGGGAAGAACTGGTGTTGTTTTGTACCTCAGACCTGTTCAAAAGCAGCCTGACCATCTTCTGTCATGACAGTACAAAAGCTGTCACCCTCCAGAAGCACATCTAGCACTGAGCTGAGTGGGTGTTCTCACTCAGGAAGGTGTCGAGACACTAAGTTCAAGTCTGTGGGACTTGCTGTGAGGTTTCTGGGCAGTTTTGAAGCTCTGTACTACCACTTCCCCTCTGTACATCAGGGACAGAAGCAGCTCCTGTAGGCTGGAGAAAGAATTGGAGACAGTGAGCAAACTGTGGAACAGGGCTCACCAATCCTTCTGTCTCCACTGACCTCATGCCCCAAAGCTCTGTGTGGCTGGAGTGACCACACACCCATGTGGTGTGAGGAGGAGATGGTCCTGGCTCCTCAGGGAGCACTGGACAGGCCAGGGCCGCCCAGAAAGCCCTCTCTGGGCCGCCCAGAAAGCCCTCTCTGGGCCGCCCAGAAAGCCCTCTCTGGGCCGCCCAGAAAGCCCTCTCTGGGCTGCCCTGCTGTCCTGATCAGCTCTCACAGCAGCACTGCCCCAGCTGCTCCAGCTCAGACATGGGCACTGCTGGTGTCCTGCTGGTCCCAGCCCAGGCTGTCTCTGGCTTCTCCTGGACTTGGGAATTGAGGCTGCTGCTGCATTTTGTGAGGCCTGGCTGGAGTGGTGGGTTAGACTTGCCCAAGGCGCTCTCTTACACTGCAGCACATCTTACTTCAGTGATGGCACACCTCTAGAATACAATGATTTTTCTTTTGCTCTTTATTTGCCATGCCTGCTTTTTGGTCTTTTGGAAATGACCTTTGTTGCAGCTCAAGAGGCTAAAACACAATGATCCCAATCAGAACTGGAGCTATGCTAGTTAGCTGAAGATTTTCATGTTTTCTCTAAGCTCTTCTCTTTCTAACAGTTTTCCTCATCGAGGCCCAGCAGTTAGATTAACCATCATCATAGTTTGCCCCAGTTAGAGACTGGGGAGGAAGAACCATGGCAAACTGGTGTTTGTAATTGTGTGCTGAGCAATTACCCTTTGGGACACTGGTGCTGGAGGGGGAGGCAGGGCACAGAGGAGAGAGGCATGCTGCTGTAAACGTCCCTTTAATTGGGCTGCCTGCCACAGGAGGAGTTTGACACTCAAGAGGTTTGACCATCTGCTGGATGGGAGGCCTTCCTTTAGAGATGTTTAACTTTTTTTTTTTTTTTTAAAGCACACTGAAGAAGCATTACTGATTCCCATGTCATGAGGCTGTTAGACATGGAAAGCCTGGTGAAAACACTTGAGCAGAGGCTCTTGAAAGCAGAAAAGTGGTCTCAAGCAGTTTAACTGCTACTTAGAGCGTGCAGTTTGCTGTGGCACGTTCTCCTCCTGCCCCCAATCCAGCTGGGTTTCTGCAGGGAATTAGCTTAATGCTGAATGGGAAGACACATAAATAACCAAGCACAAGATTGTGCATAAAGCACAGTCTGAATGTGCATGTTTTGCTATATATGTGTGCATGTAACTGTAAATATTTGTGCAATAGCAATATAACCGTGGCATGCACAGTATTGGTGAAGAGGCTCAAAATAGACCAGCTTGTGTAGGAGTTGGGCTTTCCTAAGTTAAGCCTAAAAGTACCCAGGAACCAAACTCTTCATGTACCTGAAGAAATCCTGTGAAGTGCAGGAGGAGCTGTTTTACCTCTTTTAAAGAGATGAAAATTCATACTCTGTCACGCTTTCTCATCAGAAAGTCTGTTTTCACTTCCAAAAATACACAAGTAAGGCAGGAACGCATTCATACTTAGATTTTGTATATTTTGTCATGGCTGTGTAACTTCTCTTTAAGATAAAGTCACAGAATGCCTTGGACTGGAGAGGATCTTGAAGGTGATCTCACTCCATCCCCCGTGCTGCCCATGCTGGGGGACCAGCCCAGGGCACAGGGGGTTTCTGGGTGCCAGCACAGGGCCAGGGCATCTTGAATTTCTGTCCATCAATATCCTGAAGTCCTTCTCCTCCATCCATGCTCCACCTGCCTGTTCTTGTGCCTGGCACTGCCCTGGCCCAGGTGCCATGGTTTCCTGGAGGATCTGTCTCACAGAGGTGAGACTGACCTGCCTGTACTTCCTCACCTCTTCTTCATTTTCTCTTTTTTTTTTTCCCAGAACTCTGTTTCTCCTTTTTCAGTCAGAGGGAATGTCACTAGGCTGTCATGACTTCTCAAATATGATTTATATGCATTATTTATTCTTCTTTTTCCCTCATCAGCAGGATTTACAGTGAAGCAACGTGCATGCACACTGAATTATCTTTTGCTGTTCTTTGGTTTTGCTTTTGTTTGTTTGTGTTTTGCTTGTTGGATTTGTTTGTTTGTTTCAATGCAGGAAGTGGGCCTGGTACCAGTTATTGCTGAGAGCAGGCAGTCAGCATTCTCATTTCTTGTGATTTTAACAAACTGGCAGCCTGGGCTGTGAAAGGGGGAGTGAGGCATCATAAAGAAGAGGAACTTTCCAGAGGGAAAGGAATTGAGGCAGCCAAGTCAGTGGAGCATGCAGAGTCTGAGTTAATTGCTGTGTTTTAGGTGTAAGAAAGTGTTTAGTGTAATTTTAGAACTGAGCAGCACATTCATGTGGGTCCAGGAGCGTGTCAGGCTCCTCCAGAGCCTCCCCTTTCCCTGACTGCAGCTACACTGTGTGACTTTTCTATGATTAGGGTTATTTGTGTCTATAGGATTTACAGTAACACAGCCCTGATCTCTGACAGGATTCCTCAGAGCTATTGCAATTTGTTTTGAAAAGGAAATAGTTATTTGTAGTGGCCTCAGTTTTGATAGCTGAAGGTTTCCTATGGTTGTAGTAATTTAGAAGACTAAGCTTTTGTGTGCTGGTGTGAGACTCCCTGGCTTAGAAGTCTTTTTTGCATCTGGAATTTAAAGGTGAAATACTCCTGCCTGTCTCTGTTGTTCTCCTCCATGCTGTCAACAGGGCTCCTGCTCGCAGTGTTCTTTGTTGCTGCCTTAAAAAAAAAAAAATCAAGGAAGAGGAGAGCAATCATATTTAATAATGCAATTACAATCAGGGGAAGATGTTTATCCTGTAAGATTCCAACTGCTGGAAAAGCCCTAGGGCATTCTGGGAAATGAGATGCAAATATCCAGGATTACCTCTTCCTAAAAATACCAGAATCAAACAGCAACAACAATCGTTGCTCTGAGCAGTGTATTAAGTGATTAGTCTGTTATTGCCTGCGAGAAGCTTTGGGTTCTGCAGCCAAAGGATGAGTCCAAAGCAAACACAGTGACAGGAGAGGGACGTGGGGCTGACCCTGCTCTGTTCTCTGTGCTGCAAAATCAGCATTCACCAGTTTGGCAGCCACAGCTGGAGCCTTCTTATAGGGAGAAGCTCTGAGAAGAAAAGAAACCACATCTCGTTTTTCTCTGTAATCCAAAGTCTCTTGGTGTGGCTGGTGGCAGTTTGTAAATGAGGACACATCTTGGTGATGCTTTGTGATTGAATTCATTTGCAGAGTCCTAACTCCTTCTCGAAGCTGGCCATGAGAATTATTATTATTCATGGGGTGAAAGTTTTGAAGGCTCTTCAGCTGTGGTGCAGCAGCAGCAGCAATGCATCCCATGCAACGCTGGGTGCACCCTGTTTCTGTTTGCTGGTTCCCAGGCAGAGTTAACCCCACTGTCAGCTCCAGGGTGACAACAGTTGTATTCTATATTTAAAGTAAGATCAAATGTCAAACATAACCACTGCAAGAACTAGTCTGAATTTGATTTCAGAAAAATGTTAGCTGTGAAAATCTTGATGTTGGTTATCTAGATTTACAGCTTTATTGAATCTGAGTTAAATTACAGACCTATGTTGCTAAGCACATGAACTAGGGCCAAAACATGCTTTTCAGTTAATTAGATAAAACAAAAATAATTTCATGTGGTACTGAGCTGAACTGTCTATCCAAACTGAATTTACACATTTAAATCCACTTCTACTGGAAACAAAGGATTCAAACATCCATTTTCCTCTAAGTGCTCATTAACAAGGCCATGGTCACAGTACTTTCCATTTCATATGCTGGAATTCAAGCAGAGAGATTAAAGATTATTTGGAATTAATTTTTAAAAAAACTTTAAAATACATATTTGAAGATGTTCTAATGCTTCTCTTCTACCAAATTGCTGTGATTTTTTGGAGATGACTTCAGAAGATAAGCTTGGCTTTTCTCTCTGACTCATTTGAACCATAAGTGTGTGTAAATACTCGTGGCTGCTGGTGCTGTAATAGGTTAAGGGTTTACCCTGCTCCAGGGCAAGGAAATTGTTGTTGCTCTTGGTTGGAACAGCCTGGGGTTCTCAGCAGCATGGGATGCAATGGCACTGTCACATTTAGTGCCTGCCCAGGGTCTCTGCCTGGTGTCCTTTGTTGTAGCTGCATCCCTGAGCTAATAGAAAATTTGTCCTCCTGCATGTTCTTCAATGTGTGAAAGCTGCAGAGCAGCTTGGAATAATCTCCACTCCCATTATTTAGCTGCATAAAATACCTTGAAGGCAAATAGCACATCTATAAATTAAGCTTCTGAAGTGTTGGTCAGGTTACTCAGGGAGTTTTTGACAGTGAGATTATTGACGGTGTAAAGTGATAGTTCTGCTCTTGAAAAGCTCATTCTCCCAACACAAATCACAGCACTGCCAGGATTTATTGAACTGCCTGATGGAGAGGCACCGTACAAACCTCTATTAGTCCCTTTCCTCAGCTTTGCCATCACGAGGCTTTAAATAATTGTATTTGAAAGAAATGTCAGAGTGACAGAATTGGGTGCAGAAGGCCATAGATATTCCCACTCCACCCCACCCCTGTTCTTTCTCTCTTGCTCTCTCCATTATTTGATAATTTCAGAGGGAGAGGGTTTCCCCAGCTGCATAATTGGAAGGTTTTGAGACATTGTGTCTGCTACTTTAGGCAGAGCCTTGGTTATGCTGCACAAATGGGAATTCCCAGCTTCATGCAGATCTGTTCAGACAGCCAGGGATGCTCCTGCCAGGGTCGGGGCTGCCTTGGAGGGTGCAGAAGCAACTCTGAGAAGAGCAAAACCATGCCTCACTGCAGCTCCTTTTCCTTCACTTCTGCCCCATTTCTCATACGCCGTCTTGGTGTGAATTTCAGTTCCAGGACATACCTGCTAAGATTTTGACTCCAGAGTGTTTCTCTTGTAGCTTCTTTGCCATCCCAGCCAGCCCCGAGCAGTGAGGAGCCTGTAAACACGTGGTTTGTAAGCCTATTACAAGCTTCCCCTATTCTAATACAATTAGTCAGCACTGACTCATTTGTTTCGTGGAGGCAAATGGAGCAGATTCAGGGATTTGTTTATTTGGATGTACCAATTTGTTGCACAGTCTAACTTGTTTCAGGAAAGGCAGTTCCTGCTCTTCTGCTGCCTTCCCTTTTGCTGGGGGACTGCAGCCTGCATTTGCAAAATCCTGCTTTCCACCAGCATTATCCAGCTTGCCTTTGCAAAGGAAATAATGTTAAATGGAGCTTTTTATTGAATACAAACCTTTTCCATATAACTCCAGAGAGTTAAATGTGGCACAGAATGTAAATTCTGAACCGTTCTCTGTAGGATGTCCCTCTCACTTCCATCTTGAGGTAATTATGTCAAAATACATGCCACTGCTCCCAAGGACTGCGGGTCCAGCTAGTACTTAGTGTCTGAATTAATGTTTGGAATTGTTGCTGCTTTCTTTGTAATGGAGACGAGAGCCCAGCTGGTTTGGGTTATTGGTAATGGATTCCAGTGCTCTGAAATCATTCACTCAAATCCAGCTCCAGTCTGTAGTAACCCAAAGTAATTATTATTTGATTGCTACCCACTGATGGAAACTGAGCTGGTCATCCCAGCCTGGGTGGACAGATGTCCAAGTTAAACAGCACCAGCTTAACTACTGCCAGTGGCTCTTTGAAAGTCTGTAAAGGATATTGCTGAAGACACTTAGATAAATTGGGTTGAGAGTTTTTCTTGCTTGTTGTTTAAGTGGAGAAAGAGATCCAGAATGGAAATCCAGGAGAGCCTCTGAGGACTCTTACCTGAAAATGGATTCTCTGGGGTCATGGCTGAGGAGAGCAGAGTGGGAGGAAAAAGCTTATTGTCTCTTTTCTCTCTTGTATCTTGTGCTGGGGCAGTGTCTCTAAGGCAGTGTGCTAATGTCACAGCAGCTTGTGCATGAGCATGAAAAGGATTTTGCTTTTTAACTCTGTCAGGGATGCTGGGTATGTTTTCTTGGAAGCTGTTTCTGTATTTAGCCTGGAAGTGCTTTAAAAGGGGAGATTAAAAACCACCACACTTTGAAGTAATTTGTAGGGTTTGTTCCTTTTTTTATTACTTTTGATAACACGGAATTACTGGTTGGGCGAGTGTGGCAGCAAGAAATTTTGGCCATGCAAAAGGCCTTTAGAACGTCAAAAAACCCATTTGTGTTCACACAAAACATTATGTAGGTGCATCATAAATGGTCACATAACTCTCACAGTGCTCTTCTGGGGCACTTTCCACTCTGAAATTTCCTCAGCTGAGCAGGGATGGTTCTCCCTGTGTGCTGGGAGATGTGAATGTGTGACTGCACTGCCTGCAGACCTGCTCGTCACATGTGAATATTGCCATCACCTGACAAAAGCAATATGAAACAAATGCGTTTGTGGCACATCTTTCATCACATAGCTGGGAGACACAAAATCTCTTGACCTTTTTAGCAGTCTTTTGAGGCAGAGGATGTGCTTTGCTTGATGTGAAGGTTCTTTTCCTGCTGCTGGAAGAGAAATGCTATTGTCAGCTGAACTTTTGGCTGTGACTGAAGGTCTTCCTTTACTGTCTTTTCTCTCTGAGGCTTGGCTCTTGGCCATGCAGTTGCACTCCCTTTGCTTGCTCTGACTCTTGTCCTCTCTGGATTGTCAGAAATCGAGCCAAAGCCACTTCTCCATTCCTTGTGCTGGAGTTGAGGTTGTGAAGTGTCTCGAGAGCTTTTGCAGGGCAGTTCTTTCCTTCGTGGGCACTCAGGTGAGTGCTCACCCACATCTCCTGACTTGGGGACAGCCTCAAGTGTCCTTCACCCTGCACCTGCCCTTCCCAGGGAGGTGGAGGCTGTGGAGAACCCTTGCAGGAGTTGGACACTTCCTGTATTATTGGTAATAAACAGTGAAAATAATGCTGGAGTGTTTGTCTGAGGGGTGGGACAAACCTTCAGGGCATTTCCCTGTGAACCATAGAGGATTAAAGGGTGTGAAGAAAAACTTCACAAAGTACCATACACTACTGCAGTTCTCCCTCCCAAAACCAATTTTATGTTCCAAAGGAAACAAGCTTCAAATGAACTGGCTTGATTGGCTGATTTGCTGTTGTGAATTAAGCTGGTGTTACACTCCACTTGAAATTCCCAGTTGTACTAAAGCTAACTGGTGATGTTAGCACTGGAATTTAGGCTTGAAGTCTCTACATGCATTAGTATAAACTTCCAAGGACCGTGTGGTCATTCAGAAAAATCTCAGCACTTAGCAGCATATGAGTCAACCAGCCTGTGAGGGAGGAGTAAAATGAGTAAAATTCAAGTATTTTGTTCCCAGACCAGTGATCTGTGCTACTGAAATGGGATCTCAGTTCCTTGACCCTGAAAACAGCAGCAACAACAGGAGAAATAAATGCTGTAAACAGCTCTATAATGAAACCTCTCAGACAGCCTGTCAGCATGTGCTGATCTTTTGCCTTCACTTGCTGCTATGGCAAATTAGGTTGACCTTTCCTTGGTAGCATCTTAAAAAAAAAAAAAAGGGGGGGGGTGGTTTGGGAAAAAAAAGGTGCTAGGATTTAGAAAAGAACCAAAGGGAATTAGGTGTATCCAGTGCTTATTGAAATTCAGCTGAAGTTGGGCATTTAACACTCATGGCTGCCTTTCAGAATCACACCCTCTGTAAATTATACCCTGCCCTAGGGGTGGTGAGAGTCCCGGGGCTGACGGTGTAGGACTGTAATTTAACCAAATTATGAGATATACTCGAGAAGCTGGAATTGATACTTTGCACAAGTTAGATTAGAGAGGCACTGGCATGTGAATTAACAGCAAGAGCTGGTAAATAAAGTTGGAGGGATTGCTGCTCTGTGCTTTCTGCCTCTCTCCAGAAATCGCTCGGTGGAGACCGAGAGCCCTTCCAGGGGCTCCTCCATCACACCTCACATTTCTCATCTGGCAGTCACAGCTTCCCAAGGTCCCAGCCCATCCTGCCTTAGATTTTCCAGCTGTCAGGTATCTTTCCATAGCTTACCAGATGATTTCTGCCCCCCTCCCTGCCAGTGGTGGTACCTGGGACAGGACTGAGGTGAGAACACCCAGAACGGCAGCAGGGGCTCCAGGCTGTTGTGCTGGATGCCAACAGCATTTATCCCCCGTGTTTTTACAGTGCATCCTTTAAAGGAGGACGTTACTCTGCACTGATGGAACATTTCTCCTGGTGCAGCTGTAATTAGGACTGATGAGCATCCTTGGGGTCCTGCCTGGCTCTCATTTAAATCAGCAGGAGCAGAGCTGCTCCCCTTCAAACAGAGCTGCAGTGATGGATTCGGTTGTTTTCCCTTCCCTTAACGACAAAGGAGGAGCGAGAAAGATAATGTTGTGGTGAGGGGAGGAGTATTTGTCTTGGAACAATGATGAAGATAAAGATGGACAAGCAAGGCAATTTGTGAGTTTTATCCTCTATCCCATTTAATGGGCTGCAGTTATATAAAGAAATGGAGATCTCAGTTAATCTTTATCCTGTGTCCTTCTTTAGGAACACAGTTACTCCAAATTAAATTAGCCTTTTGCCTCTTGCTGGAAATGATGGGGTTTCTTTGGCATCCTTGTTTATTTTTCATTGATCTAGAGAAAAAGAATTTCTCTCCCATCTCCCCTCGGGATGTTAAAAATAAAGGGATCACCTTTCTGTTTTCAGCTGTCATGGCCTAAAAAAGTATAGAAATGAGGAATAAATTCACCATGGTTTGAAGAAATCCTCTTCAAAAAACCAATGGGGAACATGACAGAGTTAGAAGACCTCTCCCTCAGAAGAAGAGTAATATATATTTTATTCTCTTATTAATATTTCATTGGCAAGAAGGTCAAAATCTACATTTAAATGGAAATATTTAAAAAGCAGAAGCATAATATTTGACTATCTGGAGCTTTTATGGGTTAGAGAAAACCAGAGGCTCGAACACATTGGTTCAAAATTCATGGGGTGGGCTGGGAATTCCTTGTGTAATTTATACAGCAAAGGAATCCTCCATTTGCCTCCATCGACACCTCCAATAAAGGGTTTATGTTCCTAATACAAAGCTCCCTTTTAATTTAAAAATCCTTTTAAGTATGTCATGTCAGCTCGAGTCTTTAGATGAGATAGTCTGTCAGTGCTCAGAATATTATCTGGGTAGATGGAGCAATCCATGGCTCGTGAGGATGCTGGGTTGTTTCTGCCAGGGCTGGGCAGATGCAGAGCTGCTGTGTGTGGTGTCAGCAGGGGAACTGAATCCCTGAGGGACTGAATCCCTGAGGGACTGAATCCCTGAGGGACTGAATCCCTGAGGGACTGAATCCCTGAGGGACTGAATCCCTGAGGGACTGAATCCCTGAGGGACTGAATCCCTGAGGGACTGAATCCCTGAGGGACTGAATCCCTGAGGGACTGAATCCCTGAGGGACTGAATCCCTGAGGGACTGAATCCCTGAGGGACTGAATCCCTGAGGGACTGAATCCCTGAGGGACTGAATCCCTGAGGGACTGAATCCCTGAGGGACTGAATCCCTGAGGGACTGAATCCCTGAGGGACTGAATCCCTGAGGGACTGAATCCCTGAGGGACTGAATCCCTGAGGGACTGAATCCCTGAGGGACTGAATCCCTGAGGGACTGAATCCCTGAGGGACTGAATCCCTGAGGGACTGAGAGGGACTGAGGGTCCCAGCACTACCTCTGCTCCCACTGGAGCTGTTCTCTCCCCACAGCAGCCACTGCAGATCCCATTTGGGTTAGGGGAAAATCTGGGTGGCTTTGAGAGTGAAACCTGTGTGCATGGGAGGATCCTGCAGGTCTCTTCATGTGAAGATGTGATGTGAAGGGGCTGGGATGGCTCCTGCCTTGTGCTCAGGCTGATCTCAAACACATTTGTTTGCCAGTCCCAGCAGTTTTGGCTGTTAACATGAGTCAGGGCGTGAGATTCCCCAGCTGTGGAAGTTGTGCCACTAACCTTAGGTGTGCTGACTCAGAGAAAAGGAAATTGAAAGCCCAGTGGCTGTTTTCCTAATCAATTGGTAAGAGATGGAATTTATCTTCTGCCCAGCAGGGAAATGCCCATGGCCACACCCTGCAATATCAGAGTCCAGCATCTCTGTGGGTGACAAGGACAGTGGGATGGAGGGCACCTCCAGCAGATTTGCTGATGACACTGAGCTGTGTGGGGCAGTCACACAGAGGGAAGGGATGGCTCCAGAGGCACCTGGACAGGTGGGACTGTGTGAACTTCACGGAGTTCAGCAAAGCCAAGTGCAAACTCCTGCACCTGGGCCATCCCAGGCACACCCAGAGGCTGGGCAGAGAGGTGGTGGAGAGCAGCCCTGGGACAAGGGCTGGGGGGTGATGGGTGATGGAAAACCTCACCCTGAGCCCTCAGGGAGTGATCCCAGCCCAGAAACCACCGGAGTCCTGGGCTGCATCCAAAGGAGCGTGGGCAGCAGGTCAGGGGAGTGGCTCAGTCCTTCCCTTTGCTCTTGTCAGCCCCCAGCTGGAGCCCTGTGCACAGTTCTGGTGTCCCAAAATAGGAAACACATGGAACTGCTGGAGCAAGTGCAGAGGGGACCATGAGGTTGGTGAGAGGACTGGAGCACCTCCCCGATGGAGACAGGCTGAGGGAGGTGGGGCAGTTCAGCCTGGAGAAGAGAAGGTTGTGTGGAGACCTCACAGCAGCTCCCAGGGTCTGAACGGGCTGCAGGGAAGCCAGAGAGGGACTTTGCATCAGGAACTGCAGGGACAGGGCAAGGGGCCACGGGGACTAAGTAAAAGAGGGAGAATTCAGGATAATTTCAGGCATTAGTAAGAAATTCTCCCCTGTGAGGGTGGTGAGACTGGCACAGGTTGCTCAGGGAGGCTGTGGATGTCCCAGTGCTGACCAGGCTGGATAAGGCTTTGAGCAGCCGGCTTTAGTGGGAAGTGTCCCTGCCCATGGCACAGAGGGTTGTGATCAGAGGATCTTTGAGGTCCATCCCAAGCCTTTAACATTCTGTGATCCCATGAGAGAGCTGGGATGGCATCGCTGTGCCCATGGCCACCCCTGGGGCCAGGAACTGCTGCTGCTCTCTAATGGGCACATCATTCCCTGCCTGTCATGAGCAGGGACTTGAGGAATCTCTGGCTTTGGGGACACTTGGCTCGGGCAGCCCAGCAGAGACAGCTCTGAAAAACTGGCCCAGCTCAGTGGCAGGCATGGTATTGATCCCTGGCAGTGTTTGACACAGCCTGTCTGTAAATGTGCTGCCTGTGGCTCCAGGAGCAGCTGTGGGAGCAGTGTGCTCTGCACAGGAGTGATAACATTGATTCCTCACCGGGAAACAATATTTGATCGAGCCTCACAGCTGGGCAGAAGCTTGCTTTGGGTTTTTCTTGTGTTTTGGTTTGTTCTTGTGGGTTGTTTTTTGTTGTTTGTTTTGTTTTTTTTTAAATCAGCATTATAGTGACTAGCAGCAGCTCACTGAGTATTTGTGCAGTTTGGGAAGACTTGCTTGCTTTGCCACCAGCAATCCCCTGCACACCTGAGCCTCCCAGAAATCCAGGTAATTGTTGGAAATGATCCAGGGGAGCTCAGTGCTAGAGAGAAAGCAACAGAGAGATGCTGTGCTGCTGCTTGACAGACTTGTAACCAGATTCCAGTTTGTGCTGCATTGCCCCTCCGTGTAACCCTATTAAGAAGCTGTAAATAGTAATATAAATGATGTTACAGTCATTTGTTTTGATGTATCTGAGCCTTTAATAAATCAGCTGTAGCTTGGCTAATAGGAATATGAGAGGATGGTGCTTGTTGCCAGCAGCTGCTAGTAAATTACAATGCAGTCATCTGTTTTACAAGGAAATTAAATGTTTGTTCTCTTGCTCCCTCTCCCTCTCGCATATTTTAGAGCATCAGGATTGTTCAGGAGCCCCTGTGTTCTGCTAGGCATCCTTTTTGATCCTGTTGCATGTGGCTGGGGTGGCAGGGAAAGCATCTGCAGGGAGATGGGAGTCACTGCAGTGTGTCAGTCCTGTATTCCAGCATTGCTCTGAGTTCATCCCCCAAAACAGGAGATGGTGTTTGATTTCACTTGGGGAAATCTCCTTTGTGGGTTGGATCTGCTACACAGCCGCAGAGCTGAGCTAAGCAATGATTTTGGTGCTGGGCTGGTGGGTGTGTGTTTGCACCAGCCTGGCTGAGGTTTGTTCAGGGTTAGTCTGGAATGGGCTCAGGGCTGCTGATAGATCTGGCCTTTGGATGTGTCCATCCAAGCTAATTACACCAATTCATCTCCAGGATCCAAGTGCTTGAAGCTGTAGTAGCTTGGGATAAAGTTTTAAGGGCTGATGGTTTTACCAAGATCTCTGCTTGTAACTGGAGGAGTCAAAGAAATTATCAGACCCCAGAGAAGCTTCTTGTCATGGCTTGGAGGCTTTTCATCAGCCCCTGTCTACCAGGAAGCTCTGGTAGAGCCACAGCCACCCTCTGTGCTCCATCCTTGTGCTGCACGCTCCTGTGAAGGAGTTCTGAGGAAAGTTTCATGTTTCAGGATGAAAAATTAATCCCATCTTTCAGTGCTCTACTTATCTCCCCATAAACACATAAATGTGGTCTGGGGCTTGAAACTTATCTGAGTTACTCAAAGAAGTGCTTAGAATTCTATTAAAAACTTCTGATTTCTGTATTTGGTGAAAGGCAGGTTTGGCTGTGTTCTTTATCTCCTAAAGTATTTCCATACTGTAACATGGTGATTGTTTCTTCCGTCTCTCACTGCAGCTGTGCAATAATTCACGTCTCCAGACCCAAAATGATGTCAGTTTTGCCAAATATTGCAATTAAAATGCAACATAGAAGCTGTGTTCTCTCTGTTTCCCAAATTCTTTTCCTGGCTCTCAGCTGCACCCACGTTCCCTGGCGTGAGCAGGAGGCAGCTCCATCCTTCTGGAGCTGTTGGTGTCAACAAAAATTGTCCTTTGGCAAGGAAGGGAATCTGAGCAAGGCTTTTGTGGGGAGCTGAAGCAGTGTTCCCAGTGTCTGCAGCTGCAGGAGATGCTCCCATGCACAGCTTTGGTTTAACAGGAGCAGCTGGCTCACCCTGTGTCTGTCCAAGGCTCCAGGGAGGAGCTGTGCTGGGCACCTTCCTGCAGGTGAACACCAGCTCTGCTCTCAGTTTGTGCCCTGTGTGTGCAATCCAAGGATAACATCACAAATCTATGCAGTTTTATCGTGATTTAAAGGAGAAATGACTGTGCTGGATGACATAGATACTGTTCCTTGTAGACTGGTTATTAATGTTTGGTTGATTATGTCTTGTGGTCTGTCATAGAAGAACCTTGTTGGTTTCTGAGGGTGATTTCATGCAAGGTTGCACTTTGTAATACGTTTGAGGTCTGATTTGGAGAAATAAACTGTCTTATATTAGCCTGAGTAGGGCTTTTGTCAACTCCCAAACATAGTTTGTGTGGAAGGGGATATTGCCTGACAATGTCTGCCCTGAATGCTTGATTTAGTGACCACTTAAATCCATGCTGTGGTTTATTATTGTTATTGTTAAATTTCTATTTAAAGAGTAAATGTATTGCTGTCAGTCAAGACAGAACCAGGAACACATTCAGGCACATGTTTGTGTCATGTTGAACACAGTGACCTCTGACAATACATATGTGCTTGTTGCTGATACCCCTTGAAGGCAAAAATCCAGATATGAAAAATGATTTATTAATAAATAGCAGTTGAATTTGAAAGGGGCAGCTATTTCTGGGGCAGCTCTCTGGCAGAGGCTGTCTCAGGTCCCTGCTGGAGTCCTGCACAGAGCAGGGGGACAGAACAACTCTCAGAGCACAGGTTTGGGTTTTTTGCACTGCTCAGCTTGGTTCTGCATCCTCAAACCTCAACCTGCTTTGCTGGCATGGGGCTGGGGCTGATTCTTTACTGAGACTTGTCACTGCATGGTCTGAGATGTGATTCCCAGCTTTTACCCTGCCCAGTGTAAAGAGAATATTGTTACACTGAAATCTCCTGGAGGCAGGTAATGGTTTGCTCCAAGTCCAAAATCAAGAGAGATTTTTACACAAGTCTTTTCTCCAATAGCAGCCTCAGTTAAATGTTATTGATGACGTGAGACACATTGCATTTCCTCCTGTAAAACTCATTGTCTCAGCAAGGTATCCCAGAGTGGGTCCCTCTCCTGTGCAAGCTCCCCGTGGTTTGGCTGACTTGCTGATGCTCTCCAGACACTTTATGAGCTCTGCCACAAATTGATAAGGGTGAATTAAAATGTCTGTATTTCATACTTCCAGGGACCTGTGTTTTCTATTAAAAAGCCCAAGGAGTGTGGGCTGTGGTTTCTGAGGAGGAAAGCCTGAGCTATGGATTCTGGCTGGGAAGAGCTCCCTGGGACAGAGACACGCAAAGAGCCGTGTGCTGCGTGTCTGGCTCCAGGGATCTGTGTGGAAGGAGAATTCCTGCCTGGGAGCTTTTCCTTCTGCTGCCAGCAGGAATCTGCAAGGTGCCAATAACACCAAGGGTGTGATTTGATCCCTCTGTGAGCCATTGGCTTAAGAATTGGACTCGATCCTTGTGGATCCCTTCAAACTCAGGATATTCTGTGACTCCGTGAAAGTGTGAAGCTATGAGCGTCTGTATTGTTAATAATAATAATTATTGTGATGATAATAATGAAGACAATCTATAATTGGGCATTAAACCTCTCAACAGAAATGTAAAATATCTCACCCATGGCTTCTGGATATTTGTAAGGGATGTACAAGCACCTGGGCAAGGGGCACAATGTGGGGTAGAAGAGTTGTCTCGTGGTGCCCTGTGCCATCTCCAGGGCTCTGCAGGCACCTGGTGAGAGTGCTGAGCACAGGGAGCTTGGGACAGTGCCATGCTGTGCTTCTGTGCCTGGTATTTGTGTGTCTGTGTTGTACTCAGGTTTCTCAGGGTCGCTGTTGCCCCCTGCTCCATCCCCTGCTCCTCCAGCCTGGGCTCTGAGGCCCAGCAGGTTGTCACTGGAGCCCATGGGAACTGTGAAATACCAAACCACAAAACCTCTTTGTGAGTGCATCTTTGGGCTTTGGTAGCTCTGTCTCAGTCTCTGAATTCCAGGAGGTTTTCCTCAGTGCGTGGTGCCTGGCAGCAGCGCAGGGTGGTCAGGAAATGCCATGGGAAACACTGGGATAAGGAGCACGTGTTCCTGGGAGTGTTAGTGCACTCTGCCAGCCCTGGAAACGGCCTCTGTCAGCTGCAGATGATCTGCAAATAGTATCTCTAGATGATCTGAGCAAAAACTCAACCTCTGCTGAAAAGAGCAACGTCTCCATAAACAGGGATGCTCTCTGGCAGCTGCAGTGAACTGGGATGACTGACTGATGATCAGTGCTGCACAGATTAATGATGTCAGGTAAATGGGATTAGAATTACATTCTTGGAGTAGTTCAGGTTGCAGCACTTTCAATTTGTGTTAATTTCAGGTCAAAGTAACTTTCCCCTGTGCTGGTGCCAAGGGGCAGAGAATCAGAAGCCAATCTCTGGCACCCCAGTTCTTCATGCATCCTGTGTTCCAGACAGATTGCTCAGAATAGTTCTTCCATGAGCTTGAATAAATCAGACTTAATGTATGAAGACTTGAAATGCATTTTCAAGGCAGTAGGGATATATATTTTGTAACAGATGCCACACAAATGCCTTGTGTCCTGTAAAAATATATAGACATTTTGAATGTGATGGGAAGTTGCAATTTATAAGAACATCAAGATTCTTCAAGCCAAAAAGCTACAGACAGTTGTAAGAAAGATTGTCTTGTCTGTCAGTGCAAATGCTATTATACAACTGAATCATAACTGGCTGCACTTGACTGGCTGCATCTGAACTTCTGTCAGCTGTTACAGACAACTCCATTCTCTTTGCAGGGTTTTTTTCCTTCCCCCAGGAGCTCAGCTGAGCTGCCTCTCCTGCACAGATCTCTGCTATGGCTGGAGCATTTCATTTAGATATTTAAGGTGTTTTCTGCATTAAGACTCAGCCCCATATCCAGAGCCAGCCAAGACATCAGTGGAGCTGGCAGGGCTTTGAAATACCAGCTGGATTTTAAACATCACACCAGCCAACTGACTCCTCAAGGTTCTTCCTTGGAATCTTACTTTTTATTGCAAATTAGCCCATCAAAGCCATCCAGAAGCAGCTGCCCTGCAGTGTATCTGTGCATTTAAATACAGGATACCCATCTGAACTTCAGTCATTACACTGGAGTAGTTTGGCTGAGCATTTTAAATATCATAAATCTTCATCACTGTAAAAATGCCATCTTTCTGTCATCCAAAAATCTGCCCTTTTCCCCCCTCTTCTTTACAGCAAGTGGTTACTTAAAGTCTACTATTACAGTGCCAAGGTTAGAGGGCTCAGCTGTATGACACGCTGGTGGTTAAATGCCAGGGATAACATGCTTTCAGAAATATTTTTGGAAATTTACTACATTCATAGTGTGGTTTAAATAATAAAAAAAAAGGTAGTTGTCAGCTAAAAGCAGAGCCTGCTTTGGGAAAGGGGTAAACTATGACAAAGTGTCAAAATATTGAAAAAAAAAAAAACCACAGACAAAAGTTCCTGTAAATTGCATTAAAAAGTTCATTGACAAATATTTGATATGTGTTTCGTGCTGTGTCAACATTAGTTGAGACTCCTGGTATGTTTACCTTTGGTAATACTGGGTTATTTTCCCCCTTAAGTGGGTGATTTATTTTTAATGAAACACTGTAAAATCCATTTTTAACTCCCAGGAAACGCTGTGGGTGTGACAGATGTGCAGTGCCCTGGTGAGGAGCTGCCAGCACCCCCAGGGATGCTCCCAGCAGGGATGGGGCGAGGGTGGGTGCTGAGCAGGATGAGGATGGAGCTCTGGAGCTCTGCTGGGAGTTCAGGGGAGGGGACAAATGGTTGTGGATGAGAAAACAGGAGAGTTAAGAGTGGATCAACCCTTAAATTCAGCTCCTGGCTCTTTCCCTGTAACCATTTTGCACATCAGGGAAGGTTCTTTCCCCAGAGGTTGCCCAGGCTCCCCAGGGAATGGTCCCAGCCGGAGGCTGCAGGAGCTGCCAGGGATGGCCAGGCTGGGATTCTTGGGGTGTCTGCAGAACCAGGAGTGAGACAGGATCATCCCTTCCAGTGGATATTCCATGATTGCCTGCCCTTGTCTCCTGGGAATTAGGCTTAAACCTTTCTTTTAGGGTTTTATTGTTCATTTCTATTTTTTCTCTCCACTTTTCTGGTGGCAAGCTCGGAAGGCTTCAGGTTATAAAGTTGTTACTGTACCACAAAATTAAATGGCAGTTTTGGCCCTGGACTTTTAAATCACCTGCAATTAGGGCACTCACATGCCATTTTTAGCAATATAGAATAGAGCTAATTCACACGGTGCTTTAACATAAATAATTTTTTAAAAGGCGCAGAACCGTGGCATTCATATTTAGCCCCTAGCATACACTAATTTGATCTGTCAAGTAGTGTTTGGAATTAGTGGAGCACAGAAATGCTGTTCATTGTCACAAGGCTTGTTTTAGCTTGGTCCTTAATTTTAAAAACTCTTTAATTTTCCGTGTTCTGATGAAAAGACGCTTTTTAATTCTGTGGTCATTATGCATCTAACACCAAAATATTTTACTCAGTGTCCATAAGGAAGAATTGCTAAGTGATAAATATTTTACTTTCATTAGGAAGACATTCATCAGAGTAGATTTTTAATGCTCTCATTTTCTTTCCCTGTAAAAGAGTTTATTATGCAGGTACAGACAAGTCTTTTGGTAACAACAGTGGGAATGGTTCTGGTTTTACTCAAATTTTATTAGCCTCTTTTTGAGAAATAATTCAGCAATAATCCTGCAGTAGCAAATAGCTGTGTAAGGGGCTGTGGTCTCCTGTGGGCTTATTATAGAGAGGGAGGTATTTCTTTCCCTGGCATTACCACATAGCTTAGTGCTGTTTCACTCCCAGAACACTGGAGAGTTTGTTCCTGATTTAAAGGTATTTGGTGCATTTAAATTTAGTGAATTGAATGGGTTTGAAAAGGTTCTGGCTTGAATTTGAGGAGATGCTTGGCTGCCTGTTGGCTGCTGCCACTGTTGAGTCTCTGTGCATGGGGTTCCCCATTCCCAGTGCTCAAAGGTGATAAATGCAAATATCAACATGTGATATTTTCCATTCACCCTGCCAAGCTGTAAACAAAGCTCTCTGCTGGAAACCATCCCTTTTCAATAATAAAATATTCAAGAGGCACACAGTGCTTTTCATTTTCCAGGTGAAATCGAGCTGAATCCTGCCTGTTAGCATAGCCCTGCTATGGGACACACTTCTTGTCCCAGAAGTTCTTTTTCCTTCAGAGGCATTTCCCCCAGGACAAGCAGAGCTCCTCTTCCTCAAGCCAGAAACGGGACTGCACTGAAGAGGGAATGATCTTGTTCTTTCGTTAATGTTTTTAATAATTAAAAATACCATTCTGTATTAGGAAGGAATAAAGAGTATTCCCAGCAAAATACTGAAATGAAAATTTTTCAAGTTATTCCCCATCCCAAAGTAGCTATTGCAGAAGCACAAAGAGAGCACAGAAACCCTCCAGCCCAAACCAGATTTAACTCTGGGCACCAATGGCTTGACTGAGAGCTGAAAACACAGAGTTGATTGAGTTTTTGGCCTGACTTGAACCTCATTCTCTAAAATCTTGGGTCTGTGTTTGTTGGGTTGAGGGCTGGTTATAGGGGGCATTTGTCTTTCTCTGGACATTTCTGTATTTAAATTCCCTGGCTATTTCCATGTGGGAAGTGGTTCCCTCCACTCTTGTTGGCCACTCACTGACTCCTCATGGGAACAGGGATTATCTTGTACTCACCTGGGGGAGATTTAAAAGAGAAAAAAAAGGTGAAGTATTTGTCTCTGAGTCAGGCAGAGAGGTGGATGGGACTGCAGAAATTGTTCTGGAAAGTGGGCAAAGGTCCCTGGTGGTCAGAGCCAGTCCTCCAAATTCCAGGCAGCTTGGCCTGAGCTTGTCCCATTCAGGGGCCACCTCCCATGGGAGATTTTGGTAAAGAAGAGCTTTTCCTGGCAAGTCCTGGATCAGATCTGTACTAACCCAAATTTCAGCAGCCTTTCTGCTGCTCCTATTGATGAGTGCTCTTGGCTGTTTCTGTCTCAGGGTAACACAGAATATTTTTATTATCGCAGCGTTATTTGGGCTCATCTAAACAGAGAAATTAGTGGGAATTAAAAAATAAGGCCTTTTGAATTTGAAATGGTATTTCTTACTTGATCATCTTTTCTCTGGGAGTAACAAAGTTTATTGCATAACAGTTTGGTTCTGTTTCTGAAGTGGTTTTAGTTATCTCATATATGGAACTTTCATTCTGGAATTGGGAATAGCAATTCAAGAGTGCCTCTCCCCTCCAGTTATTTACTCTGTTTAAAGCCCCAATCTGCAGGATCACATCTACATGCCCATTTAAAACATCATTTCCTTTGCACAGAAGCACTACTATGGCTAAAATTTAATTCTGATATTTAACTGAATGAAATTGCTTGCAGATGAGTGTTTGAAAGAGAAACAAACCACATCCTTGTGTGCTGGATTTGCAAACTATTACACGAACGCAAAGAATGTGCCCTCCCCTGACTGAGGAGCTGGATGTTCCTCATTCAAATACCAGCGCATTTTGTTTCAAAAATCACAGCTTGTTGTTGTTTGTGTGACAAATAGCAGCCAGCAGAAATTGCAGGCAGCAGATTCAGGCAGCAGTAGGACAGTCTTTTGTTCCTGCTGAACCTACCACAGCGTCTCCTCTGAAGCTGCTTCAGGGACAGATAAACATGCAGTATTTCAGAAATAATTGCGATAAAGATTCGCATTTCTTTTTTAATATGTTTTGCATTAGGTGACTTAAAGCATCTAAAAAAGTTGGGCTGAAGCAGCAGCGTCAGAATGAGCTGTGCTGGTGCAGCCTGGCCCAACATAAATCACATTATACCAGCATGAATGAGAACAGTTTCCTTTCAGATGGATGCAGAAGGGGAGCTGTTCCAAGTCACTTGGCAAGCCTTTCCTGACAAGAGCGCTTTAATTCACAAAGCAGCCTCCTTTTTACATCTTCATTGGGAGCTTTGGAAGTTGTTTGCCTGTAGTTGGGGTGGTGTGAGCTGCCTTTGCCCACAGCTGTGCCCACCCTGCTGCTCTCCTGGCATCGCTCATCTTCAGAAGCAGCAGCTCCAGGAGTGCTCTGGGTGGGATTTGTGTCCCTGGGCTGGGTCTTGCTGCTGGCAGTGGGAAGGGGGCAGAGATGTCAGAAGGGATGAGGCGTGGGCTCCTGCAGGGCTGGCAGGGGGAAGAGATCTGTCTCTGGAGCTGAGCTGGATTTGGAGGGACAGCAGGGCAGGATCAGGGGTGTGAGAGCAGGATCAGGGGTGTGCAGGGCAGGATCAGGGGTGCTGGGGGCAGGATCAGGGGTGCTGGGGGCAGGATCAGGGGAGCTGGGGGCAGGATCAGGGGTGCTGGGGGCAGGATCAGGGGTGTTGAGAGCAGGATCAGGGGTGTGCAGGGCAGGATCAGGGGTGTGCAGGGCAGGATCAGGGGTGTGCAGGGCAGGATCAGGGGTGTGCAGGGCAGGATCAGGGGTGTGCAGGGCAGGATCAGGGGTGTGCAGGGCAGGATCAGGGGTGTGCAGGGCAGGATCAGGGGTGTGCAGGGCAGGATCAGGGGTGTGCAGGGCAGGATCAGGGGTGCTGGGGGCAGGATCAGGGGTGCTGGGGGCAGGATCAGGGGTGTGAGAGCAGGAACAGGGGTGCAGGGGGCAGGAACAGGGGTGCAGGGGGCAGGAACAGGGGTGCAGGGGGCAGGAACAGGGGTGCAGGGGGCAGGATCAGGGGTGTGCAGGGCAGGATCAGGGGTGCAGGGGGCAGGAACAGGGGTGCAGGGGGCAGGAACAGGGGTGCAGGGGGCAGGAACAGGGGTGCAGGGGGCAGGAACAGGGGTGCAGGGGGCAGGAACAGGGGTGTGAGAGCAGGAACAGGGGTGCAGGGGGCAGGAACAGGGGTGCTGGGGGCAGGAACAGGGGTGTGAGAGCAGGAACAGGGGTGTGAGAGCAGGATCAGGGGCGTGCAGGGCAGGATCAGGGGCGTGCAGGGCAGGATCAGGGGTGTGAGAGCAGGATCAGGGGTGCTGCTGGAACCAGGAGGGTGCAGGGGGATGTGCCTCATTCCAGGAAGGTGCAGTTTTCCTTCTCGACATCTCCCTGACAGAATGTGGTGGATTTGCTGCAGACCAAGTGAAGAAATCCAGAAGGGATGTGCCTCATGGTTACCCCAGTGCTCTGTTTTAACCCTCTTGTAGCTCTATCCCCTTTCCAGCCAGCCAGAGCTGGCGCTGCAAGGAAGCTGTGCCATTTTCAGCTCCAGGAGTGTCTCCAGGACCCTCTAGTACTAAAATCAGAGAGCTCTCAAGGAAAGGGATTTTTCCTGGTGATATTTATTATGTAGGAGCTCTGTATGCTGACCACAGCTGTCATAATCCTGACCTCAAGGGCAGATGTTTCAGAGGGCACTCCAAGGGAAGCTGCCACAGCTTTAAGAAATGGTTATGTATATGAATTATATATATATATAATGCTATATAATATGTAGCATTCTTCTGTAGATGAGTTCATTAATTAAGCAAAACACTCTTCAGTACTTTGATCTATTAATTAACAATGGTAAATCTGCCATTGGTAATCTACTACTGTAGCTGGGCACAGAAAAATTCAATTGTTCAACACCCAACCCGTGAGCTTTTTATCTGTTTGCAGGCTTTTTTTCCTTTCTTTTTTAATAATCCTTTATCAGCCTGCACTGAGGTGGAGCAGAGGAGCATGAAGGCCTTTCTCAAGATGCTTACTTAACCTTTAAAAACCCAGTGACATTTACAGGAGGTGCCTGTCTCAAACCTGCAGGCACCTGAGTGCTCACAGCACCACCAGGGCTGCGTGCAGAGCATCTCCTCAGCAAATCCCCAGCACCCCATCCCTGGAATCTTGGCCAGGGGGTGATGTCTTGGCACTGCACAGCTCCATCTCCAGGGATCTCTGCTCTTCTTGGCCCACTGGAAAGTTGGGGTGTTGCAGTTCCTCATCCAAAAAGTGGTTTTTTTTTACTCAAAAGTGCAGGTTTGTGCTTCTCCTGCTGAGCTTATCTGCTGATGGTCAAAATGGGGGTGATGTAAACGTCACAAAGTCACAAAGGGTGTGTGTATACATCACCAATTCTCAAATCACTTGTAGCCTGTCATCTCTGAAATCAGACATAGCACATTAAGCTGGATATGTAGATTCTAATGATGTAAGTTAAGTACACTTTCTATAGTACATAGTAAATTAAAAAGTCTTTAAAAACCCCACTGTAAGTAGTTTACACACAGGTCCATGTTGTGAAATGGTTACTCTGACGAGGCCCCTTTCCTTTCTGGAACATGCCCTAGGCAATGTTGTGAATCTGGTCTGTTTTCCAGTGATTTGTATGAAAAGTTCATTTCAATACCTTTTTTCTGGTTTTGCCTGGCAGAAATCATGGTATGAATGAATATAGATTTATGGTTTATGTGTGTAATATATATATATATATATATGATGATCTTTTTGAAGTAGTGCATTTTCCATGTTGTCTCTCATGCACAGCCTCTCTAAGGACTAAACAGACCAGGATGACACAGTGGGGAAAGAGAAAGGAAAGATCCAGTTGTAAATAAGGTTTTATATGTAGCTCTTCTGAAATTACAGCCAAGGTTTAAATGCTTGAGGGTTCACATGGTTATCAGATGGCATACAAAAATGTTCTGCTTTGTCTTGGAGGGACTCTTTAAAACTGTCTTTTATACATCTCTAGTTACCATATACTTAAAATTTAATAATAAGTGATGGTGTTTTAAAGTACTGCACATTTCATGGGGTTAAATGCAGGAAAGAAAGAAAATCTAGTGAGTCTGTCTGTGAGGAACAGCAAACTGAATTTGGAAGCTGAAAACCTGCTCATATATTGAGTTAGGAAGTGATGATGTTACATGATGTTCACAGCAAGACAGTGATACCTTTTGCCATACCTGCAAATGGTTTGTCAAGTAAGAACTGGCAGATGCCAGAGCTTCAAAATGCCATTTTTTGCCCTGTAGAGTCAGCTGAAAGCACAGTAGGAAGTGTGTTACCTGGGTCCTCCCCTTTCAGTAAGTCTGTGTGGCAAAAGGGATGATAAAGTTTTGTGCCAGCACGAGAAGTGAATCCTTTTCTGCTGGGATGACACTTCAGCCTGCGGTGAAGGGAGCCTGTTGGTCACAGCAATTTCAGGGCTGGTAAAATCTAAAAGCAGGGGCTCCACTGAGCCAGGGTGTTTGCTTCCATGTGGGATTCACTAAGGAGGAAAGCATTTAATGACCCACTTCTGGGAAAAGGAAGAAAAACACCTGTTAGGGATGCAAAGAGCTCACTTCTGTGTGCTTTTACCTTCCCTCCTCCTTCAGTGAGGACTCTGAGGTGCACACTTGGCACCCAGCTCATCCCCCTTGTTCTCAGCTTCATGACTCTTCTCTGAGCCCCTCATATCCCACAGTCCTTCCTGGGCAAGGGAGCCACACTTTTCCATCCTGCCTTTTTCTTTTTGATTTTCCCTTAATAATCCTGTGCCAGCATTGCAGGGTGGAGATGGTTCCCATCACTGATCCCAGCAGCTTTAGCCTTCTCTTTGCAGAGCTGCATGTTTCTGTGAAAGCTGGCCTCATGTCATGGTTTTTCGTAATTATCTTTATCATCAACTGGGTTTTGATACTGCCAAGTTCCCTAAACTGAGGCTACTCTTTGTGCTTAATGTCACTGGAACCAAAAAAGTAATTGCATTCCTTTGCCATCAATTCCAGGTTAATCCTCCAAAAGAAGGTTTCACTCATCATCTGAGCCAGTGGTTTTAGTATAGACTGTGAACCCTCCAATCTTTAATTTTCTGCATGGAAGCAGAGGAGAGAGGGAAGAAAGAGCCTGTGAAGTTCATCTGCTTTGTAACAGATGTGCACTGAATCCATGACCACATACATGTTGAGAAATGAAGGAAAGCAGAGAATTATACTGGGATTTAACTTCTCTTTTGAACCAACATGAAAATCCTTCCAGTTGTTAAGGCTGGATTCCATTCTGAGTGTGGCTGAGCAGAAGTTGGTGTCCTGGCTTGTCCTGGCTAACAGGGGTCTGGTCTCAACTGCTTCATGGAGATGGTGGGAGGAAATCTGCCTTGATTTCATGTTCAGGTCTACTCACACACTCCAGTATTTGTGATAGCACTTTGGTCTTGGTGAAAAGAGAGATTAGAAAATGAACAGCAACACTGGAAAGTGCACATAATTCATGGGCAGGAGGAGTGGGATGGGTCTGCCTGTCTTGCCCTTTTCAGGTCATTAAAAACCATTGAGAGGAGTTTAAAAGAATTGAGAAAGAAAGATGGGAAGATTTCTGCAGAGCAGCCATCCTCAGGGTCTTCTAGAAGCTGCAAAAGCCTGTCACTGTTGTGTTGGTGCTGAGACACATCTCAAATGTGCTGGAAGGGAGGAGGAAGCCCAAGCATCAGCTGGGGCTGGGCCTCTGCTCACCATTTGTCTCCAGTGCTGGTTTACATTTTTCCTTTTTAATTTTGCTGTTTCTTTTTGCTTTCTGCTTAGTAAGAGTCTCCCCTCTGGCTCTGGCAGTGGCACTGTGAGCCTGGAACTGGAGAAGCAGTGGAGAACTGGTATTTTAAAGAACCTGATGTAGGCAGGACATGCCCCTGCACCCCAGGGTCTGTGTGTGGCTGTGAGAGCATGTGCTGGGCAGAAATGTGGTTTCTAGAAAGGGTGGATGCCACATTTTCTCTCATTTTGTTCTTTTCTGAGCCTTACATCACGTTTTGATCTTATTTTGTCTTGGAGAGTAGGTTCAGACCATTCGAGTGGTGCAACTGCAGCAGCTCCAGCTGCTCTCACCTGACTTCCACCTGTGTCCCCTGAAAAGTGTCTGCCACTGATCCCAGCCCAAAAAAACATTGTGATTCCTTGTAAAGACTGTGCACAGCTGAAGGGGAAGGCAAGAAGTGTCACTTGAAACAAAAGCCCCACTTAAAGCACTGCAAAGTGTAATGTACTAACAGGTTTTCCCAAATCTTCAACAAAAGGTTATTTAAGAAGAGTTCAGCTGCTGCTGCCAGGGGACATGTAGGCCAGTGTCTCTGTTTTGATAAATCTTGAGCTGCATTTGTCTGCTTAATAGCTGTTGATGACAAGGTCATGTTCACACCTTTGAATTTCTGGGCCCTTGTGGCCACTAGAGACAAACCTGCCACCTTTCATGCTTCATTTTGCTCCTAAAAACTCACTTCTCTCTGTTGTGCAAAGAGAGCTGATGTGGCTGAATACAAACTAGGCTCACACACGTGTCCATCCATTCCCTTCTCCCCTCTCTATGGTGACTCTCCTCAATTTGTGAGCACTAATTGCAGTTGTCTCAGCCTGTCCTACATAATAGTAACTAATATCTGAATGATTTTCAGACTCAGTCATCCAGGGTATTTGGATTTCTTAACTGGGACTTGTCCTCTTGGATTTTCAAGGAAAGACAATCCTCACACGAGTGAACAACTTGGATGTTTTGCATGTTTTTGGTAATCATAGTTGTTTTGGTAATAAGTTTTCCACTTTTTTTCCTAAATGCCAAAATACCACATGGGGGTTCATTCCTGGTACAAGTTAGCTCTGCCATGGCCAAGCTGGGATTTTTCCCCACATCGGAGAAGGGAACAGGCAGAGCAATGTGTAGGGAGCAGAACTCCTGAGCCTGAAAGCATTGGCTTTGCCTGCACAGAAGAAACAGAAAATTCCCTGGCAGTGTAACTTGCTGGAATTGAGGGTTATCCCAGATCCCAGTGCACTCCAGGGGAAGCCAAGCCAAGCCCAGACTCTTCCACCTGCCCCAGGCACCTGCAGCACGAGCTGGGGCAGCCTCAGCTGGTGCCACCACCAAGCCTGGGCTGTTCTGGCTGCTCAGGGCTCAGACCAAACCACGAGCAGCGTGCTCAGAGCTGCTTTCCCTTGTTCTCCTCCTGTCCATCAGATGTCTGCAGGTGGCTGTGAAACTCACACTGTGCTGGGGAGAGAGCAGAGCCAGTGCCAGAAGTGTTCAGAGCAGAGGACAGGGCTCTGGAGCACTCTCACTCTGGAAAATCTCCAAGGCTGATCACATTTGCCAGCTCTTTCTTTCCTTAATGGGAGTTGAAGCTGAGACATTGGTACAAGTGTGTTGGTGCTTGGGAGGATAAACAAGGAGAAACATAAATAAAAACTCAATAATCCATCACTGGAGGGAACTAAGGAGCTTATCTGATTGGTTACAGCATGGCAAGCACATCAGAAAAACACATAAATCCAGAAGACTGTGGGGTTTTGGGTTTGATTTTATTATTTTTTTTCCTTAATCTGGTTTGAATCTTTTTAAACATTTAAAGGGCAGATAAAATGAGCAACCAGCACTTGAAATGAAGGAAGAACTGATATGCTTCAAAGGAAAATGTCAATGCCACAAAAAAACATAGCCCTCTAGATTCAGGAGAGGCAATTTGTAACCTCAGATGCCAGCACAGAGCTGATGAGCACAGGCACTTCATAAAAACCCTGCCTGTTACCAGTTTGTTAAACTGGCCAGAATGGTCTACAGAGAAACTATAATTCTTCATGTTTTTCATGAATTTTTCATGTTTTCCTGAAAATACAAAACTCAGTTTGGGCTTGTCTGTCCACAAATGTGTTATCAAAGTCCTTTGGCCCATCTCATTAAAACTTGTTTTTCTAACACCAGAATTCCATTCCTTCATTAGCTCTTCCAGCAGGTTTCCACTCAGGCTGTAGAGAGTGGCAATGGATGATTTCAGAGTTTGCCACTGATAGAAATGATTCCTTTGCCTCCTTGCCAAGGATTCCTCCTCCTCCCTGCCCTGTTTTTGGTGCTGGGCACATTTGGAGGTGCTCAGGAGCAAACTGAACATGGGGTAAAGCAGCTGATAAGGAGGAGAAAAGGAAGCACTCTGACACAAAGCTTTATCCTCCTCCCTGAGCTGCTTTTCATTGACATTTCTGTGTTTGGGCTTTATCATTCTGCTTATCAATGTTCCAGTGAGAGACCTGGGAAGGACCAGAGATGCTTTCAAGGCCAGTGTTACCTGCTGGGGGAGTTTATACTCTGTGTTCAGGACATGGCATGCCTTTGAAAAGAAAAGGAAACTGGAGGAAATGTCTTTTCCTGTTCTTCCAGGATGCAGGGGGGTCTTCCCATCACATGTGATTTATCCTTAGCCCTCGTTAAGTGGCATCTGGGAAAACTCAGTAGGTTTTCAGCTACCCCAGCCTCATAAGGCTGTGTCCAGAAGCTCCTCTCTTCTTCCCCACATATCAGTGGGTCTCATAAAAGCTGTTTCTTCTCCCTGAAATCCTTTCTTGTCTCTTCAGCTTGTTGTGGCTAAAACCGTTCCTGCTGAAACAGCAAATGCTGTAATTTTATCTGGAGCTGCATTTAAAAAAGGAAGAAAAAAGATCTTGGTTTACTTTTCAGTGGGGTAAGCAGTCATTTCTTGTATGTCAGCCTAAGATCAGCAACTGCACCAATTCCCGTCCAGTGGCAAAACCAGCTGGGTTCTGTGGTGGAATGTGAGGTTTGGGATCTGAGTTCCCTGTTACAGAGCCCTGGCTGTGAAGCTGAGCCTGATTCCAGCCCCATGGTCCCTGCCCAGGGTGGCTCAGGGCAGAGGGACCCTGCAGGGACACAGCAAATCCTGCTCTGGGTGTCTCTGGAACTTCAGGTGCTGCACACCGACTCCAATCTGCTTTTAATTCTCTCTGTAGCTCAAGGTCCAGACTTTGTTTCAAATCTGTTGTTATTTTTGCACATCCTCTTTTTCTCAAGTGGTTTATTTTGTCTAAATGCAGCAATTAAAAAGAAATTATTGCTCTGTGAGAGAATTTGTCTCAAGAAGAGGAAAGATGTTTATATCAGCCAACTGTGATTGTCCTTATTTGTTTTGGCAGATAAACAGGAAAGCAGTTTTCAAAGCAAATCCACAGTAGGTCCCTTTGGGATACTTGTCTCGCTGGGAGGAGACTTCTCTTTTCCCCCACCCTGAGCAGATCACAGCACAGATTCACACATGAGCTGTCTTTCATTCCCCCACACCCCCTGCTTTTTTTGACAGCTTTTTGAGATGCTGCTGATGTTCCCCAGGTTCGTCTTCCTACTTCATTCCTCTGAATGAAGGGGCTGCTGAGCCCCTGAGGGTCTCTAACCCAGAAGGATCCCAGCAGAGCCCTGGCATGCTGGCTTTGTGCTGAAAGGGGATTCCTGCCAGTCCATTCCCACCACAGGGATGGACATTTCCCCTCCCAGCACTGATCTCAGCATCTCTTGGTGCCAGGGGCTGGACAGGTGACACCTCTGAGTGAGGATGGAGCTGCTGGGCTCTGATCCTTTCCTTCAGAGCCTGTTCCCCTGGGTGACAGATCGTGTTTACTGGAGCTGCAGGAGAATGTTAATTGCTGTGAGGCTGCAATTGCAATGCCCTGGCTGTGTGTACAGGCAGCATCGAGGCCCAGGCAGGTTTGGGGGTGGCTCAGAGCCTTGGCAGAAGCTGCCTGGCCTTAAAAGTGCTTGTGGAATGGCAGCTTTTGAGCCAAGCTAAACAGCACTGCTGTAGAACCCATCCTGTCCTCTCTGGAGCCTTTTGGTTGTGCTTTTAAAAACATTTCTGCCTTTGTGCCCTTCTGCTGCACTGTGTCCCCTTAATGGCTGAGCCTGGGATGCTGCTGGGTGCATCTCCTTCAACAAAAATAATGCAGTCCTGTTGTAAAAGGGGAGATTTACGATGTCTGTGTGTTCATCCCATTTCTGGAGACAGCTCCTCTAATGATAAAGGTGCATACATCTCGGTGTGATGTAAACAACTTGATGGATGGGCTGCAGTTTATGTGGAGAAAATATTGGAAGCTTTTTATCTATCTGTAAGGCTTCTGGGAGGCTGCAAACAGGTGGCCTGGAAGCAGCAGACAGGTAGATCATCATTAGGGGCACTCAGGCTGTTTGCAGGTACCCACTGAGGCCAGCATTTCTGTGCTGGAAATAATCAGCAGAAGGGAAGGAGCTCAAGGCTGCCAGAGCACTTACCTCTCTTTTCAAACAAGGGGAAGCAAAGATGGATTATATTAATATAATAACTGGCAGCCAGTCTGTGTAGTTAAGTGCTTCTTTAATCCTTGTTTAGGAAAAAATGCAGACTCAGGGATTGTGGTGTCTGGTCATGGGTGCAGGTTTTAACTGTGGAGTCCAGGAAAAGATTAGAATCTTGCCATTTGCTGTAGTGACAAAGGTACAGGATGTCCAGATTCTCAAAAGGAATCTGTCTGTGTGTGTAGGTCTGTCTGTGTTTTCACACCTGCATCCCCACTGTGGGCACAAGCACTAATTAGCTTTTCAAGTGGAGAAATTTCCCTTAAAAAAATGAAGCCTAGTTTCAGTTTTCATAAAAATGTCAACCAGAGCCATAAAATGTCTCCCTAATTTAGGAACACCAGAAGGCAAGATAAATTAAATATTGAAACCGATAGAAACTCTTATGTTGAAGTTGATAGGCTTAAAATTATTACTAACATAAAATTGCCACAACTCTTCTTTTCCTCCCTGATGGCACAGAGGCCTGCCCATGTGAAATGTGCTGGAGTGGAGAGAGTTTAGAAATAGCAGGGGACTTGCAGTGAGCCCAGGCCTTGAGAAACATCATTCCTGTGTGACAGCAGCTCCTGCCACCCCACAGGAGCACCCAGCTCCTTTATTTGCTCAGAGGTGAGTGCACCCCTGGCATCAGAGCTGCCTGTTTTGTGTTTCAAGGCTGGTTTTTTTTTGAAGGGTTATCCCTCAGGGCAAGTTCTGGCTCAGGCAGTGTGGTTTGGAGCCAAAGGACATCATCTGATGGACCTTGTGGTGTGGTGACAGCCCTTCTGCCTGCCTTTGGAAGCATACAAAATTTACACGGGTCACCTTGAGACTGTTTGCATAAAGCTGGGAAAATCCTTCCTCAGGGAGGTTTTTCTGGAAGCTCAGCATTGTGAGAGTGTTCACAGGTAACTGATCCTACCCTGGAGGATATTTAGGCTCTGAGCAGTGGATTTTTGTCCAAAGTCTGACATTCCAGGTGGGCTGAGAACCTCTCATGAGTAGGTGTGACCTGCCTGATCCATGAGGAGGGGCACAGAAAACCAAAGCAAGGGAGAATATTTTTTTCTGCCCCATGAGAACAGTCTGCAGGGTTTCAGTCCTGGTGCTGTCCCTGGCTTTACACAGGCCCCAAAAACTCTTTGGTGTGGTTTCTTCTGTTGCAGGGAGTAGCGAGGTGAGCTTGTGTTAGGTGAAATAAAGACTTCATGATTCAAAACCACACATTTCTATTTGCTGCATTCCTACCTGGTGTGTCCATATTGCTCTCATACCTGCTGCTTCAGTGCAAAGGGGATTTTTCATCTGGCATGATGATGATTCTTCTTTTTTTTGGGTTCTGTTGGGTTTTTTCTGGATTTTTTTTATTTTTTTTAATTTTCTCTTTTGATTATTTATAGGATCTGTAATATAAGTAAATAATACAGTAAAAATATAATATAATAAAGTAATTTATAGGATCTGTAAGTATAAGTAAATTAGAAGAGCTTTTGAATCAGCTTTCTTTAGATATGCTCACTTTGTAGTATATAAGGATGGTAAAAACATTGGTTTATCAACAGATTATGTATCTTTGTTATGTCATTATTACTGAAGATCAAGCAGAAATATCAGAGTTCACCATATAATTAAAAATCACACCACAGTTCCAAGTGGAGACCACCAAAGTCTGTGTGTGAAACCTCGATACCTTCAAATTTGGAATTGCTTTTTTTTTTCCTCTTGATGTTTGATTTGGCTTCTGATATATTATTATATACTTTAACTAAATACTGAAAACCACTAAGCAAACACTTGTCAGTGGTGGTTTGGGGTTCAGTTTTAGCAGATGCTGTCCCAGGGAGGTGGGAGGTCAGTGTTTGGGGCAGGACTTGCTGCTCCTGTGCCTGGGCATGGAAAAGCTCAGCAGACCTTGCAAAACCAGGTCACATTCACTCAGCTCCTGTGACCTGAAGCCATGAGCCATTTTTTTTTCATTTTTTCTCCTTTTAAGTTGGCCTGGAAGAAGCTGACAAAAGAGGAATCATGGCTGTTTGTTTTTCTGCCTGCAGGCAACTTTCAGATCGTTTTTTTCCAGATCACAATAGACAAACCTTATTAAAATCCAGGATGTTCTCTCCCCTGGCCCCTGAAGCTGTAACACTCTCACCAACGGGGCATTGATGTTCCTTGTGACACGATGGAGCTGTTAATTGAATGTTAATCACATCACTCATGCCATGGTACCTTTTTAACTAGGAAAGGCATTTTTTATATATCAGCATCGATATTGATGTTTCCTCCCTGGGTCTCTGGCAGTGTGTAATGAGAACACGGTGATTTGGTGATTTAATTGGCATTGTTTTGGCTCTGGACTGACTGCATGTACAGCACATGAATTTGGGATCCCCATCTTTAGTCTGATACTTACTAAAACATTTATCTTCACACTACTTATGAATGAACAACAAAGAAAGTTTTTTGATGTTCTACTACCAGGCCCTGTGTCTTTTTAGCTGAGAAAATTACTGTTGAGGAAAGTTGTATCACTGGGCATTAGGAGAACTGGATCATTAATATTTAACTGTGTTGAAAGTAGAAAGCACTGTTACAGTAATAATAATTTGCACTTGCACAACACATTTCTCCTGAGGATCTCAAAGCACTTTACAAACCATTTAATTAAGTCTAACTAAATCCCTCTGAGGTTTATTATTAGTCCCATTTTACAGATGGTTAAGCAAGGGCATAAAGAAGTTAAATGGTTTGCCTAAATGAGTTAGTGGCAACAATAAGCACGTACTTCAGGAGTCCTGGTCACATCTCTGCTCCTGGAGCAGAGAAGGATTGGAGTGACCACAGGGTCCTGCAGCAGCAGAGCAGAGCAGCTGGAAACCCAGAGGAGCTGAAGGATTTTGTCTTGAGATAGTTCCCTGTGAGTGCTGTCCTGGGATCTCCTGCTGTCCTGGATGTGGAGACCTGAGAGCTCGAGGTGTAGGAGTGAGGTGGGGCTGAGTCCTGGCTCTCCATCAGCCCAAGGCTCTGTGCTCCATCCCACCCCTCCTCTCCATCACACCAAGGCTCTGTGCTCCATCCCACCCCTCCTCTCCATCACACCAAGGCTCTGTGCTCCATCCCACCCCTCCTCTCCATCACACCAAGGCTCTGTTCCATCCCACCCCTCCTCTTCATCACACCAAGGCTCAGTTCCACCCCACCACTCACCAGGGACCCACCCTGTGTTGTTTCCTCTCTGTACGACGCTGGCGCTTTGCTTTCCTCGGTGCTGCAGCTCTGGCCAGCCAGGAAGGAAGGAAGGAAGGAAATAATTTCTTGCCACTGGAGTTAAAATTACTCATCCCATTAGCAGCTGCTTCTCCTCAGCTGCCCAGCAGGAGAGGTTGGTTTATCAAGACATAAAGCAGGAGTGTGCAGGCGAGGGGGACTCGCGCTCGCCGCTGATCCGAGAGCCACTTAGGAGGGTGCTCGTGTACAAATGCATTAGATTATGCTTAAGCAGCTTATGGACATAAAAACACATTAGAACTTTACAGCACACTATAAATTACAGTTTTGCAGCATTCACAGCCACAATGTTAGGTAATTACATTCATTAATCTACTACTAAGAGCACATAAAGTTGCCTCCCAAATGGTACAGTGTGTGCTTGTGCTCAGCTGGGGATGCTCTGAGAAGGGCCTCTCTCCCTCCACCACTGCTCTGCTTTGCTCCAGAATCTTCTGATTTTATGATGGTTTTCAGCAAACCAGAATGCCAAGCACATTGCTCTAAATATTTAGGATTCACAGTGGAAGAATTTCTGATCCCCTTGTCTGATCCAGCTCTAAGCTTTTCTCAGTCAGTGTAAGCAGCGTGGGGACTCACTGCAGTCATTCAGTTGGGAAGAAGTTCCTGCTTGTTGTCCCCTGGCTGATCCCTTTGTGCCACCTGATGTTTGGCAGCCCCTGGAATTGTCAGCCTCAGCAGTTAATATTCTACTGAAACTTCCTTGCTTTAGGTTGAGCATCTTGTGCTTCATTTGCTTTCATGCAGAAATATTCCCTTTAATTACAGCAGATAAATTTTGTTGTTTCCAGGTTGAAAGTCTGTCCCAGTGCCTTTTTCCTTTCTTTTCCTACCTCACATTGCAGAGAAAGTCTTTCAAACCATCTCTTGGAGATTCACCTGTGTCCTGTACAAGCAGAGTCTTCTGCTGATTCATTCTTGCTTCAATTTCTTGTTTGGAAAGACCCTTCATGGCCATTTCTTTTTCCTCTCTAATGGACCAAGTGTTATCTTTGATATCCCCAAGGCCAGCGAGCTCTCAAATCCATTATTCAACCACATTTTCACTTTCTGTGTATTTTTAGTTATGAAAGTAGGAGAGCAGAGCTGTGTGTTCTCTGCTCTTCAGCTCTCATAGTGTGTGTTAGGAAACAGAGCACACAGAAACTCCCTGGAAAACTTCCTCCAATTTCAGTGGCTGCTGAGCAGAGTACACATATGAAAAGAACTGCTCAGTTAGAAGGGTAAAAGTAACAGAAATTTTTAAGAAATCAAGTTACAAAAATAAATTCAGTGTGTCAGTCCTTGAAAAAACAGAAATGTGTTCCAAAAATCAAAGTTTCTCTAAAAAAACTCACACTCCCTCATGAAGGTATGAGTCCACTCAAACACCAATGAGTCAGAAAGCAAAATCTATTCACTTTTGTTTGTAAAACTTTAATGACTCTGATTGTAAAGACTGAAGCTCGCACAAGTCACCGGGAGAGAAGACTTACAGAAATGACCCATTACTTCTGTGTCACTTCATTAATTGGGTTTTCAGCTGCTGATTTCCGTTCACATCAGGATCATCTTCCCATCCATCTGAGGAAGAGCCCTGAGAGCTACCTGTGCCTGTGCTGCTGCAGCAGCTGCTGCAGGAGATGGTGACAGCTGCTTCATCACACGCCAGGCCTCGCTGAAAGGCATTCATCTATTTGCTAAATAGATGGAGCCTCAATGACACTTGAGTACTCCAGTTTCTAGGGAATTTCTTTGTCATTACTGACAAATTTATTATCCTGACCATTAAATTAATAAAAGGCAGAGCGCACACGGCAACTGCTTTTGGAGGGAGGTGATTTTTGGTGCCACAGAAAACTCTGCAGCTCCGTGTGCTGAGCTGTCACCTGCCTGCTGCCCTGGAGCTCTGTGCTAAGGGCCAGAGGAGGGGGGAAAAGGCAAGTCCAGCCCCTCTCAGCTGTGGGACAGGACAGAAGGAGCACACATGGCAGGATGAGCCTCCCATCAGGAATTCCCAGCTGATCTTGTCCAGGGCAGTAACAGGAACCACTCTGTGCCCCCTCTTGGTCACTGATGCGCTGCTGGGGTGTCAGCCCAAGGTGCTGGGTGTTCCATCATGGCCTTTGTTCCTGAGACAGCACCAGTTGCAGGGAAACAACTGCCTGGAAAAATCCCATTTTTGACACCATTTGCCTGTCACGTGCTTGGCTTCAACCCACCTTTCAGGCAGTACACTGAGACATGCAACTGTATTCTTTATTTATTCTTTCCTTTTTTCTGCATGTAAACACGAGGAAGGCAGAAATGCTCATTTTCAAGGGCAGTGTGTCTTCAGGGCAGCAGCCTGCTGGGATGGAGATGGACTGGGATCCCACGGGGCCGTGGCAGGGCAGAAGGATGCTGTCAGAGCTGGATGTTTAATGTCACAGGCAGCTGCTAACCTGCTCCTTGCCCTCCTGATGGAACAGCTGCTGTTTTGGGGTCGTGGCAGCGCTCCTGTGTTCCTGGTGCCATCTGTGTCACCGTGGAGCAGCCCAGAAGGGACGTGGGGAACCATAAACCCGGGCTGTCTCCTGCTGATGAAGCACCAGGGTGAGTCTGGCCCTGCTCAGCTCAGGGCTCCCAGAACATCACTGTGAGACATCTTCGATGTCAAATTTAACAGCCACGGTGAGGACTGACTGTGGCATTTAGGTATTTTGGTCCATTTATCAGGTATTACAGAGATTTTCCCTTTCTGGACAGAACTGGCAGTGGTTTTTGCAGTGGAAGCCTACTGGGAGTGATGCTAATCTAGTTTCTGAGGGTTTGTTTATTGGGGCAGAGCATGCTGGGCTGATTTCAGGGTACGTGCTCCGTGGTATTTTCTCTATCCACAAGTGAAGTTTTAACAAGGGAATGTAGGACTCGGACAACAGTTTGTGTTTTGGGATTTTTTTTTGTTTTTATTTTCCTCCAAATAGCAGCAAAGGCAAAGTTGGCTCAGTGAGTATTTATTGGCAAATTAGTGTTCCTAAAGCCTTCTTTTTTGCTTGTTCTTTTCTAGAGCTTGGAGAAATAAGATTTCACGTAATGCATCTGGGATTGGATTACTGGATTGAATTTTGCAAAGTACACTGGGGATAGCTGAGCCTGTTTAGAAAGCAGCTAAGCCCCTCTGAGTCAGTAAAAATTCAATTCATGATAGTTGATGAGGGATTTTTGGATGGGTTTTGTTTTGGGTAGTTCATTTGCTGTTGGATGGCCGTATTTCCTTTGAGGTATTTTATCAAGGTTTATTAAACTTTTGGTGGAGGCTGTGGTGGGATACAGACTTTCTCCAAAAAGTATGATGGAAAAATGCCTGGAAGCTGACATCCCTCCTTCTGCTTGCTTGTTGAACACAAACATTCAATTTTAAAGGAACTCACCAGCTGAATTAGTGTGTTGTGACTTATTTTGGAAACCCACAGAAACATGATCAAGATTTATCAAAGCTGTGATGGGTTATTGCTTTGCATCTGGTCTCTTGTGTACTCAGGGTCTCCTGCTCCTGCCCTCCCTCTTTCCCCTCCTCTGCTGAGAGTTGAGGTTTTGGTCCTCCAGCCAAAAACCATGTTATCCCAGAGCAGATGGAAATGATCTCTGGGATTCTGATAACAGAGCCCAGGGGCTGGGTAATTCCTGCTCTCTTGCAGGGGCAGATCTCAAGTAACAATGTCTGAATTTAGATTCTCTCTGTAAAATAGGCCTGATTTTTTTTTTCCCCCTGGCCTTCCTTTTCTGTTTCCTAGGACAGTGGTTCTGTGTTGCTGGTGCACCTGGAGCTTTTAGGGATTTTATTTTTTGGTTGCTGGGGTTTTTTTGAAGGGGGGTTGTGGGTTTTGTTTTGTTTGGGGTTTTTTTGATGCTTTGGAGCTGAATTCTTTTGGCAGAGAACATCAGAGGAGTTTGCACAGTGCTGTGCAAGGAGAGGTGCAAGAACCTGGGGGGTGGCTGGGCTAAGCTGAGGGAAAGGAGAAGCAGGAAGGCTTCAAATTTCTCAGTGTGTGGAATAAGTTTTAATAAGGTCATCAAGAAATCAAAATTAATTCTGAATGAGGCAAAAACTGCCATAGCAGAAACCATAAAATATTTCCTTGTAACCCTGTGTAGGATCCTTTAGTGTCCTGTGCATCCTGTAATGGCCCTGAGAAGGAGATTGCAAAGTGTGATGTGGGAGAGAGCTGTATCCTCCTCTGCCTTCAAGAGGAAATGGGAAAAGAAGCAAAATGGTTTTGCTCTTCTAACAGGAAGAAATAATGGTTTTCTAGGTGAGGTTTAATGCTCTCAGCAAATCTTTGCAGATTTTACATTACAGTCATTTCCTTGAGTCAGACTTCCCTGCTGCCTGGTAAGTAAACACAGAAAGCATAGATTATCAGTTAAGAGTATCGACAGCATTTCAAGTGCTATCAGAGAACATTTAATTCAGTTTAATTTTGTGATAAATCTCATGTTTAATCCTCTGGTTGCTCTGTAATCATGTCTCTATTGATCTTCTCTGAATGACTGCATGCAGTTTAATAAACTTTGCCATTAACCCAAGCTTTCGAAAAGAGGAGATTGATTCCAGTATCAAGTGTGATAGAACCAATAAGCACCTGCAAATCATTAAATGTGTCCATTATAAAATATTTGCATTAAGATCAAAGTGAAAGTGTAGAGGTGAATTTGCAGCTTATTAGAGAAAGAGTTTGCAATCGGAAAGTCTCAGCATGTCAGTCAAAATCAGCAGCAGTTTTCAACCTGGCTGATTCAAGCTGACACCTCCTTTCATTTCTTATTCCTCAAATCCCTCTTTCATCCTATTGAGCAACCTCCTTCTCTCGTTTCCCAGCCATAATTGTATCCCTTAATTTATTCCATCTTTTTCACCCCAGGCATTTGGTTTGTCCAGGGGTTTGAGGTCATTTTTGCCTCATAATAAAGCTGCAGACTTGGGTGTCTTTTTGAAGTGTTGGTTTGGGTTTTCTGTCCTGAACTCCTTTTTTAAGGAGGGTCCATGACACATGAGATGAAAAACTGGGGAGGGACCAGTTTTAACCCCTCTGAGTTAGGGCATGCAGGGAGCCAGTCAGGGAGGGAGGGAAGAACGGAGAAAGCAAGAACCACGTACACAGACCTGGCTGAGTGACAGCACTGAGGCTGCAGATGCTCATCTCTTCCCTTAAGGATGATGGAGGAGATACAGAAGACATTTCCCACCCTTCACATCAGCTGGGGGAGAATAAGGGAGGTGCAAGAAGCACCTGCTTGTCAGGAGGGAGGGAAGAGCAGGAACTCCCTGGCTGTGGCCTGGTGAAGATGAAGGGCTGCAGAGGCTTGGAAGAGGAGAGAGTGGCTTTGCTGTTGTTCCCAAATAAACAAATGGGCAGTGCCTTGTGGGGTGCAGCAGTTTATCCCTCCTGTTTGCTGGCCAGAAGGGACTGCCTTGCTGTGGGTCTGGGAGGAGGGAGATGTGCCCTGAGCCCCCCTCACCCTGCAGGACCTGTTTGCTCTCCAGGACCTGTTTGCTCTCCAGGACCTGTTTGCTCTCCAGGACCTGTTTGCTCTCCAGGACCTGTTTGTTCTCCAGGACCTGTTTGTTCTCCAGGACCTGTTTGTTCTCCAGGACCTGTTTGCTCTCCAGGACCTGTTTGCTCTCCAGGACCTGTTTGCTCTGCAGGACCTGTTTGCTCTCCAGGACCTGTTTGCTCTGCAGGACCTGTTTGTTCTCCAGGACCTGTTTGCTCTGCAGGACCTGTTTGCTCTCCATACCCTGGGTGTGCAGCCCTGTGCTTCCTGCAGGGCTGCTCCATTCCCCTCTTTGAGGATTTAGCACTGCCAAGCACAGATGGAACAGGATGTGGTTTCACCTCCATTTCACAGATGAGCTCTGCTGCATGGGAGGGCTGAAGGCCCAAATTCACGGAGCCATTTATTTCCTTTGGAAAACCAGTCAATGGGAATTAAATAGTTTTAGGTCCCTGAATACCTTCTTTGTGGTCCGGGGTTTAGCTGAGTGCTGCAGGTCACAGGGAGCTCCAGGGGAGATCAGGAATTCCCACATCCACCTCCAGTCCCCCACATTAATAACTTACCTTCCCAGTCCAGCCAGCTCTAATCCTGTGCCTGGCAGGGCATAAGTGGTGATAAGGTCAGACAGGAGAGATTTGGATCCCAGCCCCTAAAAGCAGCTTAGAAAACAAATCTTTCCTAGGAAAGGTTTCCTTCCCAGTGCAGACTGATTTCCTGCTTATGGTTCTTATTCCCCTCAACATATTCCATGGCTCTGGAGAGATGCATTGCAGAGCTTTATCTGTTCCTGCTCGAGGCAAGGTTTACAGAGAGACAGGAGCTGGGATCTTCCTGCAGCAGGAACGCTTCCGAGTTCAGTGGAGGCAGCCGCGTGTGATGGAGTGGGGTTTGACTCTAAGTGCTGCTGAAGTGATGTGATTCACAGCTTTTGTAACTCCTTGCAAGGTTGCTGCAGGCATTAGCAAAGCTCTTGATTTGAGATGTTCTGCTTTGGAACCAGATCCCCTGACTGTGCATCCCTACCAAGTTAAATCTGTAGCTTCTAGGTGGCTATAAACAAGAAATATTACAGTAATTGCTTTTTCAGCCACTAAATAGCCCTGAGTATTAGATGACACTTCAGTTTTAAAAGATCTATCTACAAAATATCTCGAATATTTGCAGAAGACATTATGTTTCCAGCCACAGCGTGACTGTGAAGGGAATTCTCTTGTTCTCTGGTGTATGAGGTGGCTTTGCAGGGTCTGTGCCCTGAGATAAAACGAGCAAGCAGCCATGTCTGCTTTTCCCTGTTCATTTATTCATGCTGTGTTCTGTGCCCATTGAGCTCTGGAGACCCTGTGTTCGACATACAAATGGAAGGGAGGATCTGTTTCACCTGCTAGGAACTGCTGCATGTACCTGGTGACTTTTTGGGTGACCCCACTCAGGATCAGGAGCATCCACTGAGCCCAGAGCTGAAGCCAGGGTATGATGCCTTCAGAGCAGTGCAGAAGCAGAGGTGGAAATGGTGGCATTTCCCCAGGGGGGAAATCTGGGCTCTGTGCTGGGCACAGGGTTTGTGCCTTTGCACAGGAACAGCAGAACTGTTCTGGTATTTATTTCCTCCTGTAGGTGAGTGAGATAGGAGCAACTCATGTCTACTTTGTAAGTGGTGCGAAGGACAAGGCAGTGATAAATCTTGTCTGTTATGCTAAGCTGTGCTTCTGAACTGCAGAGAGGGGGATTTGCCAGTGATCAGCACCGTACAAGAATGTAATCCCTCTGGTTTTTTGATCATCAAATTTATCTTCACTGTATCTGTTTCCTTGGGGAAGAATAAGCCAGCAAATGGAAAGGTTACATATTACTCTATTTCTTAAACTTCTGTCCTTTACTATTTTTTTTTCAGCCTGAATGTTAGAAAGTGGTTTCACTTGCAGATGGGAAGCTGAACCATTGTTTCTTTTTTTCCCCTCTAATTGCAAAAAGGTTCTGATCCTTTTCCTAATGAGGAATATTGCCAAGCTCACCTTAAGTGTTGCAGTCCTCAGGTGCTAGCTGAGCTCTCTTTCTCTCCTTATTTTATAATCACTGTTATTCCTCTTTAAGATCTCTCCTCATCAGCTTTTTTGGCTGTATGCCACATGCCAAAACAGTGGTAGAGTTAGGGAGCTCCTAGAGAACATAAAAGAAAATCCAGAGGAACACATGACAGTAGGAGCTTAGAAGACAGAAGAGCTCCTGTGTTGAAATAGTTTGAATTCTTGAGGTACAAGACGAAAAGAGTTGTTTTAAAATAGATTAACTTTTTCTTAAAGCTCAATAATTACAACCCGTTATTATGTGGAGATTTTTTGGTTGGCTGAAAAAATCTTCACGTTGGATTCCTCATGGATTGAGGAATAATCTGTGATTCATGACCCATAATCCACAGAAATTCTGTCCTTTCCTTTGCTCATTTCTGCGTTCTCTGTCCTGCTGCTTCGGCTGTGCAGAGGGATGCTCTGGTTTCCCTGCCTGTGTGGCAGGCTGCCTGTGGGATGCAGAAATTCATGGCATTTCCCTCTCCCTCCAGCAGTTCCCTCCTTGTTGTCACCTGCCTTGTCCCAGGGTGGTGTCTCTGTCTCAACTCCAGCTTTTCTCATCCAGCCTGGAGGCTGACAGGGCAGCAGAGCCAAGTGTGTCCCGGCTCAGTGCCTTTCTGTGGCTCCTCCTTTGTAGGGAGCATCCTGACACCTTTGGAATGCAATGGACTTTCCTGCTGCTGCAGCATCTTCCCGCAAGGCACGGAATGCAGAGGTGCTTCTCATTCCATTTTCAAACCATAATACATTTTTTATGACTGCTGAGTGCTGTGCTAATGAATGGTGCCGGTGTGAGGCTGAAGTCATTTGTTTCCTAGTGCAGGGACAGCAGGGATGAGAGCTGTCTAAGCCCACATGCATTTATTGTAACCCTGTGAAAAGGGGGATACCCTTTAAATGTAAAATTCATTAGCCCACTGACTCCTTGCCTGGGTCTGTGGCATGCCAACCCAAGTGCTGCTTGAATTATTCAGAGAACACAGTATGTGTGGAGGGTGGAGGAGCCCACAGCCAGCTTTGTGCCAGCAGCTCTTGCAGTGGAATTGTACTTCCCTCCAGTGAAATCTCCTGGAATGTGTGTTTTGATCAGTATATGCAAATCCTGTATAACTACAGATACAAATGTACAAAATTTTTATTTTTGGGAGAAAGTTTGAAATTTTAAAATATTTTTTTTTCCATTCTAAATGAGAAAAAAAGGTGAAAATTAAAGTGAAGAAAAAATCTGGGAGTTTTGGCGTAGAACTGAGGTGCAGAACTGAGCTCAATTATTTAGATATATTGAAATTTATATTATAAATTTATATTGTATTTGTGTTTCATATTATTCTATGTGGTTCTTGATCACTGTTCAGTTGGGTTCTCACCACCATAAACACCCCCTTTTCCAAGGATTCCTGTCCTTGCACGGAGGCAAGGACAGCTGTGGGAGATGCCAGTGTGTGCCCACAGCTGGATTTGCCCCTGCTCCACATCCAGGTGTGCTGGAGGTCACTGAGTGAGATCTGCAGCAAACACATCACCTTGGACTTTGCTGGCAACTTGTGTCAGGCTAGAAAAAATCTCTAGAGAAAACACAATGGGATTTTTAGGCTGGCAGAAGCTGGCTGGAGCCAGAGCTTCAGGATCTCTTGGCAGGAGCACACAGGCTTCTGGCTGAACCTGTCACAGCAGAATCAACTGTGTGTTCTTTGCCTTCCACAAAGCCAGGCAGCTTCAAGAAAAACATTTCCATGGCTCTGCAGTCGGGGCTGGCATTGCTCAGCACTTCCTCGGCACCCACTCCAGGGTGAGGTTTTTGCTAACTCAGGCTCCAGTGATTTCTTGACTGTTGTGCACAACTGTACCATGTTACAGCACAGCATTGGAGTGACCACACACATTCCTTGACTGTTGTGCACAACTGTACCATGTTACAGCACAGCATTGGAGTGACCACACACATTCCTTGACTGTTGTGCACAACTGTACCATGTTACAGCACAGCATTGGAGTGATGAAACGGAGAAGGGAGGGGGGAACAAGGCTGAGAATACTGTGTCATGTGTGAAAACCATGAAATGAATGAAGAGCAATCAATGGCTCTGATGCTGATCCTCGTGTGTGACACCAGCTTTTGCCAGCTGTACCAGTCTTAGATGTCCTCTACCTCCAGCTTGTATTTGTTATGTGGCATTGAGGGAGGCCATGGCACCACGTTATTTTAGAAACAGCTCTTCCCTGTATCCTTATAACAATGGTGCTCACTAAAGCCCAGTTTTTGGGAGTGCTCAGCACTCCTGGCAGCTGCTGGAGTTAATGAAGGCTGTGCTCCATTAGAGAAAGGTCTCATGGAGCCAGGTTCTCTGAAAAATCAAATCTCAGGTGTTTCCTAATGAATGCTTAAAATCAGCAGATGTTTCTGACCTGATCATGGCAGGACTGTTATTGCCACCTATAGAACAGGAATAGTGAAATACCTTTGGCAAAATAACTGTAAAACAGGCCATCTATTTGTTGAGCATCTATCTGATACTATCAGGAGGAGCTGTACAGAAAAGCCCTTGAGGAAATTAATCATTATGCATTTGGAGGAGGGTGTGAATGGAGTGTCAGTAAACAAGGACTAGGTCCACACCATGGACAAAAAAGAGCAAACAAAATCCTGAGTGGTTGCTCATTAGCTGAACACCTTCCATTCGGTGGAGGGAAATAAGAGCATGGGATCATGTAATTAAAGATTGTATCTTGGCATGCATGCACAAGAGGCCTGAATTGAGGTGGTGGCTGCAGCCTTAATCCTGGCCTTTCATAACTTCCCAGCCCTTGACTTTGTAACCTCAATAATGTTGCCTTCATGTATTTTTGTGTGTAATTTAAATCAGCAGGACCTGAAAAGGAGCCTTCTGTTTATCAATGCTATTGTTAATAAACGATTTTGGGATGAAAAACCAAAGCAATCTCTTTGCCACAGAGGTGCTTTCACACAACATATCTGGAGCAGACAGCAGCTTGCTCTGCTGTTGTTTTCCTTCCTCTGCACCCACCCCAGTGTCCCCAGCCCAGCTCTGCCTCTCATCCCCACTCTGTTGCACAAACACTTTTGCACAGCACTGAAGCACTTCGTTTGCAGATTCCAGAGAGATGCAGGAGGCAGTGGATTGCAACTTCACGGAATCAAAGCAAACAAAACAAGATTAAACACAGTTTTCTGTGGAGGTCCCGTGGCTTGAAGGAATTGCTGGGATTAGTAGATGAGCTAGTGCACCCTATATTGTTGACATCACACCTCTCTTCACCAGTCCCTTGTGTTTTAAAATACAATAGTGACACTGAGAATCCTTTTCTCTTTTGCACTGTGCTTTACAGCTGCCTTCCTTTTGCCCTGGTGTTATTTTAAGAGTGTTTGCAAATTTTTTCCCCTAGATAAGTTCTTCTAAGAAACTAGTTATTCCTCAGAATACATTTAACTATTTTATCTGGAGGTAAATTAATGGTTATTGTAAGCATCTCATTTTATTTTCTGATTTTGATTAGAGGGACGGGTCAGTGCATTATTTTCAGACCTTTGCATCTTGTTGTTTTTGCTGGAATTGAAACAGAAACATGAGAGAGGTGTTGAAGATTTGGGGCATTTTCATCCATCACCTGTAAAAATTCTCCAGTGTAATAGAAACACAGGAGTTGATGGGCACTGTCAAGATGTGATGGCAAATTTGGTACTCTCAGACTAGCAACGTTTCTGAGGGGTTTTGGTTCAGTTTGTGCAGCTGTTTGTGCAGGTTTGTGTTTGGTTTGTGTTTGGTTTGTGCAGGTTTGGGTTTGGTTTGGGTTCTGTTTGTGCAGGTTTGGGTTTGGTTTGGGTTTGGTTTGGGTTTGGTTTGGGTTTGGTTTGTGCAGGTTTTGGTTTGGGTTTGGTTTGGGTTTGGTTTGGGTTTGGTTTGTGCAGGTTTGGTTTGTGCAGGTTTGGGTTTGGTTTGTGCAGGTTTGTGTTTGGTTTGGGTTTGGTTTGTGCAGGTTTGGGTTTGGTTTGGGTTCTGTTTGTGCAGGTTTGGGTTTGGTTTGGGTTTGGTTTGTGTTTGGTTTGGGTTTGGTTTGTGCAGGTTTGGGTTTGGTTTGGGTTTGGTTTGTGTTTGGTTTGTGTTTGGTTTGGGTTTGGTTTGTGCAGGTTTGGGTTTGGTTTGTGCAGGTTTGGGTTTGGTTTGTGCAGGTTTGTGTTTGGTTTGGGTTTGGTTTGTGCAGGTTTGGGTTTGGTTTGTGCAGGTTTGGGTTTGGTTTGTGCAGGTTTGGGTTTGGTTTGGGTTTGGTTTGTGCAGGTTTGGGTTTGGTTTGTGCACGTTGCTGTCCTGGATTATTCCCAGATAATGATTCCCCCTGTGATCCCAGTGAGGTTGGGCAGGCCCTGGCACAGGCAGATCCTGCCCCTGGATCCCTGGCAGTGCCCAAGGCCAGGCTGGATGAGGTTTGGAGCACCTGGGACAGGGGAAGGTGTCCCTGCCATGGCAGGGGTGGCCCTGGATGGGTTTTGAGGTCCCTCCCAACCCAAACCCTCCTGGGATTCTGTGCTGGCCAAGCTGCAGATTTCTCTCAGCTGTACCCTGCAGACATCCTGATTTCCTGTAAGCCAGAGCTCTGTCCCAGTGCAGTGGGTGAATGTGGGGTTCTGGCTTTGCCATCGTGTTGTTTTGTGCTGTTCCCTTTGCTCCTCCTCACGGCCCATCCCTCGGAGCTGACAGGGGCTGGGGGTGGAACTGGGCAAGAATTTCAAATCGACTTTTGTAGCTACTGAAAGTGTATTTTCTTTTCCCTTAATTGGCTTCTTCCTTCTGCACTAATGTTCTGGATGAAAAGTGAATTGTTTGTACCTTGAAAGGCTCCAGAAGTGCCTTTCTCACCGTTCTGTTTGACAGGGATGACTGGATGTCTGAATAGTGAACGGGGCAGACTGGCAGCTTCAAGCTTGATTTTCTAAATACTTGTGTTTAAAGTGGAGCATTACACTGACATTTCATGACTATTTGACGTTTTTTTAAAAAAAAAAGTCTAATTTCTTTATACTTTATTCTTGGAGTGAAGGGTAAATTGTTGGGCTCTGATATAAACCTGTAGAAGACTTTAGCAAGAGCCTGAGGAGGAAATAATTAGAATATAGTTGTAGACTGTTGCAATTGTAATTTGGTTTAACTAGCACTGCAGTGTAAACTGCTCCTGTTTCTAAAAATCAGTTTTTAAAAGTTGTATTTTACTTAGGTCACATTAGTGCAAATTCAGAAAATAAGTTTTTACAACTCTGGAATTGTAATGCTAATCCACAAGGATGGTTTGGAAAGGTCAAGGCTTGAAATCCCTGAGCAGCACCTGAAATGTTCATCCTGAGGAATTTCTGCAGTGCATTTGCTCCACACTTGCATTTACAGTGTTGTTTTTCATCCAGCACTCCCATAGACTAATCCTGGAATAAGGAGTGGGACAGAATTATTCACATAGTAGTTTTTAAGTTGTTGTCAGAGGCAGGGGCAGGAGGGAAGGCAGTGGAGGACTGGCTCTGGGGTGGGGTTCATGGGGATGATGAGTGTACCCCACAAAGCTCTGCTCTCCTGCCCCACTGAGGGTTTGATTTTTCATCAATGACTCATCATTTATGTAGCAAGAAGATGGACTTTGCTGAAATAAATCAGGCACAGCTCCCTGAAAGACCTGATGAGAATGCAGGGTGTCCTTGAAGCCTCCTACCTTGAGAAATGGTCTGATGGAGCCAGGGGCTGCTTCTCCTGGCCTGGGCTGAAGCTGTGGGTGCTGCCTGGAGCCTGGAGCGGTGCCACTTCCCTCCCTGCCAGGGCACCTGCAGCAGGGTCAGCCTGATTAATGTGCCCAACAGAAATAAAACAAATGGAAAATTTTTTAGTTTATACGGTACACTCATAAATATTAATGTACTTTTGTATGGAATTGCATGCAATTACATATTTATACATTTAAGTCACCTTCCTGATACACTTAAGGCACTTTACAGATGAAAGATATCTCTGAAAGAGATGGTTTTAAACTGTGCCTAATATGTTTGTAGGATTTACTTAATAATGTGTGGGCTTGTATGCTGGCAGGAGAGGAGAAAAACCTCCATTAGAGACTGAAAGTGTTCCAGGGCTCTGCTGCTCAGGCTGAATCCACTCCATGGGTAGCTGCTGAAAAATATGTCTCGACATGAAATATTACTACATCTCCTTATCTATGTAGATAAGGTCTGTGCAGTCCTGTCACCTTAGAGTAATTACAGCTTATTACTCTAATCATGATGATGCCTGAAGTCTGTAATTAAGATTGTGCTGGCTAATGTACTAGCACACGGCGTGGTACAGCTATTGTCCTATCTAAACAAGGGAAAGATAAAAATGGGGTGAGGGAGAAAGGGCAGCAAGTGGGGAAGTGATTTATGCTTGGTTCCCAGCCAAGCACTGTCTCCACAGAGCCCAGGGGCTCCATGGGGCAGAATCTGAGACAATCCCAGGCAGTTTGCACCCTCAGACACGAGGAGAACACCCTGGGAGAACTCTATTCAAGCTACTTTTAATGCATCTTGTCCGCCTACGCCTAAGTTTTATTCTTTCATCATGTCCTCTTGCATGTCCTCATCTAGTCTGCAGATGAAGAATTTGACACAAATTTCTGTGTACATATCTATTTCCAGGCCAAGTTGTGTCTCTTGAAATGCATGAGAGGTCCCTCAGAAAGGGTTTGATCCCCAGCACTCTGTCATTTTCCCCACAGTGGTGTCAGCTGGTGAAAAGCAGACAGCTCTTCTGCAGGAACAGGGCTGTCTGAACACCAATCCTTATGGTGTTTTATCTGTTTAATCTTTAACCCACCCACCAAATGGGGTTTAAGGCCTCTTTCTCAAGTTACACACATCTGGAGCTCCTTGGCCTCTCTCTGCTTGTGAGCAGAAGAGGAACATTCTGTAATTTTGAACATTCCTGCCAATCCTCCTGCCTTGGAAGGTGCCTTTCCATCCAGGTTGGGGAAGGCTTTGTGGATTTGGTGCCACTCATCTTGGCCACGGGTGTGTGAGCAGATTCCTTCCTCCCAATTCCTCTGAGCTCCACGTTCTTTAGGTGTCTCTGACAACTTGTGGAGCTTCATGGTGTTGTTTGGAACATGAGCTCTGAGGAATGCTCCACCAGGCACATCCACAGGGATCTGCTGAGGCTGACCCATCTCACACCCCCTTAAAGCTGACAGGAACAAGCTTTTTCTTGATGGAAGTGCCTGGCCCCATTAGACATTTTCTAAGCTTCTGGAAGCCTGCCACTGTTTCATTTGGACCACTCACAGCTGGGGGAAGGAAAATCTCACAAAAGCTATTTAGTCATTAGAAGAATTTTTTCTCTCCCCACCCCAGAAAGTTTCCCCTTTGTTCTCTCCTTCAGCCTTTCACATTTAGAGTGAATCCTCTTGAATAGCATTTGAATCTACAGACATGAGTTCTGTGTTTTAACAGAAGTCTTTGCTGGTATAATATTCTACTCATAAAACACTGGATTTTTATTTTTTTTTATGCTGACCTAAGAAAAAGAATTGTTAGCAGCATGATAGCCATCCTAAGTTATAAATCAGTTCTAAGAGAAAATATCTTCTGTTTTATAACCTGTCCTTGCCATCCAGGAGGTCCAGGTGTGTTTGTGGATGCTGTAGTTTCATGAAGCTGTTGATGGGAAGCACTGGTGAAATGGTTACTGCACCTGAGAATTTGCCTTCCTGCATTTATGGCATGCAGCTAAACCTAAAACCTTCCTGGGAAGGGAGGCAGAAGGAGTGCTGGGAAAAGGGGTTGTTCCTGCTTTTAATTTCCTTGGGCAGCTCCATAGGATCCCGCTGCTTGTGCACAAGGAGATCCCAAAGCAGTTTAGGAAGATGAGTGCTACTCCTGAGCTCTTCTTCAGCAGAGCCAGGGAGGTACCAGGGAGCAAACACAGGGGGTTCTTAAATTACTAATCCTGTGTTGTAGCTAAGGATGCTCAAATTCTCTTTCATGAGGCTGGATAAGGCTCCTAACATTCTGGATATGAATAACACTGTGAAGAAAAGCCCAGGGTATCTCTTGTGGTGTCCTAGGTGAAGAAAATATAGGAAAAAAAAAGTCTTATAGTTTCTGTTCAATGGTCCCATCTTTAATGCCTATAAAATGGTTCCCTTTGCTAAATATCAAATTTGAACAATGACTGTCTTCAGTATAATTAATCATCCCACTGGTTTCAGTTATGAATTTTGTGAAGCTCTCGTGTTTTAGAGAGTCATTTAGGAAGCAGTCTTTAATTAAAGCCAAACTGCTTTTTTGCCTTTAGGCATGCTTTTTTTGCATTAAAAGGTGCCATAATACGAATTAAACTCCCCTGAGCCTCAGTCTTCACATGACACAGGGACCAACAGCCCTTCCTGCCATCAGTTCTGATATTAAGTGACTATAAACAACAGCTGAAAGGCTCACAGGATTACCCAGCACTTTATGGTGGGCATGGAAGCTTCTGGCCCAAGCAGGCACGTTAGCAGAGGGTACTGAAAGCAGGACCCTGCTTCTGGAACTTCTCCTCACAGGGCAGCACCAGAGCCCAGCGTGGGCAGTTCTGGGAGTAGACGTGACTCAGCACCTTGCATTTACTGGATGCAGAATCTGCACTGTGTTTAACATCTTCTCAATAGCTTCTCTCTCCTAACGAATTCTCCTCTTCCTCTGCCTTTAAATCTGTGCTGTTGAAAAAGATTCATCTCAAGTAACGTTTATCTGAAGTGAAAATAGGAGTTCTGTGTGTTGCAGGTTATTTTTAAGAAAACAGCTGTGGGCTAAGTGACAAAACTCGCATTTGTGTTACAAGAGTGGAGTATTTCTTTATAGACAGACATTGATTCTGGGGGTTAAAGGGTCAGTGACAAAGTTTTCAAATACAAGCTGCTTTTTTCGTGCACTTTTCACCCCTCTCCCTGAGATCTGGAAACCTACTGCTTAAATCAGGCTGGAGGGAAGCGTGCCCTGAAGTCAATGGAGATTCATTTGCCCTAATTGGATTTAGGTCAGCTCGTGCCTCGGCTTCTCAAATACAAGAAATAATAGGAATAAATATTGAAAATTCAAGCATTGTTTAAATCAAAGCAGATTGTTATTTTAAGCATTATAAACAAATGGTGTCTTCTAAATGTGTGCTCTCTTGATACATGAGGTGCTTAGGAGAACTGAGGTTGCCTGTATGAGGTCTCAAGGGGGATGTGTCTCCTTCCATGCACCCAATTTTATTTAGCATTTAGCTGTCTTTTGATTAAGGGGACATCAGTGAAGAGTGGGTTTGTTCCTTTTCTTGTGACTGCAGAGTGCTTTGCTGGTCACCTGGAACCAAACCAGAGCTGTAGAGTTTGACCACTGTGTTTTCTCCAAAAACACCAAAACCAGAGTTTGACCACTGTGTTTTCTCCTCCCTTTGCAGAAGGACATAGCTCTGAAACCTCAGGAACGTGTGGAGAAGCGACAGAATCCTCTAGCCAAGAAGAAACGGGAAGCACTTACCAATGGGCTGTCATATCTTCCAAAAAAGAACAGACTCCACCACCACCAGTACAGCTCCGACCGGGAAAATGACCGAAACCTGTGCCAGCACCTTGGGAAAAGGAAGAAGTTACCAAAGGGCCTCAGACAGGTGGGAGACAAGTTTCCTGCTGCGGGGAGGGAGGGCTCTGCCCGTTGGCTCATGGTATGTAGAAGCCAATTTCTCATTTTGTGGGATCGCTTATTTTAATGCTTTTGTATTTGTTTTGTTGTTGGGCGCGACGTGGTGCAGTGTCCTACCAATGGCAGAGGTGGATTGAGAGGGAGAGCAAGTGGTGATTAATGAATGTTTAAAGGTGGGAAGAGCTTTCCACAGGCTGGCTGTGAGACTGTCAGGGCAAACAAATGGGGTCTGTCTGTGATTGTGAGGTCAACTTTGTCCTATAAAGACCTTCTTGTCTTCAGGCTTTGTACACAGAAGAGTCCTCTGAACATCCAGGGTGAGGTGAGGCAGTTGTGAGAAGGGCAGCTGTTAATCAAGACAAAGCTCTAAGACTGATGAGAGTGTGAGGAGCTCATTTGTGAGGTGTCAGTGGTGCTGGTGTCTGCTCCCCTGGGTTACTGATCACCTGCCCTAAGCAAGAACTTCCCAACAGTGGTGGAAGTGAGCAGGCAACATCCAGGATTGCAAAGCTTGAGGCTGAAAACGTTGGATTTGTCTTCATGACTGTGCAGTGTTGTGTTTGTGGTGTATTTTAAAGATGAGAGCGTGACAAGTGTGATTTCTGTGATGCTGATAATAGTACATAGTAGTAGTGACTAGGTCAGCTTTTGCCTGTATTTGAGTGATATTAGTGACTCTTGAAGCAAAATTTAAACGTTTAATGGAGATAGTTGATATTCATGGAATCAGTTTTCATTCTTGTTTAGTGTAAACCAAACCTTGCTTTGCAGAGAAACTTGTAGCAAATAGTGAGAATTCACTGCTTCTCATTTTGTGAGTTAAGGGAGATGGAAGGAACATTGAGGATGACAAGTATGCTGAGTTGTATTCAATTTTGATATGCAGAGTTAGAGAAGCTGGGAAGAAATAGGTTTTCATGATGATTTTGAAGCCTGTATGTTAAGCTGTATATAGGAATATAGTAAGAAATTATACAGTACTTTAGCAGAGCAAAGAAATTGTAAAATGCCTGTTCCACACTGTTAAAGGTGTTTCTTCTGATTTAATTTTCCTTGGTATTTCAAAGGAACGTGGGGAAAACTCTTTGGGATAGTTGATGCAATTATTCCATTATCAGTAGATATTGCTGTGACTGTTTCCTGTGGTCTGTGTTCAGTTTTGGTGTGGCAGATGTGTCTGCTTTGGGCAGCAGAACTGACTCTGTGCACTGAGAGCTCTGCCAGTGAGCCCCAATGTCAGGTGGAACCTTCCTGCCCAGAATTTCATCTGTGAAGGAAATTGGCCTCCCTGCTGACGGAGATTATTTGTGAGACTGTGTTTTTGGGAATGAATATGCATTGGCTTGGAAGGTATTGAGTTGACAAATGCCATGGAAAATGCTTTTCCTTTGAGCTGATAAATCCGAGTACTCTGCCTAATTCCTAAGGCATAAGAGTGAGAGGAAATAAAGTATTTGCTCAATATGAATGTGATATTTATGATACCAAACATTTGGTGGGGGTAGAGCTCCTCAGATAAGAACATTTGAGTCTTATGAACAGTGTAGGTGCCGACAAACCCATACAGCTTTGGCACTTAACATGGAAAAAAGATGTCATGGAAAAGACTGCAAAGTTCTTTGGAAAGACATGCTCACCACCTATAGAAAGAGTTTTGGGTAAGCATTTTCTGACCTCTTTCAAGACAAATGGTGAAGAGCACAAAAGAAGGAGGAGATTGATAAGTTCTGAGCATGTTTGTTTTTTTTATGATCATGTTACACCTTTCCTCCTCAAGTGACTCATGCACACCTTGGGTTGCTCTCCCCACCCAGGTCCATCCCACTGAATCCCTGGGCTCCTGGAGGGGAAGCAGATTTGCTTGTCAGCCTTCTCAGAGAGCAGTGAGCCAAGAACTGGGGCCACTGTGGTGTGTGTGTGACACAACAGGAGTGTCTGGAGCCACTTAAAGTTCAGGAGGCTTCTGTATGCGTACAGTGTCCTCCCTACATTAGGGCTTTATATTTGATACATAAACAATTTATCCTGCCTCTCCTGTCCCTGGGGGAATGGGGAATTGTCACCTGTGATTACTGGAACTGGATTGCAGGATGCAGTCTCAGAGCTGTCACTTGCATTCCTGTGCTCTCCAAAGACCTTGGCTGCAGTCTGTCCTCGCTGGGAAACGTTTCATACCTGGAGATCTCGTTCATGGCTTTTCCAGCGGCTGACAGTCCTGCTGGATATGCTTTCCTGTGAAATCTCTTATCTGCTGGAAGTAACTCTCACTGCAGGATTTAGGGTATGAAGTTCCCTTGTCAAACAGATTTAGTTGAAGTCAGCTATTGAAAGCATTGCTAATTAGTTTTCAGAGAAAATCCTTGCAGTATTCATGCAGGTATTTATCCAGCTCTGCTGAAATGCCTACAGGTTTATTGAAATCCAGAAAATGTGAAACTGTAGGTTAATTAAGGCTCATATTTTACTAGCGAGAAGACTTTTGAACTCTGCTTTGTGAGCTTTTATAAATGTACTTATTAAATGCCTCGAGGAAATTTTAGTTGGCGTTAAGCAAACATAAGACTCATCAGAATATTTCTCCAGCGTTTTAAATTTAATTTCCTTTACGTTAATTGGTGATGGCATGTTTTTATATGCTTTCTGTAAAAATCATTTGGAAATCTTAAAGTGAACATTTTTAAACTAGTAAAAGGGTGGCAAACATTTTTAAATGGGTTTTAATGAGATTTTATTCCTCGAGGTCTGAGCACATACCAGGAAACAATGAGCTTTCAGGGCAGAAGGAGGGTTGAGAGTATTTTGATAATGAGGGAAAGGATCATTTCTCTTTGTTCAGTGGGTGTGTGATTTGGAAAGAGCAGAAGACACTGACTTTTGCTACCTCCACCATTTCCTTCACTGTTTTTCATCTGCTGGGAGGTTCTTGCATCTTCATGCAGAAGAGGATCATCTCTGGATGTGCTTCTAAACCAGCAGAGTGTGTGTTGGGCACGGGGTGCCTTGTCTGGCTGAGGTGTGTGTGAGGTGTGTGGCTGCTGGGCTCTGCCTTCACCACCTGAGTCCAGAAATGCTTCCAGAATATCAAATCCCAACCCCAGATACTGCAGGAGTGCAGGGAAGGAGACAAATGGTAATAAATAGGAGGCGGATGATAAATAGAGGGAAGAAAACTTATGATGGAGAAATGAATTAGGAGGTAAATTGTAATGAGATAAAGGAAAAATGGGAAGAGCAGCAGAAGAAGATACACTTCTGACTCTGGCAGTCCCCAGCTACAAGTGTTATAAACCATTGTCTCCCCCTCGCAGTCCATTACATGAATCAATTAAAGGGGAGGGAGGGGAGTCTTGAAGCTGTTCCTTCTCAGCATTAAGTCCACGATCCCCTTGGCAGTCTCACCCTGAATCTGTGCATCCTAAATTTAAGACTGGGTGGCTGATGTGGGCAGCCACTGCTGTCCCGTGCCACCATGGCTCGAGAGCCCCATGTGTTTCCATGTGTTGATTCGGTGCCAGCACACTCGTCCCCCGCTGCAGAGGTGCTCGTGTGCCCCAGTGCAGCAAAGCTGCGCTGCACAGGGTGCATTCCCCGTGGGGCTGGGCTGTCCTGCAGCCAGGGGAGCCGGAGCAGGCTCTGGAGGAGGTTCTGGCAGCTCCCCGGCCTGGGAGCGCAGCAGATGGGCTGGATTGTCACTGTGATCCCGGGGACAGCTGACTGTGCTGACAAGCCATTTACAATGTGCTATTTACAGTTTGGGTTTGCAGGCTCTCAATGACATCTGAGTGCTCTTTAGCGACTGCTTTCATTACTACTTTTCTAAGAGCTGCTAATTGAAAATGAAATTGTGGGTGGGCTCTGGGAGTGCTGTAGCAGCTCCAAGTACAGTACACAGCCACTGAGAGCTGCTCCATTTCTTGGACTCCCTACTACAGCTCTGTGCAAGGGAAGAAATGGGGATATATTTGTGCAGTGTGAGGTCAAACACCTTGGAAATCCTGCCTACAGCATGCATCACCTGGAGTGAGTGATAAAGGCTTGAACCTCCTTGAACACAGCTGCTGGGATTTGGGATTCCTTTACTGGCAGCCAGTGGATTTCAGTGACTATAAAACTTCTGAAGATCAGGAAAGAAGCTGGGCTGTGAAACTACCTCGTGCAGGGCAGCACAGGGGATTGGAAGCTGTGTGTGGGATTTTTGGGCTGGTTTTGCACTGCTGGAGGTCTGGCTTTGTATGAAGTGACAGGAAGCATCACAACTGAGTGGTAGAACGTGGGACAAAGTCACCTGCCTTGGGAGTGGTACCAGCCAGGATCGGATCAGCAGGGATATGGCCACACATTGATGGAAAGGGAGATAATATTCCCATTCCATATGTAAAGGGAGAAGTTGCTTGGTTTAGGGATTTTTTCAGATTCAAAGTGCTGGTGCAGCCACACTTTGAGAACCCTTTGTAGGACAGAAAAGGGGAAAGGGATGTGTGGGGAAGGGGTGCAGAGGTGCAGGCTGGTGTGCAAATAGAGGGGGATGCTTAGAGAGGGGGGACAGGTTTTGTGAGGGAACACGCTCTGCCTCTGCTAATGTCCAGCTCAGTTTATCCAGCCCACCATGTGCCGTGGAAATGCTGAGTGCTTGTGCTGGCCCGTTGGTAATTTCACCCTTGGCAGGGACCCACACTTTATTTTCACACATGCACAGTGTGTGGATTCCTGTCTGTGTGGGAGCATGTGCTGAAAGCTGGGCTGCCATTCAGTCCTCGTCTCGTTTCCCGTTTGGAAACCACCGTGGGTGACAAACAGTGCTTGAATTACAAACATTTTGTGATTCTCGACTGCTGTTTGCCTGTGATCAGAGGCCACAGAAATCTCCAGCTGCACTTAACCCCCAGTCACCATATCCAGTGCGTCATCTGTGAAGGCACCCAGCTGCTCAAAAGCATCCAAGCAGCTTCTGGGCCCTGATAATATATATAATTGAGCTCAATGGGCACGGAAAAGATTGTTGTTCTCTGCAGAAAGGACTGAAAAATGACGTGTGTGGCTTCGTGTGCCTGTTGTTCCGTGCTGCACATCCCCCATGGCTTCCCCGAGCTCTGGATTCCAGGAGAGCACACACAAAGCCAGGCTTGGGGAGTGCAGGGCTGGTCCTGGGATGCTGCTGTGGGCTGGGGCAGGGCTGTGCTGGGCCAGAACAAACCCCTGCAGTCCCTGATCAGTTCTCTGGGAGCTGCTGCTCCACGCGATGCTCGCCCGCAGTGACGTGCCACGGGTGTCCCCCCTCGTAATCACCAGTTTCACCTGCAATTTTTCAATAAGCTATTGAATTATACCTCTCTAAATGATACACCGCAAATCCAGCAGGTCCTAATTGCTAATGATGGTTCTGAAAGACTTTCATTTGACTGTAATTAGATTTGCAAGCAATCAGCTGCCCTTATCAGGATGGAAACACATATAATGTAAAATACAGGCTGGTGGGAACGCAGCGTTTTCTTAAAAGGAGGAGAGAACAGGAAGATGTTTTATTAGCAGAAGCTGTGACATATTTTAACACCTTGAAAACATCATGTGTGAAATTAATTCTGCTCAGTATTATACCATCTGGCAATGTTATTGTTCTGTATATATTGCCATATAAGTGTGCTTTTTTCGTCTGGGTATGAGCCTGTGTTTGAAATAGTAATCATGAGTCAAATTGATTACTAAGGTTGTTATCCCTGCTAGAAGGCTTAAAAATACATTTTGGGAAGTCCCAGGGACTCAAAATGGCTTCTCCATGGAGAGATTCCCTTGCAGGGCTGATGAAGGTGGGAGAAAAGGGCCTTGTTTTTGCCATTCCCCTGTCCTGTGGATGAGTGTAAGTGCCCAGAGGTAAGAGGAACTCTACCCAGATATTGTTTATTGATGCTGCAGTAGCAAATGCCTGTAGCTCAGCCTCAGACCCAGTGTATTTGGTGTTGATTTGGTTTGATGGTGTCTGTGTGCTGCTGTGTGCACTGCCCAGCTCAGAGCCTGCTGTGCCTGAGCAGCTTCAGCACCAGTGCAGGCACAGAGTCCCCAGGTGCACACAGAGAACAATGCGAGCTTAAAACCTGGTTAGAGGCTGACATTTGGCCACTGTGGATGAAATATCAGCTGCTGGGCAGTGTGGATTAAGCAGGACTCAGAATGGCCATTAGCACCCCACACTGGTGGCTGGGTTTGGTGTGACACTTGTGGCTGTACAGCCAAGGAGGGGCGTGGAGGAGCTCAGGTCACACCTGGACATGGCAATAAGCAGTGGGATATTGAGATCTCCCCCATGTCTCTGAAGCTGATGGTGTGAGCTGATCCCCCCTGGGCTGTGGCAGAGGAAGGGTTTCTTTGCCGTTGTGGTTGTGTTGAGTGTGATCAGGCTTGCAGGAAAATGAGCGATGTTGGCGTGTTTTTATTTCTAATGCAAATATTGCCACTCTCTCTGCTCTGCCCTGCTGCATCTCACTTTGTGTTTTGGCTGCAGTTTGCTCTGAGACAGAGCTGCAGAGATGTCACCACGCTGTTACCTGGCCAGGTAATGCCTTCCAGGGGGCTGTGCACCACCCACCCTGTGTGACACAAACTCCCAGCAAATTCCAGCTAAAAAAAGGAGATGAGAAACAGTCACTTTTGGGCTAACCTAATTATATTAATCAATTAGATAGCTTGAGAATTTTAGTTAAAAAAAAATAAAAAAATTCTTGTGCACAGGGCAGCTATTGTCTTTCAGGATTATCTTTTTTCTTTTAATATTGGCACCCTACTTTAATTGAAAACTTAAATGATTGTTAAATGTGCCAGGAAGTGAACCATATTTTAAATGTTCAATGCAATCAATTGCTGTCTTAAAAGTTTCCATGTGTGTTACCGGTAAGGAATTAAACAAAAAATTAATTTTGACTGAGTCTGCCTGGAGATAAATTGAATGCTAGCTTAAGTATTATAAGAGAGCATAATAAAGTGACCATTTTTAATTTAAAAAGGAGAGGAACCGAGAGATAAACTGAGAGGAATTGTTCCCTTCCCAAGGGAGCGAGGCTGTGACTGTCCTGGGTCTGAACACTTTGTCACAAGTGGGGAGCTGAGGGCAGGGCAGTGGCAGCGTGCAGTAAATAAACCCCTGTGAAATTCCAGGATGGAGCTCACACAATTTGCTTTCATGGTTTGCAGTGCTTTGGGGGCCATGGTGGAGTTTTTGAGCTTTCCCTGGATTCAGCCTGGCTGGTTCTGGCCATTTTCTTAATATGTTGCAATTTTCTTAATATGTTATATTTTCTAAATATGCTAATTAAAAAATATTTCAGTCATAAAGTAAGTAGATTTCATCCTAGCCATTGGAAACAGCACATGAAGTTTCTCCATGGTACTTTTATTTTTGCCAGCCATGCTCATCATTTCCTTCTTAACACGTTTTTCTCTGATCTAGTTGAACAAAAAATTCTCCTACTTTTATAAATGAAAGAAAAATTAAGTGCCCAAAGCATGCAGAGGGTTAAGAAAAATGGAAATTCTGTTAAAATCACTAATTAATCTGTTTAATGTTTTCTTGTCTACCCTCCCCCCAACACATGTTCTTTTCTTGTAAAGCACCTTATTGCTTCCTGCTTGTTTACCAGCTTTTAGCAAGTCAAGCAGCATTCAAATTGCTTTGATGTTAATTATATAACCTGCTCAATAGGGCTTGCTAGGTGAAGGAAAATAGCTCCTATGTTTAAGAAAATAAATTAATATCCAGACAAGTGCTCTGTGCTTTGGTTCTGAAGAAGGAAATGACAGGATACTGATGACTTAGTGTGGTGTTGTCAAATAAAAGCTATATTTGGGTGGCATGATGCTCTCAGTGTGCAAGATTTGATACTGGTTGTCTTCACTTCTCCTGATGATACAGAATGATGTGCTGAGGACTGATCCTGCTAACTGGAAAAGGAGTGAGTTTCTGTATCTCCTGTGCCAAAGTAAAAGATTGCAGAAGCAGGGATTCTGCCTTAGCACACAGAAGCTGTTACTAACGAGTCCTTTGGATGCTGGGTTATCCCAGCTGCTCCACTGGTCCTGCTCCGGACCCTGGCCCAGCCCGAGCTGCACTTACTCAATTCAGTTCAGGTGCTGTTGGCATTAACATTTGAGCTGTAGCTCAGGCTGAGGATTTCCAAAAAATTCTCTTGGAGTGTAGAAAAGCCTCAAGCAGCGTGTGCATGGAGCTGCCACATGCTCAGTGTCCAGATGTGACCCCTGCGAGGGGCTGGAGCTGGGCTCTGCAGCCCCTCTGCATCCTGCATGGAAATGCTGTTCCATCAGGAGCAACTCGTCTACCAATTCCTAATCAAGGCAGAGAGGTTTAATTGGAGAATTTGTGCAGAGTTTGGTGATCTCCAGATGAAAGGTTGTACCTGTGCGATGAAGGAATATTAATAATTTCTAATGCAAAGCGCTGGAGCCATGGCAGCTGCCTGGATTTGTGTGGAATGACTGGAGAGCAGCTCCCAGGCAGCAGTGCAAGCCTTCAGCTTATTAATGGCATTGTCTTTATAAATCAGTAACAGTACAGGGAGGGAGGCTGCCTTGTGAATCGTTACAAAATGCTTTGGAAAGAGCTGAAGTCACATTTGTGGTCTGATGCTTCCTGTAAGAAGTGCAGTGTTTTCCATGATGGAAAGAGTTTATTTGCAGTACTAAGGCTTGTGCTTCCAGTGTATTAAATGAGCCTGTGCTTTAATATGCAATAAATGCTGAAAAGGATCCCTTCAACCTTTATTCATGATCATAATGACATATTTTATAATAATGATTTTATATAATCAATACTGCTGGGCTCTTACTGATCTAAAGCACGTACCAGAGGGTGTGTTGTTTCCAGAAGGAGTGAGTGTCAGGAGATATCTTAGAGTGATCATAAAGCATTTCCAGGAGTGGGGCTGTATGAGACTACAACATCGCTTAGGGGAAAAGAGATCTTACCTATCAATAGCAATGCAAGGCTTGTAATTTTAAGTCTTTCTAATTTAAATCATGAAAATCTGTTTTTAATGAATAATTCAGAACTCTGATTTAGCAGAATTATTTCCAGCCCATGTATATTAAGCAGCCAACCTGCTATGCCAGTTCTGTTTTCAGACAGTTGATAGGGGGTTTCTCTTTCCTGCAGAAATGATCATCTTTGTCTGTTAGAAAATAAAGCTGCTGTGGTATTTTGTTCTTTTGATTGCAGGAGGATTTTGCTTTAAACCTTGTAGGCTAAAATTCAAGCTGAAGAAAAATAAAGCCTTTACTACAGGAGCTCCTAGAATTAAATTTGGAGAGAGTAAACCTTGTACTATATCCATTAGGAAAATGGCAGTATTCTTCCATTTCCTGATGTTATTCAATTACTTACCCTGCTTCCTGCTTTTAGTGTAAACTGTATATTTTAGCTCATGACCTTTGACAGCAAATTGAATCAGAAGTGGAGATGCAATGAAAGTGGGTTTTTTAAAAGACTCTTTAAAAACATGGGTGTGTAGGAAATTTGGGGGTTTGTTTTGTTGTTTGTTTCGGGTTTTTTTTTAACAAACCTCACAGTGGATTTTGTAATGTAATGCATTTTGCTTGGAAAAAAGGAAATTGAAGTTAATGTCCTTCCTTCTTTGCCCTGGAGAAAGCACAGCCTGCATAGCTGCTCTTGTTAGTTCTTGCCTGCTGAAATTAGCATTGCATATTTTTGTTAATACCAATAAAAGTGGAGTTTGTTTAATTTAGAATCAAACCCTTGTTTGGATTGGATTAGCACTTTAAGAAAAATATTTAACTTGTAAAGTGATGCAACACAGGTCGATCTAATCTTTAGCTCCTCCAAGATTGTAGCTCATTTACAAACTTTAGATCCTACTATTTCCCTTACACTTGTGAACAGTGTTAACACATTAAAAAACCCCAAACCAGTGTATTCATCTGAAGCTTTCCAACACAGGTGCCCCAAACCATCCAGGAACCATCAGCAATGAGGTCAGTGCCAGCCATACCCAGTTCCCTGATCCTGATTGAGCTTCTCACACGTGGTGTTCCCTGAGATTTTCTGTTAACTGTTGAATGAGAGTTTAGTGGGTTTTAGCTATTTTTGACCAGAATGCATTCATATCACTGTTCCCCCCAAATTCATCATTTTTACTAATCCTGGGTCTCTATACAATAATGACATTGTGAGGGGAGTAAGAGCCCTTTGTTGTGTAGAACTTGCCTTGGACTGAACTCGAACACAGCTTGAGTTTAAGACAAAACTCAGGAGTTGTCTTAATTTAATGAAAAGCAGTGGAGACTTTCCTTTCCTGCAGCCTGCCCCTTGCCCCCACTGTAGTGCTGTTTACTTGCATTGGAATTACAGTCTCTTTTTCTACAATTTGTAAAATTTCCAGGTCTGCACACAGGGCTGGGTTGTATCCTGGTGCCTCTTGTGCCTGTGCTAGGAGAGAGCCTGGCTTTTCTGTGTATCCATGTGTTGGTCCCAGAGCTTTGCTGCTTCATGTTGTGTTGTTCTGCTGGCTGTTCCAAGATAACACTGAATTCTTTCTTGTTCTGGCTGCATCAATGCCAAGTGTTTGTTGAACATCTGTTAGTGTTCAGATTATTAACCTAACTTCTGCTCGTTGATGTTAATGAAAATATTTGAGCTTCATAACAAGCCTGTGTAACAGTTCCTCACGCTACCAGTCCCATGGACACCCAGCTGAGTGGCTGCCACAGTCCAAGCCCACCTGGCACAGCGTTGGCAGCTCCTCCTTTGGAAGTGTTGCTGCACTCTGTGCTGCCCATCCTGCAGGGTGCCACTGCTTACTGCTCATATTTAATCTTCAGGCTCTAAAGCATCATGGTATTTTGGGGCAGGCTAGAAAATAAGGGAAATGGACAGCAGAAATTCCAGATTTGGCATCTGTACTGGGTGTGGTCTGTCCCCCCACTGTGGTTCCATGCTGACTCTCAGGTGCAGTGCCAGCAGAGGAATGTTGAGGAGCATGGGTGACACAAAGCTGAGGAGGTCAGAACCCAGCAGTGCTCTGCCAAGGAAGCAGGCAGGTCCCTTCGCTTCAGGGGCTGTGGGATCTGCATCCTTGCACCATCCACCTCTCCCCTGAGCAGCCAGATGTCTCCTGAATAAGCCTTGCTTGGAGTGAGGCTCGGATGAGGTCACCCCCGAGGTCTCCTCCAACCCAAACTGTTGTGTCACACTGGGAACAGAAACTGCCATCCCTTGCAGTTCCTTGGGGTCTGCTCTGGGGCTGTTGCTGTAACACGGAGAACAAGAACTGCTGAGGCCAGCTGAGGGAATGGTCCTACAGCTGGGTCTCCAAAGGCCTTTGCTTTTTTGTCAGCACACAGCTTTGGAAGTTGAATTAGAGGACTGATCTCCTTTTTGGACTGCATGTAGTCTGCTGGGCAGCAAATTGCACTCAGAGTCATTCTTCCAAGTCCTATAATCTTTTACTACAGATACTATTAATAAAAGTATTAATTACTCTGTTCTGGAATTAGGAGTTTGTAATGAAACCTCAAACGGAAAACTCAAGCCAGGTTGGCCAAATGTCATGGAACACTCAAACCTGAGCTGTGAGTAAAATAAAAGTCTGAGTTGCTTTAAGGTTTACGGTTAAAAGAATGTAAAACTTTTCAGCTTGTCCAAGTTTTGACAGAAAACCTTGTAGCATTTGGCAGGCCTGGCTGGGTTTCCTTAAGTGTGAAATGCAAGATAAAACCAGCGACTCGGAGCCAAGCACAACGAAACGAAAAGGTTCTCCTGAAACAAAGAGAACTGGAGATCCATGGATTTTTCTCACAGCTCTCCTGGAGCATGGCGAGGATGTGGGAGAAGGGGCACTGGAAGGAGCTCTGTGCCACAGCTCTGGGGTTCCTGTGGAGGGACAGACACCCCTGCAGGGGCTCTCGTGGCCCTGGCAGTGCCAGGAGCTGCAGCAAAAAGCTGTTTTGGACACATTTCAGATGTCTGACTTGGAGGGGAAAGGCAATTTTCTCCCTGTCCTTCCTTTCACCCTTGAACTGGGACTTCTGCAGCCTGGCGAAATGAAGAACCTTTATTCATTTTCTATCCAGAAAGCCTTTTTAGGAAGAAGGAGTGGTTGTTAAAGTACTTGGGAAGATTTTGCTGATAGCAGATGAGAGTTGGGTTTGCCATGTTGGGAGTGGGAGCTCCCTTTGACATTTCCGTTCAATACACGACACAGTTCTGATTATTTACAATATTTTTAATGTTTGATTTACTTCAGTGATTTGGATATTCAGTTTTAAGCACTACTTTGACTTCCCTCTTATTTTTTAATGTCATGATTGAAGTTTTGTGCTATGGGATGGGTTTATGTGGATGGGTTTAGGCCAGAAAGAGGTAAAAAGCAAATAAACAGGATGTAGATAATGTAGGTATTTATATATTATTAAAATACATAAACCAGCCCTTTTATCTATAATTGAAAGAATTTAATTTTTATTTTTTAGGCAGGACTTTGTAACTCTGGTGAAAATTATTGCTTGTTCTTTTCCATCAACACAAAGCATGCTCGTGCTTATGAAAGAATTTTCCCAGTGTGTCCATGGGCTTGCAGAGCAGGGAGGAGGATGTGTTTCCACCAGGAGCTGTGCTGGGGCACTTGGGCCCCTGGCACTAACTCAGCACAATGAGTTGCAGCCAGTTTTCTCCACCTCCAGCTGATCTTGGCTGAAACACTCTGTAGTGACTTCTGTAGTTGAAAGGAGTCTGTAAGGCAGGGAAAACACTTCTCCCCCATCCTTTGGCTTTCCTGCTCATGGAATATCCTCGGCTGGAAGGGTCCTGCAGGAATCACCGAGTCCCACTCCCAGGACACCCCAACAATCCCACCTGGCCACCCCTGGCAGCTCCTGCAGCTCTGGCAGCCTCTGTGCCCATTCCCTGGGGAGCCTGGGCAGTGCCAGCACCTCTGGGGAAAGAACCTTTCCCAAAATCCAACCTAAACCTCCCTGACACATCTCCAGCCTTTCCCTGGGTCTGTCCCTGTCCCACAGAGCAGAGACGGGAGCTGTTCCTCAGGAGGAGCTGCAGACCCCAGCGAGGTCTCACCTCCCTCAGTCTCCTCCAGGCCAAACAGCTCAAGCGCCCTCAGTCCCTCCTTCTGTGGCCCCTCCAGACCCTTCACCATTTTGATGGCTCCTCTGTGTAACCTCCTCCTCATTCCTGCTCTCCTTATTTAACAAAAATATACCATGCACAGATAGGCAGAATCCCAGAAGGGTTGGAAGGCACTTTAAAGCCCACCCAGTCCCGTGAGCAGGGACACCTTCCCCTATCCCAAGTTTCTCCCCCATCCAGCCCGGCCTTGGGCACTGCCAGGGACCCAGGGGCAGCCCCAGCTGCTCGGGGCACCCTGTGGGCAGGATTTTCCCCCTCTCTCCCCTCTCCGTGCCGCTCCCGGCGCTGCTGTTTCCCCTCAGGGCCCGGGGGCGGTGGGGCCCGGGCGGGCCGGGCTGGGCGGCGCTGGGGCTCCCCCTGCGGGCCGCGCCGGGGAACTGCGGCAGCGAGCGGCGAGCGCAGGGCCCGAGCGGCCTCTGTTCCCTGCTCTCCTTCCCGGCTTGATTCCTCCGCTCTGGGGGCACGATTAGGAGCCTGGGGGTGTTCAGCTCGAGAAGAGAAGGCTCCACGGAGACCTCAGAGCCTCTTCTAGTGCCTAAAAGGATTTTATTAAAAAGAGGGATTTTTTTTTGGTTTTTTTTTTGGTTTTTTTTTTTTTTACATGAGCCAGTAACGATAGGACAAGGGACAATTGTTTTAAACTAAAAGAGAAGAAATTTACACTACATATTAGGAAGGAATTGTTCTCTGGGAGGGTGGGGAGCTGCCCCTGGATCCCTGGCAGTGCCCAAGGCCAGGCTGGCTGGGTTTGGAGCACCTGGGACAGGGGAAGGTGTCCCTGCCATGGCAGGGGTGGGATGGGATTTAATGTCCCTTCCACACAAACCATGCTGGGATTCTGTGATTTATTGGCAAAGAACGCTCGTTTAGGGGGAAAGGTTTGGGGTGTATTCTGGTTTTGTAGTTAACAAGTAGCAGATTCTAGTCTTGATCAGACATTACTGCTCACGGCTGTCTTCCTCCTGCCACTTGAGCAAGCAGAAGAAAAGGCAGACAGATAACAAAGGCAGCCACGGGATCAGCTGACAGGGAATCAGAGTTCTAAGTGGCGTTTACTGGCTTTGCTTGCACAGAGCAGCTGTTTGACTCCACACAGTGAGTCCGAAAACACTCGGAGCCTTCACACAGGTCTGGTGGCAGGACTGGAAGTGACAGCGTGTTCTGCAGAGGGGCAAGAGGCTGATGGTGTGACTTGGTCTGGTGGAAGCTGTCCCTGCTCATGACAGAGGGGTTGGAACTAAATTATCTGTAAGGTCACTTCCAACCCAAACCATCTGTGGTTCTATTTGAAAATAGAAAATCTGTAAGGAAAAAGCAGACCTGTGTACTGCCTCTCTCCCTTTTTCTGTTGGCTGCTCTGATTTGGTTGTAACTGACTCAGAGTGATGCATCCTTCTCCCACATCCAGTAAAACTTCAGTTAACACTTAATTTGTCAAAACTTCTGATTAGAGGGATAGAAACCTTTCTTAGAGAAACAGAAGTTACACTTCTAAAGGTGTCACTTGCCCCCTGCTGCCTTTGGGCAGTCAGGGAGGGGACCCAGAATGGGAGTGTGAATGGCAGTGCTTGAATTGCTTTCGTGGTTGTGAAAAAGAGTGGAGAAGGGGTTTGGTGTTGGAAGATCTTCGTGATCTGTTGTGAGTGACAGCCTGGCTCAGTACCCTGAGGGGTCACTGCCAGGAAATGACCGAAATCAAGGAGCAGGAAAGTCCTGGGGAGCAAACAGAGCCCAGGAAGTTGCTGGGGTCCCCCTGCTCCTCCTCTGAAGCTCGTGAAAACTTTCCTTATTAAAACCGATTTGCTGAAGTGCAAGGGAATTTACAGAGGGAATGTGATCCCATGAAACATCTTCCCAATCATCCTTGGGTGTTACTGTACATGAGTGAAGCTTACAAAAGCAGCAGTGGCTCCTCCTTGTCATCACCTCAAACACCAGCCATCAGAGCAGCTGAAATGGGGAACTACAATTCTGTTCTGGTCTGAAATACGACAGGTTGGGCTGCTGTTACACTGCTGTAGCAGATTAGGAGCAGGAGAACTGACAAACTCTATTTTGCCTGTGATCAGCCTTACTGATGTATTATTCAGCTGTGATTATGTTTTAATGGACTAAGAAGTGTAGGAATGTTTCAGTATAGCTGGATGGGAGTGGTAGAAATCACTAATTATAACATCTTCATTATAAATGTGGATTAACCTGAAGGTTAGATATTACGTGTCTTTTCCAGTGGAGTAACTAATTCTGTGGAGTGTAGTGAGAGATGGAAATGAATGTTTTTCTCTTGTTTTGCATGCATTTAGAGAATTGCCCTAAATCTGGTGGAGGGCAGGTCTCTCTTTAGTAAACCTGTAACTCCTACAACTAAAGAATAGTTGTGAGTTGTTTCTTATCTTTCTTCCTCTTTCCCCCTTTCCTGATGAGGAGCAGAGCACAGCACAGCTTCCTACAGACTTTCCTGGTTGATTCTCTGGTGTCTAATAAGGAATAAGCTTACACTGCAGTCTGTCTTACCATGGAAGCACTTCATGCTCCTCTCCTCTATCTTGATTACTCCTCATCAGTCAAATGTGGTTGCAAATAATTTTATACTGCCAAATCTGCATAACTTGCATTAAATATGATAGGGTATGTGAGCTGAAAACCTGAGATTGACAGTTAATGTGTTAAGCTGAGCTTTTTATTTCAGCCTATTGGAATGGTGGAGGCAGATCCTCCAGGTCGACTGGTAGGATTAAACTGAGGCGTTCAAGTGTGCATCAGTACTTAATTTTACTAAGTCAAGGACATAAATCTGCTTCTGGAAGTGTTGTGGTTTCCCTGCAGCACGTCCATGCTCTGCTAGCTGGACTCCCAACTAGGCTGCCTGCATCCTGCTGGGTTTGCATGGAGTCTCAGTGCCTTTAGAAGCACTGTGGGTACTCAGTTCTGGGCAAAGAACATCCGTGGGTCAGGTGTGTCAGGGGCTGCCCTGCCCTGTGCTCCCTCCCACCCGCAGCAGGACAGTGGAATCTGTCTGGGCAGAGGTGATGTGAAGCTCCCACACCTGCCCTCTGCAGCCTGCCCTGGACAAGGAGCATTAAGACAACTCATTCCATCCATTTTTAGGTGGTCTGAGCCTTTAAAAGTCTCTTTGAATAAGTGAAAATTGTGATTTTCTTACCCCTGTGCAAGCAGGCAGGTCGTGTTCAGAGATGCCTGTGTGTTACTGATAGAGACCAGTGCTTTGCTGTCCTGTTGCTTCAAAGCAGTATCAGGAGTTATCTAATATTGAGATATCTTGTTATTTTATGACTTTGAACTGAAGGGTGAAAGCAAAACAAAAGACTCAAAAGGGAAGCTCAGGCTGTAATGTGTTTATGTGAAAAGTGGGTTTTAAAGCTTTGAAAAGGTTGTAATGCTCTTCTACCTTGAGATGCTAATGCTGAAACTTGAAACAGAGCACAGTATCATTAGCAATTAAATGTGTCTGTGTACTGCTCTTACATCTTGTAAGGCTCTCGCAAATCAAAAGGGAGAGGTACACACGTCTAATAAAATAATGATTGGGAAAACAGAGTTCCAAAGCCCTGCTTGCAATTCACAGACAGCAGCTGCATGCCTGGCATATTTGGATAAGGTTTTAGAATTCAATTAATTGCCCCAGGCTTTGTACTTGTAAAGGATTGATTTCTGTTCTTTACCTGTGTGCTGCTGATACGTTGCCTTTCTACACCTCTGCTCCAGTGGCTTTTGTGCTGTACCATTCCAAGATTTTAACTCTAATTTTATTTTATATCTTTGAGTTGCTTATACAGTTCTTTTGGTGGCAAAAAAACTACATCTCAGCAGATACACAGATAACTTCTTGGAGAAGTTAATTCCAAATTTTGAGTATCACATCCAAGATTACAGACATAAATACCAGTATGAATAAAGTGTGTTAGCAAGAAAGTAGAAATACTTCTGCATCCTGTCTGTAGAAGCCAATAGCTGAGTAGGACTGCACTGGATTTTAATTTTTGGTGAATATGTTTATTCCAGTGACGAGTTCTGACATTTCTGACACCTGTTTTATGTTTATTTTGCTAAAACAAAATAGTGTGTATGCATGTATATGTGCACATATGTATGTTTATTATGCACACGATGCATTTGTTACAGCAAATGCAATGTAAACATACAAAAGTTCACATTACTTTAAATACTGAGCTTAACTGTCAACCACAAAACATATTTGCAAACTCTTTCAACATGTGTAACATATACAATCCTAATTAGAACCAGCACAATAGCAGAGCTGCCCATATGGTAGTGATAATTATGTTGAAAGTGTTTGTCTTGTGGCTCAAAATTAAGTTTGGGAGATCCAATGTGAACTGTTTCATGCTGGGGGTTTGTAACATGCCTTTAAAATGTGCATGTGAGTAATTTGCCATGGCCACGCTGGGTTAGACGAGTTAAAGATGAGGGGGTTTGGTACAGTGGTCATTTGATAGGAGTGGTTAATGTGTATTTCTAACAGAATTACTGAAGGGCTGTCTTGACAAAGGTTTGTATTTGTGTTTTATGTATGTTATCTTTAGAAAATAATGAGAAAATCTGGGTTTTCTGTATGTTGTGCTGCAAGACACACTTGAGACAACCCTGTCCAGTCATTCCAGAGCATGAGCTGCAGTGTGTGCCCCTCTGGCACACGTAGGTATGGATGTTAATGGAAAGCATCATTTCCAGCAGAATAATTAGAGCTGCATCTATGAATGGGCCAGGGCTCTCCACTGAAAACCTGCTTTAAAATAGTTAATTCTTCCACACACTTGTGACCAGCTCGTGCTGTTCTGTGTCAGGTTAAATATGCCAAGGCAGGATACAAGCCTAGTAGAAAATGAGGGTATTTAGCTTTCCATTATATGGGCAAATAGCAACAAATTTGAAGAAAAAAGGCAGTGGCTACAGCAGTAGATAAGTGGGGTTTATGATATATACTCCTAGGTTTACAGTTTGTTCTGTCTTATCTCTCAGACATGTCCTGTGGTTTCCATATCCTGCAAATCAGTGTGAAACAGAAACAAGTTGTGCTCTAAAAAAAGAGACAAGCAATTTGCAACACCCAAAAGATGTTTTAGGTGAAATAGTGTGTTTGTATGAATAACAGTCTTTTATTAATAACACAAAATGCAGCACTGTGGGTGTGGGACATGTTGGTATCAATCTAGAAGTGCTCCATTTGTAGGTTTAGCATCTGAACTAAGACACTGTACTGTTCCTGCTGGCAAACACTGAAGTCTTGTTTGGTGTTACAGTGTGCAGAAGGATCCATATTTTGATTCATTAGGGTTTATTTCTGGGGAAAAAAAAAAGGTGTAGTGGCATTTCACAGCAGTTTCAATGGGAAATATTGAGGTGTTAGAGGAAAATCGGTCTTGGTTTTAGGAACTGTGTGAAAACACAAATAATGATCAAAAGAAATGGATATTGTGAATTAACCTGCTGTCACAGGCATTTTATTATGGATTTGTATTTACTAAGAGCCCTAAACTCGTATTTACTAACAGTCCTAAGTGCTAGCTTCTCATTTTAATAAGGGTCCTTCATTCCTGCTCACTGCAGAGCTTAGGGTGAAGGTTCAGACAGGGTTTCTGTAGAGCCTGGATATCAACCCATCCCTCCCAACTCCTGAACTTGTGCTCAAGGGCAGTGCTGTCGATACTGTGAATTTGCAAAGTCAAAATCTCAGTTGATCTTTGGTCTTGGCTTCTTTATTTATTTCTGCTTTGGTCTCTGAAGGTTATTTGCTTGCTGTGATGTGAGAAGGAGAAGAATACAGGGATAAGGAGAGTAATGTTTTAATCCTTTCAATGTTGTTGCAAGAGTGACTTCTAACTTAATACCTGTTTCAGTTATTGACCCTCTTTTGGGGAGATATTGAATGTGTGCATTTTATTGATTGTGCAAATGCTCATCCACTTTGGGAAGTGCATTCCTGTGAAGTATCACAGGTCAGACCTCGCTGAAAAGAGAGAATTGCTTGCCTTAAAATCAATGGGATGAGGCCAGCTTGCATCACACTATTTCTGATGGTGAGTGCTGTGGGATTGGGTTTTTTTGCATCAGCCATTTCCTTCTTCTGTAACTGATGTCTTGTGTGATCCAAGTAAGGAATTACATATGTCTGTGTATTTAAACATTCGATTTCACGTGGCAGGGATGGAGCATTGTGTAGGAAAATGCTGCTCTAGTGTAGCTGAACTTTTTAAAGAGAATTCTGGTGCTTCCATGATTTCACTTTTACAGGCTGGCTGTGGAGGAGCTGCTGTCCAGCCTTGGTGCCCAGCAGCTTGGTTTGATGTAGGACTGCAGTGGTCCCTGTGCAGCAATAGGTGTGAGCCAGACTGTGCTGCTGTGGTTTAGGACAGCTCCTGCCATCTCCTGCTTTGCTGGAGTGCTTTTATTGAGCAGAAATGGATTTCTTTTGAGGGTTTGCATCTCCTGCATCAAGTGGTCTGGGAGCTTTTTTCATCCTACCAACTGTCTAGTAGTTTGGAGAGATCATTGCTTAAACTGTCCATTTGTTACAGACACCAGCAAATGTTGGTCCATTTGGAGTGACAACTGAATTTTCCCCTCTTATAAGGAAATGCCCTGTTTGTGTGTTTTCCTCTCCCACCACCCCTGGCTGCTCTCCCAAGAGTGGCAGTGATGGCAAACAGGAGACAGAACGATGAAGCGAGTTCTCAACCCAGCGATCTGAATCTGCCTCACAGGCACAAATCCCAAACATCCATGGGGATCCATCGTCCCTAGATAAAGGTACCATATTTACCTCTGCTGATCCCAGCACACTGACTGCCCTCATCCCAGTGTTCCCTGGTCCCTCACAGAAGGATGCTGCTGCAGCCTGGGGGCCGCTGGCTTGGGGCCGTTCATTGTTTGGGGACAATGGCTGGGCACAGGAGCAGGGGCTGCCTCCTGCCTTGCAGCCCCCTCGGCTTTGATTTGAAAATGTTAAAAATAGGCAGCAGCTATTCCAGCCTGGCCCACAGGGATGAAAGCATTGCCTTGTTTGTGTAATTGTCGGATTACATCCCTGCGCTGCTCCTTGTCCCCGTGTCCGCCCTGGCCAAGCTTTTCGGGATGAGTGCCGGTGTTTTCCTCCAGCAGTGACCCCTGTGCCCCACTGCACTGGTGGAGCTCTGGGGGTTTGGTTCTGAGCACCTGCAGTGATGGATGCCCTGTGATTCCCTGTTGCCCTTTGCTTTACACACACCTCATGTTTTGTGGCCACCCTCTCCTGTGGCGCAGCCTTGCTAAAGCCACCAAGAGCGGACGTTTCCCTCTCACTTCCACGTGCTGTAAGTGTCGGATTTGCCTCTTTTTGTTGGCCTGGTGATGATGTCAAGCGAGTTCTCATCTCCCGTGCTTGTTTTCCCAGTACAAAAGGTCCCTCTGTGTAAAGAAAAAGGGATGTGTTTTTACCCTGATGAAAGGTGTCTGTCCTAGAGCTGTCAGCGCCCCGGGAAGCACAGGTGAGAGCTGTGCTGCTGGGCTCTGGCTCCTTCTGTGCACAGTGCAGCAGTCCTTCCCTCTCTCCCTGGCTCAGCACCATCCAGCCAAGGCTTTTGCCAAGAACTCTTAAGCCCTGGATCACTGGCTCTTTAGCAACACCATTGCAGGCTTTGAGAGAGCCTGGAGCGATGCCACGAGGCAAGGAGCCCTCTGCTCCTCCTTCCTCCGTGTGAGGGGGAGATATTCACGCAGCAATTCCCACAGGAACAGCGGATCCAGCGTGCCTGCAGCCAAATTCTGCAGGGTTTGTCCCGGGGATTTGTGAGCTTTGCAGGGATGGAGCAATGCCTCGTGTTTCCACGGCACACAGCACCGAGGGGATTGAGAGCAGAGGGAAATCCACGGCCGTGAGTCCTCCTCCAGCTTTGGGTGTGAAACCCCAGCTCTGTCAGAGCACGGGGGTGAACCACAGGGACTTCAGAAAGTCCAGCAGAAATTCATCCAAGGTGCTTTAGTTACCCCAGGAACTCGGACGTTTGAAATAGAACCAAAGGCATGACTTGGGTGGGAAAGGAGGCAGCACCCAAATCACAGAACCACAGAATATCCTGGCTTGGAAGGGACCCACAGGGATCATCAAAGCCCAGCTCCTGACCCTGCACAGGACCAAAGCTGCTGAGACCAGCAAATTTCTCTGAATGGGAGCATGAATTGTTTCCTCTCAGCTCTTGGGCACTCTCAGACTTTCTCTTGCAGTGTTTCCTTGGGAAGCCATCCTGGGAACACAGGAATTTTTCCAGCTGGTGTGTCTGCAGGAGCGTCCCCGTGGCAGATGGCTCTGCACAGTCAGAGGGGCTGCAGACCTGGGGCAGCGGGTCCTGCCCTGACCAGCACACCACAGAGGGAGCAGAGGGGCTGTTCTGGGATTTCTCTTTGGCAAGTCACTTGTTTCTATTTACAAGCTCTACCAGTGTTTTAATTAGGGTAATTACCCTTGACCAACTAAGTGTAATGGCCTGCTGCCTCTCTAATGGCTTTTCCTTTGTGATTTCCCTGCTTGGCTCTGGGATGGCATCATGAGAGCTGGGAGGGGAGGAGAGAAGAAACTGCAGGAGAGGTTATTGCATCCTGCTCAAGACTGCCAGAACTTTCAGATCATTAAGCAAGCTAATTTATTGTCTTCCCCCCTCCCCACTCCAATTTCTTTTTTTAGTTTATTTTTATTTTCTTAGTTTCCTTTTTATTTTTTTTCCTTCTTTTTTTCCCTTCACATAAGAAGTGTTCACCAGAGCCACAGTTTTCAATGGGAAATACCATTTACTATCTGGTCATAGTTACCCAGTTGAGAAGTGTCCACTCACTACAAAATAGTAAGGAAAATTTTGCTAAGGGACTAGTGGGAACTTGTGATGAGACCCTTTGAAAGAGGCTCCAGCAGGAACAGTTTTCTGTCTGAAAATGTTTCCAGATTGGGATGGGGTATGTGTGAAAGAAAAACAAAGTCAGCAAAATCAGTATCCACTGTAAAAATACATGAGAAGGTCACAATTCTGTTAAGCAGTCAAATGGATAAAATACAGAATACATATTTCCTGGAGTTTATGATTTGCTTACAGATTTTACTGGTGTAAAGACTTGTCTCCTTGTTCAGCTGATCAGTTTATATTATACCTCCAAAGGTGCTCTTTCTCTCAGACATGTGGTGCTAGCCATGGTGAAAAAAATTTGGAACAGCTGAAAATATCTGTGTATTATAAATTTTTTACAGTAACTGCATCTGTAATCTGTGCTCTGGACACTTCCAGAGATTGAGTTGCCGCACTGCAGAGTTTCAGAAAGCTCTGCTGAGATTAAATGTTTAAAAAGAAATATTTTTAATCATTGGTGAAAGGGGTGGATTCTTTTTGTTAAGTGATAATATTACTGGTGATAAATTAACAGTATTGAAAGGATTTAAGGATTGCATTGTCTAAACTTCAGATTTCAGAGGTGACAAATCTGGGTTCTGCCTCATTCATAGATTGGCAAATCAAATGTATCTAAGGAGCGTGAACTCGATTTCTTGAAATTTTCCTGCACTGAATACCTTTAAAATAAGGACAAATGCTCTTCATATCCCTTCATTAGCATGTAGTGTGGCATGACAGATTTATGAAAGACATCTCAGTGCTGGAGTGCCCTGGTGTTTTATCCCATTTGGTAAATAGCATGCTGATGTGCTGGGCACTCAGGTTTCATTCTGGGTTCCATTCATCATCCTGCTGTGTGACTCCAGACTATTGCACTCCTTTGTCTCAGTTTACCTGGGTATGAAATGTTGGTACTGTCCCCTCCCACTCTCAGGAAATGTAATTAAGTTAATGTGTTAAAGTACAGTTTAAATACAAGTTGAAGCCCTTATTTCCTAAGGTTTTAATGCATGTAAGGAAAAAAAAAAAATCCTTCTTGGTCCATTTCAGTTTGGGGTTTATTTTTGGCTTCTTTTTTAGTTCTTTTTTTATCTACCTCTATAACTGTTAGAAGAAAGTCAGGAGGATGTGACATTGAGTGAGTGACACCAGAGCCAGTGGAGGAGGGAGGGCTCGGAGTGTAAGCACTGATGCTGGAGATCATTAACACTGCTATTTATAACTGTAAAAACCGGCTTTCAAGGGGAAACATCCAGGCTTAGCGTGGCTAATTATACAGCTGTTAACTAATCTAATGCTGATCCTAATTGCAGCAAGCCTTGGCACTGCCACTCCGTGGCCCTGTGTGGGGAGCTGATGTGGCACCGACACCTGCCTGGCTCCCCTGCCAGCACAGCAGTGCCAGGGGACAGCTCCCAGCTCCCACTGCCACTGCAGCCATCCCAAACACTCCTCTGCAGGCAGGCTAAAGCACCTGGAGGCTTTAAGGAAATCCCCAATTACTACTAAAGTCAAAATGACAGAGCAGGAGTTACCGGAGGGTTTGACAGCTGCTGAATCCTCAAGAGTGACTCTAGACACACATACAGTGTTTGCATTATTAATTTAATGCCTTTGCACTTTGTAGAAGTGTTTTCTGTAGAAGTATTGCCTCAAGGATCTATCTGCATAGATTTAATGCTAAGATCAAGGTCTTTATTTCCATTTAAAGGCATAAATTAGAAAGCAATCTCACTGAAAAAGCCTGATCAGTCACAGGATCAAATGGATTCATCAGAAGTGTGTAATGTGCTCCCCTGTCACTTTCCTTTCTCCTGTGCTGAATCTCTTCCTATTTTTGAAGTTTGAAGTCACTCAAGTGTGACCTATTTTCCCGTTCATGTTGTCTGTTTGCATTTTCCCCCGTTTGCAGGTGGGAGATGCTTGAAGGGAAGGTGAAGGCTTGTCCCTCAGGCAGCCCTGCCTCCCTCTGGCTCCTCGCTTCATCAGGGGCACACAGGGCTTAAAGGCTCTGGGTGCAGTGAATTATTGTCAGAGAGGTGGTGATGTACACATTGACCTTATTGTAGCATTTATAGCTTCAAGGCAAACACGAGCAGCAGAGCCTGCAGCAGGCAGGTTCCCATCCAGGACTGGGAGAGGGGAGTTTGCTTTCTGCACTTGTTGGTATTCCTGTTGTTAGTTTTCATGTGTGAGTGGTGACCTTTACTTTCTCTTCTCCCCAGTATTTGATCCTCGCTGAGGGCAGCAGGAGGTGGCTCAAGGGGAGGCAAAACCAGTTTGGGCCAGGGCATGGCATATGTGTGAAAAGCTTTTCATGTTTGTCTGCTGGAGTGTGTGAGTAGAGCAAATTGCCTGACTGAGAGTCTTCTGAAAATGTCTTGTATTTGGGATGTAGATTTTTTTATGATTTTATTATTATTATTAGCTTTTACTTTAAAAGAAATAAAATAAAATGATGTGAAGTATATTTATCTCCCCATCTCTCATGGTTTTGCTGCTGTGTTACATTGGTTTCCATGCATTCTGTGGGGATCCATTGCCTCCTGCCAAGTGCTCTGGATCACTGCCTGACAGAAGTGCTCATTTTCTCCCTTCTTTCCCCTCGCCCTCCATCTCAGCCTCCTGAGCTTCCACAGATCAAAGGAGAGCTCTGTTTTATTTTTAAATTTGGTGTTTATTGAGTAAAAGGGACAGTGTAATGTCATTATGGATGGCATCCTTTCAAGCTGCAGAGCAGCAGCTGTTGGCCCCCTATCTGTTTACAGGTTGCTTCACAGAAAAGCTCCTGGCTTCTTCACGTGGAAAAACCAGAAGCCATCCTTAGGAAGCACAAGGGATTTAAGTATCCCGTGTATGTTGGGAATAAATACAGGCTGTCTTGCTAGAAGTGCAGTGTATTGATCTGAATTTGGCTCTGCTCGTTGTCTTATGGATTGCAGCAGTTGTGTTCACCTGCAGTGTGTGCCCATGTCCAAATGGTGAATGGTGCCTCTCTGTTCCCTCCTTGCTGCTCTGCAGGGCTAGAGGAGGTGACCAGAGATGTGGACAGCAGAGGAGAAAGTATTTCACTCTCGTTTTTTGTGAGAGCACACCAAGAAAAGAATACGTGCTTTTATTTTCTTTTCCTAGTATTGCCAAAATGTTTGCGATACCCTCTTTGCTGGAGGAGGATTTTTTGCAAGCCATGGCACAGTGTGTGCAGCTGCTCGGGTTTGTAGCTACCCTGCTGTCTCCCTTGTGTTGTGCTCACAGGAGCTAGAAACAGTGATCTGACTCTTTTTTACCTTGCAGCATTTCCTCCATCCCCTGGTGTACTTGTGCACCCATAGCCTCATGTTCCAGAGGAACTGAGTGAGGTGTAACCTGCGTTGGGAGCTCTGGTCCTGGCTGCTTCCACGTGTCCCTCTGCCAGCCTCCCTGATCAGCAGGTGTCATTGCAGCCCCACGCCTGTGCTTCCATCCCTGGCTCAGCCCAAACCCACAGTCATTTCAAGGCAGCCATCCAAATCTTCTAGGGAATGTGTTACTCTTTTCCCAGAGGAAAAGCACTCAGCAGACAGTGTGAGTGGCGCAGATTCCACATGAGGCAGAGCTGCACAAGCAAACCCCCCTGCCCTGCTCTGGGGGAACGTGTGTGTTCACTTCCTCTGCTAATGCAAGCAGGAATCTGAGAGATCTCCCCCCTGTTCTTCCTGTGCTGAGCTCATGGAACTGATTCATCTGGCCTCCTCCTGCTTTGCTGGCCCCTGAATCTTCTTTAGGAGCCCCAGCTGCTTGTGCTGGGAGCAGCAATCCTGTGCCCGCAGCACTCCCTACGTGTGATGGGGTGTGGGGAGCAGCAATCTGAGCAGCACAGGCTCCTGAAGGTGCTGCTTCCCTTTCTGCTCGAAATGGAAGCCAAAGTCATGATTCACCAGCTGTTTGCAGAGACCATTTAGACAGTGAAAACTGGGATAGCAGATCCACGTCTTTGAGAGCCTGTGTACATGTTCTGGTTTTCCATTCTCTAGCTGTGTCCTGGGGCAATCACCTGGGCCAGGCTGATGGGAATCTCCAGCTGCTCAAAATCAGGCTTTGCTGTCTGGGCATTTCAGAGCACAGCAAACACTAATGGTCAAAGGAAACAATTAAATAAAAGTGGAGTAAAATGAAGTCTTAGAGCTGGGGAAACTTAGGCATGACTATAACAAAGGAGTTTCTGGTTCCTGGTCTGTTTTCTACTAGAGTAGCTTTGTTCAAACTAGTTCAAACTAGGGTTTCTAAGCCAACAGAGAGGCTCCACAAAAGAACTAATTAAAGAAAAAGTGTAAACACCCTCACCCCTGTGCAGCTGGACACATTCCTGAAGAAATGTTGCTATGTGCATTTGCTTGCTAGTGGTGCCTAATGAAAATATACCAATTTATAACACTAAAGTTGTTATTATATAAATAAAGCAATATGGTTCTGTTTAAAGAAACAATAGGTGCTCCAGTAGCAGCCTTTTCTTCCCGGCTGGAGAGAGGATGTGGAATATATCATGGACTCAGACTTTACCTCTCCAAAACAGCTTGGTCCTTCAGTGGAAGAAGGATGGAGAAGCATTGACCTAGATCATCTTTCTTATCTGGCTCAAATCCATCAGTGCATAAGTGTATAAAAATGAGAGATAAAAGGAGGAAATTATATCAGAAAAGGGTTTAATTTTCTTTAATTTAGCTTGAAAATTCATCTCCAGTAATTTACCTTGCTGCTTTTTTAATTCAGCTTGAGCTCTGCAGTTCTGCTGGGTAAGGTGTAAGAGGACTCATTACTTCTTTCTTAATGGGAGCTGTAATTCAGTAATTTTCATATTGGACTTCACAGCTGACTGGTATAATTTGTTTGTTCAATACAATATGTGCTGTGGATTGAGTGTGTGGATATACCCAAAATATGTTGTGCTTCACAAAGAGCCTGATTGTCAGATTTCCTTTCAGAATTGGTGTGAAGCTGTGTGTCACACAGCCCGAGCACACACACAATGCTGCTCCTCTCTTCCTGCCTTCCTCCTTGGAAAATGTGACCAGCAAGTGGCAATACCCTTGAATGCTGCTTTTATTAGCAGCAGCTTATGTGGGGATGTTGTCCCATTCCTTTGGGCCATCTCTCCCATGTGCTTTGCAACAGTGCTGAGGCCAATGAATAAAAACATTCAGCAGAGAGACAAGAATCATTTGTGAGGAGCTCTTTGCCCTCCTGCTTTTCAGGGCTGAGTGGCTGAAGAAGACTCTGATGCCTGTAGTGATATTGAAACACATCCATCCTTTTTCTAAATTCCATTTAAAATGTGTTCTGTTATGGAAAAAATAACAGCAAAGCTTGCTGCTGGATTGACTGTCCTGGGCCAGGGCTAGGAGCTACTGAGGGCTTTTTAAAACCCATCAGAAAGTAGTGCACAAAACCTACAGCAGAGGGTTGGTATTTGCTCTGCTACAATGAAAAAGAAGTTTAGTTCCTTGGCATGGAGTTTGTACAGTCTGAGGGAAGTGGCAGCCTCTGTAGAAGCTTTGAAGGCTTTGACACTTGCAGGAATAGCACATGTGAGAAACAAAGCTCCAAAGCCACTTTAAAAGGTGTAGCTATTATAAGTCCTGGCTTATCCAAAACACTGATTTGGTATCACCCAACACCATCCACAAGTGAAGCTAGATGTTGTTGAATTTCAGGAGTGGGGAGAATGTAGGAGATTCTGCAGATGAGCAGGAACTCTGGCAACGTGACTGAGGATGGGAAAACATCCTGTTTCCATGCCACACTTTCACTGAGGGATATTTAACCCTAATACTGAGCATTTGGGGTCATGCCCTCAGATGACAGCATAGCTGTTGGCTTAGCAGCTCATTATTTGTGTCCTGTACTCATGTCCTGTGTAAATGGCAGTGAGGAGGAGGAGGAGGAGGAGGAGGAGGGTGCTGGCTGGGAGAGCAAAAGCAGGAGGGGAGGATGGAGAATGCAATCTGTCCCAGCCTGTCTGCAAGGATGTGCTGGCAGGGGAATTTAGCTGCATGTTGAACACCCAGGTAAATTCATTTCTCTCTGCAGGAGCTTGCAAACCAGTTTTCCCAAGTAATGTGGCCTAGATACCCCTTCAGTCAGGAGACATCTCAGTCTGTTTGATGCTGTTTAAATTTCCGTGAAGAGTTAAAGAGGACCTGGAGCAGGGCAGGAGGTGTGGGGTGTGCCAGGCCATCACAGCAGGCTGTGCATCAGTACAGCCCTGTTACCTGGCAACAGGCAGAGTGGTACTCATCCACAGAGAGCTGCTTGAACCTACAAACGCTCGGCTGTCCCCAGCACAGCGTTGGCTGCTCCTGCACAGTTCTGTGACAGCTGCCAAGGGACACAGGTTCCCTGCTGCCAGCCCTGTGTGCCCCTGGGGACATCTGCAGGGGACCCCCGGGCTGGAATGGAGCCCTGGGAGCTGTCATCAACAGCCAGACCAGGATTTCAGAGCGGTGTGGGGGGCACGGGCAGCGCCTCACCGGCTCCAGCCCCAACAGCTGAGGTTTGTGCTTCCCCCCCAACTCGACAGCAAATGGCACCAGGCCCCTCCTGGCTGGCGTCAGGGATGGGTGGTGTTGGCTTTCTCAGTGGTGCATCTCTGGAGTGATTGTTTAATTCTCTTTCCATCCTGCAACAGGGACTTCCTGGCAGCCTGGTGCCCTGCACCTCCTTGACGTATTCTGCACTGGCATAGAGACAGATCCTGATCTAATAATTCATCTATAATTCAGTTCCCTGAGGTTTAGGGATTAGCCAGGTTACGCTAAAACTATTTTTTTTTTTCCCCAAAGACTCATTTGCATATTAACTTTCCTGTGCATTATGGATTTGGGTCTGGTGAAGTTCATCTTGTTGCTAGGAGGGATAAGCTTTGAGACGCTGAAGAATTACTCAGAACGCTTGCAGATGCAAGAAGTTAATACTGCTCTGGTTTGTATTTGGATAGCTGTCATGTAGGGTAAAAAGACTCTGGAAATTCTGGAAGCTTTTCCTTGTAGAAAATCTCTAGGTGAGTTTTAAAAGCCTGAATGGTACTGAATGACAAAGTTCTTCATCACAATGGGAACTGCAGAGCTCCCGTGGGACCTGCATCTGGAAGGGTGCTCATGGCAGATCTTTTCCTGGAGAAGAAATCCATCGGAAAACTCATTAACTCATAAATAAGTGGGAACAGGAGTAATTGAGTCAGTGTGTAGAGGAAATATCTTTCCTTTCCAGGCAAACTGGGACTTTATCTAGAAGCTTCCTTCTGTCTTCAATTAATACAAAAAGACTTGGCTGCTTATAAGTGCTGCTTGCATTTGGTGCTCAGCAAAGTTTGCCTTTTAAAGGGATGCTTTTGGTCAGCTGTCACCTAATTCCTTTATGTCATGTTTATTTAAGAAGGACATGCTATTTTTAGAAACAGCATAGATGTCAGTATGCTGGGGGATGAGATTTTGCTCAGAGAGAATGATGTACCAGCAAATTCACTTCCCACCATGAACAGAGCATTTGTGTGTGCTGTGTCCTGGGAACAGCAGGAGCAAAAGCACAACCTTAACTGGAATTTTTCCACCTGGTGCTCTCCAACCCTCCAGGCCCTTTAAATGTGGGGTTTAGCACATAGACAACTGTTGGCATCCTGCAGAAATTGCAAGATAATGGTGCTCAATACAAGATTCCTCTGGGGTGTTTGTTTGTTTTTAATAATGAAATCTGAGCAGATTTTGATTCTCTTTCTTAATGGATTTTGAACTTTTTCTGTGCTCTCAGACCACGTGTTAAACTTTTCTGCCAGGAGATCTGAAATGTGCTTTCCTCTGTTGCTGAAATTGGGAACAGACTCACTGCGTGCTCGCTGGGGCCTTCTGTGAAGAACACCACTAAATATTTTCAGGTTTCAGAAAAGAGCAGCATTTATCATCTTGGGAGCTGTCTGCCTATAGCATATTCATGCATGAGCTACTGAGTGTAGAGATCCCCCCGTTCTGTGCCCACGCTGTGCTGCAGCGTGCCAGCTCACATGTGTCATCTGATTCATTTGGGAGCATTTCTCTATAGCTTGTTTCTATAGATAAGGCAGTAGAGGACATCACAGGTAGATGTACAAAAATGTGTTTGGGCTGTGAGCAGATACCTTCCAAAGGCACTCGCTTGTGTGAGAACAAAGAGGCTGCTCAGCAAACGTGTTTCAGGATTTGGTGTATCCCGTTCCTTCCCTCCTCCCTCCCCTGCAGTTGTGTAAGTACTTTTGATGGCAGCTGCTGGATTAGACCCAGAAGCTTAAAAGATTAAAGAAACCACTAAAAGCAGCAAGGAGGAAGTGAAGGATCCGTTTGTCTGAAGGTTTGTGTTTTCCTACTGGTGGTTGAGAAGAAAATTGCGAACAGGCTCTGCAGTGCCGCAGGGCTCTGGCAGCAGCTGGGCCATGAGGAGGTGCTGCTGGGGCTCACAGGGACCTGCAGGGCTTAGCCTGGCCTTGGGCTCTCCGTGTCCCCTCCCAGAGCTGTGGGGTGACAGTGGCAGTGCCACTGTGGCTGTGGCACACCAGCTCGTGGAGCCATCTGCAGTGTAGATGCAGAATTCCAGAGCCTCTTATGGAGTGAGATGAAACTCAGGAATAAAACAATGAATGGCTCAATGAGCTACAGATTCTGTGTTTTCATACTGTAGTAAACTGCTGCTCGCTGCTGCTTACACTGTCTGTTCAGCTTTGCAGGGAATGTGATTTTTAATGAATGTCTTTCTCATCCAGTCAGTGGCAGAGCAGAGGGGGAGACAGCATCTCTCACCAAATTCAGGCTGAAGTCTGATTCTTTGCCCCCATTTCCTTCTACCCCATTCACCCTCCTTAGCCCCAAACCCAGAAGCAGCTGTTTCAAGAAGTGATTTTTTTTTTCTTTAAAAAAGAGGTCTTTTGCTATGTAAAACATCTGCTGCTTTCTGTCTGATCCCTAAACATTACTGCTGGGGTGTATAATCAGATGGGGAGGGGGGAGCTTCAAGGATGTGAGCCAATCTTGCCTTTGTCATTCCAAACAAGCAGTGTTTGCAGCACAGACTGATCTGGTGGGGATGAAAGATGAGACCCCGGGCACCCAAACCCCATTGCTGGGGCAGGGAGTGCTGCTGAGCACGTTAGCATTATTAACATTAATCTAATCTTTCCGTTTGTCAAACAGATTTTTGAGTACATGGAGACAGCTTACCCAGTTCTTAAGACAGTGCTCCCAGATCAGCTTGTAGTTTGTTCTGTAATACCGTGTGGATTTGCTGGGATTTTCAAGTAAATACATTATGTATATGGCTTACAGATTGCTTAGGCTGTCTGCATCAATAATTAAAATAAGGGAGGGGGACTATCCTGCAGTTTTCTTTTCCTCATCCTTTTTTTACATGTCTGTTTTAATATTTCCTCTCTTAGGATGGGGAAGATAAACGTGCAGCAGGAGAGAGTGCTGGAGACAAGAGCTGAAGGTTTTTCCAGCAGAGGCATGGCAGCAGTGCCAGCTCGCAGCATCACTCTGACCTTTGCCATTCTATTTGCAGACACTTTGATCCAGACTTGTCAAGCACTGCCAGCCTGTTCCCTTTGCTGTTAAAACAAGCACACCTCTCCTGCTGAGGCAGGACACAAAGCGCTGCTTTTGAGCCCTGTGGCAAACACGGTGCTGTGCTGCTCGGTTGGCCAGAGGAGAGGGAAAAAAGTTTGGTGGGACTTGGAATTGCTTTGGTGATTGCCTAGATAGGATGGGGGTGAGCTTTTGGGCTTGATTGTGCATTTTATAATAACACTTTGTTAGCTCAAGAGCTTCAATACAAGCTAATACTTAAATTTCAAGCGTATCACAGGAATAACCAATTTCTGCTTCATACCTCCATCCTCACCTACCTTGGAAAAGCCTTTGTGTGAGGTGCACACAGCACTTGGTGTCACAGGGCCGCTGCTGGAGCTTTTGCTGTGGAGATTTTCCTGGCAGAGCTGGAAATACAGGCATTGGAGCAATTTCCAAATGCACACACCGTGTTCTGGTACAGAGTAAGAGCAGTGTCAGTTTTATCACAAGAGGGGAAAAACCACTTGTTGTGCTGTGCTGCTGTGGAGGGGGTTTGGTATTTTTTGTGTACCACAGAGCTCAGGGGGAAGGTGTTCCAGAGGCAAACTAAGCTTGTCCAACACTGTTATTTTGTTTGCACATCTGGCTGAATAACGAGGCTGCACTTTGGTGTCAGTACCCTAAGTAACCTTTGACTGCTTTTTGGGATGGCTCATTAGGATGATTCCTTGGCTGGAACCTTTGGAATTGGCCTGACATCTCCAAGTCATGGGCAATGAAAGAACTGTTAAACAGTACCAAGGATGCTGTCTCATTACTGGCCTGGAGCACACTCTGCCCTGCAGCCTGGGGAGGAGCTGCTGGCACACAGCACTGCCAGCTCATTGATGTGCAGCACAGGACACCTCCAGTGCCACTGTGCTGCCTGTGCCACTCTCTTCCCACTTCCATTTGGCTTGTTTTAAGTCTCCTTGTGGCGTACTCTCCCTGTGAAAGTTCAGTTCTGACAGTGGGGCTGCCTGTGGAGATCTGAGGGCATCAACAGCTTCTCTTGTCCACATTACAGTTTGTGACCTTGGAAGCCAAGTGCCTTTGCTGGGATCATTCTGGCTGTCCATGCAAAGGGGCAGTTTTGTGCATTTCTTATGTACAAAGACAGCATTTGGTGCTCTGTGGAAAGCCCTGGTGCCCTAAGAAAGCCTGAAGCCTTGATTAACTTCTCCAAATATACCTGATTTGCCAGTGGACGCTGTAAAAGCAAGCCAGCAGCTGCTGTGCACTGACATAACTGCTTATTTGCAAGAATTTTTTTAGTCTGAGCATTAGAAACCCTCTGAATTTGGGTACTACAGGTCCTCAGTGTACAAAGCTGTTCATTTTGCTGGGGTGCTTTTGTGGGGTTTCTTGCACAAGCCCTGTTTGAGTGACATGTCTTAGCTTTTCTCAGAGGCTTGAAGAAGTTGCCAAGCCTTTAGGCAGGTCCCAGACACATCCCACAAGGTGCAGTGCCTCGTTTGCTGCTCTGAGGAGCAGAGCAGGAGCTCTGGAGGAAACACAGGCTGTGCTGCTCTCCTCAGTGCCTTGCACCAGGCAGCCCTGCTCGTGCAACACAAACCCTGGCTGCTGATGGAACACAGATGTAAATCAGAATTTACAGATTTACAGTGAGCCTGGAATTTAGCCGAGGGGACTGAAACGGAGCATTAATCAAATGCCACAATTACCGAGCCACACGTTCTGCATTAAATGAATGTAGAAGATGCTTTTCACCTCTAACATCTCGGTGAAAAATAAGAGGAAATGGTAGCAGCAGTGTTTAGCCTTTTCCTTTGGCTGAGGAAAGGGCTCTGTAGATGTTTGTCTGCTCTCAGTAAGAAGATTTGGGGGGGGGGAAAAAAAAAAGAAAAAAAGTTCTGGCTCTTTTTAATAAACTAGAGTAATTACAGATCTGTTTAAGTGGAGGCATATGATACATATGTTTGTGACAATTTTCCAGAGGGATGGCTCGGCTAGTGCTAAATAACCAGGCTCATTTTCCCATAATGCAAATGTTATTCACAAACTATTACCATAATTGATGCACCGAGCCACTGTAGAGTAAATAATGCCTTGTGTGTGGGAAGGAAGCTAGAAGTCAATGAATATTAAGGAACAAAACCTCATTTTTAAAGGGAAACCTCACAAGAATGAGAATTATTTTGAAAATGACAGGAGAGCGTGGGTGCCAATGGCCTGGCTGTGTTTTGGCTGGGTGTCCATGCACATGTGTGAACACGTGTGGGCTCCAGGCTGCCTCTGTCAGGGGTTTTTTCCTGCTTGGTGAGTACAGAGCATCCTCAGAGCTGATCCAAGCCTGCTGTGTGGAACTTGGAGCTTCCCAGAGGCAGGGGTGATGCACCTGCCTGGCCTCAGGAAGGACCTGCCAGGGGGTTTGGTGTTGGGGAGCTGGGATTGTAGCCCCATGTCTGGGGAGGTACTGGTTGTTTCTTGGCTCTGCCTTCCTGCAGGGTGCTGGATTTCCTGTTTTGTGTGGCACAAGAGGAATTCTGAATCATGCCAGAGGTGGCCTTGGGTTCATAGGCTGTTAAACTCGTGGTGAGGATGTGAGTGGGCACCTGGGGCTGGGATCTGAGACCTGCCTGGGAGCTCTGTGTTAACTCCTTCCTTGGTCCTTGGTCACTGTCCTTGTGCCCAGCCTCGTCCCTTGGTGGGTGTTAAATAGGGTCCAGCACTCACAGCTGAGGTGTAAACTGCCCTTTATCCGTGGCTGCTGCAGGAGCTATTGGCACTGCAGCCTAATCTGTGCTGCTGGGGATTTTAGTGTCAAACCTTCTGCTGAACAGGACTTGATGTAGCCGTGGGCATTAGTGCCCTGCCATCTAATCCCTTTTCATGTTCAAAGGGAACGTGTGTTAGTGCTCCAATGGTAATACACTGCATGCAAAGGTGGTTTTTTCAGGGATTTCTCTGCCCCCATTCCCTGCTGGATGTATTGCTCCCTCATCCCTGTTCCATGTGCAGGTGAGGGAGATCCATACTCACAGCTCTGTGGTGTATTGCAGAGCTGTGCTCAGCAGGAGGAAATGATGGAGTGCCACAGAAATCACTGCTTTCTTCATGTGATCATCCTGTCACAGAAATCACTGCTTTCTGCATTTGTGAATTCTGTCACAGAAATCACTGCTTTCTTCATGTGATCATCCTGTCACAGAAATCACTGCTTTCTTCATGTGATCATCCTGTCACAGAAATCACTGCTTTCTTCATGTGATCATCCTGTCACAGAAATCACTGCTTTCTTCATGTGATCATCCTGTCACAGAAATCACTGCTTTCTGCATTTGTGAATTCTGTCACAGAAATCACTGCTTTCTTCATGTGATCATCCTGTCACAGAAATCACTGCTTTCTGCATGTGATCATCCTGCCACAGAAATCACTGCTTCTGCATTTGTGAATTCTGTCACAGAAATCACTGCTTTCTGCATTTGTGAATTCTGCCACAGAAATCACTGCTTTCTTCATGTGATCATCCTGACACAGAAATCACTGCTTTCTGCATGTGAGCATCCTGTCATTTCAAACACTTTTGAGCTCTGGTGTTGTCTTAGAAGTGACTTTTTTTCTCAAAAATAAAAAACCTCTGTCCAAACAGTGCTGGAGCTCTAGAAACCAGAAAGCCAGGGAACAAAATGCAGAACCATTGTGCAGGATTGCAAAAGCATCATTTGAACTCTTAATATCAGAACCTATTTTGTCCAGCTGGCAATTATTGTCTTTTAAATTACAGATTATGGCACTGCACCTTCTTTTTCAGAGAGGTCAGGAAGACATTTGAAGCCACCTTTGCCTCCCACTGCTGCAGATAGTCACATGTGACTTTTTGGCACAGTTCCATATATATCATGTACCATCAGCAGCTCTCCTTCCTGCACCCTGAGCTAACTCAGTGTGGCAGAACAGCAGATTGTGAGCCATCATGAGCCCAGCTCTTGTGTGCCAGGCTCATGGGCTGTCCTGCTTCTGCCTCAGCCTGTCTCTTCAGGTTGTAAACCTCTAGCAAATGCCTGTTTCTTGTCCTCTGTGGACTGCCTGGAGGTGTCTTTGAATCCTTCAGGGCTCTGTGGTTGTGCCTGGTAGCCATAATTTCACCTGGAAAGCTGAGCATGTGCCCCTGCTGGGTTACCCCTGTAAGTCATTACAGACTGGCACTTTGCTGGGGGAGATGAAGTACTTCAGACTGGTTTTCTCACATTAATCTGGACTCTTTCTCTTTGAGTCAGGTGGCCTGACTTATTAGGCTTTATCCTATTCCAGGGGAAAGGCAGCTGTAAGACCTCACAGCACTGACAGGCCTGACAGGGCTTAGAGCTGCCAGGGGAAATGTCACTTGCACTTCTTAGTCACTGGGAAGGAAAAAAACAACAACTTTCTGTAGAAAGGGTGATGCTGGTGGTGTTGATGTCCTGGGCAGAAAGGGTGGCAGCCCCAGGAACACCAGACACGGGGTACAGCCCATCCTGTGGCTGCTCTTGGTGGGGGTGAAGGCTCCTGGAGCCTGCCAGCCCACGCTGGGCTCAGAGCAGTGACCTGCAGGGTTTCTCTGCAGCCATGCACACAAGCCCAAATTGACAGCAGCATGTTCTCCATGGGATTGACTCAGCAGCACTGGAGATGAAAGAGCAGATGGTGTCGATGGGTGAGCGGGGTCCTGAGGTACAAGATGGGATTGTTACCACGTTAATAACGAGACAGCAAATCCCACAGTGCTTTCTATTAGCCTGGAAAATGAGAGTTCCCTGTGGTACCTCCCTGTGACCCACAAAGGTCTGGCAGCACTGGCCTCGGGAGGCTGCGGACGCCTCATTTGTTCTGCTGGTTCTGGGATGTAGCCACTGATTTGTTTGAGTTTGGGCAGTCTGAGCCTTTCCTCTCTGACTCCTGCTAGGATGTGACGTGCTGGAATACAAATCTGGTTCTGGGTTAAAGCAGAAAGGCTGCTGTGGAATATGGGTGCCTGGAAGTGAGCTGGGTGTTTGCTGCTTTAGAGCTGGGGGAGTGCTGGGCATGTTCAGAGGCAGGCAGGAGCTCCAGCATTTGTGCTACGTTTGTAGAATCCAAGTTACTCCACAGTTCTCTGAATTTGGGAAAAGCTTTCTCTCTCAGTAGGCTTGCAGATCCCACAAGCTTTGCTCTCAGCTTCATTTAATCTCCCAGGGATCCCTGCTTTGGCTGCTACATTAGGAGCCATTCTGATCCGTGAAAAACATTTCAAAATCCTTTTTATTTATACTTATTCCAAATTGCCTTCCCCCCCCTCTTTTTCCGCCCTCCCCACAGGCTAATTATAAGAATTGCTGTAAACATTTTCTGGAGATGGGATCTTCTTATTTATCTAAACTTTCTGTTTGTTGTTTATGTGCTGTTTCTTTCAGCATCCCCACACTTCACTCTGCTGGTTGGGAAGTGTGAAAGCTATTATGATAATAGGGAGGGAGATGATTTTCTGCTCTTGTAGTGCCAAGAACACAGGAATGGCTGTAATTCATCTTGGATGCAGTCCCTGCTGCAAATGCACCATCTTGCTTTAGCTTTAGTCCCCCTGCACACACACACAGAGATTGCTTTTGCTTGGCACAAGGGTCAGGGCTCTTCAGCTTCCTCCAGGATTGGCTCTGGGCTCTTCAAAGCATTTCTGCTGCCTCAGGAAACTGAAAACAGAGGAAATTTTGCCTGGTTTGCTCCTTACCCCCCTCCCTTGTGGCACCAAGATGTTACTCTGACTTACCAGCAAACCAAAGGCAGAGAGGAGGAGGGACCCACTGCTGTTAGGAGATTTAAAAACCAACTCAGTACTCACAGTTACACTGCACATTGCATTAGTGTGTGATCAGCTTTGTCATGGGGAATAATTGAAATGAACGTGGATCGATATCTAAATATACATTAGGGTGTATTAAAAGGCTTAGAACCAATGGTCTGTTAAAAAGGAGTTATTTCAATTCCTTTCTACACTGTCTCACAGTTGAAATGGTTTATTAGAGTATGGCAAAACCTGCTGAATAATCAAAGTATGATTATTCTGGGACAATTGTGAATATTCTACAGAAGCATTGTTGGCTTTTTGGGGTCATATGAAAACAAGCTGGGATTTTGGCTGTACAAACTCAGAACAGGAACAGTGTTCCATGTGATTGCTGGGTGACTGGTGTGGGCTGACAGGGTTCTGGAGGTGAGTGCAGCCCTTTCAGGGGTGGATCCCCATCCCTGTGGTGCCACCACCAGCTCCCTAGGGAGTGAACTGGCAAAGAGGAGTGAAGCTGTTGTTATCACACTCCATAAAGAGCATAGCTCTATGAAACAGAACCAAACACAGCTCAGAGAAACTGCTGGCACTGCAGGATTGAAAATAAACGGTGTGTTTTGTCCTATTGCAAAGATGAAGTGTTGAAAACTTAAGCTGGTGTGTACTTTGTGTGTGTGTGTGCAAAGCCACGCAGCTGTCAGTGCTGTAAGGAATCACTGGGCCCTGCTGCTGCCAGGGGCTGTTTGTGGATGCTGATCTGGGGGTTTTCAACACAAAATGACACAGTTCAACACAAAATGAGCAATTTGTGGCACGCTGGGCTCGTCCCTGCCCGGCTGGGGGATGTGATGGATGCAAATTCCCCATCTCCATCCCCTGCGCTGCACTTGTCCTTTGATTGCAAAAGGACAGCTCTCGAGGGATGTCGCTGTGCATTTTCCTGAAATAAAAGAATAGCTCAGTGTTTTGTGACCCTGGAACTTCAGGTCCTGCCAGATGCTAATGAACCAGTGGAAAACACCCAGGGCCTGGTGACTGCTGTGAGCCCCAGCTGTTTGTGCTTGGTACTCGGTGCTGGCTGCGCCCTCTGCTCCTGCCCCAAGGGCCACGGGCACCGGGGCAGTGCAGGGACCAACTCCCTGGAATGGGAGCAGGACAGCTTGGTGAATCCTGCTCTGACACCAGGAGAGCTCAGGGAATCCTCCTCTGACACCAGGAGAGCTCAGGGAATCCTGCTCTGACACCAGGAGAGCTCAGGGAATCCTGCTCCGACACCAGGAGAGCTCAGGGAATCCTGCTCTGACACCAGGAGAGCTCAGGGAATCCTGCTGACACCAGGAGAGCTCAGGGAATCCTGCTCCTACACCAGGAGAGCTCAGGGAATCCTCCTCTGACACCAGGAGAGCTCAGGGAATCCTGCTCTGACACCAGGAGAGCTCAGTGGATCCTGCTCTGACACCAGGAGAGCTCAGTGGATCCTGCTCTGACACCAGGAGAGCTCAGGGAATCCTGCTCTGACACCAGGAGAGCTCAGTGGATCCTGCTCTACACCAGGAGAGCTCAGTGGATCCTGCTCTGACACCAGGAGAGCTCAGGGAATCCTGCTGACACCAGGAGAGCTCAGGGAATCCTGCTCTGACACCAGGAGAGCTCAGTGGATCCTGCTCTACACCAGGCTGTGCTCTGTGTGCTGCTGCAGCAGCTGGAGAGGGAGTGAGGCTCTCACCTGATTTGACTGATTTTACTGATCTCAGTCAAATCCACAGCCAGATCTGTCCCATTTATTCATTTGCTACTTCAAAAAGCAGCTTTTGAGGCACACAGAAAATAGGAGATGCTGATAAAAATTTTTAATTTTAATTTTCTTTTTATGTTGCTCCCTTCTGGAGACCTTCTCATCCACTTTTAACATCTCCACTTCCAAAAAACGCCCTGGGGTGTTTTAGCACCCTTTTAGCATAGGTTAATTCTCCCACAGGAATGCAGAACTAAAGAGAGAGTTGGGGATATTCTTCTGTGGCATCAATGGAAAGTCATTTCTGGCAGCTATGGCCATGAATGGCTGTGATTTGAACCAGCTGACTGCAGTGAGGGGTTTGGAAAGGGCTTCATCCCAATTCCCTGTGTGAGCAGGGAGGAACAGGGACTGAACAGAGTGTTGTGAGCAGGGAAGAGGTCTCAGGGCAGAGCAGGACTGAGCAGCCTCAGCTCCACCAAAATGCAGTGACCATTACTGGTCAGTATTTGCGTTTGGATCCCTTGTGTAAGCCCTAGCTTATGGAAAGTTCCAGAAACCTCTGCTGGCAGGTGAATGAGAAGCCAGGTTGCCAAAGGCACCACTTTCAGATAATGCACTGACACTGTTATCAGCACGGACAGGACTTTTTAGGTGAGTAATACTGACAAACTAGGTTTCAGGGTCTGTTTCACCTGCTTTATATCTCTTGTGTGCACATATAGGAGGAGATGGTAAATCAGTGGTAAATGTATTTATTCCATCTCCCTCTGCCCATGAAAAAGATACCTAGAGGTAGAAAAGGTACAGGGAGTGATGAAATGGATCTGTGGAGACATGCACAGCCTACCTACAAGGAGAAATTTAATAGTCTGGGAGGTATGATATAAGGGAGACAAGAAAAATCTATAAAGTCATGATCTGAAGATGACGAGAAGCAAATTATCCTCTTTTGTTGGGATGGGATACTGTGAGACTCCCACTTAACCAGACAGCTGTTTAAAGCAGCAAAATGAAGTGACTTTTTTTTACTTCTGTAATGAAATTCTGAACCTCACTCTTTGAGCAGAACCAGGGAATTGGGCAGTGTTTCTGAACAAACACTCTGAGCAGTGACTACCCGGGATTTTCTATGCATTAGCTCAATTTGCTAGTGGTGGTTGTTCTGTTGGGTTTGGTTTGGGAGTTTTTTTGTGTTTTTTTTCCCTTACAGATGTTATTTTAAAGCACGAACCTGACAGCATCACAGCTTACAAGGGTGTTTGTAGAGGGGGGGCTGAGAAAGGGAGATCCAGGAGCGAGTCTGGCTCCTGAGGACTTGCTCTGGTTCCACGGCAGCGTTTCTGCAGCTGCAGAACCGAAAAGGAGACATTTGCTTTATGCCTAAGAGGCTTTATTGTTTCTAAACTATATATAGTCCTGTAATCTTGGTTTGGGTAGGGGAGGGCACTGCGGGCCAGCCTCCAGAGCATCCCCGCCCTGCCGGGTGGGCGAGCGAGGGGTTAACGCGGGGCTCTGGCAGGCTCATTGTCAGAATGATGTTTAGCCAGGTGTTAATCCGTGTCTGCGGGGAATTGCTGGGATTCATTATTCATCCCGCTGGGGGAGGTCACGGGCCTGGGCGGCTGCCAGCGCCGGAGCAGCCTCCGCTCCCGGCTTCACTGACATGTGCCAGCCGTGATGGGGCGGTGAAAGCACCGGGAGGAGCCGGCAGGGCTGGAGGGAGGCAGCGCGGAGAGAGGGGACACGGACAGGGATAGGGGACACGGGCAGGGAACACGGACAGGGAACACGGACAGGGGACAGGGACACGGACAGGGACAGGGATAGAGGACACGGGCAGGGGACAGGGACACGGGCAGGGGACACGGACAGGGACACGGGCAGGGATAGGGGACAGGGGCAGGGACAGGGAGAGGGGACACGGACAGGGGAAAGGGGCAGGGACAGGGAAAAGGGACACGGAGAGGATACAGGGGCAGGGATAGGGGCAGGAAGGAGTGACACAGGCAGGGGACAGGGACAGGAGGGACAGGGGCAGGAGGGAGGGACGGCCTGGAAGGAGGGACACGGGCAGGAGGGAGGGACAGGACAGACGGACACGGGCAGGAGGGAGGGACACGGACAGGGGACACGGGCAGGAGGGAGGGACACGGACAGGGGACACGGGCAGGAGGGACGGACACGGGCAGGAGGGAGGGACACGGACAGGGGACACGGGCAGGAGGGAGGGACAGGGCAGGCACACGCGGAGCTCCGCGCACAGCGCTTTCCCCGCCCGTCCCTCCGGCGCTCCGGGAACAGCGGCCGCTCTCCCGCAGAACAGCTCCGGCTCCTTCCCTGCCGGGGACCGAGGGCAGCAGGGGACACAATGATCAAATCCAGCTGGTTCTACGTGAAGTTCAAGCATGCCGAGAAGGTAAGTCCAGCCTCTGCTGCAGCCCTTCCCCGGGCACTCAGCTGCTCCCCTTCCCTGGAAGTGTCACCGGGAATTGGAATTGTTTTTTCTGTGACTCCATGGATAAGGCTGTGCCCCTGGAAGTGTCACCGGGAATTGGAATTGTTTTTTCTGTGACTCCATGGATAAGGCTGTGCCCCTGGAAGTGTTACCGGGAATTGGAATTGTTTTTTCTGTGACTCCATGGATAAGGCTGTGCCCGGAGCGGGGCACGGGCTGCAGATGCGGCAGCAACTTCAGCACGGTGCAGGTGGAGGAAAGCTCGCATCTGATTCCTCCAATGCCGTGTCGGGGAAAAAAATATAAAAATAGAGATGTGTTTGTTTTCCTCATGTGGAGCTTGAAAGGGAGGAATATTTCTTGTTCTGTGGAGCCCGTTATGAGTTGTGACCTGCTTCTGCAGGGAGGTTAGTTGTTTATTCTCCTTTTAGTTGGCCGTAATTATTACTGAAAGAAAGAGGTTTTATTGATCAAAAAGTAGCAAGATGTGTTCAGGAGTCTTTGGTGTGGGGTTTACTGTGGAGCTTGCTGTATTTCCCGTTGCACAGAACAGAGTGTTTGCTGGGGGATTTTCCTCTTGCACTCAGCTTTTACTTTATCCGTGCCTTGGTACCCAGATCCTGGGGGAAGCAGAGGAACAGGGATGGGGAGAGAGGATGGACCGGGATTGCACAGGAATCTGCTCAACAGTGCTGCATTTTCACTGGGGATCTCCTGCAGGGTCTCCTGCCCTAGGTTACAGGCTGATCCCATTTTCACTGGGGATCTCCTGCAGGGTCTCCTGCCCTAGGTTACAGGCTGATCCCATTTTCACTGGGGATCTCCTGCAGGGTCTCCTGCCCTAGGTTACAGGCTGATCCCATTTTCACTGGGGATCTCCTGCAGGGTCTCCTGCCCTAGGTTACAGACTGATCCCATTTTCACTGGTGCTGAGATGCAGGCAGGATGTGGATGTGGCTTTGCTGTTTCCTTAATCCAGCAAAATAGGGAAAAGAGCAAGACAACTTTCTGTGAAAACACTAAGCAGCCCTGCTGTCTGTTCCCTAAACATCCTTGAGCAGTTAGCAATTTGCTCTTAGAGCAGAGGGAAAAGCCATGCACGTGCTGTTAGTCTGAAATTTCCTATTCTGGCAAATAGTCCCACATTGATTTATTGCTTGTCTTTGTGCCTCAAGTTATACTGCACTCAGTGAAAGTGTATGTGTTTCATTTAACATAAAGCATATATATTTCATTTAACAAGATTGTCCTATCATTTATCCCAGGCTGCAAACAGCACGTGTCACAGATGTAACTGTTCCATTTCATTTGTTTTGGGCAGTCTTAAAAAGGCTGCAAAATTCGCTGTATTGGGCGGTTATTATCTTCTTGATGTTTCTCTGCAATAATTCTGTGTTCTTTAAAGTTGCATCAGACCTATGAATATCTCTAATTAAACAAATCACCTCAGCATATTTAGCATCTAGAACTTCCTGGAAATAATCTAAGGAAATCACCAGTTATTTGCCAGTGGGTGAGGTTGGCTATTTAAAACGCATGGGGATTTCTTTTTCCTCTACATTTTGTGATTCAGTTCCTTTATTCTTTATTTTTTTTTGACACCCCTTGCAGTTGATGCAGAAAGCCCTGGAGTCCCTCAGCAGAGCAGATAATGTTCCTGCTCTGCTGTCACCGGGTGATTCTGTGGAGTGTTACATAACCTGTCATACCAGTTTTGTCAGAGATATTTTTGAGATCTACAACCTGGGAAATTTGAGTGTGGATGAAATCCAGGAAACCCATTTAACCTGTAAACCTACAGTGACTTGTGCCTTACCAGCCTTTCTTCTGACCCACCAGGGAAGGTGCCAGGTCTGTTCATCTGCTGGGGGGAGAAAAGCCCCAAACCATAATGCACACACTCAGGAAGGCAAAAACTGAAGTGCATGCCTGGTCTTCTGCTGGATTTCATGTGTGATGAGGGACTGTTAACCCTTTTTTTTTTTGAAGTGAGGGTTTTGTGATGGGAGGTTCCTGAGCCATTTTGGGTTTGGCTGCATGGATGGGCTGTACCCCCTTGCTGAACACAGGATTTGGTGTCAATATTCTTGTTGCAGCTGGGGCTTGGCTTGCTCTGCTTTAGCTCCTAGTCTTGTCTGCCTGTGAAAGTTGTGCTAGTGTGGCTTAGGTGTGAATTGATGCTGAATTTATTAAACTGCTGCAGTTCTCTGGCTGGACACTGGGTACACACTCCATGGAACAAGTGTTTCTGCAGTAGTACAACCACACTGCCTTAAAAAAATTAGGTCAAATTCTTTTGGAACTCCTCTGCGTTGTCATGGTCTTAGAAATTGGGTTTATGTGAGCTAAGCTGAAGAACCTTTGAAACTCTCAAACCAGCTTTTTACAGCAGTTTGTCTAAATGGATTTAAAACCTCCCTTGGAGATGCAGTTTCTCCTCTGCAGCTGGCACGAGTGCTCCACTCCCATCTGGGCCTTGTCAGCCCACACAGAGAGGTGATCCCAGCTCCACCTGAGCTGCCTTTATTCCCTTTTTGTGCTGCCTTTATTCCTTTTTTGTGCTGGCTTTGTTTCCAGGCGGGTCAGTGTGTCCCAGTGAGGGCACAGCCCTGTGGTGTGTACCTGCAGGAGCAGAAAGGACAGTGATGTCTCTTCTGGCAGCAGCCTGTGAAACCCACATTAATTTAAGTTTGCTCTCCTCATGTGGAAGTGTTACATAATCTCTGTTTAAGGGAGGTCATTTTAGGTTGGGAAGAGGTTGGGTCTGTGCCCTCCTGTCAGTTCAGTATCTCAGTTAATCACAACTGGAGCTGCTCTTGCTGTGCTGACATTGCACTGCTCCCTCTGAATTCTCTTGTAAAGAAGTTCATTGACATTTTTACTGCCTGACTGCCTTTGCTGAAGTTGATGTCCTTGCCTCTGGCCATCACAATTTTTATTTTTTTTTTCTTCTGGTTTACTTCAGAAGTTGTTGATGTCTGAGGCCCCCGCTTTGATAATGTATATATTTATATCCATGTCAGAGGTAACTGCAGGAAGCTTGTACATTGTAAAATCTTCCTTCCCATGTAGATTGACAGCCTGTCAGTGTGCTTTCCTCCTTAAACTGTTCCACTGGTTGTGTTTGAATGCTGCTCATCCCAGCAGGGTTATCTACAGAGATCTAAACAGAGGTGTGTGCTCATGGAACTGGCCTGAGCCTTAGGGACTGAACCCTCACAGCTCTTCTGGGAGCTTCCAAACTCATCCCATCCACCTGGAACCCTGACATCTCTTCATCATTTCATTCATGTCATCTGCCTGCTTGCTCAGTGACTGGTTTGCACTGGTAGGAAGCGGTCATGCATCTGTGGGTGCAACACAAAGCCTGAAAAATGGTCACCTTTTATCCTAAAGACATGTTGGAACTGGAAACAGGAGAGAAAGAAATCGATGTGCTTTGGTGTGTTAGTTTGCTCAAGTCATCCAAAGTGTTTTTTTAAGCTGTGTAGACAAGCACAATAAAGCCTTTCCCCAGCAGCACAATTTTAGTTGTGATTAAAATAACCAGATAATAATAAAAAGAAAAACAACTAAAGTAGAAATCTCCACAACTTCATCTTGAGTCTATTATCAAGCTAATTGCTAACATGCTATAATGCAGACTGAAAGGAAGCCTGTAGGATAAACCCCAAAGTTTTTCTGTTTCAAAGATTTACTCTAAGGTCACTTGGCCACGAGCTGCTGGGACACAATACCCGTATTCAGTCTGGGTGCATTTACACCGGAATTAAGATTCAAAGGCTTCATGTGAATAATATTGCTGACACCAGGAAATTAGTTTAATCTGAAGGGGGAAAGAAAGAAGGCAAGCTCTTGGAAAAAAATCTGTGAAATTCTAGAAAGTGTGGGAGACGTGTGGAGGGAGGCAGAGGGAGTGAAGCCTGGCTTCACGTGTTGCTGCCTGGATCTGATGGGTGAAAATGGAGGACTTGAAAGGTTTTGCTTTGTCCTTGAAAAGCCCTGCCCCTTGTTTGAGGTTCATTGATAGATATTGCTGAACTGAAGCAAAGCTTAATTTTCCTGTTCCCAGCTGTGCCCAAGGGAGAGAAGTGCTGTATTCCTAGCTAGAAAATTAGATTAAAACACCCACTACCTAGATCCAGGGTACATTCATTTCATCCTCTCTTGTAAGACTCTCACTACTCTGAAAGGCAGTTTACAGTTTTGACAGCTAAAATAAAAAGCCTGAAGGACAAGCAACCACTTTGAATGTTAGAAGGGCTTCATTTCCAGCAGAAAGATTTCAATTACAGTCATTTTCCTCCAGTAAGTACAAAGAGGTAAATGGAACCCCTGTTTCAAATGTTAAACTCACAGACTACATTATTACCAGTTGTACTTTGAAAGTAAAGGATAAAGCCCATCTAAATCAAAGCCCTGGTTCCAAATTACTTTTTAAGAGTGTGATGAGGTCTGCACCCGGTAATTCAGGCACTCTGTGCTGAGCAGCACCGAGCACATCAAATGTGACTTCCATTAGACCGTGCTGCTCCTGCAGGGGCTCGAGGCAGGAAGCATCTTGCTCGACAAGCACTGAGAGATGCAACTTGAAAGGGCTGTTCTGCAGCTGGGAATTCATGAGTTGGCTGTATTTTTAGAGAATTTAGGGTTTGTTTTTTTTTCATCCCTGACTCTGCTCGTTATTTGTCTTGTCCCTCTTAGCAGTAGTTTGACAAAGATTTGGTTATTTATCTCCTGTGTGGCACAGCCTCTTCTCCCTCCCGCTCCCCACACCAAGGTTTTTCATCCCAAACCATTTCCTGCCCTTGCTGGGGTAGGGAACACCTTTCCTTAAGTCCAGATACTGAAATGTTGCACAGAGTTTGCATCCTAGAGCGCTCTGCAGAGCCTGACAGCTGAGGTGATGAATCAGCCTGATGTCCTGAGCTCACCACAACATTCATTTTCCCTGGTGAGCCCTCCCAGAAATCCACACCCGTGGCTCTCTGGAGTCAGGGATTGCAGGGTGTGGGTGACAGAGGCACATCCAGGCTGCTCCACTGGCACTCACACCACCCTGGGAGCTGGGAACCCACCTGTTCTTTCACCAAAAGTGTTTGCTGGAGATAATTGCGCTGTTTTATTTATTCCTCTTTGCTACTTCTTTCCCTTGTTGCCTTGTAGAAGGATTTATGCAGGTGTGAAATCAGATGTTCCTCCTAAAACTAATGGGGATGATCAGCCAAGGGATGAGCTGTCCTGAATTACTCAGCACCTGGTTCACTATTTTTATATGCTTTTAGATGCCAAAATTTTTCAATTTTTTCCTTTCCTGCCTATGAGTAGTACAAGTTTGCATTTTAAAAATCGTGTTGCAACTGTGACTGACAGCATTTTGGGGAAACGAGTGAGATTTGTCATTTTATGTTCTTGTGAACAGAGATTGGGTGTAATCAAGGAAGACAGATGTAGGGATTTCATTTACTTGTGGATACAAATCATAAAATCATAGAGTGGTTTGGCTTAGAGAGGTCTTTAAAAATCATCCAGTGCCACCCCTGGGCTGCAGAAATGACTGAAGTACTTATTTATTTATTTTTGCTTTATTTATGTGTCTGCTTATTTATTTTGACTTCAATGGATGTTTCTCAGTTCTGCCAGTTGTTGGTAGTTGGGCTGGACCCTGTGTGCTTTTGGATCAGGGTGTTTAAGTGAGCTGTAAAATCATTCTGATTTCTTTCCATGCCACACATTGAACGTTTGCCGCTTGTTCTTTTGCTGTAAATGGTTATCAGCGAGGGCCTCTGAGTTCTTCAGGCTTTCCTGGGAATGTGGTAGAGATGGAAAGGGTTTTTCCTTCCTTGATCTGGGGCAGTGTTTGTGTCCTGTGTGACTCAAGGGCTGCTCCTGCCCCTCGCAGCATCAGGAAATCCCAGCACCACCCGCCTTCCCCCTGAGATCTCTCACAAAAAGAGTCACTGGGGCAGAACTGTTCAAACATCTCAGTGACACTTCAGGGTCCTCCCACTTATAAATGGGAATGTGTGCTTTTTCTTTTTCCCCACCTGGAGCCAGCTTCTGGACAGCTTTGTCTTTAATATGGATTTGGATCTAGACCTCAAACTTTTCCATCTTTAGTCCTTGTTTTTTGCATATTCTTGTGAGGCTGAGAAGAACTGAATACTAATGGGAATAGTCAGTGGCAGATAAAATAGTAGAGGGAAAAAAAACCAACCCTGTTACATTCTTCTGATGTAAATTTTTAATCAAATGTATTTTCTTCTGTTAAGCAACTTTTACAGCCCACTGCACAAAACATACAACCAAAAACCTTTGCACAATGAGCTGCATGTAATAGGCTGGCAATGCATCCATTACACGTTTTTAGGTCTGTAATGCATTTAAATCCATTTTTGTGTGCATGGTAGTGTAGCCTTCAAAAGATAATTAGAATTTGCTCAGTCTTGCCTTCATAGTTCCTTAGGTTTTCTTCCAATTGCAGTGCTTTGGAAAGCTTCATTAGAAGTGGTCTTTTTCTGTAACTAGAGGGAAATGCCATTTGAATACCTTAGGAAATTCTCAAGAGGTTAGAAAGCTGGAAGTTTTGTATCAACATTTCTGCTCATCCTGGTGCCTCCTTTCTGGGGGTTTCTGTGGGGTTTCTCCAAGCAGGGGCTGCTTTCACCACTGTGCCAATGATGCCTTAATTTTAGCTTTCATGTTTTTCATATTCTGTGTTTCCTAGGTGTGTGGTTTTGAGCTTCATATGAAGAGTTAGTGAACTCTCTTCACAGAGCAGGCAGACAGAACAATTCCTTTTCTAGCTTGATACCAAGGACAATCCTTACAAGTTTCAGGCCCAAAAGCAGAAACAAGGGTGGACTGAGGAGAGAAAACAAGCAGGATGAGATTTCATCATCTGAAGCTGTAATTGGACAATTAACCCCCATATGCAGATAGACCTAAATCTATGAAAATATGAGACCTTGTCACCATTTTGTAACCATTTTTGGTCCATCCTGGGTGTAGCCCTGGCCAGGCTCTTGTACTGCCCAAGGTGTGTCCTTTAGGGCCTTTGAATAAATCCCTACTTTATTCTTCAGCTCTGTCAGCCTCTGTTCCAGCTCAGCCTTCCCAGGGCATCACCAGGAGCTGGAGGCACTGGAGCTGTGGGCAGGAGTTGTCCCATGGCTGTGCCCAGGGGTGGCAGGAGGAGGTGCTGGGGTGTCCCTGGGGACAGGAGTGCTCCAGCTGCCTTCCCTTGGGGCTGCTGCCTGCGAGGGATCCCCTGGGCTGATCAGGAGGCAGGTTCAGGCACTCAGAAATGCACAGGAACTCCCTTGAGCCGCTGTCTGGGACCCAACTTTTGACTTGAGAGCCTGTGGTGTGTTTAACTCCGTGGCCAGTAACGCGTGGCTACTTGATGGATTAATATTCAGGACACAGTAGATGAGAGAAACTGGCTGGGAGGATGTCACACACAATCTGTTCTTTTTGAATTCCTCTTCGTTTTGAAGCTAGATTCACCAATTCTGTAGATGGGAAGGGGGGAAAAAAAAAAATACAGGCTTACTCTGATTTTTAAATTTTTTATTCTCCCCTCCTGGACTTCATTTGCCTGAGGGCTAGTTCTGCCCTTTAATTATTTAAGAACTGGGTTTTGTTTACAGTTTGTAATAAAACTGATAAAAGATTAACAAGGTGCTTGTGAATCATTTTAAGCAAATTAAAGCTTTGAAAGACTTACAACTGCAAATATTTGAAAATTGTGCAGCAGAAAAAATAAGAACAGACCGGAGCAGGTAATCAAGTTATTGGATTTGTTTGGGAGAAAAAAAATATCTTGTTTGCAATCAGATGTGAGAGCAGCATTGTCTGCTCTATGAAATATTTATATGTGCTTTTAGCAAATTTGAAGAGACTGGTTGTATGAGACAGCACCAGGCCTGTTAAAATCCTGTTTTATTACAGTGTGGGGTAGGTGCAGGGCCAGAGGATGGGGTGGAGAGGGGATTCTGAGTGAGATTCGTGTGTCTGAGTTCACTTTAGCAGCAAACCTGTGCCAAAGCATGGGTGCCTTATGCTGCTTTTAGGGACTCTGGTGGCTCTTCCCTAAAGCATCCTAATGAAATGATGGACTCTGAGCTGATTGCCATGCAAAAGTGAAATCAGGGAGGTTCCAACTCCATTTCTAGGCACAGATTTTGGGGTTATAATGGATATTTCCATTAAGACATCAGCACATCACTCAGCAGTGCTATGAAAGACAAACCAGCTAAAGGTAAGGGAGCATCCTAAGGATGGAGCAGGGAACATTGCTGTGATGGAATAGAAATTCCTGATTTCCCTGTGTCAGGGCCATGTGCTGCTCTCATCATTCCCTCTCCAAAGACCTGCAGACACCGAGGGCTCAGAGAGGAAAGGCAAGGCTGTTCAGAGGGGTCTGTGTGAGGAAGAACTGAATGAACTACAGCCCCTCAGGCAGGGGGAAAAGGAAAGGGGACGTGGCAGAGGTCTGTGAATTTGGGCAGGACACCAGAAACCAGGTGTGTTTCTCCTGAAACACCAGGAGATGCCAAGGGATGTTGGTGAGAGCCCAGCTGCAGGAGATCAGGTTGTTCTTTGGGAAGGTGCTGGCCAGGGCAAATGGGTGTTCTCAAGGAAACTGTAGATGCTGAAAGTTCACATCACTTGTGGGAGAGTGGGCCAATTAATGGAAAATAAATCAATGGATTGCCACTGAACCCCTGACAGGAGCTCAGTGAGCTGGGAGTGACTGGTGGTGGAAGCAAGGGGGAAAGATGCAGGCATATAAATAGAGAGACAGGAGTATTATATGTACTTATCCTATTTTTATTCTCTTCCTTTGGACACCCATTTATGGCCACTGTTGGAGAGAGGATGCTGAGCAAGACCCTTTGATGTGGCCCAGCACAGCCGTTCTCTGTGCTGGTGGCACTGGGGCAGCTCTGTCTGAAACATCTTGTCCTGTGTGGTGACTTCTGCATAAAACACATGTTCTTCAACACCCACCGAGCTCTGCAGCTTTGGATTTGGCTGTGGCTGTTACCTTCAGACAAAGGCATGTCACACAGTGATTACAGGGTGGTTCTAATTGCTGGATTCCCAGGGAGTGAAAGTGCTCTGGCTCTGGGAAGGAGAATCTCACATTGCCTCTTCTACATGCTTCATTTTCTCCAGCCATAAAATGGGTGTGAAGGCAAATGTGTTATCAGGAGCATTGTCATTTTGGAGGCAATTCTGATGCATTTCTCTGAAGCCACTGGACAAGGCACAGAAGCAAGAGAAGGCAAGCAGCATTTCCATTGTAGTGTCCCCAGAAAAGTTGGAAGATGGGTGAATTATTGCATTGCAAAGCTCTTCAGCACCCCAGTAAAAAATCAGGACAAATCTTTAAGCCTAAATTACATTCACAATTGAGTGAGGTGACAGGAAACTTCTGGGGCAAGTGAGGAGAGCTGGAGTCTAATTAAATGGAGTAATTTTATTCCTTTGGGGATGAGCTGTGAAAGCCAACACGGTAACACAGCAGGTTCAAAGGTCTGTGTGTAGGTCCTAATCTCCTTAAAAGATGGGATTGAATTTCACTGTCTGTATCATAAACTTGGGTTCAGTAACTAAATAGTTCCTTTCTTGAGCATCCAAATATAAACTGGGAAAGAAGGCAGAGGAGCTTAAAGGAGGGGAATTAAGCTGTGCCCATGCACAAATGCTGCCTATAGCTCAGTGATAATCACAGAAATATTCTGTAATGATCTTTCTGTCCCCCTTTTCAGCTGTGTGGAGCTCCAGTGTGCCCTGTTAGAATTACACTTTAAGGCAAACAGCAATGATTTAAATGTCTCCTTTTTCCTTTCCCTATAGCTGATGTTTCTGCTTTGCTCTATTTGTTTGGAAAGGAGTTCTGAGCAGTGGGAGCTGGCAGGGGCTGAGCCCAGTGTGGGGCAGGGCAGTGTGTCCCCATCTCTGCACGTGGTTTGCATTACTCTGCAGCTTTACTGGAGCAGGGTTTGCAGCTCCCAGGGTTCTACACAACACAGATGTTGGAGATGAACAGATAGTGCCTCTATTTCCTTGTTTAGCATTCTGTCATTCCTGTGTTGTCATCAATCTTTGTCCAGCCCTCTTGAAACTTCGCCTGTGTTTGTTGTGTTCTCTGTGACTGTCAGTGATCTCCTTTAAAAGCCCAGGATCCATTCCATCTGGTCCTAGGGAACTTGGCAGCTTGCATGGCAAGCAAGAGCTGAATTTTTTTTTTTTTTTTTTCCTGTGAGTGCTAGTTCAGAGAAGTCAATTCATGGCTAAAAAGATTAAATCCCTAAATCAGAAAAGCTGGGAAAAAAATATAACAATGGCAACTCTGCCAAGGAAGTGCTTCTTGTTGGATTAAAAAACCTTATGACAAGTTGAAAGAGAGAGATTTGGAAGGGTAATTCAATTCTGTTGTCAATCCAGGAGAGTTAAAGCTGGAACTGTGTTAGAATACATTAACAGCACTGCTGGATGGAGAGAATCAAGTGCCTGTCAGAGACAGTTTAGTGCTGGTTTCCATTCTGCCTCTCTCATGACCTGGTTTGGATTCCTTGCCCTCGGTACCACTGGGGTTCATCACCTGCTGTGTCCTCTGCTTCCATGTGCAGGTTCCCTCTGAAATGAGCTGTTTGCAGCAGCAAGGACACGGGGGGTGGCAGTGGGATGAGGATGGGAGGGGGCCAGGCTGGCAGGTTTGCAGAGAGAGGCACCCATGTGGTGTGTGGGAGGTGGCAGGGACACCTCACACTGCAGTGTCCCCTCTCCCTGGGGCTGCTGTTCTCCCTGCTGACAGGAGAGAGCTGCTTTTCCTCCTGGGGATGGCCCTGGTGGTGTCAGAGCTTGGGGTGTGCTGCTCTCCTTGTGCTCCTGGAGGTCGTGGGAAGCCTGGTGCCAGGGTGAGCCCTCACCTTCCTGCTCCTGCTGTGGCCTCTCCAGCTTCCCAGACTTCCCTTCCCTCTGTCCATGTGAAAAAGGGGAAACCAAAGACAAGCCAAAATCATCTCTCTCCTCAGCTCAAGGTTCAGGTTGAAGGTTTCTGGTTTTGTCTTAGCAAACAGGCTCATCCAGCGCTTGAATATCACTGTGGTGTGTCCGTGACAGAAACTGGGAGCACAAAATCCCACTTTCCTCCTCAGCACAGACAGCTGATGACAGGGAGGGATGGAGGGATGGAAGTGGCTGCTGCCAGTGTGGTTTGCTGTCCTCACTGCACAGTCAGTGGCAGGGAAGGCTGGCTCTGCTGGCAGGACGGTGCTGCCCTCTCTCCTGGCACTCAGCACATCAGGGGACACTCTCAAGTCCAGCATATCCATTGCTGTCACATTATTTCTTTCATCCTCTTCAAGAGCCAGGATAGAGCCCGTGTTCCCACAACATTTCTATCCAAGAATGGAGTCTGTGTGAAACAGTGCTCAGTACTGACCTGGGGAGAGTTCCCTGCACAGCTGCAAACTGATTTTTATCATGACCACAGTCAAAACTCAAAAGACTTGTCTAGAAGTGTCTGTGTGTGGGCACGTTTATAGATGTAATGTAATACTTGTAGGTCTGAACATTGCATGCAGTGTTTAATGTGTAATTACATTAGACATATAATACCTCTGGGTTTAAACACAGACACAGGCACAGCGCTGATTGGTCTGCATGATGTTGACAGACAGTCACATATTTTTCCTTTTTGGAATAATTCTCTGAGGTGTATGTAAGAAATCAGCAATAGCCTTTAATTTCCTTCAGTAATCCCAACTCCCACAATCAGTGCAGTGAAAGCCATCGTGCCTGGCTGGAGGTGCTCGTGTCACTGCCTCGGGAGCATTGCAAAGACTGGGAGACAGGATAGCAGCCTGGGAATTCCATGGAAACCTTTCCTGAGAGATGCTTCAGTTTTGTGACGGGGAAATTTTTGCATAATTCTATGGATCGTCTTACTCTGGATTAGGATTTAGCTAAAATCAAAATTGTGGAGCTGCTTCATTGGGATGTTTGCTTACAGCCAGATCCTTGCAGTTCACAAGGCAGATGTATGAGTTAAGCTGTAAGGGATCAGTGAGAAGCAGATTCCTTAGGTGATATTGAATATTACACCAAGCTGTGTGTGCATCTTTTGGAGCCTGGCTGCAGATCTGCTGTGGGGTGTTTCTGTGCAGCTCCCCTGGCTTCACTGGAGCAGTGTCACCAAGTCTGGTTAATGAGCCAAAGCCATGTTCACTTCCCAGGGCTTTCCTGAGTCTGCCCCAGACCTTGTCCTCATTTTATCATTTCCTAAATTGTGACACAATCCCATCCCAGAGCTGTGACACAATCCCATCCCATCCCAGTGCAGTGACACAATCCCATCCCAGTGCAGTGACACAATCCCATCCCAGTGCAGTGACACAATCCCATCCCATCCCAGTGCAGTGACACAATCCCATCCCAGTGCAGTGACACAATCCCATCCCAGTGCAGTGACACAATCCCATCCCATCCCAGTGCAGTGACACAATCCCATCCCAGTGCAGTGACACAATCCCAGCTCAGTGCAGTGACACAATCCCATCCCAGTGCAGTGACACAATCCCATCCCAGTGCAGTGACACAATCCCATCCCAGTGCAGTGACACAATCCCATCCCAGTGCAGTGACACAATCCCATCCCAGTGCAGTGACACAATCCCATCCCAGAGCTGTGACACAATCCCAGCTCAGTGCAGTGACACAATCCCATCCCAGTGCAGTGACACAATCCCATCCCATCCCAGTGCAGTGACACAATCCCAGCTCAGCGCAGTGACACAATCCCATCCCAGTGCAGTGACACAATCCCATCCCAGAGCTGTGACACAATCCCATCCCAGTGCAGTGACACAATCCCATCCCAGAGCAGTGACACAATCCCATCCCAGAGCAGTGACACAATCCCATCCCAGAGCAGTGACACAATCCCATCCCAGAGCAGTGACACAATCCCATCCCAGAGCTGTGACACAATCCCAGCTCAGTGCAGTGACACAATCCCATCCCAGAGCAGTGACACAGTCCCATCCCAGTGCAGTGGCAGCCAGGCAGCAGCAGGTCAGTGCTGTTGTCTGAGGAGGAATTTTTAATGGAAGAACAACGATATCTAGTCTGTCATGCAGCTAATCTATTTCTAAAACGAAGCCAGGAGCTCCTTTTGCCTGTAAGAGCAGCAGTTTAAAAGCCTGAGGCACAAAGAAATGTCCCAGGCTGAAGGCAAGGGTGAGGTTCTGCCTGGGTCCTGTCTGTCCATGGCAAGAGAAACACAAAGGTGTTTATTTTACAGGTTGTTATTTTCCCCCTCACTAGATCAACACCTAAGCAAACTCAGGAGCAGGCAGAGCACAGTGGTCTCTTTTCCTCCTGGAGGTGAGCACGTTCCTGCAGCTGAGGCTGTGCTGGAGCTGTCCTGTCCCACCAGCAGCTCTGCTCTGCCTCGCTGCTGCCCGGCCTGCAAGAGCCTGACAAACACATTTCCCCACTGGAAAATGGCATTAAATTAAATAGGTATCAGCCTGCTACTCTGGGAGCTGAATGTCAGTGCTAATAAAGCAGAGGCTCCATCTTTCCCAGAGGACCTTTGGAATCAATTGAGAGCCGTGTCCCCATCCCCCTTTGCCAGGGGGTGAGCGCTGCTCGTGTCCTCGCAGTGAGGGACAGCAGCAGCACGCCGTGCTGACTGACAGCCCTGCTCCCAGCTCTGGAGGAGACCAAGTGACCTTAAACCCTGCCCTTCTGCTTCTGTTTTCACTGTAAGAAAACACTCTTTTTCTGTTGGTTTTTTTTCCCCTTTTTTATAACATTGCCCTGGCTTTCTATTCATCTCTATGTATTTTTTTAAGGTCTTAACCCCTTCCTGCCCTGAGGTAGAATGAGATTAGCTTTGAAAGCAGCTCAATGTCATTTGTTTAAAAAAGAAAAAAGAAAAACAAAAAAAGGAAGAGAGAGACTAAAGCAAGGAAGGTGACCTTGCAAAGTTGCCTGTAGAAAAAGATCTCTCTTATCATAAGCCTAAAGTAATTAGCTTTATTTTTGGTGTTGCCTTGTATGAATTGTTCATGCATGTTGGCTGGCTGTGGAAATGCCTGATGAGAGCCTGAGTGTGCTTTCCAGGCTGCTTGGCCACTGCCTGTGAGTGCCTGTGTCAGTGCAGGAGTTTCCTCTGCCCATGGAATGAGCACTGAGCTCTCTCCCCCTTCTGCAGGGGAATGCTGGTAAATCTGGTAAATCTCTGTGCTCAGGGGGGATCCTGCATCACTCGGCACTGGAGCTCAAGGCTACTAGGCAAGGAATAGTAATAGAAGAAATCAGCACCATTACTATCAATGAAACATCCTTTTCTTGCCTGTTTTGCTGTTAAATGATGATGAAGTTAGTGCTTAAGGTGGCAGGTGGGCAGAAAGGATCCCTTGCCACATTGCTGTTCCTTTCTGTGGGCAATTGGAAACTCCTGACTGGCTGAGATGAGGCACTCAGTGGTGCTGGCAAAGCCATCCCATGCAGGATGTGCAAGGAAGTGTTTTCCTGGAGAGCTGGGGAGTCCTGCAGCTCCTGCACAGGAACCCAGGAGAGGGGTGAGCAGCAGGGGCTGCTTGGAAATGACTCTGCTGATGTGTCTGTCACGTCTGTCGTGGGCTGCTTCTCTTCCCTCGGCTGCTGCAGTCACTCCTCAGCTCTTGGGGCAGTGGATTTACATCCTCACCTCCCCCAGAACACCAAGCCCAGTGCCCCTTGCCCTGGGAACAGCTGATGTTTCCACCCAGCACAGGGAGCAGCCCCACTGAGCATGGGGAAATGTCCTGATGGACATTGTCAGGAATGCTGGCCCTGTCTGTTCCTTGGCTCTCAGTGATACTGGAAAATCCAAAGATGGTGTGGCTCTTGGTCTCCTCTTACTAATTCAGCAATTGCTTTGAGCCACGGTGAAAAAGTAAATGCAGATATTGTTGTGTAGGCCTGGCCAAAGGACTTGGCTGTGGTGTGTAACCTATTTCTGGGTGTAATTACCTTGCCTGTTATCAGTGTGGTTGTTAGGGTGCAGCAGTAATCAGGTTTTGGCAGGAGATGGTGCTTTGTGTCTGCAAAGCCCTGCTCTAATCAGGGGGCAGGATCAGGCTGCAGCGGCCGGCCGATGGCAGGGGCAGCGTGCTCCAACCAAAACAGCGGCTCTGAGAGCTCTGAGCCTGACATTCCCAGAGAATCAGGCATTTCAGGGGATGCTGATGCAGGCTGGGGGCAAAAAAAAAAATTAGCTGTGATGTCAGTGGCGTGTAGGACATGAGAGAATAGGTCAGTGTCTCAAATGCAGCCTCTGGCAGCTGCTCCCTCTGACAGTGCTGGTGCCAACAGAGGGAGGTCATGGGAGGCAGATGTGGGATAATCTCTTCTCCACCTTAAATCTTCTCCTGGTTTAAACCCTGAGAACAAGCTTTAATAGCCTGCTTAAAGGGTGCAGTTCATTGAATTCTGCTTGGATTATGGCTTGTTCCATTTGGCTTGATTAGGTTCAGCAAGGAATTGGGAACAAACTCCAGAGCGACTCATTTTGAATGGGGAATGAGATCAGAGCTGACTCTGACATGTATTACTGTCAAATGCAAAAGAATTGGTGATGTTTACTCCCTCAGCTGAGGGCACCCACATCATGGGCTTTCAGAGGATCACCCCATGTCCGTGGCTGTGGTCTGCAGCCATGGGAGCTCTGTACAACCCCTCTTAGGATGGATGGATTTGCTGGCTAACACAAGGAGGGGAAGTGGAATGTCTAAATGTGGATGTGAAACATGACTGAAGTCATTCCCCCACTTAGGCTGACCTCCAGGATCATCCCTGCTCCTTCCTCTTATCTAAATACACCAACTGAAGTTTCTTACATGCAACTTGTGTGGCCCAGCATTGGATTTTTTTTTTCCTTTTTTTATTTTCTTTTCCATCCTTAAAGTAAACTGAGGCTGCTTCTGCCAGAGCATAATCTCTCCTGTAGTGCAGTGATTAAATGCTGGTAGTTGGAGGGTTAGGAAAGTCCAGGAATTGCTTCTCCCAGGAAAAGCACGTTTTTGGAAGATCTGTTTTGATTAGTCACTAGAATTTGTTTGCAGTGCTCTCTGGAGAGCTCAGGTGTTTTGGGTGGATCAGAGCAGGTAACAGCTATTCCCTGTTAGGATGAGGCAGAGCAAGTGTGTCAGCTTTGTGCTGAGGAGAGAATCCTTCTGCAGCCCCTCCCTCGCCTTCTTCAGACTCCCAAAAATGCCTGATCTGAATCAGCTTAAGAGGGTTTTATTTCCCCTTTCCTTTGTTTGAACTTTCAGCCCTGTGAAAACCCATTATAAAGGACGAATTGTGGGGCAGGCCCCGATAGCATCAGCTGCCAGTTTATCTTTCCCGTGGCACAGTGGCTCCTGTTCCTGCCCAGGGGCTCCTGCCTTGGATTGTTCCCATGGTTTGGGTGGCTTTTGACCCACGCCAGCCCCGAGCTGGGCTTTTGCCTTCAATGAGCTCTGTGTTATCAGCTCCCCAGGGCTGCTGTACCTAGCACAGCCTGGCACCCACTCAAGGCTGTGGGCGTCCTTAAGATCCATCATTGATGGCTCACATGCTTTTTCCTCCCCAATGAAAACAAGCACTTTTTGTTTAAGTTCACTAATGTTTGGCAAAGAAATATAGTAGTAATTATACACCCAGCCTCGTCCTCCTCCTCCCCCTGCACCCCCAATCCCACTTTTATAAAGGCAGCTAGCACTGGAACTGAAATAAATGTCATGAATGAATAATAATTTCTTTCATTTACACAGTAATTAAACTTGTTGAATGCAGACTTTATGCTTTACTGCACAGTGTTTAATTGGAGTGGTAGATCCAGGCTTTTGTTAAATTCAGGAAGGGAAAAATGAAATATCTACATGACTATCAATGTGTTTTGTTACAAACACTTTGTGGTTGGTTTTTTTTTCCCCTACAGTGATGCTGACAAAGGGGATGAATGTGCTTTTCAGGCTGTTGTTTGCATCTTTACAAAGGTACTTTGTGGCCAGGGTTTCAGAAATGTGACAGAGATGTACCTCCAATGCTTTAAGGCTGCAGGGATTAATCAGCATTTCTGAAACCTTAGTCATGGGCATAGATAGATGGGTATATCCCATCTTAGCAATTTCACTTTCCACAGGATTTATTTTTTTCCTTCTTTCAGTCCTCTAGGCTTCATCTCTCCCCAAGAATTGGCCTCTTCCCCTCCCTGATGAAAGGCAGGGCACGATGGCAGCAGCATTTACAGAGGGGTGATGTCCTCACCCAGGCAGAGAGGGCTTGAGCAGTGGTGAGGATGGAAAATTTGCTGGTTTAGGTACAGAAGCAGGGCAGCTGTTACCCCAAAACTGCAAGCACAGAGGTCTCTCAGGAGCTTTCCCAGAACGCTTCCCAAAAGCTGGACAAAGTGTTTTAATTGTCCTTCATCCAAGGATTATTTTTTCCACCTTTTCTGCTCTCGGCGGGGCTGACATCTACAAATGTGTGTTGCTAACTTCATTTTCCTTCTTACTGAGGGAACAAGAGGCACTTGGGCTGTTTTGTTTATAGCTGTGCTCTCAGCCTTCCTTCTGCATGTCTGGAGATGAAGGTGACAGCTTGAGATTTGTGAGCCTAATTGGCATACAAAAAAATTAATCCACTGGGAAATGAGTTATTTGCAATTATCTGTAGATTTGGCTTTATTTCATGGAGACAAATATAGTTGCTTGGTGACTTAATTACAACATTTTTTTAAGATTATGAGATTTTAAAAAGGATATCATTATTAACAAGATCTTGAGACTATATTTGGTGATTCTGTAATTACAACTCTGGCCATATTTGTTAGCTCAGAAAATAATACGTGGAAGCTTTTAATTAAAATAATGAGATCTGTTCTTGCAGATAGGCTTTCAAGTACCACCCTTGGATAACAGGACCCTTTATTGTTCAGTACAATCTAAAAGGAGCTGTACTGTGCTGGGAGAGTGTCACAACTAAGGCTGAGGCAGATCAGCATTAAAATATTCTTTGGCTGCTGGTTAAGAGGATGAGCATGAAGAGGGTAAAGCAGCTAATTGTCCACAGCTCAGCTGAGCTCTGCTTGCCAAGGCAAGTTTCTCAGAGAGAAAATGGCTAGAAATAGTCAAACATTCTCCATCTGTGTGGCTGCTGTTGGTGTGCAGGGTGTGCAGATGTGAGCACAGCTCTTCCTGAGCTGATTGCCAGGGGCTGTGGTTCACAGCAGCCTGCAGGATGAGCCCTGGGAAGGACGTGGCAGCCACCCCTGTCCCCCACAGCACAAACTGGGTGTGCTCCAGGCTGCTGTGTGTCACTGGGAGCTCCCCTGGGCGCTGGGATGGTGGCTCCTGGTTCCCAGAACAGCCAGAGTGCCCCAGTGAGGGGTGCAGCAGAGCTCCCTGAGCCAAGGGTGCCCATTCCTTGGGGACAGAGCAGCTGTGCTTGCAGCTGGAAACCACTGGCTGCTGTCCTGTGGCTCCAGGGACTCTGTTTTAGCCAGCATTGTGCGCTGGGGCTGTTACTACAGAGTGCACCTTCCCAGATGAGCCTGGCTCGTGCTGCTGGAGCAAAATGCTGTTTTTACTCCTGTCACTGTGATGGGCTCACTGAGGAGGCCTAAAGCACATTCCTGAATTAGTGTCCAACACCCACCAGCAAGGGATCTCCAGGAGATCCAGTTTTTTTACCCTTTCACTGACGTGGTTTCTCCACCAGACCTATTTGGCATCACCTTTTTCATAGACAGGGTGCTGATTTGGCTGTTCTGCAAGGGAGTTAGAGCACATTTCCCTGCTGACACAAAGCAGTGTGGAACAGCACAGCCCTGGGCCCTCTGGAAGCAAAGGAAAGACCTGAGTGGACTTAAGGATACACTGAATCAGACCCTACAGGAGAAAAGAATTAGACATGCAACATCAAAGCACTATTTCCACATCTGGGAAAGTGTTCAGAGAGTCCCCAAAGGTAAGATTAGGGGAAAAAAGAAAAAAAAAAAAGTCAAGTGTGTTCATTTCTTATTAGCAATGTTATTGGCAATGAGATATTCTAATTGAATTACTCCTAATTAAAATAATTATGTTTTCTAAGTACTGTGATCTGTAGAGACCATGTAGAGAATCAAAGATAGAAATAAACAACACCTTGTAAATTCTCTCTAAGCTTGATGATGCTTAAAGTGTTTTTTTATTATTTCTCTTGCTCTGCATGGGCTGGTGCCCATGTCATGATGGTTTTTGGGAACCTTGCTTCTGGCTCAGAAATCCAACTGCTGTTGTGAGAAGGATCAGCTGGAAAAAGCTCAAGGGTCAGATAAGGAAAATAGAACTGGTTTTCTTCCTTCTCCACACCCATCCTGCCTGACCTGGAGCAGTATCTTGAACCTGCTCCACCTGGATTTTCCACCAGCTACTGGGCTGGGACCTCAGTTATCTGTGCCTGGCCGTCTTTGGTCTCTAACAGAGCCTTTTTGGTGTGCAAGACCCTGAAATCTCAGCAGTGATCTCTGATTTCTATCAGGGGAGAAAAAACACCCAGGAGGGCAGTGTTTTGTTGATGAAGGGTGAAAGGTGAACCCCAGGGTGGCTGTTGAGATGAAGCTGCGATTCCTGCTGGGATCTGGCCCTGGAATATTCTTTGCTGTGGGCAGGTTCCTTTCATTTTGCTCCCTTCCTTCTGGAGTGAATAATCTTAGTTGATCTCCTGCTGCGAAACACTTGGATGAAGCAAGGACTAATCTGTCAGGGAGGTAGAAATCATCAGTGTCAGGCTGTGCAGATCCATCCCTCACCTGCAGATGTGTGTTGTGCTCAAACTGAGCTTTCCCTGAGCTTTTCCTGGGAGCGCCGTGCCCGTCCTGCCTGGAGCCCACGCTGCCCCAGGCTGCACCCCAAGGTGTTTCCTCACAGATTTCTGTGTGTCCTGTTGTGGGGTGTGCATCAGTGGTAGGTAACTCTGGGTTTGTGGGGTCACACCAGGTCAGATTGGACAGGATCCTGCCAGGCTCCGTGGCTGGGTCCCTCGGAGCAGCCCTGGGTTCCGTGGGATGGATTTTTCAGCACGCAGCTTGGGGATGGGCAGCGCCTTGGGAAAACTGGTTTGGACAAACTGGGAGGGCTGGGACATTCAGCCCAGGGCCATGGGGAGGGCTGGGGATGTTCAGAACCCCTGGCACAGGGATTTGTTGGCTGGTCAAGGGGAGCCTGCTGCTGTCACAAAACATTTGTCTGGTGGAAGGTGTCCCTGCCCTTGGCAGCCAGGGGGGCAGAACTAGATTATCCTTCAGGTCCCTTCCATCCCAAACCATCCTGGGATTTTCTGATTTATGATGACCCTTAGCATTGTCCTGAATCAATCTAAAGGCCTAATCAGTCTCAGAATAAGCTAATATTTATCATACACAACCCTTTATAAAGGCCAAACATTGCAATTTCTTCTGAGGAGGAGAAAATTTCAAAGGTTTCTCACATCAAATACTGCTGATTTTTCTTTTTCTTTTTTCTCATGATCATGATTAAAATTCATTTAACATCCTCTCACGAGGAAGAAAAAAAAAATATATACATTTGATGGCTTTGTGCTTTCTTCCCCTCCCTCTGTAAAAATAGAAAAGCTTTCAGATGTTGCATGAACAAAGATATGGAAATGTGAGAAGAGGGCAGCATCTGGAGGTTTTCAAACACAAGAACACGGGCTGTACGTTTCTTTTGCTGTTAGAAGAGTGAAAAGCTGTTTCCTGTCATTTCCCATCTTGTCACTCGCAAGGCTGGCATCTTGCAGCTCCTTGCACCAGCTGTTGTTTTTTTCTCCACAGACAGATGGTGCAACCTCTTTGATAATTTTTTTTGCCGTGTTCTGAGGATTTTGCATGTGTACTACCTTTATGTAATGATCATATAACCCTGTCACTCACTTTATCCTGTTAGCAGTGCCATCCCTGAGAGGAGGAGGAGGAGGAGGAGGAGGAGGTGGTGTAAGGAACTTAATCCTCCTCTTGTGTTCTGACATGCTTTGAAAATACACTCTGGAGCTGCAGTTCCAAATATTTCCAGAAGCCTTCTGTATTCCTGTCTGAGGGATTCCAGAATATCAGCTGTGATTTTGTAGCATTCCTCTGCTTGTGTGAATTGGATGCAGCTTTGTAGTAATTACAGGGGGTTTTGTCCCTTCACAGAAGCACATTTTTGCTTTGTATTCCTGGAACACAAACCCGGGCTGTTACAAATAATTCCAAGGCAGCTACGTGTGGAAAGGAATGGAAATGACTTCCAGTATCTCAAAAATGGCTGTACATAATGCTTGTAGTTACTTTATTCCCTTTGATTTCCACCTGCTCTGCAGTGTTGGAACAGGGCCCTTCTGATGGTTCTGCAGTGCTCAGGACTGGGAGCTTTTGAGGTTTGCTGGACTTCCCTGGAGGTGTTGGAGCTGCAGATGAGCAGATGCCCCCACACCCCTGCCTTCCCCACGGGTGGAAAAGCAGGCAGGATTCATCTGGGAGAGGCAGATGGATGATGAGCCCCTGGTGTGGTTTCTTCTGTGCAGCAAACTTTGCTCCTGGGTCCCACCTTGCAGAGTTAAACTGAGCACGTGAAACTGTGTCAGAGTTGGGGAGAACTGGTAAAATTAATGAATCCTGAGCAGCCAAGCTGCTGAGTGGGGGTGAGAGATGGGGTGTCCACAGCAGCAGCTGGTGCAGGTGTGTTCCAGTCCATTTTAGGGAGAGGATTCTGCCCCTGTTCCCCTGTGCTCAGGTGAGAGCCCACCTGCAGAGCACAGGGAGCACCTGGAGCTGCTGGAGGAGCCCAGGGGACCAAGGAGGGTGGAGGAGCTCTGCAGTGGGAAAAGGCTGAGAGAGCTGGGATTGTCCAGCCTGGACAGGAGAAGCTTTGGGGGAACCTGGTTGTGGCCTTCCAGGACCTGAAGGGAACTTGCAGGAAAAACAGAGAGACAATTCACAAGGGCCTGGAGTGACACAGGGAATGGCTCCCACTGCCAGAGGGCAGGGATGGATTGGGATATTTGGAATATTGCTTTCCTGGGAGGGTGGGCAGGCCCTGGCACAGGTGCCCAGAGCAGCTGGGGCTGCCCCTGGATCCCTGGCAGTGCCCCAGGCCAGGCTGGATGAGGTTTGGAGCACCTGGGACAGGGGAAGGTGTCCCTGCCATGGCAGGGGTGGCACTGGATGGGCTTTAAGGTCCCTTTGAACCCAAAATGTGATTTTCACCAGTCTAAGTCAGGGATCAAAAGTTTGTTCCTTCGTTGTAGGGCACCAGAGAAAAAATTTTGAGGTAGGAACAATGCATTAAAATGCATTTAAAATTGGAAATTAAATCCTAACAATCTAGTTTTGCAGGTATCAATATGCATAAATGTTATTAAAGATACGATGGCAATGGCCTTTTGATGATGAGATCTGTGATTTGTAGGGTTGAGCCCATTTTTCTAACGAGTGGTGTTTATTTAATGGTACTTTGGGTGTTTGTATATTTCTCTCAGAAAATACCATTGCAGAATGAATATGTATTATTTTTTTTGGCACTGTTTTGCACATTTATTGGTCCTGTCACCTCCAGAGTAATAAGTGTAATTGGAAGAAGACAGGTAGTAATGAGCCATCCAGTTTTCTCTTCTTTGTTTGCCTTTGCATTGTGTTTGTGCTGAAAAGAGCATCCTCTTCCCACAGCCAAAAAACCATTTGCTCTGAATTGTTTACTTAGTGCCCTGTAAAAAAGCGTGGCTGCTGTCACAGAAGTGACTATAAAAGTGACACCGTGGGGCTCAGTGTTTATTTTCTCTTTCTCCCTGTCTCAGAGACCTTCTAGAGCACACTTTCCCAGCTCAGCTACCAGTGCTGCAGTCTCCAGCTGTCAGCAGGAAAATCAGAGCTTTGTGAGCCCCACAGGGTCAGGTTCACGATGAGATTGGAGAGCTCAGAGCTGGAGCACTCTAAAACATCCCCTTTTCTTCCCTGGACCACAACTGTGCTTGGCTTCTTAAGGGCACCCACAGGGCTCCCTCCTTACATTTGTTTTTTGGATTTTTTTTTTTTCTTCTTGTGATGCATTCCACTTCTTCTGTTTTGTTTTGTTTTGTTTTTTGCCTGTGCTGGAAAAGTGATAGGAGAGGCAGATTCGAATCCCAGCTGCTTCTGTAAGGACAGGCAGGATGAAAATAATATCCAGACATCAAATGGAAAATAAAAAATTCACTTTGAGCAAATACAGGATTCCTGCACATCACAATCTCCCTGTGAGGGACCCAATGTTGAGATTAGGACCTGGACCACTGTGCTAAATCAGATTTCATTCTCAGAGAAATATGGACCTGTGCTGGCTTGTTTGCTTTGTTCTGTATCAAATGCTCATGAGTTTGTGTGTGTTTATTTTGTGTGTTTATTTTTGTGTGTCTGTGTGTTTATTTATGTATGTTTCTGTGTTTATTTTTGTGTTTGTGTGTTTATTTTGTGTCTGTGTGTTTTTGTGTGTGTGTTTATTTTTGTGTTTGTGTGTTTATTTTGTCTGTGTGCTTATTTTTGTGCCTGTGTGTTTATTTTTGTGTTTGTGTGTTTATTTTTGTGCCTGTGTGTTTATTTTTGTGTTTGTGTGTTTATTTTTGTGTCTGTGTGTTTATTTTTGTGTGTGCTGGCAGAGGGCACAAGGAGGATCAGCTCTAAGTAGGGAGGGCACAGAGTCACTGCTCTGGGGGTGGATATAGGGGAACATTTATTCCCCAGTGTCCACGGGGGTGCAATGTGTATTTTCTCAAGTGGATGTGGGTGGGAGAGTTGCAGGAGTGACTGAGAGGTTTGGATGACTTTCTTTTATCTTCCTCCTTTAGTGTAACAAAATTTAATTCCATCTTCTTTTCTTTTTCTTTTTTCTTTTCCCCTTTTCCTCCCTTTTTGTTCCACCTTATTTTTCTATGTTCCTGCTCTCCTTCATTTGTTCAGAATTCCTACTAGTGCCTGATGAAACAATATTTTCCTTTCCCCCCTAGTCTTGCATTTATTATTCTGAAACAATGAGAGAAAAAACGCTCACCTCATGGATAACTGCTTTCTGTTGTTCTGTTATTCTGCTATTTCTAGACTTTCCTGGTCTGCAAAGTCAATCAGTGCTAATGGTTTCCTTGAAGAGGTGGGAACACTGAATTTGAGTGTAATCCTTGTTCATCAATATCCTTGTTTTTCCTGTTTGATCAAAGTCGGGAAGTACAGTACCATTCATGCTGTCTGCAATCCCAAGGTTTCCAGCCCAGTTTCTCATATCAAGTAGTCAGGGAATATTAAAATTCTGCAGCATTTATTCATGGGAGCACTAAGAGTTCCTTGCAAGGCACGTAGCACTAGTTAGTTGTGTTATGAATTTAAGAAGAATAAGCTACCCTGGATTTGGCAAATTCATGCTCCAATCTAAAGAAGCACTTAAAAGGATTATTGAAATTTGTCTTGTAAAACCCCCTGAAGATTTCAGCAGCTTGTGTGGGATTTTGGTTAGCATTCCTGGGGCTTGGCAGGCTCAGCAGCTGCACAGAAGGTCCTGTAATCCCTCGATAATGGCAAGGTGCAGCAAAGGTTCCACTTGGTGCTGGGAAATCCTCCTCTGCTCTTCTCCTGCCAGCAGCCCTTCTCTCATCCTTTTTGGGCCACTGCAGATTCCAGCTCTTAGCCCGTGGGCAGCAGATGGCTGATGGAATTCTGTACGAATTGTGGAATTCTCCTGACCAAGGAGCTGAAAGGCAAAGGCAGCCCAGGCTGGGTGGGCAGCGGGCACAGAGGGAAATGCATTTACTGCCCAGGAGATAAACACTGATCCTGCTTTTGGGAAACCAGCAGAGAGCAGATTGAATTCCTTGGGGCACTTGTGGCACTGCTTTGGGCAGGGCAGAGCCCGGGCACTGCACCTTCCTCTGGCTCTTTCTCTCTTGGCAGCTCCTCCTGGGGCCCTGTCCCACAATACCTAAACAAAGATTTCTCTGCTAGAGTGCAGTAAATGATTTTCAGGAAGAATACATTGAATAATTGTAGCCTGTTTTTTCCCCCTTAGCCTGAATATATGCAGAGGTTGCGATTTCCTCTTTGTTCCTCGAACTTTCTGTCTCACAATAATTTATTTTTTAATCTGTGAGTTTATCACAAACGTTGAGATTTCACTTGTCAGGTTAGATGTGTTGTCATGTAGGAGAGCTCTGTGATTGTACAGGTATTTTACAGGGTATGAGACAGCCCCAAGGAAACTTATTGCAATTTATTGTGGGTGGAAGGGGCTCACGTAGAGGGGGCCAGGGTAATACCTAAGGACAGGTAGTCCTTGTGCCAAAAAGAAATCTCTGCTGTGATCAGCTGTGTGGATGCGATTTCTCAGCAGGAGTAATTCTGTGAAGATGTAAATAATGATTCTTTTAATACTGGGAGCAACTTTGAAATTCACTTTTCTGAAGCATTTGTGCTGGTAAGATTCAATTGCTCAATTCTGTGCGGGAAGCAGACGGAGGCTGAGCCAGAGCAGACTTCACTGCAATTCCAAACCGACTGCTCATTGCATGGAACTTTGCTTTATTATTTTTTTTTTATTTCACTTGCTTTCTCTACTGGCTGGGGTGCAGTGAGGGCCGTGGCAATCTCGCCGTGCCTGATAAACGAGCAGGGATGCAAAGCAGGCTTGTGGCAAAGCTACTCGAGACCCCCTTGCTCTGTCACCCTTATTAATTAAGGACATTTCTCTTTTCCCACCGTGAAGGGCAAAGTGTGGCTGTGGAGCTGCACGAACGCATTCCATTTTTCACGCTGCTCCACTCGGTTCCTTTTGGCTCCAAACCCAGGTGTGAGCAGGCACCTCCTCCTCACAGCCGTGCTGGAAACCCCCTCGAGGGCAGGCAAAATAGTGACAAGGAATTTCTGAGCGTTCCCAAGCCTCTCCCAGGAGCATCCAGCTCTCTCCTCTTGCACACACAGCAGCCACACGCGCTCGGCTCCGCCACCACTCACCAGCATATTTAGCAAACAAGGCCTAATGACAACCGCGGTCATTTAAAATTACGGAAAGGGCAGGATTTCCCCAAAGGGACTTATTTTCTGCCATGATTGAATAAAGAAGGGAGGCAGCTGCTGAGACTGGAAAAGGTCACTCAGTCACATCGGTTGATGAAGGAATCAGAGGAGCTGTCACCCCCGCCTGCCAAGTGACGGAGCTGTCACCGCTGGCATCTGTCACGGCTCCGAACGCGGGCGGCCCAGGGGCAGAGCAGCCATCCTCTGCTGGGATCAATTGTTTGCTCAACAAATGGTGTTAGGAGACTCTGGCTTTTCTCTCCCGCAGCTCGGAAGATCAAGTTAAGCTAAATATTTGAAGCTGTACTCGGCTGGTATTGACAAAACACAGGAGCGCTTGGGCTGAAAGGGAGACGGACGTGATGGGGATCAGGATGTGCCGGGGGCGCTGCAGATCAGATTCCTCTGATGTATCTATAATTTAAGGGATTTCTGCAGGAAGGTGAAGGAGGGAACAGTAAAGATGGCTCAGCAGGGGTGTTCTGTCAGGGTTCAGGTTGCACTGGCTGCAGCTATCCCGATGTTGTATCAGTTGTGGTGGAGAAAATCCGCTGTAGGTTTAGGGAGCAATTGTCTTCTCCCCCTGGTCTGCTCAGAGGAGATGCTCGTGTGATTGTCAGCCATTCCCATGCTTCCCTAAAGAGGGGAAGTTGTTGATAAATTTTGGAAATGACAATCCAGCCCTTGGAGGATCTTTGTGGCCTCCCCTGGACTCGCTCGGGCAGCTCCACGTCCTTCTTGTGCTGAGGGCCAGAGCTGGACACGGGACTCCAGGTGGGGTCTCAGAGCTGTAGGACAGAGGGGGAGGATCCCCACCCTTGGCCTGCTCCTGTGCTGTTTTTGATGCTGTCCAGGCGTTTTGAACAAAGTTAGGGTGTGGGTTTCCCTGGCACAGTGCACTTACAGTGGGGTAGCGATGCCCAGTGTGCTCCTGTGTAGGTGATCCTGCAATCCAGATCCAAACTCGGGAGGTTTGGGAGCTGACTGCGGTTTATGAAAGGGCAGATGGCAGGAAGCAGTGACACAGAGACAGAACTTTCCCATTAGCTTTGTCAAAACATTTGCTAATTGCACTGTGATCCCTCAAAACATACTTCTTAGGGAAAAAATGAATCTAAATTCAAACCCACACCGACCAGGGAAGAGCAGAGTCCTCTCCAGGATGTAAATTAGATTAGTAGTTGAGTGGAATTGATTCTGCTGAGACTAAATTAATCACAGTGCTTAATCACTGTAACCTTTAAACATAGCAGTCCTGACCACAGCTGTGGGGTAGCACATTGTTCTTGCAGACTCCTGACCTTCCCAAGGCGCTGGGACTCTCAGGCACAGCAGAGTGGAGCAGAGTCAAAGCTGCTCCAGCCTGACCTTCACGTTCTGCCACTGCTTAGAAAAGGGGGCAAGAAAATCATCCTTTGTGGATATAAAGCCGTGGTGAGGAAATGATGATGTCAGTGTCAGGAGACTGTCTCCTCTGCCTGTGCTGGGGTAGTTCATTATTGGGGGCTGTGAAATGACTCTGGGTCCACAGCTCCTCTCTGGCTTTGGGGTGTGTGTTTTGGACCTCAGGCTGAAGGATTAATCCTTTTCCTTGTACTCCTGTAGCCTACACACACTTCCCTTTGTTCCTTGCATTAGCAGAGTGTGAGATTTCCGGCAGAGATGTGCTTGGGCACAGAGGGGACACTGAGACAATGCCCACGCTCCCCACCAAGACAAACACTGCAGGACACTGAGATCCCAGGGGCAGAATCTCCAGCCCATAGGTGAAAACCAAACCCCAGATAAAAACTACTCAGATCAGTCTCCTGCAGATCAGTTTGAACAGGTGGTGAAAGCTAGTGCACTTGCATCAGGAGAAAAGCAGGGAGGTTTTAAATCTGCCTTCAGCCTCAGTTTTCAAGAGCTGGCAGGGACTGTGAGTAGTGTCCTTCAGGGGTTTGCTTTGTGGTGTTGATGCCAAGGTCCGTCCTCTAATAAAATGTGTCAAACCCCTGAGAAGTCCAAAATCAGTGGCTTCTCTCAAAACCCAAGGCCTTTTTCTGCACCTTTCAGCTGCTCCAGCCAGCTCTTGGGGTGCCAAAAGAAGCCTCCCTGGCACGCAGTGAGAGGTGGGACAGATGGGTTTTATTTCCACTGTGTGGGCAGAGCCTGAAGCTAAAGGGACCAGACAGTGCTGGAGCAAATGTGTTTGAGGTTGATTCTTTTGAAATTGCATTTTCCTTCCACTTTAGAAATATTTGGGGGTATTTTGCTGTGATGCTGTGCAGGAATAGCATCTCCTGTATGGATCCAAACCTGTGGATGTGGTTTGCAGTTCCCTGCTCTCATCAGCCAGCAGTCTGACTTGGATCCATCCTCAGCTCTTCCACTCATCTCCTTACATTTTATCCCTCAGATTCTATCTTGTAATCTGAAGATGACTTTGTTTCTGTCCCCTACCATCCTTTGTATTTTCTCTTGTAATTGTTTACCTTTTGGGGATGTATGGTGCAGCACATGAATAATGGATGAGCAGAGTTTTCCAGCCAGCAAGGCTTTGGGCTTGATTGATGATGGTCAGACAGTCAGAGCAGCAGATCTCTCTGTAAACAGTAGCTTGAGTTATTTTTTAATGCTGTGTCCCATCCCTATGTAAACCTTTTACAAAAAAGAAAAAAAATCCCAAGAAAGCTTTGAAAACCTGTGCTGAGAGGAATTTGTCATTGCTTCTAAAACTCATGCTTGCTGTGATTTATTTTTCTTTTCTTAAATAAGGTATCCAAAACTTTCTCCAGCTAAGCGACATAAAAATCCTGTTTTGCTGTAATGTATTGTTTCACACATCTACTTTCCATTAATCATGAAGTACCTTTGTGACAAGAAGCTGGGTAAATTGTATGATTTCTTGAAACCATCTTTCTTTGCTATGAATGATTAAAACAACACATCATCACCCTGAGTTAACGAAGTGTCCCTGCTCTCTTAGAAGCAGAGGGAGAGGCTGAATGCTGACAATTTGCCACTGCACTGCCATAGGAAGTACCTATTTAGACACTGAAAATGGGTTAAGTGCTGCCAGTGTGAAATAAAACAAAACATGAGTAATTTAAAATGTCTTTGAAAAATACTGCTCTGTCTCTGTATGTTATTTAGTTATTAATACCCATATCACAGCTGTATCCTCACAGGAAGGAACTGAAAATGTACTCTTGATGGTCACTGGAGTCAGGAAAGTCTGAAATATTCAGTGGGAGCATGGTCTGTGAACAGGGATTGGGTTTAGGAATTTGCACACCTGGGTGGGAAAAGCTGGAAAGGATCCAGTGGCAGCCTGGGCTCAGGTACTGGTAACATTATCAGCTCTGGAGTGTGTTATTTTTGAAGCCATTTGGATTTTTTCTGTTGAGAGATTCTCCTTTTCCACAAAGGAACATCCCATGGTTTCCTGTCCAGCACGGCACACGCTGGAGCTGGGCACCCCCAGGTGGGACTGAGGGGGCAGAGTTCCCTGTCCTTCTGCTCCTCACTGAGCCAAACCTGCCAACCACACTGCCATGGCACTGTTTAAAGGAGATTTGCCACAATTGCCAAAATCCAGCTGGGGAGATCCCATTTTCTGCAGGTCAGTTCTGTCAGGGAATTTTGGCTTTCCAGCTGAGGAGAGAAGGAGGCACAAGCACGAGGCATGGTGTCTCCTCCTTGCCCATGCAGAGCTGCAGCTGGCCCTCCTCAGGCACACCTGAGCCTCCTGGGAGGTTTGAATGAAAGGTTTTGTTTTATTTATTTGCTTTTTTTTATTTAAAGCTGTTTTCTCCCGGGGGTGTCCCTTTCCCCTGGCTCCTGACAGGGAGTCAGGGTGCTGCACCCCAAGGGAAGGAGTCACCTGGCAGCTCAGGAGGTTCAGTCCCTGGTGTTTATTCAGCAGTTGTGGTGTTGGTTATGGGGTCTGGGAGTGCCTGTGCCCCGTTTCTCTGGCTGTCACACCCCCAGCAAGGGCTGCTCTGCTCGTTCCTTTGGGGAATTACTTTGATCATGCAATTGGCTTCCTCTCAGAATAAGCAAAGTGCCCAAGTAGGGCTTGAAACCAGTTAGGTCTTTGTAACAGAGCTTATTCTTTTCTCCTGGATTTAATTATGCACATATATTTTGAATATAAATACATGTATATATGGTTAAACTTCTATTTTGTCATTTCCTGCAGCTGAAATTTATTGTGGATTGAAATACACAGGTTTATCTGCCTGACCTTTTGCTAATTATTAGATTGAGATAAGTGTGTATGTAAGTGACAAATTGCCTTTAATGACATTTAATCTGCACACTGACATTAATGGTGGGTTTAGCAGCCTGGTTATAGTCTTTGTTGCCGAGAGACGAAAAGAGCAAGGACTTTTATCTTAATTTGACCTTATTCAAAAGGTGTTTGTAGTAGTAGTCAATTTCTGATTAACTTAATGACCTGTTTTACATAGAAAGCAGTCAAACATTGATAGATGAAAGGGCCTCGAGGTGATAGATTACAGAGGCAGCAGAGCCATTGCCAGATTCTCACTCCTAATGGATGGGGAGAGGGAGATGGGAAGAGGAGCAGCCCCAAACTCTTCTTGCTGATAGCAGGAGGAAAAGTGCCACATGCAGAAAACGTGGTTAGAAAAGCATCTGTTGAAGGCTGGGTGCAGAGAGCCAACACTGGACTTTGCTGAGTGCTTTTCTGTACAGTCCAGGCTCGTGAAACACGGAGGTGGAGGACTGCACATCCCCTGGATGGAGTGAAAGTGTCTCCAGCGGGGATTACTGAGCTGAATCCGTCTGGGAATTACAGGCCCCATATGGAGGTCAGCCATGGCCTATTTCTGTGACAGCAGATCTGCACATCCCCCAGGGCAAACACAGCACAGAGCCCACCGTGGGCAACTGCAGTCCCTCCCTCCCACTGCCCTGGGGTTCATCTTCACACTGATTTAAGAGGGACTTCAGAGACAAGAGCAGAGGTTATAAACTGCTTTTAGGAAAAGTAAACACCTAAGCAAATCATTCAAGAACCCATTAAATGGCTAGACAGCTCCTATAAATACAGTCCATAATGCACTTTGGAATGCTTCAGCACCTGCTGGCTCTGATGGGCTTTCCTCTGAGAGCTCCCGAAAGTTACATTTTAATGGTAAAAATTGTTCCTTGCGTATCACTGAAAAAAAATGTGAAGATGCAGTCCGGAAAAGAGCTGGAAGGATAATAATGTACCTTAAGTTTGTAAACCAACTAATTAATTTATAGTTTAATGTCACTTTTTAATGCAACAGAAATGCCTTGAAAGCTAAACCAAACGGAGTGGCAAATTGACACAAATGTTTAGTGAGTTGAGATCAACACTTATTACATCAAGTGACAATGGAAATGCAAACAGAATGCCTTGGCATGTTGTCGTGGAGCCCTTGAGCTGCTGCTGCCTCGGTGGGGAGGTGCTGCACAGGGAGCAGCCACTGGGCCACCACAGAGCCTCTAAAAGCACCACAGGAGATGGAGAGCAGTGTTTGGAATTGAGGGCTTCAATTGTGGGTTTTTGGAGTGTGCAGTGTGTGTGTGTCAGCCACATCCAGCTGGAAGATGCTCCTGTGTGCCCTGCTGTTTGAGCACTGTTAATAAAGGAGTGTTGGATCATTGGGTAAAAACAACCAAACACAGCTACAAACACAAACCAGCTCCATCAGTGGGACAACCTGGGGTCTGCTGCTGCCTCTGAGGGATGGGGAGACATTTCCAGTTTGGGCATTTGCTGAACTCCATCTTTTACCCAGTTTTTCCTTTCCCCAAAAAACCTAAGTTCTTTGATAATTCTCTGTGTTCCGCTGTATCAAGGTGGACTTGAGTCTATGAGTTAACAATTCTGAGATGTGGGAAGAGTACCAGCTCTGTGTGGGAATAGGAAACCAAGCAAAGCCCCAGAAAAAAAAACATCCCCCAAATGGATGAAGAGCCTCACACGTCTCTTGTATGCTCAAAGGCTTTTTATGGCTATGCCTTTTACAAAATAATTAAGTTTCAAGTTGGTGCTGCCCCTTCTCATTTTTGTCCTCTGTTACTGTAAAGGGGAATTTGAATACTGCAGCCCAAGTGGATAAATTGTTATCCAAGGACTGTTTTCCCTGTGCTGATGCTCAGTTTGGATGTTGACCCTTTTGAGAGCAGGGATGGTGTCTCCAGGCCAGCACCAGTAATGGTGTTTCCTTGTGAGTGCCCCCAATTGTTCTGGATTGCTGTCCAAGCTGATCCAAGAGCAAGATGCCAGAAAAGATCATTTGGAGTGAGCTTCTGTAGCGGTTGGGAAGCAGGAGTTGATGTAATTAATTCCTGTTTGAGCATATCTTTAAAATAAATAAATCTGGTCTTCACTCTGAATTGCCAGTAATTAAGAAACCACTGCAGTCCTTAGGAAGTTGTTCTAGTGGTTAATTACCCTCACAGTTAAAAATTAGCATCCTATTTATAACCCAACTCTTTTTTTCACTTCTGCTCGCGGCCACTGGATTTTATCACGCCAGGAGAGCCCCATTCTTTGGGTATTGTTCCATGTTTTCCATAATTTCCACATCTCCTTTCACCTCCATGTAGATATAATAATGCTACAGCAATATGTTTTTGTTTGGGTTTGGTTTTTTTTTTGCCTGAGGTTGAACTACATTTGAAACATACTCTAAGATTCTTGGGTGAAAATTGCTACAATCCACAAATCTCACAAAGATCCATTAATTATCCATTTTCCCGGTGCGAGTGGTACAGAACTCAGCAGGGTTTCTTAACATCCTCTCACATCTATTAATATGGGTGCTGCTCTCCTAGGTCTGACAGCTGGGGGAGGAGGAAGATCCCCTCGCTGGTTGTTGAGGGTTGGGTGTGTGCCATTGCTGGGGAGCCTTTCCCCACCGTGAGGTTTGCAGGCACCCACCAAACCAGCTCCACTCTGGCACTCTGGGGTTTTATCTCCTCTTTAGAGACCTCCCAGGCTTGGTGGCTGTGTGGTTACAGCAGTGGTGTTTGAGAGGGAGGAAGAGGAAGCTGCTTGTTGCTGCACATTCCACGCTCTGGTGCTCTGGGGTGTTATTTGGTGGCTGGTGATTACAGACTCCTGTGCTAACTCCTGCACTGAAACTGCCCTTCTTGTAAGAACCCACAACCGGATTCTGGGCCCCAAATGCTTAAAAAAACCCCACATTTTCATCAAATTTACTCAATCTGTGCTTAAAAAGTGGTGACCTTAGCAAAGGTGCTGTGCTTTTGCAGATGTGGATGGCGTGTGGATTCCTTAATCTTCATGACCTTAAATTATCCAGAAATACATTGGCAGATGGACTTGAAAGCATTTGCTCCTTGCTTTCTTCTTACTTAGGAACTCTATAGATCTATAGGTCTATATATAAACCATATATAAACTAGGTCTATATATAAACTGGAGGGCTGTGAGGATGAGGAGGGCCTGGAGCATCTCCCTGTGGAGGAAAGGCTGAGGGAGCTGGGGCTGTTCAGCCTGGAGAGGAGGCAGCTGAGGTTTGCTGTCCCTGGGCATGGCCAGGCTCTGGCTCTCCAGGGTTTTGCCATGGAGAGCTGCAAAGCCTCTGGGCAGCACATGGCAATGCCAACTTTATGCTGGTCAGTAGGTGCAGCTGGTCAGTGACATGGACACCTCAGTTCCTGTTTGACTTCGTGTCTGTATCTGTTGGAACTTGGAAAAAGCTCCTGAGATTTTTTTTTCCCCCCCTGTGTGTTTTCACTGGTATTTTAAATGAACATGCTTTTCCAGTGTCAGCTCCTGCCAGCATTGTCACTTTAGCCTTTTAAAGTACTTTTTCTTGTCGCAATCTTCCTGATAAAAGTGTCTGTTGAAAAGAGGAATTTTCAGATGTGACAGAATATCCACGTTTTGAAGGTGGATGTTGGACTTCTCTTGGCAGTGACACCTGAAACGTTGCTGCAGTCAGAAAACACAGACGTGTGGTCCAGCTGATACGTAGGCTTGGGGTTTTTACTCTTTGGCTGTTGGTATTTCATTTGTTTTAGTGACAGAGGAGGATTTGCAGCACCTGCTGCCAGGCCCAGAGCCAGAGCCAGGGACCCTTTGGATTCCCGGTCCTTGTTATGGCAGTAGAGTCAAAAGCTGGTGCTGAGCCCCCAGTGCTCACACAGCCTTGGTGTGGCTGGCAGATTTCTCTAGGCTGGCCGGGAATCTGTGGCCAAAATCTACTTTGGTGAGCACTGTTTGATGTGTGCTTTAAATTCCTGCTTAAGCCTTGAAAACGTGTCCCTGAAACCCACAAAGCCCTGCCTGCTGATGACAGACAGAGCCAATCTTGTGTGAAATCATTTATTACAAACTTCCCAGGTCTTTTTCTCTCGGTTTGCCTTGGTTTCCCCACCCATGAAATAAAAATACCAACCTTCCCTTTCTTCCAGGCTTTCTTATCTGTGCTAATACAAAGCTGCTCGGGGATGCTTTTGTGCTGTAAGTCTTCACAGTGCTGAGCAGAGGGGGGCTGTCAGTCTCAGCTGGGGGCCTGTATTACTACTCATTCTGTAGTCATACAAATAGTGGATAATATAATAATGATGCAGAAAAGAAAGTAAATGCTCTTTATATGGAATAATTGAATATCGCTGTGACGTTGAACAATGACTGTTAAAAGGATGGGGGGGAAGTCATGCTTTTTTCTTCCTTAATTACAGTTGAACTCAAATTACTATATTTAGTTATTTCTAAAGCTCCATTGTATTTTTCTGTGTCTGAAAGAACACAATGATTTGGATACGCATGCATTTTCCTCTCCAGATGTCCTATTGCCTCTTGAATGTGGTTTTATATCTTCATATCTCCAATAATGGAAGCTTGGATTTCTGCTCCAGTGGTGTGCCAATTATGCAGGTCAATATTAAAGGAATATTATAAATGGTCTCTGTAGGCTTAGAATAGCTTTATCTCACTCTTGCCACTACTTTGTATGTGGATAACTGTCTTAGCTTCCTTGCCTTTGTGTTTTATTTGGATTAATGGGTAACCTAGATATTTTCAAGTGCCTGTAGTACAGTTCTTTCTGTAAGAGACCAGAGAAGTTCTTGTCCTCCAGGATTGAATTCCCTGTTAAATTTGTGGTGCTTTATGCAGCCTTGTGGGTGAGTGAAGGGTGTTGAAGGGAGCCCAGTGTCCTGGGATGTGTCCTGGGTTATGTCCTGGGTTATATCCTGGGTTATATCCTGAGTTATATCCTGGGTTATATCCTGAGTTATATCCTGGTTTATATCCTGGTTTATATCCTGGGATGTGTCCTGGGTTATATCCTGAGTTATATCCTGGGTTATATCCTAGGACGTGTCCTGGTTTATATCCTGGTTTATATCCTGGGATGTGTCCTGGGTTATATCCTGGATTATATCCTGGGTTTTATCCTGGTTATAATCCTGGGTTATATCCTGGTTTATATCCTGGCCTGTGTCCTGGGTTTTATCCTGGGTTATATCCTGGCCTGTGTCCTGGGGTATGAGGTTCATGCTGGCAAAGGCGAGCTGTGGAATCATCCAGCAGCTCCCTCTGCTTTGTCTGAGCTGGAGAATCCAGTGATTCCTGCTGTTCTCACACGGTTTAGCTCCATGGCAGTCACAGCTCAGGCTGTGCTGTCCCCACACCAGTCACAGCTCGGGCTGTGGTGTCCCCACACCAGGCACACCTCAGGCTGTGCTGTCCCCACACCAGGCACACCTCAGGATGTGCTGTCCCCACACCAGGCACACCTCAGGATGTGCTGTCCCCACACCAGGCACACCTCAGGATGTGCTGTCCCCACACCAGGCACACCTCAGGATGTGCTGTCCCCACCATGGTGGGAGCTCTGCCCTTGGCTCTGCTCGAGGTTCGTGCTGTGCCCAGACTGAGCAGCCACTTGCCACAGAGTCAAATGCATGACTTCTGAAAGCAGAACACTTCTTGCCCTTCTAAAATTAAGTTTTTGTGTTTTGTGTTTTGTTTTTTTTTTTTTTTAAACATTATTTTATTTCTTTTAATTCAGATTTTTTTTTGGTGATGGTGGGTCTTTCCACCAGCTCTTCCTGCTGGCTGGAGGCTGGTGCACCCAGTGTAAGTTCCACTTTACCCTGCCTAAAGGGCAGCTGTGGCTCTGGCTGGCAAACAAGATGCTCAGGCTTCTCCTGCCTACCCCAACCTCCTGCATTTAACATCTCCCTACCCCAGGTTCCCTGCCTGCCAAGCCTGTGCGGTAGTTCCCTACTTCAAAGCACAGGAACACAATGTAATGGTGGCAATAACTTTTAAGATCCTCGCCAACCAGCTTGTCTCACTGAGCTGAGGAGTTTAATAAGCTGTAAGACATGTTTTTGTCTTGCCAGCCTCTGTCTCCTCAGAGCAAGCTATATTCATATCAAAGAGTAGCTAATGTTAAGGGTTATGTACATGAGAGCACCCTTCATGGGAGGCATGTAGCACTGATAACAGAAGGGGTTTGACACAAAAGCCGCCTGAAAAGGGGGAACTCCTTTGCACACATCTTCACTCTTATGTGCATTTCAATTTACACTGCATCAAATTGGATTAGAGTCTGTTAATTCAATTAATGACTACATTGAAAGTTTGCCTTTGCTCGTAGTGAAAACAGGAGGGCAGCAACTAATAGCCTATGGATTTAATGACTGCAACTTTGAAGAGTGTTAAGCTAAAGTGAAGTTCAGAATGGCTTGTTAACTGGGTTTATTAGCTGTTGACCTTCCCTTTCAGCATAATAGCAGCAGCCAGACTGAAGAAAGCATTAAAGTCCTCATTAGCATTTATCTAAAGATAGGCTGCTGCCCCTTCCGCAGTAAATTAGCTCAATCAGCCATAAAGAGCCTGAGAAACATTTTCTCACATACCTTTAATTCTCTTTCTTGCTCCCATCTACTCCTTCCCCCATTTTTTTTTGTTTTGTTGTTTTGTTTTGGATTTTTTTTTGTTGTTGTTGTTTGCTTTTTTTTTGTTTTAAAGTTAGTTGAGTTAATTTTATCCAGCTTATTGAGATTGAAGCCTCAGGACAGTTGCATTTAAAGCTTTTCTGCATGCTTATATAATTACAGACCTTCTCCTGTGAGACAAAGACATGGGAGTGGAAGTCCAGGCTTTCAGGGATGTCCTTGCTTTAGCCTTTTGCAGAGATTGTGGATCTCTTGCTTGTTTTCCAAGCTGACAAAATGCCTTGGGTTGCCTCAGCTGCAGACAAAAAAGTTTTGTTATGTGCCCTCCCTCTCTGCTGGCCTGGCTTTAAAAAGAGGAAAAGAGATTGGAAAGAGTCAAAGCTGGTTTATATTTGTCACATCCAACAGTGAAAGGATTTATGCCTTTAGTGTAGTGGGTTTTGTTCGATGTAAATATTTGATATAAAATTGATTGTGATCTTGTGTACATTGATAGCTGAGATTGCTCAGAGTGCCAGCCTCTATCCAGCCCACACAGCTGATACCCAGTTTGTGAAGAATAATTTTGGACAAACCTGTAACCCCATGAATTAAAATTGCTTTCTGGGTCCTTTTATTGTTCTGTCTGTTCAATCAGAAGAGATGCTAACCCCAGCTCCAGAATACTTTGCTTATTCAGATGACATAAGCCTTGTTTGTTTACAGTTCAGAATGTATTTACAGCTTTTGCTGTATCAAATCTCATATTCCCTTTCAAAGGTTATCAATGAATATTAATACAGGTCACTGAAATAAAAACATTAATAAACAGCATTGTACATTGGAGAAAAAAAATAAATAATAGAAATTAAGAGACTCTAAGAAATAAAACCAACCCTGTTTAAGAGGAACCAAGGAAAGCAGTGGCAGTTGAATTACCTGTAGTATCTCACTTGGTCCCAGCTGCTTTCCAGCAATTTAGTGATTTTTCTTCTTCAGCATTTCATGAGAGTTCCTCTCCCATTTTTACTTCTATTATATGAAGTATTACATAAACTTCTTTCACCAGACTGTTTTTCTCAAAGCTTTAAAACAGGTTGTAGGAGAAAAGCAAAAAAGCAATCTTGGTGCAGAGGGAGGAGGAGGAGGATGGAAGGATGAGATGAAGGAGGATGAGTCAGAACTTGTTTGATTTATAAAACTTCCACAGGGATTTTGTTAAAAGTCTTTTTATTAAATTCCTATTTACTCTTAACAGGTCTCTGCTTCCAGTCACCCTGTCTTTAGATCTTCCAAACCAGTAATTATTCAGGATTTTATGTCTGATGTAATACTTCTCTTGCAGGAATAATCACAAACCAAAAGTTTGACATGCTCAACATAAACAGTTAAGCACACACTCAGGCTCTAAAATTTAAGAGCTTGATCTTTCTAAGTGTGGGTCCAGGCCTAGCAAAGTACTTAAGCATGTGCTTAATCTTAAACCCCTGGGCAGCACCATTAACTTCAGCAACACTCTCCCTGTATTTAAAATTAAGCTTGTCCTGAAGGATTGTGCTGAACTGGAGCAGGAATATTTGGCATCTTGAAGGATAAAGCCATAAAACCAGCCCAGTTTATTAAAGCAGCTCAGCTTCTTCAGCTGTCGTTAGTTTTAAGAGGATTTTGGAATACAGTGATTTTCTTTGCTTCTGGGGTGCCCAGTGTGTGTTGGCTGCTGCTGTGAAGGTATTCCAGCTGCACTCAGGGAAACTTCATTTTCTTACATACTTCAGGAAAAGTTCCTTTAAATAAAATGGTGGAGGATTTTCACCTAAATATGATGTCTTAAGTGCTGGAAAATTGAAGAGTTTTCTTCTCTTAAGAGTAGAAACCTGCTTTTTTCTTTTTATTTGTGAACATCGGGGTTGTGATCTGGTCACAGCTTGGAAATTTGTAACCCAAGTGAGGCATTTTGTTGCCTGTGGATTTTTTTTTTGGCACCTGTTTTGCCTATAATGTATTTTGGGTTGTGAGTTCAAGTAATTAAAAAAGTTGTGGTGATGGGGAGGAGATAGATGCAACTCTTAGAGTTACAAAAGCTTGGGTCTAATGGGGTTAAATAGGATCGGGTTTAATACTATTGGATTTAATGGGTTTAATAATACAGTATTAATAATTTAATAGTTAATTTAATAATTTAGTATTAGTAATTTCACAATATTTTATAATAATATAATAATGTAATATAATAATGTAATATAATAAATTTTAAAAAATAATAAATTTAATAAATATGCTATAATATACTATAATATACTAAGCTATATTATAATATACTATATACTATACTATATACTATACTATAATATAATACTATATACTATAATACAATATAATATATACTATATACTATAATATACTATACTATACTATAATATAATATGATATATATTTATTTTATAGTTATAATTTCATAATAGTTATTTTAATAATTAATTAGTTTAATAATAAATTAATAAATGGGTTTAATAGGATTACATAGTGCTCCTAATAGGGATGGGCACAATACAGAGAGCTCTGGCTCAGCTCTGAGCACTTGTCCTGGCCAAGCTTGCTGGGATGAGGATGGAGAGACTCAGACAGGACCCCTCACTGTCCCTCTGAGCCCTCTTGGGGTGAATCTGTGCTGGGAGGGGACAGTACCTGCCAGCATTGGGGTCTTTGGGGTGAATCTGTGCTGGGGGAGGATGGTGCCTGCCAGCAGAGGGATTTTTGGGGTGAATCTGTGCTGGGGGAGGATGGTGCCTGCCAGCAGAGGGATTTTTGGGGTGAATCTGTGCTGGGGGAGGATGGTGCCTGCCAGCAGAGGGATTTTTGGGGTGAATCTGTGCTGGGGGAGGATGGTGCCTGCCAGCAGAGGGATTTTTGGGGTCTGCAGCTCTGCCAAGGCTCACTGTGCCACTGTAAAAGGGATTTTCAGGAACTCGCTGTGTTCTCCCGAGCACTGCGGGCACATCCCGGGCGCTGCAGGGAGGGGTCCCCAGGGCTGGGGTCGGTGGGCACGGGGGGATCCCCGCCGTGGGAGCTTTTCCTGGGGCTGCAGGGCAGAGCTTTGGCATTGGGAAAAGCTGGGCGGTAGCACCATCTGCAGGCTGCGAACCAGGGCGCTCCGGGCCGGCACTCGCAGGGAAAACAGCCACAAAAGGCACCTGCAAGAGAGGCAGGATGGAGCAGGGCTGTGCCAGGGCCGTGCCAGGGTTGTGCCAGGGCCGGCTGGGGGCTCCTTGGGCATTTTCAGCGGTGCTGTCACCCTGCAGAGCTGGGGCTGCTGCCAGCTCCAGGTGGGAGCGCGGTGACACCGCTGAGCCAGTGCTGTGCCAGGGCTGTGCCAGGGCTGTGCCAGGGCTGTGCCAGGGTTGTGCCAGTGCTGTGCCAGGGCTGTGCCAGTGCTGTGCCAGGGCTGTGCCAGGGTTCTGCCAGGGCTGTGCCAGGGCTGTGCCCGGCAGTGGAGCTGGGGCAGTGCCTGGAGCTCCTCTCTGAGCCTGTCCCTGTGCCCTGAGCTCATCCCTTCACTGTCCCAAATGCCCAGCTTGGCTCTGAGCTCTGCTTTACTTGAGACTTTTCCCCCTGCGAGCTGTGGAAACCCTCTGAAGCTCAAACCCTGCCCTTCCAGTCAGGCAAGCGGCCTCTGGGGCACAGTGCTGTGAGCTGGAGTAAAAGATGGCACGGGCAGCTTGTGGTGAGGAGATGAAGCTGCAGAGCTCTGTCCATCCCTGCAGAGCTCTGTCCATCCCTTCTGTGCTCTGTCCATCCCTTCTGTGCTCTGTCCATCCCTGCAGAGCTCTGTCCATCCCTTCTGTGCTCTGTCCATCCCTGCAGAGCTCTGTCCATCCCTTCTGTGCTCTGTCCATCCCTGCAGAGCTCTGTCCATCCCTTCTGTGCTCTGTCCATCCCTGCAGAGCTCTGTCCATCCTTACAGAGCTCTGTCCATCCCTGCTGTGCTCTGTCCATCCTTACAGAGCTCTGTCCATCCCTGCAGAGCTCTGTCCATCCCTGCAGAGCTCTGTCCATCCCTTCTGTGCTCTGTCCATCCCTGCAGAGCTCTGTCCATCCCTGCAGCTCCAGGTACACCAGCCTTGGTGTCCCAGCCTCCACAGCATCCTGGTGCAGCGCATCCCAGACCCCACGGGCCCGCAGGGAATGTGGCTGCAGACTCTGGAGGCAACACAGAGGGGGCAGCAGCCCCAGTTAACCCTCGGCCCTCTCTCCCCGACATCCCTGGGAGCTTTTCCCCCTGCCCAGCTCGGTGCCAGCTCCGGCGCTGCCGCTCGCTCGCCCGGCCCGAGGTTGCTCCAGCTCTCTGCAGCAGATGGCACTCTTTAGTTCTGTTTCAAGCCTTCTCCTTCTGGAAGTTTCTCTGGGAGAATCTATTTTAAAGGGGCCTCAGCATTGTTGCAGCCCTGTTCTCCATGAGGCTTGATGAAAGCTTGTGCAGGCTGCTGGCTCTGGAGGGAGCCGGCGGTGGCAGGAGGGTCCTGCCCAGCCCTGGTGATGTGTTTGCTGCACTTCTGCACCAGTTCAACTGGTTTTGTCCTTCTGCTCCTGCATCAGTAACACCAGACCCACAAGGAAGCCCTCTTGGGACCCAGTTCCTCCAGTACATTTCTGGTTTCTTTAATCCACAGTGGACAAGTGGAACCCCCCCTCTGTGTTCTTGACCCACCTTTACTCCATCGCTCCCATCCCACCTCGTGCACCAGATCCACTGTAGTGTCTGTTACCTGAGAGAATTAAAAAGTGATGAAAACATCCACCACAAACAATTTCATCGCCTTTCTGTGTCATACAGGGGAGTATAATTGTAGCTACAGCCTTAATGATCCATCACTTAAGGCTGTGGCATTGGTTGTACTGTATCTGCATGAATGAGGCTTATATTTAAACTGCATGAGAGCCTGGACTGCATGGGCAGCTGTGAATCCTGCATGGGAAATTGTGAATCCTGCATGGGCAGCTGTGAATCCTGCATGGGAAATTGTGAATCCTGCATGGGAAATTGTGAATCCTGCATGGGCAGTTGTGAATCCTGCATGGGCAGCTGTGAATCCTGCATGGGAAATTGTGAATCCTGCATGGGCAGCTGTGAATCCTGCATGGGAAATTGTGAATCCTGCATGGGAAATTGTGAATCCTGCATGGGCAGTTGTGAATCCTGTCACTGCAGGGACACTCAGTGCACTGCCAGCCTCCCAGCCCCTGTTCCTGGAGGCTGCTGACCTGAGCTGTGGGGCAGATGGCACAGGGGACTCACTGAGCTGCTGGCTGGGCTGGGCAGGATGGGGGACAGTCAATTCTGTCAGGCAGGAACGTGGCTGGAGTGGCTGCTGAGCAGAGCAAAGTGAGCTGGTGGCAGAGAGGGCTGGAAAAGCTGAGCTGCTGGGCAGGGAGGGGCTTCTGGTGTCTTTTTGGCTTTGTACACTGAGATGATGTCGTCTCTGACCTCGGCACCAAAGCCAGCATTGTCACAAAGCTCACTAAAATAGTTGGTTAGAGCCTGGTGCTAAAAACACTGAGGTGAGGTTTGATTCCTGTATGGGCCATTCCCTGAAGAGCTGGACTGGATGATCACTGTGGGTTCCTTCCAACTCAGAATATTCTATGATGAGAAAAATGTAGGGAAGGCAGGTACCAGCCCTGGGACTGGGAAAATGTGCTCCATCCCATGTGACACATGAGCTGTGGCTCCTTGGGCATCCTTTCTGCCCTGTGTTTAATTTTAGAGGTCACCACTTCCAGGAAACCAAAATTTTGCATTGAAAATTAGGTAAATCTGTGCACATGCTTCCAGAGGTTATTTCAGGGAAGATCAAAGTTTTCCAGCCATTACTTTATTTATCGGCCTATAGGAAGAAGAATTTGACTGATTTTGTTGTTTTGGGCTATTTATTTCTTTATATGTTTGGCTTTTATTATTGTCCCCTCTTAGATGGGATGCTCTGTTGGTTTTCACTAATTACAACATGGTTGCTGTTCTGAGCAGAAACTGCTGTCCATGGAAGTACACAACAAGATTCTCTGCTCCATAAATCAGTCTCAGGATTTTATTAGACTGTTTATGTAACCTTAGTTTATGTGCTATAATTCTTTGCTGTGTTGCCTTGAGTAATTCCCAAAGAGAATGTTTGTTCTTCTTGCTTATAAGTTCTTTAGTGTGGGAGCTTTGCTTAGGACTTCTTTGCCCTCCATCACTTTCTATTTCCTCTTTTCTTGGGTAATATTTGGTAGCATTATTAATTCCAGTCATTAAAACCTAACTTGTATTAGTTACTCACGCATCATGAGCTATAATTGTCTTGAAAATGGGAAGAAATAGCTTTGTAGTTAACCTGAATGCATTGATTTTCTTTTTAATACACATGAAGAAACTTTGGAAGTACCCAATCCCTCAAACCTTGGTGCGTGGAAGGTGTCCTCCTCTTTGGAGACCTTTGAGTGGATTTGCTTTTGGCCAGATTTCCTAAGATAATTAGTAATAATTGAATCCAGTGGAAATCTGGTGATTTCAGGGGGCATGAAGCACAAGGTGGAGCACAGGTTTTCCACACAGGGTCTCTGGAAGCACTACATCTGCCAGGAGCTTCTGAAGGCAGCAGGACTGCTCAGGGGCTTTTGCCGACACGTGTTCCATCAGCTTATAAAACCATACCTCGAACATCTGAGAAAAATCAAGTGTCCCACTCTCCATGGCCACATGCAGCGTGTTTTGACACCAATCCCCAGGGCTGCAGTGGAAATGGCTCCGTGGGGGCTGTGGGGAGGATGGAGGCACTCACTGCCAGGGATGGTTCCACACCTTCCATCCCTGGGCTGCTGCAGAGGCTCCTGTGAGGGCTCTGAGCTGGGGGAGCTGAGCTGAGCTCTGCCCACGGGGGCTGATGCTGTGCCCCGCATGGTGCCCCTCGTTCTGCCCCTTCACATCATTACAACAGCAGCTTTTTCCTTACAGTGAGCAGCATTTTCTGGCGAGCCAACAGGTCTGCTGGAATAGAAATCCTTTGAGATGTTTAAATATGTTTAAATTTAAATATGTTTAAATATTTTCTCCCATACAACAGAAATAATTAGCATCCTGATTTCTTTGGTGTTTCATGGGTGTTATCTCAGGGCTACGTGGCTAAACCACCTCTACCCCACATGACCCTATTATTTCATGGTAATTCCTTTACCCTGTCTGCCTCTGTCTTCAGTCACTGCCCCAGTCTGCCTCTCCTCTTTCTTACCTTCTTTCATCCTCCCACAGATCCCCTTATTTTTGTGTGTAGGCACCTCTGCTAGAGGCAGCAAATTCCCACTGTGGTGCCTCTCCGTATGATGGGCTATAACTCGCTCTTGTTCTGCATTTATTTCGTTTTCCTGTGACCAATTTGACCATATAAAAGCAAAGGTGGCTGGGGCAGGGAGGGGACAGTGCCTGTCTCTGTGATGCTGCTGTCCCCAGCCCGAGCCAGCCCCGCTGCAGAAGTGGCAGCTCTTCAGGAGCCATCAGGGCTTGCAGGAGTCTGTAACAGATTTCAGGACAGCCTGCTTTCTCTCTCTCTTCTCTCCCCCCACCTCTGTAAACATATGAAAGAAACATGAGAGAGCATTAAACCACAGAAGACAAATCATGGTCAGAATAAATATACTGTTTGCTAGCAAACTTAAAAATACGCTTGTGGATTCTAATAGCTGTAGGCAAGAGTTGGATATTTATTGCAACCAAGGCTTACTGTGGTTTATTATGTTTATAAAACAGTTTAATACTACTTTTCTTTTAAAATGAGTTTTTAATTTAGAATAATTTTTTAGGATTTGTTTCCAGAGTACAGATGGCTGATCGCTGCGGGGGTGCGGGGTGAGAGGGAGAAATGTGCTTGTGGGTGTGTTTTAAAAGCGCTCCCAGATGGAGTGTATTGAATGAAATTTAAACCATTGCCCTGTGAACTACAAGTGTGATAAATATAATCAGTCAATCCCCAGAACCACGGTGGAGGGGGAGCAGATTGATGGGCACGTGGTGGGGAGGGAGTTGGGTCAGGCAGCCTGGCCGCTCGTGCCAGGGCAGTGCAGCTCCAGCTTCTCCCATGGAGGGTTCCTGATCCTCCCCAAGGTGCTGACAGCATCCCCCACCTCCTCTGCAACCCCTCCAGTCCCTCAGCTCCTCTCAGCACACTGAAAAAAGGCAGAATTCATGCCAAAAAGAAGGCCTGGCTGCTGGGAGCACTGAGCTCTTGGAGCATTTTTCATTTACTCAGTCTTAATTACTTTCTAAGTGTAAGAGTTTAGCAGCTATCACTGTTCTCTTCCAGAGGTTAGAGCAGTCCAGTCTTTTAAAGCCCGTAGATTTCCTTAGAAGGATTTGTTTGTACAGCTTCTTTCCGTGTTTAAGGCAAGTAAGCCACACTGAATAAACTGCACAGACTTTCTTGGACAGCACAACAGAACAGGTGAAGGAAATGGAGTGAATTTTAATTGCTCCAAAGTTCTGAGATCTTCCAGGCTCTGGGAAACAATTTTCAGCTAAAAATTATCTACAGGCCTTGAGGTGTAGTGTGGGAAAGCGTGTCTTCTGTGTCCTGACGTGCAGATGAATGATGCAGCATTCCCCCTCCGATGGACTGTGGAAGATGGACATTCACAGTCACTTCTCCCATTGCAAACACGTAGCAGCTCAGCCTCCTTGGCTTCCTTCCTGCCAACTTCCATCAAAAATAAAGTCATCTCTGCCCTGGCTGAGATAAATGTCTGGCCAGCTCATTTTCCAAAAGGATGTGCTTTGAGCAGGGCTTATTACAAGGGTGACAGTTTGTTTTTTTCTGGCCAACACAAATTTAAGGCCATGTCCACACTTGCAAAATCTGGCATGTTTTCTCTCATGTTGTCCTTCCACCACACTTTCATCATGCCTAATGTCTGGATATAAAATTGCCAGAAAGGCTTCCAGTCTCTGACACTGCCATTTGGATTAGATGTGCTCCAAGCAAGGCTTGCTGGTGCTCTCTTGCACGCTGTCAGCACGGACAGAAATCACTGGCACAGGAGCTGTGGCTGGACAGCTGCTCCTGCTGCAGTGCTGGGCTGCTCCCAGCTGCCTGGTCCTGGTGTTCCCTGCCCGGTTCTGGTGTTCCCTGCCTGATTCTGGTGCTCCCGGTCCATCTCCAGCTCTCCCGGTCCATCTCCAGCTCTCCCTGTCCATCTCCAGCTCTCCCTGTCCATCTCCAGCTCTCCCAGCCCATCTCCAGTTCTCCTGTCCATCTCCAGCTCTCCCAGCCCATCTCCAGCTCTCCCTGTCCATCTCCAGCTCTCCCTGTCCATCTCCAGCTCTCCCTGTCCATCTCCAGCTCTCCCTGTCCATCTCCATCTCTCCCAGCCCATCTCCAGTTCTCCTGTCCATCTCCAGCTCTCCCAGCTCAGAGAGGGAAGAGGAGGGGCAGGCACCGCTCTCTGCTCTGTGTGACAGGGACAGGACCCAGGGAACAGCTGGGGCTGGGCCAGGGCAGGCTCAGATCAGGGAAAGGTTCTTCCCCAGAGGTGCTGGCACTGCCCAGGCTCCCCAGGGAATGATCCCAGCCCGCCCTGAGGCTCCAGAGCTGCAGCAGAGTTTGCACAATGCTCACAGGACTCGTGGTGATGTCCTGTGCAGGGCCAGGGGTTGGGCTCAATGATCCTTGGGTGTCCCTTCCCACTCAGGGCATTCTGTGATTCTGTGGGGGCAGTTAGCAAATGGCCTCTGTTCCAGCCTGTTTGTTGTTGGTGATGAGTAGAAACAGGCTCAAAGCCTAGAAAATCACTTTCCATGCAGTCATGGAGCTGTCATTTGGATTTGTAGAAGGATGTGTGTCACATGAGGACCAAGGTGTTCACTGGCATCCTGGTGGGGTAACATCTTTAATAAGTCCAATTGCATTGTAGGGCTGCAGTTTCCTACGCCAAATGCTATTTTTCACCTACACCAAATGCTGTTTTTCACCAACTTTATCAATTCCTGCTGTGTACTAGCACTTGTGTGTGTATCTGACGCCTGCTGCAGTCACGTAGGCAGGAGTGAAGGAGCTGTTGTTTAATTACATGGAGGTTTGCTTTTTGGAGAAGCAAACCTGCCCTCCAGGTGAACATAATCCTTGCAATAATAATGGATTTAAACCTGTACAGACCTATAAGCAAACTCTGTAAATGAGCTGAAGATAGTAGCATAATTGGAAGGAGACATTCTTAAAACTTTGTAAGTTCTGTTTGGTCATACATAAATTAAAAGTGGAATTTAGCATATTTAACAAGTAAAATTTCCCTGTAAGACATGCAATGAAAAACGAATAAACTTGCTGTAACTTGACAGTTTCAGCATGCCTTTGGGTTATTTTGGGCTCTAGACAGTTTGTACATAGAATCCCTGGATTATTATTAGCATTATTGGTAGTTTCTGTTGGAGCATTCCTGAATGGACTCAGTTTTGGTGGTGGAAGGAAGCAGTCAGCCCTGCTGTTTGTATCTCATTTGAAAGAATTGCTTGTTGCATTTCACCTTCCTTTTCAAAGGAGGTCTAAATTGTGCTAAGCAGTGGTGAAATTTCAGGCTATGATATTTGTAGCCCTGTAGACAATCAAACCAAAGCACAGGATAGCTCCAGATTTTATCCATAAAACAAGTCCTGGAGGCTTAGCTCAAAACTCTAAACCTGATTCTAATTTGCTTTATGAGTCTGAGTTTTTCCCATGTGTAAAGTGGAGCTCTCTCTTTGCTGAGGGAAGCTTTGATCAAGCCAACACCTTTAAGAGTTCTCAGCGTTCCCCTGCTCTGCATCAAACCATTCCCGTGCTCCTGAGCCTGGGGATGCAAACAGCAGCATCTCTCACCTGCCAACAGGTAGAGTTCCTGGGAAAGCAGAGCTGCCATATGGAGAACAACAAGTCCATGTGTTCCCACTAACAGAATCCTCAGTCTGCTGCCTTGGGCAGCCTTTTGCTTGGTCCTTCTCTGTGCTGCCTCTTTGGGTACAAATCCTGCTCCCTTGTGCTCCCTGCCTCTCGGAGCTTTCCTGAACCTGATGTAATACACATTTTTCCTGCTTTTACTAAGGTCTTTTGATTTGTCTTCATTTTGTTTTAAACTCTGAAACACTGGTAATGCAATTGTAGAGCTAAACAAACCCTGTATTATGTTTGGGGATATTGCTTTCAGGAAAAATGGTCCAGTGCACAAATTGATAGTGGAGTGTATTGCACTTAAGAAAGATAGACTGTGCACTTACTGCTTGCTGGAGAAAACACTGAGGGAATTTCTGCTTCTATTTATTTTATTTTTTTTTTTTAAGTTTAGTTTTTTCATCATTTATTTTCAGAATATGAGTGTGGTATGTAAAATCTCAACGTCCATGGAGACACTGTATTTTGAAAAGCACATGTTGTCATCTTCATCATTTTCCAGGGCAGGAAATCCTCGAGAAGCCTAAAGCAATCCCATCTCCTTTTTTTTTTTTTTTTGTAAAGGTTATGGTATGTCTTTTGAGGAAAAAAAAAACACAACTGGTTTCTTTTGATCTCAGTACCAAGGAAAATGGATAGTAAGGCTTTTCACTGGCTGCTTTATCTTGTCTCTAAAGGGGGGTCAGTGACAAAAGGGAGAAGACAATGACAGCTTTCCGTCCCACCACCCTTGTTTCTCCCTCCTAACTTTTCTTCCTTTTTTACCTGGGTGCCCATCTGTATTTTGATTCCAAGGGCCTTGGGAGCGGGTGCTGTACTTCCCTGAGTGTCTGCAGAGAAAGGTGGTGTTGTGAGTGCTGCCACAAAACAAACCCAAGGCAGGGCTCAGTCTCCCTGCTGGGTCACACAGCTGCTCTCCACTCTCCACTGCCAGCTCAGGGGCACTTGGGAGGAGAAATGAGGAGAGGGGATTTGAAGACACACAGCTATGGAGGTAATAGTTCCTTGGGTGGAGTCATTCCTGGGAAGAGAATACATCCAAGATTTCTACTTCTCCAAGCCTAGGTCTGTGCTGCTTGATCAAGGGCTGGATGTGTTATTTGAAGTAGTGGCAGGCTCATAAATCTCCATTTTCTGCTTGCTTTAGGGATCCATACTTACATGGTGTAACACCTGGGTGTTGTAAGAGCTGTGCAGCGCTGCTGGGATTGCACTCTCCAGATAAAATACTGAGCTGTGGGTGAAACCAAAAGAATATTTCTTACCCATGCACGTGGTACTCCAAGCTCCCAGTCCATCTCTTTCCTCTTACAAGCGACTCCTGATCCTCAGCAGGCAAACACAGTCTGTGTTTGGCTCCTGAAAAGAAAACCTACAAGGGCTTGCCTGAATTTGGCTTGACCCTTTTTGTTTATTCTCTTGAAAGTTTTTCTTTCTGAGAAGTCCAGAGCCATGGTCTGGAGAGCCCAGGAAGTGTAATTCACTCCACGATGCCAGAAGGTTCTTTGCTAATTTTGAAGGGAGAGATTTCCAGTGTCCCAGCGAGGCTCGTGAGCCCGTGTCCCCACTGGGGGTTAATAGGACCTTTCTTACAGGTTGCATCTTCCTTCCAAAGAAGGTCACCATTTATATTGCTCCCAAATGGTTCTTGGAAAGGAAGCACTGCAAACTCTCAAATTGCAACAGCAGGAGAGCTAGAACAATTTGTCTGGTAGTCAAAAGGAGTCAGAAAGTCATTTTGCACTCACCAAAAGGGAGCTGCCCACCTGGAACTCTGGCATCTCAAGCATTGCTGCACTGCCCAAGGTTAAATAAACTCCATTTCTTGGTGGTTTTAAATCCTTCATCCTCCTTTCATGGCATAAAAAAACCAAAACAAAACCATTAAAAATATAGCCTGGATATTTGCAGGCTGTCTTCTGTACAGGCAGCTCTCTGGGTATCAGCTGGCTTTGGTTTTGCCCACTGCAGGCAGCTCAGCTCCAGCAGTGCTGTTGGAGCCAAGGAAACAGTGGCACAAGGGCTGGGAGGAGAGATAATATCTTGTGCTGGAATAATTTAAACCTGGTTTTCACTGTCTCTTTTTGCTGGTGCTTCTGCCTGGCACGAGAGCTGCCAGCAAAGGCTGAGCCCTGTGGGTGAGGAATCAGCACCTCTCCCTTGAAGAATGATGGGGAGACCTTGGAGCTCCCCTCTCCAAAGCAGGACTTCACTGAGGCTGAGTGCTTGTGAATGTTCAGTTTCTTTTGAGCAGGTTCCATTTTAACTTCTATTGGGTAAGAAAAAACCACTTGAGTAGAAACACACGTTTTTATCATTAACTTCTGCGGCCAAGATTGCTTTTCTAGAAGAACTAGATTTACTTTCACATGTTTTCCTTTCTTCCTCTCATTTTCTGTCACAATTCACTATGCTCACCCTCACTGTGGCTTTATTATCTCGCTGCCAAAATTAAAATCATACTGATGCTAACTGATTTTCTGGTGGTTGTGGTGACAGATCTGTGATGTTTAGAAGTTTGCATTCCTGCCCTCTGAGTTTCCCCTCCCCTCAGGGCTGTCCGTGCCAAAGAACAAACTCTTTGCCTACGGCGCTCATCGTTGAACCTTCAGATCAACCAGTTAATACTCAAAACATTTTCTATTTAAATTAAAAACTTACTTATCCTTAATCTCCCTGTTCCCCACAAAAATCTCAGGCTCAACCTCTTATGCTTCAAATCTAAACCCAAGGGTAAATGATCTTTACTGTAAGAAACTAATCAGATGGAGGAATTTACTTAATAGAGAAATTTTTTGAAATGGATCTCTCAGATAATAAAAAGTGAGAGCCTCAAAACACTTTTGTGCTTTTTGAAGTCTTAGCAGAAGGTATCAATAGACATCTTCTGTGGTAAGGATTTAGCCTGAATTTATTGAAATCCATCTATTAGGCCTGAGTCTGTTGACTTCTGGGGGCAGCTGGTCCCCCTGTATTATTTATGACTCTTTGAACATCTCAGATAGAGTCTCAGATTTACAGAACAGAATTATGTTTTGGCAAGTGTCCCATGTTTATGCTGCTCATATGCCCTGTATTTATATTCTGTGTAGCTCTGGAGAAGTGCTGTCTGCTGAATTGCTGGGTTAAAGCAGTGCAGTGTCACTGCAGGGAGATATTTCCTTGGTGGATACAATCTAGAAAATCCCTGAGGATTGTTTAAGGGTGGCTCCCTGTATTTCCTTTTAAAGGATTTAAAAAGGAGATTACATACTGAGCAGCATTAGGTAAACTGGAAGGGAGAGCTGAACATTTCAGAGTGTTTAAACTTTGTCTCCTAATGTATTGTTCAGAGGTAAATTGCTCTTGTTTTACTTCTCAGCCTTTTTTCAGTCCTCCCTCTCCTACTTGCCCTGTGAAGGAGGACATAAGAGAATACTAAAGGATTAGAAAAGTTAACCCTAATTCTAAAAGTTACAATTTTGAAAAAACAAAAGGAAAATTTTGTGAGCATTAAAGTTACTCCAGTTTAGAAGGTCAAGAACAGGATGGTCTGTGTTTTGGGGGGTGACTGTGGAGTGAAGGGAAAGCAAAATGGAGACAAAATAATGTACTTTGCTTCCTTTTCATTACTCTTTTCACGTGCCTTTTCCTTCCTCATCCCCTTCCTCCAGTGAAAGACCGTTTTTTCACCAGGAGTTTCTCCATACCTTCTTTGGGGAGTAGCAGCATTTTCCTCCATCCCTCTAATCCAGGTCCCCCCTCTGCCTGTATTTCACACCTCTGAGAAAATCCAGAGGCACTTCATTCCCTGCTTCCCCAGGGAACAGGACTGAGGGCTGTTGTGCACCAGGAGGGCAGAGCAGCTCTGTTCCTTGATGCCCAAGCATTTCAGTCACAGCCAGGCTGGCTGAGCCCTTGGGCACCGTGTCACCAGGGGATTGTGACCCTCTGAGCCCATCAGCATCCCTCTGTGCTGGGTTTCCTCTCAGCTCAGCTGGCATGTCAGCAGGAGGTTTTAATTTGGGAGTCATAGTGGGAAATTCATCTACAGAGCTCTGCCCTGAAAAGGGTTAATGTGACAGAGCCAGACTTCTGGTGGAGTAAAGCAGGAAAAACTATTTCCATCACGGTAAATAAAAGTGCATTAAAAAGACATTTAGTCATGGGAATAAAAGCTAAAGAAACACATGCTACATTGGGATGGTTTATATTAGTGTCATTAACTCCTATGTTTTGGAATAACTCCCAGATGAAGGATTATGCTGAAAGTAGGAATTAATGGCACTAATGTAAGCCATTCCATGGAGTGTGCATTTGTACCTTTGATTTTCAGGCACACAGTGAGCAGTGGGGAACACAGCCTTGGACAGAGCACAGTCACAGTGAGCATGGACCAGCCCTGCTCTGGGCCAAGGGAGCTTTATCCCCTGGAATTGAGACAGCTGCGAGGAGGATGGAGAATGGTTGAGTAACCTCGTGTAACCTGCCATTAAGGCCTTGAGCATCTCAGAATCCAGGCAGCTTGGTGCAGGGAAAAACACAGTGTGGAGTGGTGTGCAGCCTGCAGGGCTCAGAGTGAGGAGAAAGGCCTGGCCCAAAATTCTGACAGTGTTTGCATGGTCCTTTGCAGCTTCCAGGGAAACCTTTTAAGCAAGGGAACGTTATTTGCCGTGGTGGAGCACGGCTGAGCTCCCTGGTGAGTGCAGCAGTTGGCTCCTTCCGCTGCCTGATCTGTTCTTTGGGGGAGTTTTAGGCCCATAAATGTGAATTTCACCAAAGAAATGACCTGTAGGACATCAATAAGTGACTCAGGAATAGATGCTTATTTTTTTCCATTATTTTCTTTCTTTTTCCTCTCTTCGCTCAATGTTTATTTTATCACTGTTTATAAAGGGATGTTTAAAAGTGTTTGAGCACTTTAGAAAGAGAACTACAAGAACTATCCCTGTGAAAATCCCTCCCATCTGTAATATTTGTATTCCTACACTGTCCTTTGTGTCTGCTTGAATAACCCTTGATAAACTGGCACCTCTGGAGCACAGAGCCTGTGGTCCCCAATACCGATGGTCCTGTCTCGCTCCCCCCAGCCTCCCTGCTCCATCAGGGTGTTTGGACTTGAGAATTATTTCTTTGTTTAAATTTGGACTGCAAGTAGTGATTCAGTTGTTTTACACATCAATATATTTTTTTTAAATCTAGGCAGAGTATCCCAGTTCTTTCTAGCAGTACTGTGAAATGTTTAAGGGAACAGAAGACATGTGCTCAAGGCTGTGTTACTCTTTTAAAAGTTGAGGTTTTGATTATAGAAGGATACACAAAAAAAAGCAGGCCCTTAATTTTTATGAATGTGCTAACTTTGACATTGAACCCGAGACATTTTTATTTTAACCAAGTGTGGTATTTCTTGGATCATACCTAGTTTGAGAAAAATCCAGCTTTGGTTCTTTCCCTTTTCCCTCCTGAAAGTTTAGATACATGCACATGTTGGTCTCCTGAGATTTTCTCATTATTGTCTAATGTCTGTAGAGGTATTAATGCCTCCAGAAGCATTAAAAATAGATTTTTTTTTTTTTAATCTTTGTAGATCTTTACAAGTCTCATGGTCTGTAAAACCTCTCCCATAAGAGTTGCAGTGTCAGTGATGAACCTCCTTTCTTCTTCTTTGCTCCTCATCTATTCGAATAAAAGGAAATGGTAAAGAATCCTCTCTCAGCATTACAATTGTATACATTTTAATTTGGTGATCTCTCTGCTTATAACAAGTGTATGAGAAACTCTGAAATCCTGTGTTTTGATTAACTCCTAAGGCCTAACTAAACTTTGAAATGGAAACTAACTTTGCTGAAAACAGAAAGCTTCTTAGTTTCTGGACTAATCCTGGAATTACACACTGGATTTGCTTCATGGAAATAAGTGTGCTGAAAACATTCCCTCAGCTAAGCAGGCTTGCATTGTTTGCAGAGTCCAGGGACAATAGGTGACTTTAACCCTTGCCATGTGTGTACATGTGTGAACAGGGCCCCAGGTCAGCGGAGCTGGAGCTGCCAGCTGTGCCCACCACCCTCTTGGGGGGCTTTTAAACACAGCCCTGGTTCTGGACAATGTGATTCAAATCAATTACGAGGTGACTTGAAAGCCCCCCAGGCTCTGGGGTGTGTCAGGCTGCTGTGGGACAGGGGGGGATTGTGTTCCAAGTCCTGTGCACTCACCTGTGCCCCTGAGGTGTTGGGTACCATCAGAGCATCCATTTATGGCACTGAGCTGTAGATGCAGGCCTTGGAAATGAGCATTCCTCCCTGGGAACACAGCTGGAACACCCTGGAACAGCTGGAACAGCCCTGGGGTGGTGCCCTGGGCCAAAGGTGTGGCAGGGAGCAGTGGGATACCCTGGGCATCCCAGTGAGATGTGTCCTGGGAGCCTCCCCTGCTGATCCTCAGGATGTTTGGAAAACATCCTGGAGAGCTTTTTGCTCCCTGGAAAGGCTGGGACACGTTTGGGCAGGGAGCTCCTCCTGAGCTGGGCACTGATGGAGCACATGAAGGGAATAATAACCCTACACTAAAGTGTGCTGGCTCAGGGGACACGGGCTTGACTTTGTCTCTGCTTTAGGCTCAGTCTGTCCACAGAGACTTCTCTTTTCTCTGCCTCATTACCCCATTTGTGAAGCACCTATAAATTCTGCTTTTCCTGGCTGGGATTTTTTGCTGTTTAATTCCTTTATGCTTGTGGTGGCCTTGGATAGTGCAGTGAGGGGTCCATGTAGGTTCAATAAATAAATGATGAATATGATTATTTCTCTTCTGTTGCATATTTACAAGGTTGTGTTCTCTTGTGCACCCTATTTAGTGCAGAATATGTAATGCATTATGTTGCAGCAGCTTTTCTAGTGGCTTTAGAAAGGTCATGGTGATTTCATTTTTTTTCACTGTATCCTTTATTCTGTTTAGCTCTGAATTTGACATAAAACCAGCTTTCCTGAGTTGTGACTAAATGCCAAAAAAAAAAAATGTTCAGTTCTAAATTCAGCTTCACTTTTCCCCCTTAAATAAGTAATTCTTCAGGAGTATCTTTAGAGGTCTTTTCCAACCACAATGATTCCGTGATTCTTCACAAGTGAATTTAGAGGCAAGTGGTTTGCTTTGGGATGATTGTACACTGCAGCCGTAGCCCATCCGCCTCATGCCTGTCATCCTGGAGAAAATGGCTTTGTTTTTTGCTGCTGCTTCATGATTTAATGTCTAAAGTGTCCATCAATACCTTCCCCTGCCATTCAGCACCCAAGACAAGAAGGAAGGAGGGAATGTGTGTCTGTATTTTCCGAACACCTTATATCAATTATTCTATATCAATTAATCTATCAGTTATACAGACACTCCCATTTTCCACCGTACCCTCCAAAAGCAGAGATCTGAGTATCCAGCAGCTCTGCCTGTACAGCTCTTGCCAGGCACGCTTAGCCCGAGCAACGAGGAGTTCTGAACATCTTCAATATTTATGCTTCACGAGGCAGTTATCCTCAGTTATCCTTTTAGCAAGTCCCATTTCTGCGTGTTCTGTCATGGGCTCGTTTATACCAGGCTGATTTAGTGCTAACTGGGGAGATTAGATTGCCCTGCTTGATGCTGTCAGCTAAAACTGAGTCAGTGTCTGTGTACTGTGGCCCAATTGCTCAAAGCACCTTACCCTTTTCTCTATTGCTCATTCTATTAGCTACAAAAGCCTTTCTCACCCTCCTTTTGTGCCGGGGTCAATTAGCTCCTGAAATAGCTCATATAACACAAATAATCACGGCAGCGCTAATCCTTTGGGCCAGCTCCATACAATGGCCACTTCTGGCCCCGAGGACAAAGAGGGCTGTTTATCTTCCCTGCACACAGGCTCCAGGACTGTGGCCAGTCATTTGCAGGAGAATTTATTATCCCAGAGGTCAGAGGTGGTTTGCATTGGAGGAGATTTTCTACCTTGCCACCATATGGGACGGCCTTGTGTTATTCCTGTAGGATGGAGCGGCGTTCCAGGTGGATTGGATCGCAAATACACGAGTTCAAATAATGCTGCCTTAGGTAAACACGGACCTGAACGACATTTAGACTAACAGAGCACATTTCATGGTCCTTGTGGTGTCAGCAGAGAGGATTCCAGCAGGAGTGATGCCTCCTCCAGCCTGGAGCTCCCACAACTGCAAAGGATTTCACAAAAAGGCAAAGACAGGGCTGGAGTGGTGGCTGGGCTGTGTCATCTCCGAGCTCCTACACTCCAAACAACCTGATCTTTGTCTTTTTTGCTCCTTACACCTTGGAAGAACGAAAGGAACTGCTAGAATAAATCAGTAATAAGAATTTGCTGTGTGTCCAAAGAAGGAAAAAAGTTGCCCCCAGCCTGCAGGCTGAAACTGGCTTTGAGTTGCAAGTTTAGATTTGAGTATTTAAATCCTTTAGAAGGAGACAGGAATGGAAATGCTGACAAAGTTAACCTGGAAACCTTGGCACTGCACTTAACCTTCCTGGGCAGACATGATCCATATTTGATAAAGCATGAAAAATATGAGGATCTGCTCACCAGTCAGGAATGAAGAGGTGTTGTCTTCCTTCATCTGAAATATTTCTGCTGGCCTTTTAGCATCATAATTGGCATGCAGAAGGGAACAACATATCCAGACAATCCCTGCTGCTCTCTCCTGCCCAGGAGAAGCTGTGGTTCCTCTGCAGGTGCCAGCATGCCCATAAGACAGGAGGGGATGATTTATAGGCCTGGTAGATGGAAACAGAACTTCCCACTGAGCACTTTGCAGGCTCACATACCTGCTCTTTTCCCCTATTGTTTGTTTTTCCTCTCCAAAAGAATGATTTGCCTTCTCACTGCATGAGACATGATGTACCATTGGCTCTGGGATAGAGAGTTTTATATTTCTCTCACATTTTGGAGTTGGTTGAGTTTTTAATTATTTTTTTTCCTACCTCATTCCCCAGGAAACCTTGTGTTCCCTAGCAGTTGTTTCTGTTGTGGCCTGGAGCTCATGATTTCCTGAGCCCTGAGCTTGCTGTGGGGTTTCTAAGGGATGGGATCATCCCTGTGCTGCAGACCTGGGGTGTGCTGGGAGCTTCTGGAGCCAGAGGCTCAGCAGATCGATGGGGTCATGTGGAGAGAAGCGTGATGGCTTTTAAAAAGTTCCTTTCCATCGTTAGTCAGTGTTAGCCAATTACACACCATCCTTGCTGAGGTCTGGATAGGGGCTGTGTTGCTTTTCTGTCTCTGCAGTTCCTCTTATCTTCCCAGAGTATGAATTTGTCCCAATGACTTTTATTTCCATAGTTCCTTTTCCTGTGCATTCCCCACTCTAGTTTTGCCAGTTATTTTTTTTTCTCCCCTTGCTGATGAGAAGAAAAGCTGCAGTAACTTTTCCTGCTCATATAAACACTTTGAGATGAAAGTGGATGAGAAGAGAACATGGCAAGCGAGTTGTACCCAGAGTGTAACAACCATTACACCAATTGCTTTAGTTTAGTTCACTCCTGGTAATAAGATCTGCTAAACTTTCAAGGCTCAGCATCAAGGGAACTATCTTTTAAAAGAATAACAAGAAGATATGTTTTAAAATATCTCCTTCTGCCTTGGATAAATCTAAGGGTAGATGACATGTAAGCCTCCAGGGATTCAACTTTCTGAAGCAACTTGGATGAGCTTCCCCAGCTACTTTTTCATTAAAGAGGAGTGTATAGTGCATGTTCAGAGTACATTAATGACTACATCATCCATAATAAATTAGGTTAAGAGCTGTATGTGATGCTATCAGATCATTGTAGCCATTCTGCTTTCATTCTCTATTTTTGAATTACTCTGGAGTCGTATCTAGAGAAAGTCAAAAGCCTCTGAGGCCAAAGGGGAGAAAAAAAAAAAAAAAAAGCTGGATGGCTGACTGGGAGAGAATAGCAGTAAACTTGTGGAGAGAAGAAATAAAGCTCCATGGTTTTGATTTCTCTCTCACCTGATTTTTGTTTATTATATCTGCATCTAAGCTCCAGAGTGAGGAGGAATGTGTTCCATGTGCAGTGTGAGCTCATCCAGCACGGTGTGAAATGGGCATTTTAGGAGCAGCAGGAGGGCAGCTGTGCACTGAAACGTGGCCTCCCCTCTCTAAGCTGCTGTCAGAATGGCCTCACATCTGCCCTGTGCCCCAGGCAGAGCTGCCTTGGTTCTGTTCTGGGTCTGCCCTGCCCTCCTCGGCCACCGCTGCCACCTCGCTGTCCCCAGGCTGGCTGTGCTCATCTGCTGGTTCCCATCCTAACACAGATAATAACACATCCTAGCACAGCTCCTGACACACCCTAACACAGCTCCTGACACATCCTAGTACAGCTCTTAACACATCCTAACACACCCTAACACAGCTCCTAACACACCTTAACACAGATCCTAACACAGCTCCTGACACAGCTCCTGACACAGCTCCTAACACACCCTAACACAGATCCTAACACAGCTCCTGACACACATCCTAACACACCCTAACACAGACCCTAACACAGACCCTAACACACCCTAACACAGATCCTAACACACCCTAACACAGATCCTAACACAGCTCCTAACACACATCCTAACACACCCTAACACAGACCCTAACACAGACCCTAACACAGACCCTAACACACCCTAACACAGATCCTAACACAGCTCCTGACACAGCTCCTGACACAGCTCCTAACACACCCTAACACAGATCCTAACACACACCCTAACACAGCTCCTAACACAGCTCCTGACACACATCCTAACACACCCTAACACACCCTAACACAGATCCTAACACACCCTAACACAGCTCCTAACACAGCTCCTGACACACATCCTAACACACCCTAACACACCCTAACACAGACCCTAACACAGACCCTAACACAGACCCTAACACAGACCCTAACACAGACCCTAACACAGACCCTAACACACCTTGACACAGATCCTAACACAGCTCCTGACACAGATCCTAACACAGCTCCTGACACACCCTAACACAGCTCCTGACACATCCTAGTACAGCTCTTAACACATCCTAACACACCCTAACACAGATCCTAACACACCTTAACACATCCTAACACAGCTCCTGACACAGATCCTAACACACCCTAACACAGCTCCTGACACACCTTAACACAGATCCTAACACAGCTCCTGACACAGCTCCTGACACACCCTAACACAGATCCTAACACACCCTAACACAGATCCTAACACACCCTAACACAGACCCTAACACACCCTAACACAGCTCCTAACACAGCTCCTAACACACCCTAACACACCCTAACACAGCTCCTAACACAGCTCCTAACACACATCCTAAGACACCCTAACACACCCTAACACAGACCCTAACACACCCTAACACAGACCCTAACACACCCTAACACAGACCCTAACACACCCTAACACAGACCCTAACACACCCTAACACACCCTAACACAGACCCTAACACAGACCCTAACACAGACCCTAACACACCCTAACACAGACCCTAACACAGACCCTAACACACCCTAACACAGACCCTAACACATCCTAACACACCCTAACACAGACCCTAACACAGATCCTAACACACCCTAACACAGACCCTAACACACCCTAACACAGCTCCTAACACAGCTCCTAACACACCCTAACACACCCTAACACAGCTCCTAACACAGCTCCTAACACACATCCTAAGACACCCTAACACACCCTAACACAGACCCTAACACACCCTAACACAGACCCTAACACACCCTAACACAGACCCTAACACACCCTAACACAGACCCTAACACACCCTAACACACCCTAACACAGACCCTAACACAGACCCTAACACAGACCCTAACACACCCTAACACAGACCCTAACACAGACCCTAACACACCCTAACACAGACCCTAACACACCCTAACACAGACCCTAACACACCCTAACACAGACCCTAACACATCCTAACACACCCTAACACAGACCCTAACACACCCTAACACAGCTCCTGACACAGCACTGATGTGGGAACCAAGCCTTTGTCCGATCATTCCGAAAATCAGCTGAATTTACTGACTAAAAAAGATTACTTTGGTCTGAAATAGATCCTTCCCACATGCTCTTCTCCAGGGCTTGTCCAGCTGGTTGAGTTGGCCAGTAGTCAAGCGTGTTAAAGAAGCAAATCCTACATTAGAACATTGACCTTTTCTTTATGACACATCTAATTTTATCCCAAGAGTTAGGGCACTTTTTTCTTTAGGAAATGTGCTTCCTCATCTGTTTTTATGTATTCCAAGAGATGTTGCTACGGAGTTCCCATCTCCATTTATTCTCCTTGGCCATCAAAAGAACACAGCTTCCCTTGGACAGAAGGTGATTTCATTGATAGACTTTAAAGGTTTTTTTGACATAATTCCATGTACTGGGTAATTTTTTCTGTTCCAAGCCATTCTAGGTCCAGTGTCCCAAGCTCATATAAAAAATCCTGCTGATACATTATTTCAGCTCTCAAACATTTACCTGGGGAAACCACACTGGAATAGGTGAACTGGGTTGCTTTTCTTTTGAATAAGGCAAGTTCTGTAATTATTATAAATAACTGGCAGGATAAATGAATGTTTTAGGCAGAATTAGCTTTTTTGTTTGCTTTTTGTAGTGAAAGAGGATGAACTTGTGTAAAAATACAGATTTTTGAGCATTATAGTCTATTTTTATCCTGGCTTAGATCATGAGAGTGGTGTGTAAACAGTGCCCCAATTATTTCCAAACAACACAGCATCGTCCTGCCACCTGTTTAAACAGAATTCCACAACCAACAGTCATCCCCTAGAAGAGACTCTCTTCCAGGCCATATTTGTTGTCCAAAGTTTAAAGTGTGAAATTACGTTCCCCTGGGGTTTTGTGTCCAGTTGTGCCTCTGGCTCTGCTTTGTGTCTCCATTTATTCCCTATAAATTGCTGTGTATCACTTGCCTGTCTCCCAGGAATGCAGTGAAATGTGGTATTTGCAAAGCTGTTTGGTTAAAGGGATTATTCCCAATAAAAGCTGGTTCTAAACATCTGAAAAAACTGGACAACGTTCAGATCCCAAATGGACATCAATGGCTTGTGTCCATAATGATTATTGACAGCAGGAATTGGGGCAGGATTTTCCTAAGGGCTAAAACGTGGGGGTTTTCCTCATCTGCCTTAAATTTGGGTTCTGAGCTGTAAATCACTGCATTTTTATTTTATTTTTTTTTTTTTATTTTGAAGCCTGAGCTCTTCCTTGGCACACAGCTGTAGAACAAGTTATTTAAGGGTGAGGTAGTGTGTGGGTTTGGAAAACCAGGAGATTCTCTGTGGTTGTTGGTTGTGGCACAGTTGTACACAACAAATCCATCTCTGCTTGTCCCACCAGGTGCCCTGTGGTGTGCCAGGGGTAAGGGTGGGTGACTGGGCTGGAGCAGAGCATTCCCTGGAAACCTGCACACTCATTCCCAGTGTTCAGAAGGGAGGAGGGTTTTTTCATGCTGTAAGGTCAGTGTTTCCCACTGCTTCAACAGCTCCAAGAGCTCTAGTTAATGGAAAACCGCTCAGAATATTCACCGAGTCCTCATAGAGGTAAAAGTGAACTTCGCTTTATTTCTAAATTATCTCACTCTTATGGGGTCCTACTTTGTGTGGCTTAACAAGCTACTATTGGCCAATACATTTTATTTATCATCCTTTTTCTTGCACACAACAACATTGTTTCTCTTCATTCTCGCTGCTCCAGGGAAGTTCCAAGGACTCTGTCCCTGGAATTGTCATCTGGGTTGAAAGCTGGGTTGTGCAGACAGGCTTTGACTAAAATATCATGCCTTTGCTCTGTTAAAATGTTTTCCTACATCAAGTCCCACCAGCAGATTTACAGCAGAGCCCCTCTATGACACCATCACGCCGATTTATGCCGTTCTCCAGGTGATTTTTAGAGCTCACGGATGAGGGGAAGGAGGAGCATTGTGGTGAGTGTTTTTTGGGGAGGTGGCTCCGTGCCACACTCGGTCCCCACAGCCTCCTCGTGTCCCTGGGGTGCCACAGGCACTGCCACATTGCAGCCCCGAGCTCATTTTTGGGGATTTATTTGAAGCTGTGTCTCCAGCCTGCCGAGCCTTCCCGGGCCAGCATCAATCCTGGCACGCTGCAATTCCTCAGGACCCACAGCCCATCCCAGGCTTCGATCCGCCAGGAATTTAGCTAGAGGCGCTTAGACAAAAAAGAAATATTGTGGCTGGGGAAGCATTTAAGTTAGAGGAGGCAGCCAGGGCTGTTTTATTACTTAGACCTCTGTCACCTGTGATGACCCATGAGAGTGGGGAATATTGATCGCCTGTCACTCACGGCGTTCAGTAGATTGCATTGACAGGGCTTGGCAGGGCTCTAATCGTGGGGTGAGCGGCCTTGGTGCCACCCCGGGGACAGCTCGGCACTGCCTGTTCCATGGCAGCCTTCACTCCTCCACAGCTGGGAGAGAGAGCTGGCAGAAGGGAGGGAATCACTTTGTGCTTACAGACGCCCTTTCCTGCTCTGTGCTTCGCTTTGGGTTTCATTTCCTTTACTTTTCGCCCCGCTGTCCCCATCAGCCTCACTGCTTTAGCCGAGGCAGGGAAATGGGGTTGATATTCGCCTCTTCCATCGCCATCTCCAGCCCTGGAATGAACATGGGAGGTCTTGGAGGAGCTGTCTGGTCCTTCAGTCCTAGAGTAAATTGCAGCATGTTCTTACAAACGGGACAGAGAGAGATACAGAGCCCAGAGCCGAGGCTGATACCTGCAGCACTTAAAAATACAGTTATCAATCACCGTGGAGTGAGGGGTAGTGAACCATAGCAGATCTGTGCTTATCCCCAGATCTCTGTCACTGCCACCAGCTCTTGTTACAGAGATAGAAACAAGGAGTGCTGGATTTAGCTTGCTTTGGCTTTATCTTCCCTGGCTTCTTGGTGTGGGATTAGGCCCATTAAATGTATATTTATATACACACACATATATGTATGTACTGGGGGAAGGAAGAGGAGAGGCCCATGGCAGTTTGTGTGCCCCTTCTGAATGCAGAATTCTCTCCATTCTAATCTATCCTTGAAAGTGCAGTTCACCTGCACACAAATAAACTGACACTACCTCAGACTCTCTGTGTCTGCTTTTTTGCTTGTTTTTAACTGTGGGGTTTTTTTTCCCAATTCACTTGCTGCTATCTATTGTTTGAGGTAGGAGAAAAAGGTGGCATCTAAAATGTGTAATCCTCACCAGTCTTTCCACGGGATTGTGGTCAATAGTGTGTAAGAAATGCCTTCTGTGTTAGAAATGGAAGAAGGGAGCAGCTGATAGCATTGCATATCGTTTTTAACTAAGCTGCAATGTCTGCCCATTGAGAAAGGCCCCAGCTGGAGCTTAGCAGCACAGCTGAACTTTTTAAAGAGAAAATCAGTGCTGTGGGGTTTTTGCATGCGTCCTCTCAGGGCTTTGTGACCAAATGTTCTGCTTTGCTTCCAGTAATTTTCTCTGATCCTTACAGAGGGAGGGTGAGTGATGGTAAATAACTTGTGTCTCCTTGCCATGGGCTGTTCAGGGAGCTGCAATGCAGTGTGAGAAGGTATTTTGGGTCCCATATGAGCTCTAGCAGTCCATGTTGAGTCGTGGTGCATTTAAATGGAAAATCAGGATCAGGTCAAATCCCAGTGTGTATTTCTAAACCTCCTGTGGGAACTGGATCTGCTTCTTTCCCACAGTGCCCAGACCCTCCCTCTGCACCAGGCTGGCAGCAAGTGAGCAAAGCTGATGCTCAGCTCATAAAGCACTTGTCTTCTCCCACCCAAAACATCTAATTACACAGCTGCTCATCTTTCCTTCTCCACAGCCACAGGACACCCTGCCATCCTCGGGGCTTCTCAGCATTCTGCTTTTCAGCCATTAAAATCACCCATAGTTTGGGTTCAAAGATGCCCTGCTTGGCTTTGTGGAAGGTAATGATGGCATTTCTGCATCTAAACAGCAAAAATTAAACTTAGCAGGAGAAATAAACACCGTGGCAATTAGGCAGGTTTCTGGACATGCTGCTCCTGCAGAGCATCAAAGTACACTTGCAAAAGTGAGCGTGGTTATTAAACTTAAGCACGTGCTGAAACATTTCTCAGTGTGGAACACGCTGTGGAATACACAGGAATTTTCTGCTGGAAGGAAGGAGCTGGACACCAGGCTCCAAGGAGAGCTTGCTGCCAATATATTCCCTTCTTGCTATCCCCAGGCATCAGCTCTGTCTCGGGGTTGAGACCATGAGCTGCTTTTTGCATCTACTGACCAGCTCTCAAATTCTCCTAATCTTCTGTGTGGAAAAGAACCTTCCAGCTCTACTGAAATATCTGTTCTATGGCTTCCTCTGCCTGCCTGAGCATGGTGGTGGTGGAAAGAAGAAATTAATTACCTGTGTGACTTTGTCCCCAACTGAAACCCAACTCTGGCAAACAGATGCCCAGCATGTTAATTCACTGTATCACATTGAGCCTGGAGTTTGAGTTCTCTGTGAAAGGTTTTATAATTCATACAACCTGAAATAATTTACAACTAATTAGATTTTGTCAACTGAATAATTCTGTCTCATGCTGCTTCTGCAGAATAATTTAAGCAGCTTCATTTTATCCTCAAAATAGTTGTAAATGTCACATTAATTTTGTTGACACTAGCAACTTATAGGAAAGTCAACCAAACATATTATGGGCTTTTCCCACTGAACACAGCTCTCTGATATCCTGCAACCAAACTTCTCTGTCTCCCTGGAAGAACTGCAAAATTCCATTTCTCCTGGGAGAAGATTATTTTAGACGCAAAACCAACCCAGGATAAAACCCCCATGCCTTTGATCACACAGTCTGATGTTTTACATCCATTGCCTGGAGGAGATTTATGTCCATTAACTCATGTTGGAAAGAAAGGCTCTCTGATAGAATGTCTTCGTTATTGATTTACAGCCTTTCAGGTAGTGCAAGACTTACTGTGCCCAGATATGAACTGTTCTAAGGTTTGATTTTCTTATTCCTTCTCCTTCTAAAAGTAACACTTTATTTTCCTTTTGTGTTTCTTTCATCTCTCAACTCCAGCCACAAGTTCCCTTAGAGGTGCCTGGGACATGACTTTTGGTGTCCTGTGTAATTCACATTTTTGGAGGCTGATCCACTGGCTGCAGTCCTGCTCTGGACTGGCTGGGATGCAGATTCGATGCTCTGGTGCCATCATATGAGTTGGTGTGGCAATAAACACAGACAGACCATGTTCAGAGCCCTCAGGTGCTGCAAAATTTCCAGAAGTGCTGAGGAGGAGTTGACATCAGGGCATTTACATTTAGATATAGGTCAACTCAGGGCCCTGCAGTAGCCACCAAATCCCCCAGACTTTGGTGTGCTGAGCCAGTGCAGTTATATTAACAGTGCTGCTAAAAACAAACCAGAACAAACCACAAACAAACAAAATGCACACAAAAAGGGTGGAATATGTAAACTCTGATGCTGAGGGTTTTTTATCGAGAAGTTGATCTGTGCTGTAAGTCAGGTTTCTCATGTTGAGCACATTTTGGCTATAAAGCTAATTATCATATGGATTTTGAAATTACTCCCCCCTAGTTCATGTCTGGGTACCAAAGGAGTCCTCATTCTGTTTTGGAGCAGATCAAATCCTCCTCTTGGAAGCATTTGTTTATCATATTACAGCTTCACATGAGCCGAGCTGCAGCCTGACCCAATGTTAAGTGTCTGTGGTAGATTTCATTACATCCATATACTGGAAGTCCTGCCAATGTACTGGCAGCAAAATCCTAGTGGAAAATAAATGGCAATAAAAGAGAGAAATGATAGGCTCTGTGAGTGGTGAGGAGCAGAGCTTTATTGAGGCTGGACAGCCCTGGAGATGTCACTTGGCATCGAGACACGAGCTTAAGAGAGTGCGAGTGAAAGCTGATATTGGAATAACGACTCCGTGGCACAGGCAGGGGAATAATTTAATTAATTGCACCGAAATTTCTTTGATGAATAGTTATGTGGTGATAAGCATGAGGTCGAACAGTAGAACGAGTTTCAGCTTTTTAATGGGCCAGCACAGCTGCAGGTTTGGAATTGTTCCCATTTTGTTATTTCTCCCCTCGGCGCTCCCCCCGCGGCTCTCCGTGCCCGCATCCAGCCAGGCTCAGCCTCACCCTGCCCCGGGCAGGGAGGGGAGCTGGCCAAAGCCACTTGGCTCAGGTAGCCCCTTTGAAATCAATGCCAGATCGAAAGGAAATTGTAGAATGGTTTCTTTATGAATCCTGCATTTTTCTCCGATGATGCTTTTAACAGGGCCTCCGCTGCAACAGTTGTATGAAGATTTTTAATAAAACTTTCCTGGTCTCCAGAGGAGGAGGCATGTCTTTGTTGTTGGAGAGCTGGAGGAAAGGGAACAATGCAACACAGCTGGAATTTGAACATTAATCCTGTGATTCCTGGGCTGTTTTTTCAGACAGATCAATTTCTCCTGGCTGTAACCAATCTCCAGCCATTTCCTCACGGTCCGGGGCTCCATTTAGCATCACTTGGATGCTGCAGCTTGACATAACCTCGTGACTTCACACAGTCCAGCTGTAAACACCACCTGCCAGACCTGTGGCTGCTGTCAGCTGTGGTTTACCAGGAGTTCACTGAGGCATTAGGGATGAGAACTGTGGGTGGTGCTGCCTGGCTGGCTGGCAGTTATATTTAGTGTTCCTCTGTCCAACCAGCTCGGGATGAGAGCAGCAGTGAGCTCTGTGGATGAGCTGTGCTGCTTTGCTCAGGTCAAGGCTTTGGACCATGGCAGGAGAGGGGCACTTGGGGTGGGCCATGAGGAGGGAAGTCTGTGCCTCGCTGGTCCCTGAAGATGAGCTCCTCCAGCAAAAATGAGACCCCTCTCCTGTTAACCCAGGCTTGGGGCCAGTCAATAACCTGCCAAAGCAGATAGGAGCCCTTCAAACATGATGAAAGAAAATATGAATACCTGGTAAAATCTGTCCACATCAAAACATATTTTTCCCCAGTGCAGCAGAGCTGCACAGATACCCTTGGTTTTGATTTATGTTCTCTTACTGCCTGCTTAAAAATTTCCTAATTAGAGTAATAGTGTGTTACTCTCCAGCAACAGCTTCCCACCGAGGTTCACGTTGTGCCTTGCAAATGTTCATTTATTGAGACCCAAATCCCAGCCCAGTCACAGCCATTGCTTGGGCTTTCCTCCCAGAATAACAACCTGCTCTCCCCTTGCAAAATTCATAAACAGGCAGTGATTTCTCTTGAACTGGTGCAGCTTGTACGTGGCCTCCATAAGGACCTTGCTCCCAGCCTCTCGCTTCTTGCCGTGCTCGGTGGATATGGAATGCACTGCGAGGTGCAGCATTATCTCCACTAGCAGAGCTCTGTCCTGCTCTCCCTTCCCAGTATTTCACTCTCTGATTGATTGAGGAGGGTCACTGGCAGGGCTGCACCAGAGTTCTGTGGCTTTGCCTCGGCCGGCGGCCGCGAGCGGCGCGGGGAGCGCGCGGTTTGCGCCCAGGGTTGGTCGGGTTTCTTTTTTTCCCTTCCTGGAACTTTGCCCATCTTATTATGAGTTCTTTAGAGAAATGAAATGCAGCAGTAGCTTGAAGAAATCATGGACACTTTCCAGCAGTAAAAGAGCTCTGGAGTCAGTGTATAAGCTTTCTCCCCTGGTTGCAGTTAGGAAGCCGGTTGACAGTATAATGGGCTTTTGGAGGGGGCGCGATGGTTTGTGTGCTCTGTTTGATGTTGCAAATACTGAGCCCTCGGGGAGATCAGGAAAAAGGATGTTCTGTTCTTTAGGAAAGGAAAAGATTAACCTGAAATGTGAACTGAAACTTAGGAACTCGGCAGGCCTTAGGTGCACAAGAGATGAGTTTGCTTACTTTAATGGAAATATCTTCCGTCTTGTGACAGAGGCGGGCAAGTGTTTTTGCAAGGATTTGGTGGGAGAAGTAATGTGTGTGTGTTTATAGAGAAATAAAAACCACAGCCAGGGCTCGAGTAGGTGAATCTTAAAAGCACAGCAATTCCCTCAAGATGAGTTTCTGACTGGATGCTCTTCAGAGTCAGAAAGACTTGTAACTGTTGTCTGAGTCTGGAAATCATATGTGGTCAGTGTTTTTCCAGGAAAAAAAGGCTTCTGCTGCATTTCTTCTTTCTCACTTCTGCATTCATTTTTAACCTCGAGGAGATTTCAGAGATGGGGCAGAACATCTCTTGTCACTTTTGAAAGAAGTGTAGGGGAGAAAAAATGAAGCCTTTCCTCTGAACCGGGCTATTTTTGTCCAGTTTTAGTAAATATTGCTGCCGACAATATATGTGGCTTTCATCAGCAGAAATTGTGTGTTCACATCTTACCTTTACCTGCAGATTCAAATCTCCTGTGGGCTCAGGCTTTTCCCTGTAAGCTCGTGCCAGTCTGGCCGGGTTCCATCCTGGTTACACCCACGCCCCGGTGCTGACATCCTTCTAACACTGCAGCTGGGGTAAATGTAATTTGGGCAGAGAATCTGTGGATGATGGCTTTGTCCCCTTTGAGTCACCCTCAGTCTTTTACACAGCTCCCAGAACTTATTTTTCCTTTTTGTTTTTCCCTGCACATCACAAGCCCTAGGGGCTCTCCTCTTTGGGAGCAGTCACGAGGATTTTGGGCTGGAGGTCTCTTATAATGTAGGATCCTTTGGATATTGTTCCTTTATTATCTTTGTATGACTCTCCTTGTTATCTTAAGATTCTTTTGCTGAGTTATGAGACAATGGTTAATGCTTGATGCAGGGAGATGCATCTTTAGTGAGCACTAAAGATAGGTGGGGCCTTGGGTTTGCTGTGGTGGGCAGTTTATAGAGTTAAGTTCTGCTTCTTAAATAAGACAGACTTTCAGTCACCCAGAAGGACTCCAGGGAATTGGAAAAATGTGATCTCTGGCATTCTCTGCAGTTGTTTTCATTCCATCCCAAGGATTTCTGAGCTTGCAGGAGCAGAACCCTGAATTTGCAACGTGAAACACAAGATAATTGTCATTTGGTGAGGGGTTCATGGCTTGTTTTTCTTCTGTTGTTTCCACTGTCCTTATATTTATTGCCAGAAGAGTTGAACAAGTTCTCCTTTAGTGTACAATGATGCCTGAACAACAGGTTCATCCTCTCCAGCAGCCTATTTTCACTGGCCTGTGGTAACCATAACACCAAAGAATGAAAGTACATGAGCACAGTTGTAATTACACAATGGATCTTAATCTGGACTGATATTGTGAGATATGAATCTATGGTACTTTCAAACTGAAAAAAATCAATAAATAAAACTTCAAGCGCTTTCAGTGCTTCAGATAATGGACATATTCCAGGATTTAGCACCAGCTCTGGCATCTCTCTCTCAAAAATACTATCCTGAGCTTTTACAGCTTGCTTGTCCTGCTGGAATTTCCCATTAGGCAGAAAAGCTCTGCTGAGTAAAGGATAATATTCTGATCTTGCAGTGGTTTTCTCCTTTAGGGGAAATGGAGTTTCCAGTTCTGCAGACTTGTATTTCACAGAAAGGTAATGGGGAATTTTAAAGTCAAATTCAATGTCCCCTGTTTAGCTGAAGTAGTTTCAGGCTTTCATAACACTCTATATTTACAGAAAATACTGAGTATTTTTACCTATGCTATATTATTAACATAGTCCCAATTTTTATGGCTTTGTATCAACCTAAACTTCAGAGCAAGTCCAGATTTTAATCCAGTTGCAATATTCAGCTCTCTGGAGGACAGAATCTGCAGCAGCTTTATTCTTTTTCTCTTTTCCTTCCCCTCCACCCCAAATATGTTACATCAGGAAACACAACCAGTGATTTTCCCCTATAGTTGTGTCACATAATTCCTGTGTCAGAAGTCAGGGGGGAGAAAGGGGGGGGGGGAGTTCATCTCTTCTAGAGTCTGGTCTCACTCTGTGTAGTCAGTGAGATAAAAACCAAACTCCCTCAAATCTCTTATGGCCACTGGAGTTCAGAGCCTGCTCTCCCTTTCTGGATGGGGTCGGGTTCTTCTCCCCAGGAACAAGTGACAGGACAGAAGGAAACGGCCTCAAGTTGCACCAGGGGAGGTTTAGGTCGGGCACTGGGGAAGGTTTTCACTGTCCAGCCCCAAGTGGGACCCCAGTGGGGGTTTAGCAGATGGAGGGATGTGGCACTTGGGGACAGGGCTGGGATTTAAACCCAAAGTGCCGTGTCCCTGCCGTGGGTGCCAGCTCCATCCCGGTGTGGCTGCTCCCAGAACCTCACGGTGGGGCTGGGGCTCTGTGCCAAGGTATATAAATATTATATAAATATACATATCTATTTTATATATAAATATAAATAATAATATAAACATAATCTGCTCCACAGGGCAGACACTCAGCTCCCACTGGAGCCTGCATTTTCTCTACAGGAATAGACGCTGTTTTTCCACTGCTGCCTCCTCCCAAGCCCGAATCCCAGACTTGCCCAAGGTGCCTGGTATCCTGAGAACCTTTTCAAGAACTGTTAGGAATCAGAGTGTAGGGACTTCCATGCACTTCAAAGTATTCATTAATGAAAGTTTGGCTAAAGGAACATCTTAAAATAGAATTTGCAATCAGTGTGCTGTTTCCAAAAATGATATTTTTTTTTTTCCCCTTAAATCTCTTAAAATTTATTAGGTGGGCGTGAGCAAAAAGGTTGTCTCCAATAAAAAACTGGCTTTGTAATGATTAGCAGGGGCCCTGTATAATTTAAAATATTCTTTACAGTTTATAAATACGGGCTCATAAAAAGTGTAGATATAAAGAAGCTGTGACTTTAAGTCATTAGAAGCCCAATGGTTTGATAAAATAACAGGAAACAGACAATTTATTATGAGCAATCTCGGTAGCTCTGGATTATCTATAAAACTTTTATGGCCCTCCCCAAGTGGCAAGAGGCCATAAAACTTGCCTGAATGAGGGACTTGTTAATTTACTTGTTAAAGCAAATTAAAAATTTATAAGCGCTTTTAGGTAAATGAGATCTTCTCTCATTGCTGCCCTTGCGGGCTCAGGAGTCCTGGGAGGAAAGAAGTGGTTGCGCTCAAACATCACAGCAGAACAATAAAAGCTATTAAATTGGTTCAGTTTATTACTGCAGAGCCAGGCAGCTGTTGCCATGGTTTGCTGGGGGATGCCAGAGGTTGACAGCGTGGCATTTCTGTGCCCTTAAAAAGAAGGTGGAATAGCGTTGCCTTTCACCCAGGCAGCAGCTCCTCCCGAGCCTCGCTCCTTTTCCTCCTTCTCCATGCAGAGCTCTCAAAGCCAATCCTCAGCCTGTCACAGAAACCTCAACATCTCCCTCTGCCATTCCTTGTCTTGGCTGTTGTAAAATAAATTTAGGAGCACCAGCGAAACCTTCACAGTTTCAGATTGCTTAACCAGGGCGCTTAACAGCAAACGAAGTTTTGATTTAATTCGATGCTCCTGCTGTAACTAAAGGCAGTAGTGAGGAGGAAGGGCCTGGCAAGAACAACGGGGCTGTTGGGCATCTTTGAGCAATTTTGGAAGCTGTTAAAATGGATTGGAGAAGTGTTTCTCCCATCACTTCAACAACAGCTTCCTACAGCAGATGAGTTCCAGCTGTGGAAGTGTCATGAGGAGTTACACTTGGTCCCTGCAGCTCCAACTCAGAAAAAAACTGCTAAGGAGGAAAATTTCTGTAGAAAACTCTTAATATTTAGAAAAAGGCCTATTTCAGAAGAGGTTTTGAATGAGGAGAGATCTAAATCAAGGCACAGCGAACTAAACAAAGCCTCTCCTGAACAGTTCTATAAATTGTATCTGTACTTGTAACTACTTCTGTTCAGGAAATATCTTTTACCGATCTGGTATTATTTAGAAAAGAAGTTAACAGCACTTCCAGGAGAGAAATAGCAGCATAAATTCAAAAGGTTTGTGCTGAGAGCACTTCAGGTGATCCCTTCAGATATTTTCAGGTGTCTCAAGACTGGCACCCAGAAGTGAACCTGCCTAACCAGGCCACAGCTTTCAGCACCCATTTCATCCTTACCCATTTCACTTAATACGCATTTTGCATCAGTATGATTTATATAATTCTGTACTTCCAAATGGATATTGCAGGAGTTTCCCTTCAGAATAGGAAATAATCAAGAAATACGTGGAGTACATGGAGAAAGTCTGAAAGCGTGGTCTGCAGGAGGGGCTTGAAAGAATTGGGGCAATTTAGTTTTGAATGAGATAAATACTGAGATACTGGAGGTGCTGATAACAGTCTTCAAGCACAGGAAGGTGCTGCAGAGAGCAGAGAAATGTGTTGTGCATGTCCATGATGGGTGGAACAAGGGATGCAGTGGGGCTGTGAAGTTAACTCCTGCAGGGGCAGCAGTGCAGCTGCTTTCTTACCCAAGTCCTTTCTTACCTAACTACTGTTCTGGTTCCAGACTTTGGAAACCCACATTCCAAATAGGTTTGTGGGTGTTCTTAGCCTCTCTGGATCTGGGCTTAAACCTGTAATAGCCTATTATATAAAAAAAAGGGAAAAACGCAAATAGAGAGCTCACTGTGTTGGGCTGGGGTAGCTCAGGGTCTGCCTGGCAGGAGGGATGGGATGCAGGGACCTTCAGGGCTCAGAGGGCTGGGCTGGGTCTGCACCTTCCTCTCCTCTCTGTTTCTGTAGTGCTGAGACTCCTCAGCACTCAGGCTGCAGTGGGCAAGCCGAGCACTCAAATACTTGAGGCAGTGCTGCTCCAAAATCTTTATTTCCCATGTGGTTCTGCAGGCAGAGACAGATGTTCAGCAGGACACTTTTCCTTCACACTGCTAGACCAAACAAAAGCTTCCAATCTCCAGGAGTTCAAGTGCAGCAATCGTAATATTCTGGCACTTCCATCACTCAATACTTGTATTATAAATATTTCATGGAAAAACTGAATCATAAAAGTATTATTTTTGTAGTGTGCCAAGAGTAGATCCAGGCACTTGGAGCATAAAAAGTATGAAAGTCACATTTTAATATTGTGCTCTCCTCACTAAATACAGTGCTAGCCTGAAACTGTCTGACATATAAAAATAAGGCAAAGCCTCCAAGGTTTTTATATTAATGGTGGTTATAGAGCTAATGGTTACATGGCAAATTCCCAGTACAGACATTTCAGTGTGCACATTTCTCTGAAGCAGATATGACTGGCTGGAAAGGTCTCTTGAAATCCCATCTGGCATCTCCTGGGACCCCACTTCAGCCATATTTCACTGCCCCAAAAGTGGATATAAAATGAGCCAAGAGCTGACTGTCTTTCAGTGAGGTTACACCCCTGCCTCTGCTCAGCACATCGGAAACTCCCAGCCCTAATCCCCAAAATCTGTAGTGATGACAGTGCTTGAAGTCAAATTAATAATCTTCCATGTTCTTTCTTACCTAACTACTGTTCTGGTTCCAGATTTTGGAAACCCACATTCCAAATAGGTTTGTGGGTGTTCTTAGCCTCTCTGGATCTGGGCTTAAACCTGTAATAGCCTATTATATAAAAAAAAAAAAAAAGGAGAAAAAGCAAATACTGAGGCAGAGCCAGCTTTGTTCAGGCCGAGCCTTTGAGAAGGGTTCAGCCATTCAGAGCAGGGGTGGGATGGTTTTTTTGCTGTAGGTGGTCTGTTATGGAAGTTTCTATGGAAATATATAATTATTGTTGGAAGCACTTTGAGCCCAGAAGGTTTTTTCTGGTGTAAATTAGAGGGAGGGAGATGGAACAGGCACCAGCCCTTGGTGGGGCATCATTCTGCAGGTAGAAACCCCAGGTTCATGGCCCTGTTTGTTGAAGCAGTAACCAGAATGTCTCTTGTTCTACTTAACTGCAGTACAAACATTTCTTGGTGCACCATGAAATCCCCGCTGAACACCACAAAGTGAATCCAGGAGGCAGAGTCCTGCAGCTGGCTCCTTCCCTAAATCTATGTTTTCTCAAGGCTTTTTTCAATGTTTATTAGTTTAGCCTCGCAATTCCATGTTTACATAAATTACATGATTAAAAGCAAAACAGGAACGTGGACAGAATGTGGTTTCTGTTAAAATCATTCCCGGTTCCTTGCTAACTTAACCCTTTTGAAAACCAGAGACATTTAGGGAGGTGCCTATGTGTTTAATGCCCAGGGAGCCTGTGTTCCAGCCCCACAGGGAGGTGTTTGGAGTTATTCCTCAAGATATTTATTTATTGGCTTCATTCCTACAGTAGCCAGGCGATGACAACAAATACTGAATAACATCAGCCTTTTGCTGCACCCTGGGAACCAAGGGAAGGACTTGCCCTGGCTTAATTTCAATCATAACCTGTTAAATTGGGGAAAACCTGCAGAAAAAAAACTCATCAGCAGTTCTAAGCTGCATATCTGAAGAAGGAACACGGGAATTAGCTGGTATGGGGCATAGAGATATTTTTTACAGCAACTGGTGTTTGCATGGGTAGAGCTTTGATGAATCCTGCCCCATGTTCTTATCACAGATGAGCAAAGGAAATATAAATTGGAGGCTCATAAATATAGGATTCCCCTGTCCTTTGAAGAACTTTTTTTTCCATACAGTTTGCATGAGAATGCTTGTTTGATTTAAAAAAAAAAAAAAGGGTTTTTTTTGGCTGGGTTGTAAGTAACGTGTAAGGAACAGCATTTTAGGTAGGTGTCCTTTAAAGTAGCTAAAAAGGGACATGAGATCTGTGAGGGGTTAATTCCTATGTTCTAAATGAAAATGGAATTAGAAAATGAATTCCCCTCCAACATCTCCACTCAGTGTGCAGATCAAAGCCATCATAGGAGTAAATTTATGTCTGATAGCGTGGACGGTTTCAATGCACACTGGCGAAATATCATGCTGATTGCTGATTGAAAACAGTTGTTAATTCTCTACTTCACTAAATTCAGAGTGGAAAAACTTTCCTTAATAAAGAACAGATTGAAGAGAACCAAGACCTTACTGTGTGGAAATTAATGGCAGATGCATATACTGGTAGTTAAAATGTTTCATTAGATGTTAATGTCTTGCTGTGTTTTTAATTGTTCAGAAATTAGCCTCTAGAATATTAAAACCATCTGTTTGTTATCATGATGAAACAGAATACTTAAATAGTTATTAATTTTGTAGGGTTTTTTTTTTCCTTGTCTGCAAAACTTTGATCTGTTGAGATTTCAGTGGATGCTGGATGCAAAAGCGAAAAACAATTTTAAAACACCTTGGTGCCCCAAATCTCAGCATTTGCTGCCTGCCACCCATATTTTGCATGCCTGCTTTATTTCACAAATTATTATTCACCAAGGAGAAGTTGACGTGTTTTAGTGCATGGAAGGAGCGTGCTGATGCTTGCTGAGCCTGTATAATGCTTGATTTAAACTGTAATATGGTACTTTCTCACATGCTGATACTTAGTTTTTAAGTCTTGTGGGTCATTTTAAAGCTCAAATATTTCATAGCATGGAAAGGATTCCATGTTGATCTATCAGCACAGGGCTTTGTCTTCCTCCATTTCCAATCATTTACAGCTATTTTTTTTTTTTTTATTTTTTTTTTTTTTAAAGACTGAATTTTGGGGAAGTTGGGGGTTGATATTTATTTGTATCATCATTTCTGATGGGTTTTTTTAATCATGTAAATGAACAATAACGGGCTCCTGCAGGCCCTGACTCAGGTAAATATTCCTCTTTATGAGAGCATACATTGAAGCTATTTCTGGCATAACAGCAAAGATAAGCTGACTTTTATTTCCTCAGCTGAGGTGAATTTAAGTGAGTGCTGAAGTGCTGTCTGCTGGGGAGGCTGTAACATGTATGTACACACAGCTCTCCAGTGTGAAGAGCACGATTTATAATACATTTTGTAATGCTTGTTATACGTGACTTAAGTGTGAAAATTTATTCAGCAAGTCTAAACATTACTTAGAGAGCCATTAACATATCTTTCCAAGTGATTTTTGACCTTTTTCTGAATAAGCACTTTACAAATTATTAAATGCCAGGATGAGGATTAATTCAAGTAACCGTAATTTGATAGCAGTCCTCTATTATAGATTTTTTTGCACTTTTCTTGAAACAATAATAAAGCTCCACTTATCTAATATATGACTGTATTTTCGAGATGGGTAAGTTTGGTACAATTTTAAAGCACAGGTAAGTTAAATTTGGGGGTTTTATCAGTATAAGGTGCAGAAATAGTCTGTCAAGTATTTAAGGTGGACACCCAGTTCCCTCCATGGTTCTGCATGCCTTGAAGTCGGTGGCAGTCCTGCAGTTGTCCCTGGGGTTCTGGTGGCCACTGGGTCTTACCCTGATGCCACCTCTGTGCTGAGGCTGCCAGGCCAGGGCTGAGTCACACTGAATGATTTTCTGGCAGTGAACGTGGTTTTGCACTTGAGGCAAGCAGCTCATCAGATCTATCAAGCATTAAATCACCTTTGGTCACTGTTGACAGGGGACAGACTACAAGACTGATGAGGAGATTTTTTATTTATTTATTTATTTATTTTTACTTTTGCAAACAGGAGGACTCATTATTTCAATTGTCAAAGCAAGGTGAAAGCAGGGTGCTGCAATCTACTTTACATTATTGCTTGGGATGAGGGAGGAAGAGAGGTGTGCAAGAAGAAAAACGAAAATCTGAAATGCTGGGACAGCTGAGTGTGTTCAGAGCTTCCCTCCAAGCGCTGGGATGCCGACTCTGAGCAGAGCATCCCTCTGACAGGGTGGAGGTGCACCACAAGTGTTCCCCCAGTGGCACCTTGCCATCTGTCAGAACTAATCCAGATTTAAACAACTTCAACAATAGTTCCTCCCTTTGCTTTTCTCCTGAGTTATTTGTGATGACTAAACTCATCTCCACATCAATGACAGCTGCTAATGAATTCAGATGCTTCATTCCCTTCCCTTCTGTGCTGCTTCAAATAGATTTTCTTTGCCAGATACTTCAGTTTCCCTTTCCTTCTAACAAATTGGTACTGAGGTATATTGTTGTGACTTGTGCTTCTATCATTCAAGCAAGAGGAAAATACAATATGTATAGATGTGAGTTATATGTCAAAATGCTTTTACTCCCTCTCCCCCCGCCTTCCTTCACGTTATTAAATTATAGAGAAATACTATCATAATAGCCTCTTGGCCAAGTCACTGAGAGCAGAGTTATGGCTCCCTTGATAAATTGCAAAACATTATTAAGTTTTGCTCTTTGGGTTGAGAGTATTGGCATAAAAGGACATCAAGCCCAGTCAGATTGGTCTTGATTGCTGCTTAATTGCTGCTTGTTTGTGTTAGCGATCATGTGGTTTGATTGATCTTGCCCTGCTTTTGTCATTATTGTTACAACTTCCTAGTTTTCTCCTTGTACAGAGACCACAGGATGACTTTTAAGACTTGAATAATTTATCTAGCTGGGCAGTTAAACGACTTAAAATAGTATTAGAGTTTTATGCCAATAGCTCAACCTTCAAATCATTATTTGTGCAACCAAATTATTAAATATTTATTCTGGGTTTACATGGAACGATGAAATAACGGGGCTCCTTCACGTTAGCAGCGGTAAGCATCTCAAGGTTCATCCATGAATCCTGATACTTCCTCCTCTGAGACATTTATTTACTTCTGTAATGTCAGCTGGGTGTCACATCAGTGGTGTGCACGGAGAGAGGGAAGGATCGTGGTCACCGTGACTTCATCCAAGCCAGTGGCTACAGTCACTCTGCTCTTTCTCAGGCTGCTCCACCTCTGTGGATACTCCAGAAGATTTCAGCCCTTCTTGCATCTCCTTTGCACATGAGGAGCACCCATCCTGTGGGCTTGAAACAAGTGGAGCTCCACAGGAGCTACCTTGGGGTAATGTTTCCCCTCGTTAAAGCAGTGGAGGCTCTTAGCTGGATTTGTGGACAGTTCTAGAGCTGCAGTGCTGTTGGTATTTTTCAACCTGACCTGTTTGTTGTTTGTTCCATCATCTGATTGATCTGATCTTCTTACTTAAGTGTTCTTTCACTAAGTTACACATTTCAAAGGCAACCAGAGGTCTTCCTTAGAAAGTTGGATATCAGGCACTGGGCTCAGTGGGGTAATATTTCTGTTCTCTCCCCTTTCTGAAGATTCAGGTTAAAAGTGGTGTTTGCCTTCACTTTCCCACCTCACCTGACCTTTCGTGTAAGACAGAGACAGGAACTCGTCACAGGCCCAGGGCTGAGGCTGGATGGATGGATGGATGGATGGATGATGGATGGATGGATGGATGATGGATGGATGGATGGATGGATGATGGATGGATGGATGGATGGATGGATGGATGGATGGATGGATGATGGATGGATGGATGGATGATGGATGATGGATGGACGATGGATGGATGGATGATGGATGGATGATGGATGGATGGATGATGGATGATGGATGGATGGATGATGGATGGACGATGGATGGATGGAGGATGGATGGATGGATGGATGATGGATGGATGGATGGATGGATGGATGGATGGATGGATGGATGATGGATGGATGGATGATGGATGGATGGATGATGGATGGATGGATGGATGGATGGATGATGGATGGATGGATGATGGATGGATGGATGATGGATGGATGGATGGATGGATGGATGGATGGATGGATGGATGGATGGATGGATGGATGATGGATGGATGGATGGATGGATGGATGATGGATGGATGATGGATGGATGGATGGATGGATGGATGGATGGATGGATGGATGATGGATGATGGATGGATGGATGATGGATGGATGATGGATGGATGGATGGATGGATGGATGGATGGATGGATGATGGATGGATGATGGATGGATGGATGATGGATGGATGGATGGATGGATGGATGGATGGATGATGGATGGATGGATGGATGATGGATGGATGGATGGATGGATGATGGATGGATGATGGATGGATGGATGGATGGATGGATGGATGGATGGATGGATGGATGGATGATGGATGGATGGATGATGGATGGATGATGGATGATGGATGGATGATGGATGGATGGATGATGGATGGATGATGGATGGATGATGGATGGATGATGGATGGATGGATGATGGATGGATGATGGATGGATGGATGGATGGATGGATGATGGATGGATGGATGATGGATGGATGGATGGATGGATGGATGGATGGATGGATGATGGATGGATGGATGGATGGATGATGGATGATGGATGGATGATGGATGGATGATGGATGGATGATGGATGGATGATGGATGGATGATGGATGATGGATGGATGATGGATGGATGGATGGATGGATGATGGATGGATGATGGATGGATGATGGATGGATGGATGGATGGATGATGGATGGATGGATGATGGATGATGGATGATGGATGGATGGATGGATGGATGGATGAGTGGATGGATGGATGACGGATGGAGGATGGATGGATGGAGGATGGATGATGGATGGATGGAGGATGGATGGATGGATGGATGGATGATGGATGGATGGATGAGTGGATGGATGGATGGATGGATGGGCATGTGGATGGATGGATATCCATGCAGACAAGGATGGCACTCCTGTGGCACAACCCATCAGTGTTTCTCAGAGGTGGTTTTTAACCAAAGCCTAGTTTCCCTCACATGGGGCCTAGGGAGGCCCTGGAAGTGCAGGCTCAGAGCAGGGCTGGGAGGGCTCTTGGGAGGGCAGAGAGGTCCCACCCTGGCTGCAGCAGCTCTGGCTGTCCCCAGCAGCTGGAGCCTGGCTCCTCATCCCGCTCCACTCCCAGCCCGGGCTGTGCAGGCTGCTTGCACAGATTGATTGGTACAATGGAGAGCTTTGCAAGGTGTAATTTTAAAGGCCATGTTTCTCACTGTGCAGCCATTAAAATGCAAAGGGTCAGGAGAAGCCTATATTTTTTTGCAATTCAGCTTTTGAAGTGTGCTGAAATACGCTTCATTTGCTGCAATTGCCAACAGCTTGCTGTTTCATACCACTCTTAACAGGAGCTGGGGAACAGAGCGAGTCTGTTACACTTTCTGTGGTGTATAATGTATGTATGATTCTGGGGTGTGATGAGTTTATGCCAAATTTATCTTTGATTTCTGTATAAACAGCACAGAAAAAAAAATGATGGGCTGCATTCTCTGTGAAACTTAGATAAAACAGAGCTCCAGACCTCCTTCAGAGTACCTTCTGTGTGCTGTGGATCCAAGGTTGCCCAAGCATATAATGAAGGAGAAGGGGATCTGGAAATAAATGCCTGTTTCTTTCTCCCCCACCCCCGCCTGGTGAGGATGGGTTTTTTTCTTTTTTTTTTCTGTTTATTCTTAGCCTGTGTTGCCTCGGCTCCTGCTCCTGCCAGCAGAGCCCCATCACTCACTGTGTCTGCAATAGCAATGCTAAATAGCCAAATTCTCCCCAGGAGCACAGGGGGGGAGCTCTGCTCCTTTGGTGGATCTCTCCCACTTAAGGCTGTAGGGAATGAGCTCCTCTACTCCAATTTATTGAGCAAGTGCAGCAGCAGACTCTGGATCAGCTCAGGAAATGACCAGCAGTGCTGTAGAATAAGTGAGTTAAAGACACCCTTGTTCTGTATCATCGAGCTGATTAGAAAATTGTTTGTATTTATTTGCTCAATTTAGATTTTTTATTTTTTTTTTTTGTCAACAGGGAATTGAAAGAATGTACATGTGTTTGTACATGGTTTTTTTCATAAAAAGAGTTTTGGAACAGAAAAATTACGTTTTCTTCTAATTAAAGGTAGGAAGGAAACAAAACACAATATGTTGTCTTTGTTGGTTTACCTCACTTTTACCATACAAGTAAGCAAGCTCCATTTCTGGTGGGGATGTCAGATCCCAGGATGAAGGCATGTAGGCCTGGATCCTCAGAAGCTGGAAATTTCTTGGAGCATCTGCACTGCTTGTCATAAGATTGTATATCAAGAGGTAAACAGAGAGCCTCTCCTAATGTTTTATTGTACCTCTCAGGTAACGAGATTTTTCTTCTGTGAGGTGAAAAATGTCTTTGTATTAATGATGTTCAGAGTCCACACACGGTGTGAATCCTTTTTTTCATATTTACTGCCTAACCTGGTGTGCTGTAAATATTCCTCCTCCTCGTTATCTCTCCTCTGATTGCTTTCCTTGTGCTGCTCCCCATTCTGGCAGTCGTGGTGTGCATGGCCCTGTTAGAAATGCAGTGGAGAGGTTTTGCCCCAGACCCCAACCACTGTGTTGAACCATTTGTGACCTGGGAGTGCTGGATAAGGAGTATTTGTCTAACTTCTGTCAGTAGCAGGAGAGACAGAAATAGAAGTTTTGTAATGACAGCTGTTAACCATGATTGAAATCAGAAATAACAACCCTTGATTTACACCGGGTTTTTTTTTGGTTATTTCTTGCTATGCAGTTCCCCTTTTATTTGTTTTCATACAGCCAGATTTGTTCTTGATCATTGATAAAACATGTTTTCTTTGCAATCTGATGTTCAGTTCTGCATGAAACCCGCTGCTGCTCTTTCCTGGCTGCTGAAGCCACTTCAGGGCTGGGTTTTTTGGGCAGGGCAGGGGCTGGCCTGGGGCTGCTGGTGCAGCTTGGCCACTCGGGATGTCAGTGCCCTGCCTGGGGTCTGGGGATGGCCCAGCACACCTGGGCTGTGCTGGGATAACTGGGATAACTGGGATAACTGGGATAACCGGGGTCCCCCTGTTATCTCCTCTCCCAGGCTGGCGCTCCCGGGCCTTTGGAGCAGTTTGTGCTCGTCTGCATTGTCTGATTTGTCTGTGATTCTGTGTGTGCCTCGCTGGGGAACAGGGTGTGCCTGCCAGAAGGGACAACAATTCCCATTCCTGAGTCCTGTTCCATGCTGGGAAAAGCCCAGGGAGCAAATGGAGGCAGGCCCTGGGGAGCAGGTGGAAACATGTGTGTGCTGTGCCCTGCTCAGGAGCGGGGTCATGTACCTGCTGGGGATTTTGTACCTGCTGGGGATTTTGTACCTGCTGGGGATTTTGGGGCTTTGAAGCGTTCCCAATGGCACATGTAGGGTCAGCTGAGCTGAGCTAGGGAACAGCAGGGAACAGAACTCACCCAGGCTGGAGCTGGGACAGCCTTTGCCAAAGCTGTACAAATAAAGAGCGACAGGCAGAAGTGAAAGCCTGGAATTCTCCTCCCCACAGCAGGGCTCTGCCATCTCTCAGGGAGCAGGGCTCCCCTTCCTTTAGGACTCTGCTGAAGGCTCAGCTTGCTGGCTGTGCTGTAACAGGGAGAGGTGTTAGTATTCATAGCTTTAAAGTATAATGTAGTGAAATAATCCTTTAATTCCATATGGCGTAGAAGCTCAGGCACCTCGAAACTGTACTATAGATTTACTGCTGCCAAATGGTGTGGGGTTTTAAAATTAAAATACATTTTAAAATAAAAAAGCTCAGGAGAGCCACATTAGGGTGTTTTTGACATGATATACAAGCTCTGTGAAAAAGGCTTTTGCCAAATTCTCAGAGGGTTTATTTATTTTGCTTTTTGTTATGTGCTACTATGGAATTATCTAAAGTGGCTTAGGGACCCAGCACAGCCAACTGTGGTCCCAAGAGGATGATGCTCCCTGAAGTCTGGGGCTCAGCTGCCCTTCCATCCTCCCTTACACCTCTTAACATGATTGACTCTGTGTCCTTCCTTCTTTTTCTGTCTGAGGGAAGAGCCCTGCTGTCATGGATTACCCTCAGGGGTGTTCTGTGGCTCCTGTGCCCCTCCTCTCACATCACAGAAATGTCTGGCTGGCACAGTAACTCTGGCACTGCTCCTCTAGGTCTGTCCTGCTCCTGAGCCTGAGAGTTCAGCTCTGCTTCACCCTGTGACAGTGAATGGCAGAGGGAGCACAGCACAGAGCTGCTTTCCCTGGACACAGATGAATATTCAGCTTGCACTTTCACAAAGTAGGGCTGAGTGTCTCCCTGCTGCAAAAATAGTTCTGTTGGATTCCAAGTCACCTGAAAACCTCTCTGTGGGCTGAGAGAAGAGTTCCTGTTAGCACTTGCTGTGGCAGCAGTTTTATGTTGATGTTTCTGCATCTATTTTGGTTTATCCATAATTTCTGGGTGGTTTCTGTGTGGCCTTCAGGCCTGAGCAAGTCTTTCTTTCTCCATTAAATGGTCACTCTTGGTGTTCTATATCTTGTGCCTCTCCTCTCCGTGCTCTCAGTGACCCTCTCACGGTCTGGAAACCGTCCTGATAGAGAAATCCCCCAGAGTCCAGTTTTGGAGAGTAGGGAAGACTATTCCTCTCACTTTTTGGGGAAGGAATCAGAAATAAATCCCTCTGTTGAACCCCAGCCCAGCCCTCAGCCAGCAGCCACCCTTCCAAATCTGCTTTTTGGTCTTTTCCTTTAATAGAAATGTAGTTACAACTTTATTCAGTTTCTTCTTGACTTGTGGTGCCCTCCAGCAGGTTCAAAGGCATTACAAACTAACAAGTTGTGTAGTGAAAGATTTAAAAAAATGCAATGCTAAGAATGACCAAAAACTGGAAAAGTTTAGGAGCTGTGCCCCAGGGTTGAGTCCTGTGTTGTTCAGCCTGGGCAAGTGTTCTTGTGGTGCTTTTTTTGCATGTACCCCATCTCTCTCTAGGGGAGTCCCTGAGACTCTGCAGACTCCTTGTGAGTCAGAGACACTCTGAGTTTTAGGCTTTTGGGCTTTCAGTCTGGAAAATGTCTGTATTTCCTCTTTGTGAGACCTTTTAGGTGGATCCCTTCCCAGATAAAACTGATTTTAGGGCTCCTGTGTTTAGGGTGATGCACCAGGTGCACACAGTGTAACTAAAGATCCAGTCTGTTATCTGTGCACCTTTTTAGCAGCACTCTGTTATTTCAGCATTGTTTTAAGCAGTTGAGTCTGTGCAAAGATCAGATTGAAATGAAATGACCCATGGCCTGTCCACATTTAGTGTTCTCATGTGCATTTGAGTGTGACTTTAGGTTCTTAAGAGAAGACAACGGGCACATTTCCATGCTTTATTTTTTTAATTTAACACAGATTGATGGGTTCTGGAATAAAATGTAAACCCTCAACAATTTGGCAAGTGGAGAAACTCAACTTGGAAAAAAAGAGAGGAAAATATGGAAAGCTTATAAATCTTAACTTGGACTTATTCCTGAGTTAGCTGTCTAGTCCATGAAGTTCATTTTTTTCCTATGGAGTTTCAGGCTCAGATATCTTCATCATTCTCTCTTACTCCTTGTAAATTGTGTCTAGAAAAATGACACCTGCTGGGTTTTTCTTCTCTTCTCTGTAAGTAGCTGGAATTTGTGATGTAGAAGAATTATAAAACTGGGCTGTTATGATTAGTTAGCAAATAACTAATGTGTGAAGATCGTGTACAAACTAAATTTGGGCTCTAGAAATAAAATCTGAGGCTGGAAAAAATAATTCTTAACACCCCACTTGCAATAGGAGTTTTTCCATCATTGGGCAGATGTTGACAAAAGACCAAGCCAGGGAAACTTGATCCATTTTTCCTTTGGGTGGTTAAATTTTAAACTTGGGACCCTAAAATTACAGGACACGAAGGTCCTAGATAAGATCAGTCAGTTTTATATGAAGTGTAAGACTTGTTGAATTTGTCATCCTCCCCTCTGCCTCCAAGAACTGCTCCCAAGATCTCCTAGATCTGACTGATAAACCCTTCCATTGGAAATAAAAATCATTTTACTGGAAGCCTTCTGGCTGAGCTGTGGAATATTTAGATTATTTATTGAATTGTGAGTATCTGACAAATAGCTCTGGTCCTTCTGCTACATTTTCTTTGAGCTGAGAGAACGCCTGTGCCATTTTTGCAGCTGTGCTCACGCATTGCAGCTCAGTTGTGCGTTGGAACTTCTCGTTTCATGGACTTTATGTCCTTACTTTGATTTGACTGATGTTGTTTAGAAGTTGTTTAGAGTAGCAGGCAGTGTGGTTCAGAGCTGGTCCAGCAAAAGCAAGGCTCCTCTGGAGGGGTGATCTCTTCTTCTCCTGGGGAGACTGCCAGTGATCTCAGATCCTCAATGCTGCAATGAGGGAGGAGCTGCAAAGGGATGGGAACTCTAAAAGCTTCATCCATGGCAGAAATACCTTGAGAAGCCTGAAAGTTTCCCAGATGAAGGTGTCAGACTGTGATCTCCCTGGGACACGGGTGTTGTGCTGACCAGGACCCCGTGTCCGCGGTGTCCCTGGGGCCGTGCCCGGGCACCGGGGCTGGGCAGAGCCACGGGGCTTGAGAAGGCTCCCAGGAGAGTGGGACAAGGGCACTCAGCTGAACCAGGCTCAACTCCTGCTCTCTTTGTGTTTCCTGCAGCTCAAGCCAGGCCAGAACAGCTGCCGAGACAGCGACAGCGAGAGCGCCAGCGGCGAGTCCAAGGGCTTCCACCGGAGCAGCTCCCGGGAAAGGCTCAGCGATGTAAGTGCAGCTCCTGAGGCTGAGGAACTCGGGGAACCCTGCTGGAGCCCCCCTCGGGCTGCAGGCACAGCAGGGTTTAGTTTCTGGGTTGGTTTGTTGCTGAAATCTCCTTCCCTTTGGGGGTTTGGGAGAGGAAGAGGTAACTTGGGTCTCCCGCCCCGGTTCAGTAAACTTCTCAAAGTTTGGTACAATGTCTTTCTGTGTGCAAACACTCAGCTCTTTGGAAACAGTTGAAGGGCATTTAATGAAGTTAAAATGTTCTGCATAGCTGAGAAGTGAGATGGCCTGTTTTTACCCCAAGGGGTGGAGGAGAAGAATGTATTTCTTTGGGCTACGTACTGTCTTTATGAGAAGTGTCTGAGTGTCTAGAGAGACTCGGTTGACTTCTATATAATGAATTGATATAACATGGCCAACAATAGCATAAGCTCTGCCTTTATTGCTCTACCTAAAGTGCTGTGGAAGGGCCTGAGATGGAGAGTGTTTTTCTCCATGGGAAATGCTGGTCCTTCAGCGAGTGACACGCATGGCTTGTTCTGACAGAGCAATGACTACAGAAATCTTTCTGTTGCTGCAATTAGATTACTATTTATTATGTGTACCACCACAATCCTTGAGTGTTTTATTCATGGCTCTGTGTCCTCTGTGCCACATGCTTAACAGCACAGAATATAAAGGAAGCCCTGTCCCAGAAGAGGATCTAAATTGGGGATTTTGTAGGTCAGATCCTTTGCTGGTAAAAGCATGGATAGCTACATCAGTCAGCCCAATTTGTACCAGGCAGCAATCTGGCCCTGCTTTTAACTAACCCACGTTTTGGAAATGGGGATTTTATCAATAGCATGTCTGTGTAGATTTGGATGACAGATACCAGATGGTGTCCTCTATAGGCCAATCCAATAAAACTGAACTGAGCAGGCATTAAAAGAAATACCTTTGTAAAGGATACATTTCGTTGTGCAAATTTAAGCCTGAAGGCACACAGCTAGCAATTTTTGCTGAATTGTGCATATCACTGGAACAGATGCCTGATTTTTTTTCTTTTCTCTGTGAAAGTGTGAAATCTGTAGCACTCTCTCTCCACATCCCTTTGTCACATTGTTTTAGAGGTCCATTTCTTCCCCAGAGCCAACCTTTATGGGTTACATTCAGCAAAACACTTCAGAGCTGGCCCTTCATAGCTGTCAGCTGAGGTCAGTCTCAGGGCTGTAAGATCTCTTTGGAAGAGGACAGTAAAACCAGAGGAGTAAGGAAATGCTCTGTGCAGGTAGCAGTGGATGGCAGCTGGATGTCAGCCTGTCACCATCATCATCCTGGCTTGTCTGAGCCCTGGAAGTCACTGCAACCAACTTCACAATTCCACAGCACCTTCCAGCAAAAAAATTCACAGCTCCTTACAAACATGGTTTTAATTCAGCTTTGTCATTCCCTTGCCAGGTACTGAGTGGAGAGCTCTGAGGTTTATTTGGCTTCTCAGCAGCTCACAGCATTGCACTGCCAGACCTGGCAGTGAGAGCAGAGTCCTGGTTCCCCTTGCACCCCATCAAATCCAGTTTTTCTCTGATGTTTTTACAGTACTTTTCCTTTGTCTCAGCACTGTGGCAAATTAAAAGGAAGTAAAGAGCAAATACAACTTCCCTAGTACACCCAGGAGAGGACAGAGGGATTCACAGGTTGCTCAAAAGAAACGCAATGTAAATATATGTGGAGATGTATATTTTAAAGTGCCATACATAATTTATGTTTTGCTTAATAAGTAAAGTTCCTTTATGCTTTGATAATTCATTGCAGTACAAGCATGTCTCTCTGGCCTGGTATTAACCAGTTCAGCTGAGATTTGAAAAACAAGATGAGGCTCTCAGTGTGCCTGGGTGTGTGGTGGCCTTCCCCAGGCTCCTGCAGTTCAGGGCTGTCCATCCCCTTTCCCCCTTCCCAAAATCAGTTCAGGGCTGTCCATCCCCTTTCCCCCTTCCCAAAATCAGTTCAGAGCTGTCCATCCCCTTTCCCCTCTCCCAAAATCAGTTCAGAGCTGTCCATCCCCTTTCCCCCTTCCCAAAATCAGTTCAGGGCTGTCCATCCCCTTTCCCCTCTCCCAAAATCAGTTCAGGGCTGTCCATCCCCTTTCCCCTCTCCCAAAATCAGTTCAGGGCTGTCCATCCCCTTTCCCCTCTCCCAAAATCAGTTCAGGGCTGTCCATCCCCTTTCCCCCTTCCCAAAATCAGTTCAGGGCTGTCCATCCCCTTTCCCCCTTCCCAAAATCAGTTCAGGGCTGTCCATCCCCTTTCCCCTTTCCCAAAATCAGTTCAGAGCTGTCCATCCCCTTTCCCCCTTCCCAAAATCAGTTCAGGGCTGTCCATCCCCTTTTCTCTCTCCCAGATCAGACACCCTGTGTGCTGAAATGACAGTATCTTCCAAATGGTTATTTTAAATAATACTTTTTGAAGAAGTCAGATGTCTGATGATACCCACTATTACTGCCCAGAAAAATCTATAGTAAGTTACCTCTGCAGCTTTGCTTCTGTTCTTACAGCTATTTTCTCAGAAAAAAAATATGCAAAAACTTGTGTAGCCAACAGAAGATAGAACAAAAAATACAAAACATTGCAGGCAGATGAACCATGGGGTGAGAAAGCAAATTTTGGCCACGAACAATGAATCTCCACTATTGTGTCCTGGCAGCCCTGTAAGACTAAGCATGGTTCCTGTATGGAAATAAGGCTGGTGAGTGGAGTGCAGTTTCTCCAGGTGGATGATCCACTTTCCCATCCCCAGGAAAGTTTGAGCAGGCTGGAGAAACAGGAATGACTGAGCTTCACAGGCCTCAGTGCAGGGCCAGAGTGAGAGCTCAGTGACAGCTGCAGAACGAGGGAGAGGGGATAATGAATATCCAGCTGCAAACTGACATGTCAGTGGCTTCATTCCCTCTCCTGCCAGGTATCTTTCAACTCTGCCTATTGTAAATGTACCTGCAGTCCTTGGATAATGCAGAGTGATGCAAAGTGTGTTTACAAGGGGTGACTCCTTTCCAGGCTAATGAGATCCAAGCAGGTAATTTGCAGCATTTGTGAGAGGTAAAAATGAAAAGAAGGTAATTCAATGAAAAGCCCATGTTAAACAGGAGACTTTTTTCATAATGAGGCTTGAAATAGCATCAGACAGTAGGAAGGGGGATATCCTCTGTTCTTGTCAGATGCAATGCAGTGAGACTGATTTCTGTCAACTCCTCTCTTTGTCCTCGCCTGGCACACGTGTGCACACACCCCCACCCCTCTGCAAGAGAACATAATTAGCAGAGAATTTGACCTCTGCTAGATTAGGGGTAATGATTGCTCAGATGCTCCAGTGCAAGCAGTGCCTTGATCCAGCTCCCCCTCTGAATTTCATAAACCCATGGCTCTCTGCCTTTCTCCCCTATATAGGTTTTTTTTTAGGAATGACAACTTGTTTTTTTCCTTTATGGGCAGAGGTAGCTCCAGGGGCCTAAAAGCAAAATTGGAGAGCTGCTCCTCCTTTATATATAGGGTGCTGTAGTCAGTTTAATCTCATCAAAATCTTGCCAGTAGTAGAATTCATTTTGTTGAGATCTTGCTTGGAGACAAGATGGCAGCGCTTTCTCTTTCGCTCAGCTTGGAGCTCAGTCAGCTTGTTTTCCTTATCTTCCTGGATGTGTTTATTTTTAATTGAGTCCTCATTCTTTGGAATACATTTTAGTCATGTTTTACAAAACAGCCAGGAGATTTACTTGAGGGAAACACCAGAGTTACAGCTAACCTGGATGGTAAATGCAGCGAGTATTCAGGGGTTCAGTCACCTCTTTGCTAATCAAAAATCAAACCACCTGATTTCTTTGGAGCACATTCCTAAATTCCTGATCTACCTGATCTCAGCCCTGCCTGCTGCCTCTGCTGTTGCTTGCAGGCTTTCAGTGAAGGGATGAACAGGAAAATGATCACACAATGACCACACGGTCACTGGATGGGATTCAGCACCTCGTCACCTCTTGCTGCCCTTCTTTTCCAGCTCCCAAACAGGGAGTGGGACAGGAATGTCCCCATTTGTCCCCACATTACAGGTCTTGGGCTCTCAAACGAGCTCATCAAAGCTGCTGCACTCTCCCTGAGTGCCCCCTGTTCCCAGTGCTGCTCCTCCTGTGCTTGGGAGGAGACCACAGCGAGGTGGTCACGGTGAGCATCAGCTCCTGAAATCCTCAATCCCCTGCCCAGCAGGTCTGTCGCTGCTTGCTTCAGGAAGAGATGTAGCAGTGTAACCCTGTGGGCAGCCCACGATTTCAGCCCCAAATACAGGATATCTTCAATCCTTTTGTCTCCCATCCCTCCCAGTGCACAGAGCCAAAGACAAATGAAGGGGTGAACGTTGTGTTTTGTGCTCTGGAAGCCTCAGAGCTGCTCCCTGTGCAGAACATCCCCAGTGATCCTGGCTGAGCTCCGTGTGCTGTGCCAGGAGCTGCTCAGCAGTGCTTTGTGTGGCTGCGAGGGTGGGGATGTGTGTGTTTGTGTGTCTAAGGTTGGGTGCTTAAATGCTTTGTTGCATTATGTTAATTCCTCGGCAGTGCAATCAAATTCATGTCGTAATTAAAGCTGTCAGTTGGAAGGCGAGCCAATCGCCAAGAAAACACAGCATAACAAATGAAGTGAAATGATTCTGCGTGTAGCTATACAATGCTTCGCCAGGCATGAAATTAAATAAGTAATTTGATGTTGACATCAGAAATTGAAATGATACCCACTGTTCCTTCATTCAGTCAGACCTGCATAAACAATAGCCAGAACAAATATGTACAACGCAGTCTTTCTCCCCACCCAGCTCCCCAAGTAATGCACTATATATATGCAAAATGGGTATAACTGTGCCTTCCAAGACCTCAAGGATGTAATTTTCTTTGGTACACAATAAACTAATGCTTACACGAGGGTTACTATGTTTTTGCTTCTGGGCCAAAGTTCTTCTCTTTAAGAAAGGATGGAAACAATAAAACCAACCAACCAAAACAGAAAAAAAAAACCAAAAAAAAAACCCAAAATGAAACAAAAAAAAAAACCAAAACAAAGAAAAAAAACCAACCAAAAACCCCAGAACCCTGTCAATTTTAAACAAGTGTGTTTTGCTGATGGGCACCTGATGCAGGCTTCTGCTGGTGGTTGTGTGAATATCAAACAGTGTTTCTAATGTCCTGCTTTGCAAAGGGTTTCGGAGAGTGAAACCATTACCTCTATTATAGGCACACTTTATGTAGGAGCTATAGAACCACCCAGTGCAGGATCACGACTCAGCATGGCCTTGTAAAGATGCCTGTAGAGTTGGTTCCAAGGCTGGGCTCTGGGTAGTGGGATCCTTTCGCTATTGGGAGTTCCCCAAAAGGTGAGAAGTTGTCTCCTTGCGCAGCCCTCGCTTCAGCACACGGTTCACAACACAGCTGACAGTCATTCATGCATGTGCAGCACAGTCTTTCATACTTCAATTAAACAGAGTTTGCAAACTGCACTCTCCATATGCAGCATGCAATGTGTGAAGGGCTATATTTCCATCCAGCAAGCTCAAGTTCCCTGGAAAAGCACAGTTGTTCACTGAAAGTCATTTGACTGCTATGTTTCGACTGTCCTCCCATAGCCATCGCAGCATTGCTTTTGAAGGAATGAAAATATTCAGTGGGAAATACTTTGTTTGCTTATTCTTTTTTTGTTGTTTTTGTTTTTTTTTTTCTTCCTCTTTATTGTTTTGTTTTGATACTCTGTCCTTCCAAAACTTGGAATAAAAAGCAGACAAAAATTACACACAGATGCAGAATGCAAACTTTGGAGCTTTCAGCCAGGAAAGTAAGTTTAAAAAAAAACTGTGAGTGAAAGAGTGGGACTCACTTGGCATCTGCACAGAGCTGAAACAAAAGTGCTTATAATGAGTGCACGTGTTGAACTCGTGGGTAGAACTGCAGCTCAAATAAACGGAATTTCATTCTCAAATTCTCAAATTTCAATGGCATGAGGCAGAGGATGGCTGAAGAGGAAGGCAGTGTGTGTCCTGTTGGATATGAGCAGGGTGTGCTGCACCCTGCCAGGGCTGCAGGGGCTCCCAGGGATGCTGAAAAGCACAAACCAAACAATATTAAGATGATAAAAAGCTGTTGCCTTTAATGAAGGTGCTCCAGGTGCAGATATGGGAAAATGCACACATGACCCAGGACTTCAACAATTTTATATTTTCTTTTTAATTATTTATATTATATTATATTATATTATATTATATTATATTATATTATATTATATTATATTATATTATATTATATCATATCATATCATATCATATCATATATCATATTATATTATATCATATCATATATCATATTATATTATATTATATTATATTATATTATATTATATTATATTATATTATATTATAATATAATATATTATATCATATTATAATATATTATATTATGTTATGTTATATATTATTGATACATTAATTTATTATATTTTTATTAGATTTATATTTTATATAAAATATAAGTATATATTTAACATATTTTTATTTAATTTTTATATTATTGATTTCATAAATTGATTGTATTTAATTTTATATTTTAACAAATTAGCATACTTTACAGGAAGTATCCAATTAGATGAACAGTTAATTAAGTAATCCCCCTTTTTGGTTCTGCCCTCCAATGAAACACCCCTTGCTCCCCCCCAGCTCTTAGCCCCACATTTATGTATGGAAAACATAAAATGTCCTTGGTTAACTAGAGAGGCAAGACTAAATAGTTCAGGAAGGTGAGGTTACTGTTCTAAAATTGAAGAGAAAGGGTAGGAAAAGGACTAGAGTTAGTTAAGGAGCTCTAGAACTATACAAGTGTAGTGTACAGAGTTATGAACACATGAAAAATGTATAAAAAGGAGAAATCTTGGTGCAGGAGCTGGGCTGTGCCAGTGGCCAGGTGAGGCTGGCAGGATGGTCAGGGACAGCAGGGAGCAGAGCCATCAGTCCTTGCTGCTGTCAGGGACATCATCCCTGGGGCCAGGAATAACTGCATCACCCTGTGGCCATGCTGGCACAGGGAACTCGAGGGCCCAGAGCAGTGAGTGGGGACAGGAGGATTTGGGAATGTCTTTCTTTGGGTGGGGTTCCCTTGCCCTGCTGATAGCCAGAGCTGTGCCCTGTCTCACAACAGGGATGCAGTGATGAAAATTCTGTGTTTTGCCAGTGGCTTGCCCGGGCTGCTGGGGTCCCTGTGCAGTTCTGGTTATCCCTGGGCTGTGCTGAGGAGCAGAAGTGGGAATTGAGGAGCTCTACACTGGGAATTGAGCTCCAGGAACTCCACACTGGGGATTGAGATCCAGGAACTCCACACTGGGGATTGAGATCCAGGAGCTCCAGGAACTCCACACTGGGGATTGAGATCCAGGAGCTCCAGGAACTCCACACTGGGGATTGAGATCCAGGAGCTCCACCCTGGGGCTCTGGAGAATGGGCTCTGCTTTCTGCTGCTGTGGCCATGGGAGCTGGGAGCTGCTCCCCTCCAGAGGAACAGCCTGACCTGGATTAGCATCGGGATGTTTTGGGCTCCCCCACATCTCTGAGAGAACCTGCTGTGTAATCCCCATTGCTTAGATGAAAAACTAATGAAACAAAACCCTTTATCTCCTTAATTCCTGTGAATCTAGAGGTTGTGGTCGTGTCCCACTTAAACTCAATTTCACAATGCTTTTTTCTTTTTTTTAAATAACATTTAAACAAATTGATTATTTTCCATGGTAGCAATATTAGTTTTAATTATTTTTATAGGTTTGAGATTTGAAATCTATTTCACACTCTAGATATTTGCTGTTTGCTTTTGTTGTTGTTGTTTCTAAATCCTTGGTTTGTCAAACAATGTGGACATCCAAATGGGAAATTGTGGTGACTGCATTCTCCAGAAAATGGTACATTGACTAAAGCAGCTTCTCTGTGCCCACGCATTCTTTACATTTCAGACTACTAATTATGTTTACAAAATGTCTCATTTTAGAAAAGCACTATGTGTGTACTAACCGGGGCCTTTCGGGAATAAATTGGCAAACAGGTCATACACTGAAAAAGTCATCCAAACCCACCGGGCTTTTTGTTTTGAAGTCAGTCTACTTTTTTCCCCTTTTTCCCCCTCCCTCCTGCCCCTTTGTGGCCACGAAGCTGAGGAGCTGGAGTCCAGGGCATTGAATGTCAGCATGTCAGGGAGGCTGCTTGATGAGTGTCTGTTTAGTCTCAGTGCAGGGCGAAATGCCATCATTAATTCATTACCCAGCTGCCTGTCAAATAAATTGGCAATTACGTCCACTGCAGAAGCTTGGAATTCGGTAAATAGCACGTTACCATCTCGGAGTGGTTGAGAGATGTAAAGGGGAAAATTAAGCAGCAGCGTGTTTGTTTCAGTAGCAGATGACAAGGGGCAGGACGCCGGGGCTGTGATGTGGTGATGAAAAGCTTGGAAAGGGCTGTAATGAGCTGTGTGGATTGGAACGTGTTAAAAACCATCACTGACTTTCCACTTTGTCTTTGTGTTTTATTGCAGAGCTCAGCTCCTTCCAGCTTGGGAACAGGCTACTTTGTAAGTGTGTCTCCACTCTCAGAGTGCTCCTCACACAAAATGCCTCACACAAAGTGCATGGACACAGGGATATCCCCCCAACCCCTCTCTGAGCACACCCTTCTTATTTCTTCCTCCACAAACCCACTGCAAGTCAGATTTCCAACACGGTGGTCCGTGTTCTCTTGAACTAATCAGGTGTCATATTAATTACTGCATGAATTTTAACAGCACTTAATTTACAGAGTTACAGCAAATAAAACGAGCCATGGTCTCACCAGCTCTCTAAGGGGAGATGGGAGCATCTTGATTCCACCTTGCACCTCTTCTTGCTGATTCATAGATTTTAAGGAGCCCATTAAAATGTTTTGCCTCATCTCCTGTGCACCACAGCCCAGACAACGTGGCACAGGGTTTTTTCCTACCTGTTGCTTAAAAGCCCATGGCTGGTGGAAAACACAGTCCACACTCAAGGAAAACACAGAAGTTATATTTATGCCAGATTTACATTTTATGTCCTGAGAAGCAGATCAGGCCCCAGCTGGTTTGAAAATTGATCAGTTTTTTTTGGGGTTTGTGATTTATTTGCATGCACCTGTATTGATTTAACAGTCTATATTCATAACTTTCTGTTCATTCCCACATTCATCAATATCCCTTTTACTTGCACAGATAAGTTTGGGAGTACAAAAAACGTTTTCCAGTCAATCCAATGTACTGCTTATTTTCTTCCACAATTTATATTTAAATTGTTCATATCCTGGTTTTTTTGTAACTTATGCTGTATTCTCCAAGCACATCTATTCTGCCTTTATAATAACTGTAGGAGAAGCAGAGCATTGGGTATGCCCAAGAGCAGGTGGGTAAAATGCAGCGAGCCTTGTCCCATAGCACTGCTCTGTGAAGTTACCTGTACAATCAAAACCTGCTTCCCATTGATCTCTGGGGAAAACTAAACCCTATGGTATTCAATGACATGATGGAAAAACTTGGTTGCACTCTTGTCACATTCCCAGAGAGTCATTTCCTTCTATTAGTTCATGGGGAATTTAGTCTTTTGTCATATAAGTCTGTGATCCTATAAGAAAATTATGGGATTAAATTGTGTACGTGTGGTCTCACAAAGATTGCACAAAAATTGCTTAATACCTGGAGAAATGCTGTGTCCTGCTGGATTTACACTGGACTTCTGCACAAACAGAACATTCACACTGCTGCTGGTGAGGTATGAAAAGAGCATCCTCAAGTGAAAAAGTTTTGTGGTAGTTGTTCTAATTATATCAAGGCCCAGATCAGTGTAAGGTAAGTTGTGAAACAGAAAAACAAGTTGGTTTCCTTTTTTCATCACTTGCCCTGGTTTGTGTCATATTTTTAAGAAGGAGGGGATGAAGGGAGAAATCATGTCAAATGGCTCGACGTTTATTTAGAATTAAAACTAAGCCTCGAATGTCTTTCCATAGTCCAGAACAAACTGCTTTCCTTTGTCTGGGAAAATTCCAGTGATTTGGAGGTCTGCAGACATGCTCTGGAATGGGACAGGTATATTTTGGGCTGGGCCATGGATAAATAAGCCTTGTTCTTGCAGCGAGAGCTGAATATGCATGGTTTGAGAGCGGTGCTTCCTCTCCAGGCAGCAGAGGTAACAGAAGAGGAGCCATCTGCTGTTCCCTGCACCATACTGTCTGTGGGTTGGTCCACTAAAGTGAAAATCTGGAAGGTGTCAGCATCCCCTATGCTCCAACAGAAAGCTTGGAAGTTTCCAGCTCTCCTGAGCAAGGGATTCAGTAATGAGAGGAAAGCTGACGTGTTCTAGGGCCGATGGATTGGCACCTTAAATCATTCCAGTTTAGGTCTGTGTAGGTGGGGGAGACATCCCTTGTTGGTGCCATTAATATATTTAACCGAGCTGTTTCTTTTCTGTAGTCACAGAATTAAGAGTTTTTAATTTGCTTTTTTCCTTTCCTCACTAACAGCCAAGCAGGTAGGAAACATCCTTCGGTTTATATCTTCAAGTTGTTTTTACACTTACACAGTCTTGGATGAAACATGAAGGGTTTCTTCCTCCCTTTTCACTTTGGAAAATTGTTTTTAGGATTTTCTTGCTCGTTGTTTTAAAACAAGCCCAAACTCTTATTAACTTACATGGGGCAAATAAAACCCAGATGTGTTCTGCGGTACCAGACAATGAGAAAAATGCTCCAGAGTGATCCAATTAGCATGTGTTTCTGATCAGTGTAATTATTGTATTATCAAAGTGCAAAGGAATATGCACTTGAACTGACTCCTTTTTTCCAAAGCCTTTAACTAGAAAAGACTGTTAGTTTTTGTGTTTGGTGTTAACCCAGAACATCAAAACAGGGGTCATTGGTCTTAAATACAGTAAAAATAACTTCTAGTTTAATAGATAAGAATAAAGCTTTGTCTCTTGGAAGTGATTCGGTGCATTTTGTACATTGGAGTATGAAATATTCTGTACTGCAGCTCACCAGAGGGAACAGAGGAAGCAGGTAGGTGAAAATGGACTGGTGGACATCTACTGCAGAGGGAAGCAGGTTTTATTCAGAGAGGAATGAACACTGAGGTATGGATTAAGTAGCACATGTTTGCTGTTTAAGTCAAACATTAATGGAATTTTCATGTGTTTAGGCCATGTTGCCCAGCCTGGATCCAGGCCCAGCTTGGGATGCCCTTGGAGGAGAGGAGCCTGCTTGTGCCAGGCACTCAGGGGGGTGATGGGTCCTGTGCCTGCAAAGCTAAAATGACTTTTAGATGCTGTTCCTCTGGAGATCACTGAGTGTGGAAGGACAGGTTTGTAAAGCTGACACTTCCCAGTAACACAAAATCATTCCTCTCATATCTCCATGGTAGCTCCATCCTTGTAATTAATTATGCAGCTTCAGTGGTGGTGAAGGTTGGACTCTTATCTGATTTTATGCTGTAAGAAGATCAATTTCTGAATGGCAAAGCTGGAAATTCCAAATTCTTCTGTTCTTGTTGTCTCCATGGAATGTTCCTGGAAAAGCAGCAGGGAAAGGAAAGATGCACTGCTCTGGGAGGGCATCTACAACCTGCTTTGCCAATGGAGAGGGTTGGGGATCTCCATCAGGTGATGCAGCCTAACCACACCCAGCTGTCTTTAATTAAACACCCAGGTGCCTTTAATTAAATACCAGGTGCCTTTAATTAAACAATCACCCAGCTGCCTCTGGTTAAACAGATTTTTAGTGCAGCAGAGGGAGTGCTCACTGAGGGAGAGTGTATGGTGCAGAGTTGTCCAGGAGTTCTAAATTCATCTTCAAGTTTGGATTTCAGTTGGGAGCAAGTCTCTTCTACTTCAGCAAGTGCTGGTATGTTGTGTAGATTTTATTTAAAAGTTGTTTTTGTTGGAGTCTGTTTTACCTGTCTTGGTGTTTGTTGGAGGAACTGCTTTCCTGTCCTTCTTGTATATTGTTAAACCAGCAGTCAGAAAAGGAGAGGTAGAAATTATTGTAATTTGCCTGGAAGCCTTTTGTGCTGACCTGACTTTACTTCTTCCTATGGGCTCAATCCAGTCTGTGATTGGTGCACATGAAAAAAAGAAAAATAGGTGTGCTGTTAATATTGCTGCACCCTAAGAAATCATAACTTAATATTTCCTGGAAGTTCTCCTGGTTGTCATTGATAGTTTTTGCATTGCAAATTGTCATTGTCTCTCATCAGAGATGGATTATAAGGTAGATTACATCTCATCAAGGTGTCAGATCAGATAATTGGAAAGCAGTTAGAATTTCAGAAGAAAAAAAATCGCCATCTCTTTAACTTTAAAAGGAAAACTATTTGAATTATGGGAGTTCTTAATGTTGTCCAGCTGTCTTGAGATTTCAGAAGGTTGAGATGTTTTAGAATGCAACTGGAATTTGTATAACAGGCTTTTTCTCTTACCTAGCTTTGAAGAATGGTTTTTGCTCATTCGTGTATCTTGCACCCAGCCAAATTCCTGTTAAAGTAAATGGTGGTTCATTGATTTGCAACACAAAACAGAGCAGAAATCAAAACTTAAATAACTGAGTCCTTTTGCTTCTAAACAGCCCTGATTCCCGAGATTGTCAGGTTCTTTGGCAATTGTCCAGTTTCTCTGCTTTTGGCAACTTATTTCTGTTTATGTCTGCTTCTTGAGTCTTTGTTCCAGTTCCTGAGAGTTTTCTGTTCTTCTTTTAATGGTGTTTTTTTTTATTTGGATTGCATTTTTGTGTTATTTTCTTTTCCTCTAGATGCAGAGAGTTTGTGAATTTTTCAGAGCTGGGTAGAATTTGTTAATAAGCTGGTGAATAGTGGCAATAACATTGGGAAGGCAGGAAACTCCTGTGACCCTTCTTTTCCAAAAATTGCTTTTGCTCCACCTTAAAAAAAAAAAAAGGTAAAAAAGCAGCTAAAACCATACTTTGCACATGGGCTGGTGACTCAGACAAACATAAATCATGAGCTTATTCCCCAGGGCTCTGGCTAATCAGCTGTGCTATCCAATTTGGCCCTGAGTGGGTTGGGTCCAGCAGATGTTTGTGCAGTGCCACTGGGACTCTGCTTTGTGCAATGTTGCATTACATTACCCAGAGCTCTAAAAACCCATCCCAGGGAGAACAAGGGGAGCACCAGTGGTGTTCAGTATGGATGTGATGGAAAATCAGTCTTTGGCTGAGATGTTTCAGCCATTTCTCTGTGTGCTGGGAGGGGTTTTCACCCAAGACATCATCTGGCAGCAGAAATGTGGAATTGGGTACCCCAGAGAGCCCTTCAAAGGGGAGATTCTCCCTCCTTGCCTGGTCCATGTGTTGTGGCAGTGATCCTGAGGAGCAGAGCTCTGCTCCTTGAGGTGGTCGTGTCTGTGAGTCCTGGGTGAGAGGAGACCCCACCCCAGTGAAGTGCAGTGGCACCCACAGGAGAGAACAGATTACATCAAAAATACCATTTGGAAGGGGTTGAGTAAATCTTGAGGGATGTAGTGCTTTACTCCACATCACGTGCACAGTGGTGTTGGTAAATAAAAAAAACTTCCTGCAAGCAGCTTAAGCTGCTCAGTTAACTTTAGAAGGCAAACATTTAAATGCATTTTGCTGCTGTGAAGGTGTGTGTCCATCTGAAATTCCCTGTGGCCCACAAAGGCACTGCACAGGGGCTTTTGGGACAGCACCACACCGTGAACTGTCACCTCCCCTGTGAACAGAGTTGGAAAGAGGATCCTTGTTATCCTCTCTTTGGTGCTATAAATCATTGCTAACCAATCCTAATTTGCTTAGTAGGGTAATGAATGATCTCCAATTTTCTCACTGTAATTAGTTTTACCAACTATTATTGTGAAGGGTATATTGAAATCCAGTTTAACTTCACTTGAAATTCTCCACGTGCCCATTCTTTGCAGAAGTGAAGCTGACAACAGAGTTTATGAATCTTCTGATAGTAAATTCAGATTCAAGCAAAGTGGACAAGATCCCCAGTAGAAATGTCTCTGTGGGCTGTAATTACTCATTAGTGTTTGCAGCCCTCAGTGGAGCAGTTTTGGTGAGGTGCACTGAGACCAGGAAACCTGGTGTTCCTTCATCTAAAATCTTTTAGGTGTTGTCTTTTGTTTTCCAGGAGCCATTAAAAAATGCAGTTTATTCTGAGTGCTGCTGTAAGGGAGGCATCATCATTGCCAACTAAATACATTGCATGCAATAAAGTCTACCCCAGCTCTATTAATTTTAGCATTTATAAACCATAGTGCTGTTCCTAGGGAGAGCTGAGACTCATTAAAGAGTTTGCTAACAACATGGCCAGCAAAGCAAGAAGAGCAGGAGCATCTGCATTTCCAGCATCCTGCTCATCACAATAAGAATAGCTGAAGCAAAACAACAGTTTTTTTGGCAAATAAAACTGTATATTTCATATATTATTAACTGGGTTTTTGGGGAAGGATTAGGCAAGCAGAACAAATGACCTGGGCTGGAATTTGTTCAGGCTAGGTCTCTCCTCAGATGATTTTGAACAGAGATGGTGAAGCTCAGAGTTATTTTTACAGCCCTTCAGGATGGCATTTCCTCAGCCACTGTAGAATCCTGCCCTAATGCACGCTCATGCTTTTTGAATAGTGTGCTTTGAATTTAAGGTATTAATCCATATAATTCTTTGGACTGTGTGTGTGAAACTGTGTTGTAAAAATCTAATAGGAGGAGAGCAGGGCACCACAGCAGTTTCTACCCAACCAAACAGAACTGAGACCAGAAATTCAGAATTTCAGGTCTTTCTGCTTTGTCCCCTCACTGCTGAAACACAGATTTTCACCCTCTGTCTGAACAATGCAATTCCTTCAATAACTTTATAGTAATTTCTTTAGGACAGTCCCCAGATATTTCAGTGGTTCAGGGGGTGATATCCCCAAGTTGTTGTCACTCAGGATTGAGCAGAGTGTGCTGGCCTGGGCTTTCCCTCTCCTTGCCCAAGCCTGTTCCTGCTGGAGTTCTCAGAGCTGAGCAGTTCTGTGCTCTCTCTAATGGCTTTGCCTCAGTTCTGCACTTCTGTGTCTTTCCTATGGTTTTTGTTTTGGGTTTGTTTTTTTTGTTATTGTTTTTAGGGTCTTTTTGGGTGGTTTTTTGTGTTGTTTTTTTTTTTAATTTCTGGGATGGTGTTGCATTTACTGCTCCTGCCTTTCTTCAGCAAATGCTTCCAGCTTGTTGGTCCCTTTTCCTCCTCCTCCTTCTGTGCATGATTTCCCACTTACCTTGTTGGAACCACCTTTCCCCCGAGGATTACAGTTGTTGCGAATGGAGATGTCATAAAAAAAGGGAAAAAGGAAGGAAAGAAGAGTGTTTATGTACCTGGAGGGGTGATATGAAACTCTCCACTCTTTGCCCTCTTCACTAGATAGGGTTGTGTTGAAAGTGGGTGGTTGATAACTTCATTTCTAGTTTAACACCCTGGAGGCAATCTTGGTTCATATTTTTTGTGGTGTTTCAGGTGATCTTGCTTAATCTTTTTTTTTTTTCCCAGCAAAAATCAATTTAGAAAAATCAAGACATAATTGTTTATAGGCAAGTCTTTAATTTAATAAGTTCTTCTGGACAACATAAGATTTTTCTAAGTAGCAGAAAGACTTAAGATTTGCTGTCAGTCTGTTTGGTCTCGGGTGCCCCACGTTACTGTGGCTCATGTTTTGCTCCTCAACTCCTGCAAAGCAGAAAGATTCTTTTTTTGTGTTCCCCCTCTTTCTCTTTCCTGTAACACGTGACACAAATTGCAGATGTGAACCTGAATAATAAAGGATTGCTTCACTGATTGCTAAACATGCATTATGGTGCTTTTAAACTCATTTCAGGTCATCGTACTGCAAATTAGTTTGATTGCAAGCAGTTAAGCTGTCACACCCAGAGCCTCCATCTTCAGAGGGTCTCAGTTTCACATCACTACAAGAGAATGCTCAGTAGCATTGTATCTTTAATATTTTGGAGGGGAAATAGTGTTGGGTCTCCAGAGGAGGTTCTGTGCAATCCTCACTGCAGTGACTCCTGGCTTTGTGCTGTGTAAAGGGGGCTGACCACGTTCTCTATGACTCCAGGGCTGGTTTGCTTTTCTTTGTGATGTTTTGGAGCTTGGTGGGGTTTGTATCTCGGTGGGAAGAGCAGCACTGGACTGTTCCTGTTGCAGATTATCTCACAGCATTATTGTTTGTGGTGAGGTTCTGCTCAGTAAAATGTAAATGAACATTTTCAGCTGTGTGCCGTGAACAGGAGAACCTCTCAAGATCTGTGTGGTGTAACACAGGGATTTATAGACAGCACACTCATGGCAAAAAGCAGTGTGGTAAAAGGCTAAAATGTGGTGATTTCCCTGGAAAAGGGGTTTGGGTGGGCTCTGTGTGGGGAGGGAGTGAAGCTCGTGCTGTGCCATGCAGGGGGCAGAAATGCAGGGGGCAGAAATGCAGGGGGCAGAAATGCAGGGGGCAGAAATGCAGGGGGCAGAAATGCAGAGCTGCTCTGCCAACTTGGTGCCCTTGGAGAGCAGCAGAGCAGTCTTTGGGCTGGCTGAGAGGATTCCTGTGGAGAAGGATAATGCAGAAACCTCTCAGGAACCAGGAGTGTGCAGTATGGCTGAGTGCTGAGGAGAAGCTGTGTGATGGTGTTATTCTGATGGCAGTTTCTAGAAGCTTTTTGTGTTGCCATTTTTTGAGAAATACAATCTCTCTTCCTCCCTTAAATTTTGGAGGAATACATTTATTAATTTAGGCTGCATCATGTCATTTATTTTTTTTTAAAAGCAATAGGTCTTTTTCTTACCAAATTCACAGGTGAGGAAATACTGAGGTAGTGAAGTCAGGAGGAAAACACTGCTGCAATACTGCAGGCACTCAGCTCTGAAAGTTGCCCAAAGTATGACTTGTTCCTATGTGAATGAGTGGTGTTAAGGTGAATATTAGGTTATTCTTCTTTTGAAGGTGAATATTGGGTTATTCTTTGAGTCCCTTGGAGGGATGGTAGGCTTGTACCTGGAGCAGAGAACACATCTCCTGATTGCAAGAATTAAGGCTGAATTTCAGAGAAAAGAGTCCAATCCCCTTTCTCAGCCTTTTATGTCAGAACTCGAAATTGCTGTCTGATAAAATGTAGGACACCAGATTGAATTACTTCATTGAAGCACTGCTGTCCCCTGTTAATGGTAATTGCACGGATATAGCGGTCTTTCTTGGCAACATCTCAGATATTTACCTCCCACTGTTTTTCAATTCAAACCTTTGATGAAAATATTCCCAGTACTTCTTTAAAGCAGACACCCAACTGTCTTTCTTGACAAAGGCAAGGTCTTTAAATCAGATCCTGACAATTTGTGACACAGCAGTCTATCTAAATCACCTTTTACCTATGTCTCTGTGTCATTTCCTGGAAAAAAAATGTCCATCAGAGGAAGGTTGCTGAGGGCTTGGTGCTCTTGTCTGTGTGTGTGTGTGGCAGCACCGAGCTGGAAGATTTGTGTGTTTGTTTCAGTGGAAGTAATTAAATGAAGGCTTGTAAATTTGCAATGCATGCTGTAATGGTTCATTAGAAATATTTGGGAGTGTTTTGTCCATAAGAAAATGATTATTAGGTTATTGTTGTTCTTAGACCATTAGGAAGTCAAGGTTTTTTATGGCCTTTGCTTTAGCAATGGTAAATCTTTTTTTTTAAAAAAAATCAGGGCAAATATTTTCATCTCCACTCCACCTGAGGGTTAATGTGCATTCAGCTGAAGTAGCTTCTGCTCACCTCCTGAAATCTCATCTCTGCTGATGCTGTGAACTCTCTGTCCCACAGAGGGGAGGATGCCAGGGCTCCATGGGCTGGTGAGCAGAGCTCTGGCTCCTTCACTGTGCCAGCCCCATCTCTGCCCTCCTGGGGCAGTGCCAGCCCCATCTCTGCCCTCCCAGCCCCATCTCTGCCCTCCCAGCCCCGTCTCTGCCCTCCCAGCCCCGTCTCTGCCCTCCCAGCCCCATCTCTGCCCTCCTGGCTGTGCCAGCCCATCTCTGGCTGTGCTTCTGGGACAGTCTCAACCTTGGCATGTCACATCAGTGCACTTGGCTGTGTTGTGCAGCATCACTGTAAAGTAATTTATAGGGAAAACCTGTAACAATCAGGTGTCTGTGAATGGAAAGAGTTGTTTCTGTGAGGATTTGTTAGGAATGTTTTAGCTGTTCATTTTATTCTGTTCATCACAGAGTGCCCACCTGAGTGTTTGTGGAGTGCTGGGCAAACAGATTTCGAGCTATTACTGTGATAGAACCTCCTAACGCTGATAGCATTGACTAATTGTTCCACCTTAGCTGAGGAGAGGCTGTTGTTAAATGGCAGAACAGATACCAGGTAAAATAAGAGATCAGGGGATAACTTCATTAGCAAAGGGTTCATCTTTGCCAAGGAGGACTTGTCTGTCAGGTGATGAAAGGTGAGCTTGGAGGTGGAAAAAATTCTGGTGAATGCATGTGCCAGGCTGGCTCAGAGAGTGAGGTTCACGTTTGGAGTGGCATCAGCACATGGTGACACTTGTGCCATCAGGAAGTGCAAGGAACCCTTCAAACAGAGTGCTGGGCTGGGGTAGATGAGTGAATGCAAGAGGGATGTGTTGCAGTTTCAAGGAATCATTTCTGACCCCAGGTGTAAGGGCTTTCATGGTGCACAGCTGAAAGAAAAGAGAGGGGTTTAAGATTTTTTTGAGCACATAAAAACATTCTTCCAGTAGAGGTGGTCATGCAAGTCCACGTTCCCTCTGTTGATGAGGAATGGAAGAGATCTGCTGCCTCCTGTCCTGCTTCCATGCTGAACTTTTGTTTTTTCATCTGGCTTCTGAAGATGGAAGTAACTGATCATAGACAAACAGTTTGATGGCTTTGCCACACTTGTGGTATCCAGGTTCTGCTCTGTTTTCTTTGATGAAATATGACATTAAATGTAAAAATTGGGGTATTTGTACCATTGTGCCTTGGCACAGGAGCAGCAGCCCCAGAAATGTTCTGCCTGCAGCCCCCGTTTCTGTAGATGGGCACACACAGAAGAGGGTTGGCAGCACAGATGCTGGGAAGAGGGATGTGTGATGGGCTCTGTGATGGGAAGAGGGATGTGTGATGGGCTCTGTGATGGGAAGAGGGATGTGTGATGGGCTCTGTGATGGGAAGAGGGATGTGTGATGGGCTCTGTGATGGGAAGAGGGATGTGTGATGGGCTCTGTGATGGGCTCTGTGGTGGCTGTGATGGGGACAGCCCATCTGCAGAGAGATCACTCACACCTGGTGCTGAGCCCTGTTAACATCTGGCTGCCAGGGCCGTTCCCCAGCTGTGCCAGGCCCAGGGGCTCTCACAGCAAGCCTGACCCGAGCTGGCACAGCCCTGCAGCCACCTCTGTGTCCTCTGCTGCCAGCCTGGAGCCTGGGATGCTGTTAGCCACCACCAAGGACTTGTTTGCTCCCTCCCCTTCCCCCCTGAGCTGTGCCAGGTCCAAGAACCGCTGGGGTGCCAACAAGAGCAAAATTACTTACAGCTGGTGAGAGCCACCTGCTCCTGCCCAACTTCAGCCAAAACACTTCCTCCCCAGAGTGCCCTGGAGTGGGGAATCCAAAACTGTTCAGAGCAGGCAGTGTTTAGTGTGGATAGAGACACAGCAGTTGTTGCTTGTGAGCAGGGTGTGTGACGCAGGAGGTCTCCAGGACTAATGTCTGGCTCTCCTTTCCTGCTCCAAGCTCCCTCCAATCACCCCTTCTCCATTCCTCCAGTATGTTCCTTATGAATATTAATTCAGCCCTCTCTCCCTTTGTGTGCCATTCTTTTTCCCCATCCAAGCTAATGCAAATTTAATGTTGTTTTAAAGGAAAAAAAAAAAAAAAGACCTGCAAATGGCAATGAGAGTAGAGTGTCTTCCTTGGCTCTGTGATGTATTAATGCAGTGACACCTGGTGTGACACTGTGTTTTATTCTGTGGCAGAAGAACTCCTTGACCCTGAGAAAGCAAAACAACACACTTTCTTGTGATTCCCCCTCTGTTCCTTAATAACCTGCCTCATTCATCCCCAGTGCCCTTCATTTGCCCAGTGTTTCCCAGCAGTTTGCAGAGATTTTTATGGTTTTGGTTTACTGAGTACATCTTGCTAACTTAAATTGCCTGTGGTATAGAAACAGTAAATAAAAGGTCGACATCATTATGAATTCATAGCAAGAGGCCACTTGACAGCCCTCTGAGCACCATATTCTTTCTTAGAGAGTACGTCATCGCTTCAGAGGACTTTGTTTTTGTTGAATCAGTAGAAATTTTGTTGTATTTAACTAGAAAACCATGTTCTAATGTCTCCATTCATTTATTTGAAAGGAAGATTTGAGGAAGGCTTGTTGTTGAGTTAACCTGCTGACAGTTTTATCAAGTTTGTGCCTGGCTTTAGGCTTAGGAGCTCACTTGCTTAGGTGCTTCTCAGAGTCAAAGCTTAAGCTGAATTTTGTTGCTTGTATCATCATTAGCCATTGATTACTTCTTGCTTTCATCTTTGCAGTTCAGTTCCCAGTGTTTCTTTTTTCTTTCCTCTGCTTTGCTATCATTGTCTGAGCGTCATTAAACCGCTTTGAATTTGCTCTTCATTCATTTCTGAGCTCAGTTATAAAGTCCTTTTCCTTGCCTATCTGCAGTACAAATGCCTGGAGTGATAATAACTGAAGCCTCTTTATTATTTCTCGAAAATATCACCTGGGATGTTGAGCTGAAGGTGGGTTTGCTGCAGCTTGTTTGGAAAGATAAAGAACTTGAGGCAGCACGGGGGAGAGCCGTGGGTACCGAGGCTGTCACATGCTCACCTGCATCAATAATGTCACCTAGGAAATAAATCAGAGCAGTCTTTTGCTCTTGGTAGCCTGCTTTCCTAAAACTTCTCCAGCTCCTCTCCAGGGGCCTCTGCCTGATGCTGGTGATGAATATGCAAGGGAGCAACTGGAATAGAGGGCTTTGAAAAGTGGCAATCCCAAGAAATTCCGCTGGCAGCCTGTTCTGTTTCTCCCATCTATTTCTTCCTCATTGCACAGGATCAGGAAATTTGTTGCTTATGATGCAGGAAACCCTTTTGGAGGATTGAATTGTTCCTTTCTCTGCAGACCCCAGAGGAAGGGGAAATGCTTGTTCCCTCTAAAGGGATGATTGGGCTGCCTAAAAGCACGTGGAGAGGCAGGATGGTGGAAACAGGTCACAGCCATTATCTGCAGGTCATTGCATCAAAACTCTGTTTTTGCCTTGACACAGGAGCTGTGTCTCCCCTGTGCTCCTGATCCACAGGCTCTCTGTTCCTCCCTTCTTTCGTTATTGTGTCAGCTGACTGTGTTCACATAGCTAGAGAGCAGTAAAATATTGCGTCTGTTGACTGCTGCATCTAAAATAGATTAAATTAGTGTTTATTCAACTTTTTACTGCTGACTTACAAAATTACTTTCAGTCTGGTTTGGATAAATAACCTTTTCTATTAATTTATTGCCAGGCTTTTCTTTGATTGCTTTTTTTTTTTCATTGGTATCAAATCATATGCTGCTTTAATATTTCCTCCAAGATGTGCTCTTGATTAAGTCTGTGTTGGATATTTATACCACCGAGAAGCATACTATTTAAAAATTCACTTTCTTAATAAATAGCTGTTTTTAAAGCTCTCACTTCTCAAAATTTAGGTGACTTGATTTAAGTGTAGTTAATCCTACTTTGTTTCATGGAGCTTTTGCATAGACATTGGGAGAAAATACTTTCCTGTGTTATGGATATTCATATGGAGTAAGTGATACAGGATCAAAGGGGATGTGATTTTGGGATGAGGTATAAAACATTTTGGTTTAAATTTTTTATGTAGTGTTTCACGTGCTCTTCAATTTGTTTTTTTTTTAGCCTAGCCCATTACACTTGACCTTTCTTTATGCCAAAAGAAAAAAGATTCAAATGGTTGGAATTCTTGAGACACTCTATTTTTTTCTAATGTTTTCAGGTGCTACTTTTTGAAAAAAAATCCTGATATATCCCTCCAAAAAGTCCAAAGCATGTGAGTCTTGAGGCCATGGCAGCTGTAGCTGCTCTCACTGTCTGAAATTTCCTGCCAGACCTGGGAAATTGCCTTTCAGTGCTCCTGCACCTCCTTCCCCACCCAACACTGGATAGATTTAATCACAGCTCGAGTTCATTTTGCTCTTTGAAGCTGCTGTGGTTGATTTTGCTGCTGGTAGAGGAAGGTGCATGGACAGATCCCCTCTGCTGGCTGCAGGGCACGTGTGGTACCTCCCATGGGGGAGCAGGGACAGCCCGTGGGGAGTGTGCAGTGGCTGCAGCTGCAGCAGCTGTTTGTGACTCAACATCTGGCCTGGCCTCACCACTGTCACTGTTCTCAGACTGAGCATTTGGACAGTGTATGTAAAAACATTCCATTTGAATGGTTTCCTCTGCTTTTTTTCACACTTTATGTCACTTTGAAGGGAAAGAAAAGCACTTGTATGTAGATTTTTTTTCCCCAAAAAAACCCCTGGCTCTTGTTCTCTGCTGATGGAAAGGTCTTGTTGCCTGGAGATAAAAGCACGGTTTCTTGCCTCAGTTTAAATTTCACTCTCCTCTTCACAGCCTCATCTCAACAAAGCAGAGGTTCAAGTTTAAACACATGCTTACATCTATTTTATTCAGGAGAGCGTGTAAGCACACATGCATAACTGAAGTCAATGGGATTTAAGTGTGTGCTTCACTTTAAAGCATGTGCTTCACCGCTCCCCTGAATGCAGGGGGTTTAATCTGAGTGCTTTGGAAATTGCAGTGGCCTTGCACATATTGCTTCTTTTATCCATCTGGAAGAAGGGCCACTGTGAAATTTAGTAAGTACTGTTCACACTTTGAAATTGTCGTGTAATGTCTGTTTCTTTCCTGCCCATCTCCTTTGCAGCAAGTTGAGTTTACACACAGAAGCAGCACGTAAAGGTGGCTGGAATATGTTCCTGTGCCTCTGAGTGGGCTGTGGTGAGACTGGTGGGGGTAGGAGGGTGTTCAGCCCAGCTCTTCTGTCCTGATGGCACCCAGCACTGCAATATTTCATCTGTGCCTGGCACTGGAGTCTTCCCAGCGGCCACTCGTAAATATTTAACTTGTCCTTTCCCCGGACCGTGTCAGAATAAAGAGGCACCTGAAGAGCAGTTGTTCTTACCTGCCTGCCTGGATGTTGGTGGTACTTGGGTAACTCTGTCATTTCCCTTCAGATGTGGCTCAGCAGCTGGGCCCCAATGTTTTCAAAATCTTTGAGAACTAATTAGGCTTTCCTCAGAGTATGGCTCATCCAGGCAGTCTGAATAAACAAATGGTACCATTTGTATTAGGAAATCTCTACAAATGACTGGTCCCTGTCATGGGGTAACATTAATCTTTTTAGTATAGATTTCCAATAGTTAACCATCTGGCTCCATGTAGTTTTCCAGAAAACACTCACTACCAGGGCTGGTGGAAAGAAGAAGGTGGGATTAATAACCTGAATACATCATATGAAGCATTAATCTTTAGGATTGGCCATTTGTTTTTATCAAAACAACTCCCGTAAGATAATATTTCACAGCATGTGGTGCTTGCCTGGACTTCTTTCAAAATGGAAAAATATTTCAGTGTCTGCTGTGATCTGTACTTTGCAAATTCAGTGTGAATGATAAAGGCTGGGAGAATTGTGTGTTGTCTTCTGCTTTATGTTGCATTTACAGTCCTGGCCTGTTCAGTGGAAATGTGTGTGTTTTGTGATACTGGTTAAAGGTTTTCATTGAGAACAACACTTCTAGACAAGAATCTGAAATTACCCAAGTCAGTGTCAATAATGAACACACAGCTGGGACAGGCACTGCGTTCATCCCATGGATGAATTTTGGCAACTGAGCTCTCCAGGCAAGTCCAGAGTCCTGGTGCAGGTTAAATGATCTCAGTCTGGCTGAGCATTTAGGCACCTGCTTGGCTTTAGTCACCTCTTGTTCTGCAGATTTCACTGGTCCTGGGTGCTCTGTTGAAATCCAGCCTGGTGCCTTCGTTCCTGCCTCAGCTCCCTGACGTGCAGGCTGTGGCAAAAGAAAGGCAGGACCAGCCGAGGAGGCTGTGGTCCTCAGGCTGTGTGTCCTGCCCCTGTGGTGGAGATCAGGTGAACAAATGGAACAAGAACATGAAGTTAAACTCAAACTGGAGACAGAATACTCCAAGCTGAGCGCTCCAGAAGCTGCTCCATGTGCTGTGGTGGGAGGACAGCTGCCATCAGGGGACGGGGGAGATGCTCTAGGGGATGGTAACTACTTTGGCCAGATGATTTTAAAAAGCAGAGCTCTTGGTGGCCTCCCTGGCAGCCTGGCTGTTTGCAGAGCTGGCTCTGTGCTGCTGGGGCTCTGCTGCCTTCAGCACTGCCCAGCACCAGCAATTCCAGCTGCAATCTCCACACAGGAGGGGCTGCACCTTCCCTGAGTTGGGCTGCAGCATATTGTGAACACCATCAGAACAGAACTAATAATTTTCCTAATCTGCATGTGACACGAGTGCACTTGAGTAATGTACAGCACTCTGTACATAAACCATGTTTATACCTTCTCACCCAGTCGTGTCTGGTGCGGTATTTCCAAATAAGTGGTGGCTTTCTCGGTGATCATTCCTGATAGAGAGTGCTCTGTAATAATCTTGTCATGCCAAACTCATAATAATACTAAATGAAGACATTTGTTGAAGGAAGTGATTGTAAATTACAAGCAAATTCAAGCCTTGCTGGCATTAATCAATACTGAGACACAACTTTTGCATTCCTGATATGGTACTGCTGAATCTAATCCCATGGATTTTACATTTCCATGGGAATTAAGCATTTATTTTGATTTAAATATTTTTTTTCTTTCCTCCAGGGAAAGGATAATGCTTTTTTGGGGTGGGTGTTTTATAGTCTTGACAGACCTGTACTTCCATATGCAGAGCTGGTAACTTTTCTGCAGTTAATTAATCTGTGGTGCTTACTCTGGTTTGCATTTCTGTGTTGGTGTGAACTAAACTGGTGTGGGTAAAACTTTGTGTGGTCAGGCTCTCTGAAAAACACCCTCTGACCTCAGGAACAATAAATGGCTTTTGTTGTGTTTAGTATTTGACTGAGAACCTTCTCCTGGTGGTTGTCACAGGGGTTTATTTTCATTGCATGAGCCCTCTACACCCTGAATGTACAGTACAATTAGACCCAATGGGAATGGGGGGTATTGCAGTACTCTGTTAGATTATTATATTTTTTTTTTAAGATTTGGTAGAACTGGAGCTCAAAGTGAACCATCAAACCCATTTCAAGGTTATTACCTTTTTGTCAGGCATTTCAATACCAATTTCTCTTGGTTCAGCAACCTCAGTATTGCCTACTTAGCAGCACAGTTGTAATGATATTTTCATATGTATTTCCATTAAAAACAGAGAGAGGCTTCCATATCCTATGATCAGTTTTCCATTTAATCTTTCTTCTAGTATCATCCACTCATTTTGGCTGGATGTGGAAAATGCAGTTGATTGTTTTTGATAACCACTAATGCATTCTGCCAGTGATTTCCTTCCACTCGTTATAGTAATACAAGAAGATTAATCGTACTTGATTTTATTTTAAAATATTAGGCATCAATAATACAAAAGCTGACACTTCTGGGAATTTAACCTACTGGATTATTTATGTCACAGACAATTTTTTTATTTAAGCAATTGCTTCAGAGCAAATGCAGAGACTGTCAGCTGTTTATTCACAGCCATGTGCACAGACTGGTGTGTGTGTGTTTTCTAGGAACAGCACTGCTATGGCACATTTTCATTCTGCTAAACTGTAGCTTTTGAAATATTTAAGAGGCCATTGTACTTCAGTCCTACCAATCTCTTTATTTTAGGCCTGATTTAAAGCACATTGAAGTCAATGCACATTCTCTGTTTGATCTCAGCACATATAATTCTCAGTGACTGGAAGTTAATAGGGCAGCTCATCCTCTGTGATACCTGGAGTTGGTATTTATGTGTCTGCACCAGTGTGCATCCGTGCACAGGCACAGCAAAGCTCAGAGCCTTGTGCCATGGAGCTCCTGGTCTTGGAATCCAGTTTATGTGGGAACTGAGCTTGCTGTGAAGCAATGCTGCAAGTAGCTGACGTGGCTCAGTGCAATTATTTTCAGCAGCTGGGGCTCAAAGGTGAGTCCATTTAGCACTGCAGGGCAGGACTGCAGCATCCTTGGTGCTGGGTGTGTTAACTTTGGTTAAAGAGGGCGCAAAGGGTCTGATGGAAAAGTCACTGCCTTCAGTAGGCTTTGGGTCAGAACCTAAATGCAGTTCTTATCTGCTGGATTGTTCAGCTGTTACATTTTACAAGAATATTTGTGTGTTTCTTTCTCACTAATGTTCTGAGGGAAGTAATATTTTTCAGAATAATAAAGCTGTTGAAGAAATAGGATCTGATTTTCTGTTCCTTTAACACCGACATCAGGATGGTGTAACTCTTTTGAAATCAATGCAGTTACACCAGAATAAAGCTGCTGTTAATGGAGTGCAGAAATTGATGTTAATGGAGTGGAGAAATCTGAGAACTTCTTTATATCAGACTCAATTGACTCTAATTTTGATCATCTCCCTTGAACTGGAATTGGTAAACACTGAAATGGGTAGAACAGCACTGGAGTAAAAGCAGTGTAATGGCATGGAGAATCCATCCTTTGTCAGTCAAAATGACTGCTAAAGAACCATTCTAACTTGAATTTCCTTAGTGGAAATTATTCTTTAACCATTCCATTTAGCTTGAATGGTTTTGGAAATTCAGCCAGCATTTCAGTCACAGCTCAGATTCTGTGTTTTATGGAACAGGTTTTTGCCTCGAGAGCATCTTCCCCAAATGTATCAGTGTTGTAACTCAGCTTCTTTCACATGAAGTGGATGGAGGTAAATTTGGCATTCTGATGAAAGCCAAAAAACCAGAGTCTGCAAGTTTTAGTAGCTCTTCCAGACTGTTACAGCAGTAACAGAGATCAGATCATGGGATTCAAAACATGCAGAAGCACAAATGAAGGCAATTTGCTTTCCAAGGTCTTCGATGCTTTGTGCTTAGATGTTTGCAGTTGCACATTTGTGTGTGATAACTGTAAAACATTAGGCTCTGAGAGGAGTTTTTCAGTGTTTTTCACCCTGATGCTGGTGTAGAGCCACGTGTTTGCACACAGGGCCAGAGTGATGCAGTGAGGGCTGTGGTCTCTGGGAGAGGCTGGAAGTCATTAGCAGGACATTGTTGTCATCTTCATTCATCTTTCCTATTGCTCTGTGCAGAGGAGCAGCAGCTGGAGCCCCTTGTCACAGGAGCACACAGAACTCCGTGTTGTTGTTAGCAAGCTGTGCCTCCAGCTCTCCCAGGAAAGATGTGGCACAACCTCTGAGCACACTGATGATCCCAAATGGTCCCTCAGCTGGGCTGGAATGGAGCTGTCTCGAGTCCAGAGGCTGCAGCATCCTTTAACATCTCTCCTTCCTGCTTACACTGCAGACCAATTTACAGAATGTGCTTCTGGAACCTTGGAGACTCAGACTTCCTCTTTGGCCTGTGAATTCCATTGTCACTTCATTCCTGTCTTTCAGCCAAGTACAGCAGGAAGGTGCTGGGGTTGCAGTCGGAGCGTGGAATGTGTTCCCTGTTGTGTTGTCATTTTCAACACTGGAGCTTTCTGTGTGTGATGCAGAATTCAGAGTTGTCTGAGATGAAATGCCTCATATTCACAGAACAGTGGGAACCATTAAGGTTCTGGAATCATGGTGAGGAGATGTGGGGACTGGGACACTCTTTGGTTGAGGGGAGCTGATGTTAATGATCCAAATTTCACTGCCATCCAGACTGACCACGTTGTTTTGAGCAATGGCTGTGGAATGTATATATAATAATATATAATAAATGTCTCAGCAGATGAAAGCTGGGATCCAGGACTGGATCCTTATTTTTGAAGGAGTGACAAGACCTGGAGCAGTGGGGTGATGATGGGTGGATGTTTTACTCTATTCCTCCTGGGGGCTGAGTGCCAGCCAGTGAAAGAGAAGCCAAATGAAATATTAGGGACCTTGCAAATACGTGGCACAATCCTAGAATTGCAGTGGAGTTTAAAGCTGATGGAAAGAAAATAATGAGCCACTGGCTTAAAAAAGAGGCAGGAATATTTATTGCATTTGTTAGTCTAAATTTAAAGTCTAAATCTTTACTGGGTTCAACCAGAAGCTTAAAGGGCTGGATTTTTCTTTTTCTCTGATATAAATCAATTCTCAGTGTTGCCTTGGGCATCTCAGTTGTGGGGCTTCAATCTCAGTGATTTGAGCTCTGTGGATAAGAAAATAGATGAAAATATCTCAATCTAAAACAAATTGTTGTATGCAAGCAGAGATAGACCTGGGAGCAGAGAAGGAGGTGTCCTGTGCACTGAACAGGTAAAAGCTGCGGCTGACTTTGGCAGGAGTTTTCTGGGGTGAAATTTCCCCTCCTGAAAAGGGATAGCAAAAAGCTGACCATGTGTTTCTGTGCTGGGCTTGGCCATGGCACAGTAATTTTACAGCAAGATATTTGTACCTTGAAGCACAGCTGAATTTCACCCCATGGCCATGAGCAATTGCTGCCTTCCCTTCTCCAGCACCTCTTGTAAACTGCTCATCAAAGCTGAGCTGGTTTAGTGCAGCCTCTCCAGGCTAGTTGTGTATCTTTTTTTTAGGTTGCTAAGTTATACACAATCCTTTTACTAAACACATACAGCAAATAAAGTCACCTAAGTGCTGCATAATGGATTGTGGGGTCAACATCTTTCTCTTTCTTCTTGTAGCTTATTTCAGCCTCTGAGAAATGTGAGCAATTATGCAGGTGTAGTCGCTACCAAAAGTAAGAAAGATGGCATTTGCTATTTGTAGCACTATAAAGCAAATACAGAATTCAATAATGTGTATTTTCATTATCCTAATGGAAGATTTCAGTATGTTAAATGTGTTCAGATGTCCTTGGCAAAATTGGGGTCAGTCATGTGAAATGGAGACAAAATGTGTTTCATCATCTTGTGGTTATTATACTACAAGGATTTCATTGTAAAGTGCAACAAGTAATTGCAGCCACATTTCTGATGCTATTGACTGCTTTATCTAATGGAAATTATTTCCTTCTTGATTATTTAAAATGAACCTTTTACCATTGTCATGTAAGGAAGTTGTAAAGTTGTTTTTTTTTTTTTAAATTTTAAACATTACGGCCACCACCATTAACAACAACAACAAATGAAGAGTGTGCACTTCTCAGATGGTTTTATCCAAGGATCTAAAGGTGCTTTAGGAAGAATATCCAGATTAAAATTCTTGTGTGGGGGAGGCAAATGGCAGAGATGATTGATTTAAAACTGAGACTGCTTCTTGTGCTGATGGAAGGCTGCACAAATCCCTGGTTTGCACTGGTGCAGCTCCTTGGGCTGAGCTGTGCCATCCCCAGGTGTGCCTCAGTCAGGGGGGATTGTGTCCCTCCAGGGGCCCGGGATGAGGCTCCCAAGAGGCTTCTCCCCCTGCACAGACCTGGCAGAGCACTCAGAGCAGATTTTGGGGGATTTGCTGCTGCAAGGTTTGGCTGGCAGGAGCTGGATCCATTTCCCTGGGGAGCTGTGCAGGGGTGCACTGCCCTGGGCTTTTAGCTCCAGATCTACCCTTGAAGCCAGTGCTGGAGTGCAGGAGACCATGGATGAGGCTCTTCCTTCATTAAATCATCTTTCTCCAGCTTTCTGTCCCCTGAGACTCCCCCTGCAGTGCCTGAGACCCTTGTGGCTACCTGGGCACTCATGGCCAGCATCCTGAGCCCAGACTCTGAGCCCAGACTCTGAGCCTGCTCATCAGAGGGGCATGAAGGGCTTGATTTCATTGCCAGAAATCAAGATTTCATCCCAGGCTGAGCTCAGGCTCCAAGGCTGTGCCTCTGGGACTTGGCTTTTCCAGATGCTGTCAGTGGCAAAATGCATTCTCACATGGCACTGGAATATGCTGTTTGCTGTCAAAGGTCTGGGCTCTCATTTCCTCCTGTTCTTCATGATTCAAGATGCACTTTATGGCCACTAACTTGCAGATTTAGGGTGCACTGTAAAACCCTTGCTTGCAGGGTATTTGCCTGGCAGCAAGCATGCATTGCTGTGGGCTTTGGTTCACTGCACATCTGATATTCAGGTACAGGTAAACATTTCTCAGGTTGTCATAGCCAGGCTTTTCTTTTCCAACCAATAAAGCATTCCTGATTTGTTCTGCATCTCTCAGTTGGATGTATAATATCTGCACATATATCTAAAGGAATAAATAAATAAATGTTATTCATCCCAGAAACAGCAGCACCCGTGAGGCTGCACCTCTGCAGATGTGAAATAGCTGCTGCTCAAAATGGGGTTATTCTAGATTTATACCTGTGGAGCTAAGTGGAACTTCATGTGGAGGAAGGCCCAAAACTTATGGCAGTACCAATTTTGTTCAGAGCAAGATTTTAATGAATTCTGCCATTTGATCTACTGTATTGCAGATTTTATGGGCCAGTGTGGGTAAAAAACTAAAATAAACATCTGGTAATGTACAGCTTTGTTTGGGTAGATTTACAGAGCTGGGCAGGGATGCAGCCAGTGGCTGTGGAGCCAGTAAACAGACACTGGAGTTATTTCTGCTTTTGGGGGAAGAGGTGAGCAATTGCAAACATCCCCCCAGTGCTGAGTGTGCTCAGCAAGCTGCTGGAGAGGCCCCAGCCAATAATGATGCTTTATGGAGGGGTTTGTGCTCTCTCCCCACATGCAGATGTGGGGTTCAGCCTGGAGCAGAGTGCCAGGATTTACAGGGTCCCCCCAAGCACAGCCAGGGCAGCTTTAGGGCTATTAAGCTGCTCAGCCACAATGGCAGGATGTTTCTGCTTGCCTCTCACACCATTAATTTGCTACCAGTTGTGACTAGTTCTTTCCACGTGGCAGTGAAAATAAACCTATGGAATGGGGTGCCACAACATCTTTTTTGCTGTTAGATTGGTTTTTTTTTTTACTAATTTTATTTCAGTTTTGTTGCTTTCGAAGGAGCCTTTATTATTTTATTATTAGTATTATTATTAACGTGGTCACCAGACAAAATTATTATGTTAAGGTAGAGACATCACATCACTTACATTTCATAGCTCAGTGCAATTTTCATAAAGTGTGAGGCAACATCCAAAAAAACATGACTCAGAATTAGAGTTTCAGAAGATTATTATATAGACATTATTTCCCCCAGGTCATGGGCTTTAGTCAAATTTGGAAGAGAATGAAATTGCCAACAGTGAAAAGCAGACAGAAAGGTATGAGTTCATGAGCAGAGAAATAACATTTTCATTTGTTCCTTCCCCATGGGAAAGATTCAACATTCCGGTAAATGGAGACGGTTATAAGAAATGAATTTTTGTCAGCAGGGATGTGATTTTAAGGCTCACTTATCCATTGGCAATCTAGATTTCTAACCCCAGGAATCTAGGAAATTGCTACAGAATGTAGTCTTTATTATAAACAAGTTTTTTTTCCTTTCTTTTCCTTTTTTCTTTTTTTTTTCCACCCTGTCTTTTTTAGTAGTTGAGATTTTTAAGGTGCAGGGCTCTGCTGCTCTGAGCATTTCAAGGGGTCAGATTGCCACAGAATTATTCTGTGTGGCTTGCTGTCCCTTTGAACTGCGTCTTCTGTGGTGCAGTGATCCCTCTCACCCAGAAATTCCTCTGATCATTGGAACAAGGTTGTTTTTGAGAGCTAAAAGCACCCCCAGCAATGTGGCATTTGCAGCAGACTTTGCTCCCAAGGATCTAAGCACCATTCCTTGCTTTGTGGTTTTCTCCCTGCTCTGTTTTTTAAGCTCTTCCACTCACCCTGGCGAGGCAAATGAAGTAGCCAAGAGTTTTGGGGTGGCTCTTGTTTTTGGTGAGCACAAATGGCTGGGTTTTGCAGGCTTTCCATGGCACTGTCCCAGGCAGATTCCTTTTTGTAATTAAAAGGGTTTTCTTCCAAGAGAAATGTTATTTTTTTTTCCTGTATCTGACTCTTGTAACCTCACTCTGGATTTAGATTCTGTGAGGATGTTCAAATGCTGTTACCGTGCCTGTGATTTTATGCAGCCTTAAGCCCTTCATTTCTGATGATGCAGATTGGTCTCTAACATTATCATCTTCTTTTCCTTTTTTTTTTTAATAACAGCTTGAAAACACATTCATCTGATACATCCTTTCCTTGGTGTGTTTTTTGTCCATTTTAATATCTTTTCTTACAACCAAGACCCGTTTGCCTGACTGTATTGTTATCAAGCAATGTTATTGCCGCTGCCTGCCAACATCTTACCACAAATTACATTAGTCCTGTTAGCTTCATTATTATTGTGTCCAAACTGGGGTATAATGATTATGGAACATCATGATAGAGGCTGATTAATAAATAAGAATTGATTACTCTGACTTTGTCCATTGTATTAGGCCCAGGTGATTTATGCTGTTGATGTCACTTTCTGAAAAACTGCGAATGCTAAAGAAGGATGGAGAGAGAGGAGCAGAATTTCCTCTTAGGGATGCACAGTCAAATTGCATTCCTTTGTCTCTGCTGGTGTGTGAGGGCAATCAGAGCTGCAGCTCTAAGAGCCTCTGTGTGATCACTGACTGTATTTTATGTATTTTAGGATGTTAGGATTGTTTTCCCTTTGATTCCCTTTCCCCCAAGTCGTGGGTGTCTGTGGAGTGTTTTGATGGTGTTGGCTGGCACCAAAGAAAGGGAAAGAGTTTTTTCCTCCATGCACACATACAACTTTTACTAGTGTTTATTCACAGATAGTGCTTAAACACGCCTTAAGGAGTGGGGAGAAAAATGAAGCTAAAACAGAAAGTGCTGCAGCTGTACTGCTGCATCTGCATTTCCTTCTGCTGATCTGATTCTGGGGGCCTGGGAAAATCCATGGAGAAACTCCAGCCTGCTCATGCAGGTGTCCTGCTGCTCCTTCCCTGCCTCGTACCCATAGTACCCACGTTCCTTTCTAAAGGAGCACGCTGGTTATAAAGGGCTGTAAAGAAAACAGGAGTCAAACAGATGTCTGCAAGTTGTTTTTTGCTGTTCCACAAACCTTTCCTGCGATCTGAGTGAGATCTGAGCGAGTGGTGAAGTGTGCTGTGTTCTGGTGGGAATGGTGTGGGTTGTGTTGGAGCTCTCCAGCCCTGCTGGGCGGTGGTCCCTGCTCCACAGGCAGCTGTGCTGACCCAGCCGAGCTGCAGGGGTGGCAGAAAGTGGTCCTGGCTATCAGTGATGAGCTCATCTGCAAGTGAGAAACGCAGTTGGGCTGGAAAAGCTCGAACCTTCTCTTTTAAGGCAGTTTCTCGTTAGTGCTGGAGTTGGAGGTGGGCTTGCCTTGCTCACCCAGGATGGTGCAGTGTCCTCCCCTGAATCACAACTGTCAGAGCAGCTTTGAGTGGGGAAGGAAATGGAGTAGGAAGAGTAAACTATCACCCTCACACCCCTCAGGGTATCACTGATTAACTAACTAAAAAATGTAGCAAAGAATGTCATTTAACAGTTATTTGCCCCCTTCTGTCTTTGCAAGAAAAGCATCATTTTCTGTATGCACTTGGTTTAATTCTGGCTTGTGTCTGTCTCATGACTGACTAACCCTTGCTGTAGCCAAGGCATTTTACAGTAGCAAGATTAATCCTTCTCAGGCTGTGAATTAGCTTTTTTTCACCATCACTGTGGCCTTTATCACTGCCAGGGAGTCAGTGCGTGGATAATTCAGCCGAAGCCTTGGGGATGTTTTGGGCAGCTTCCCATCCCCAGTGCGAGGAGGGGCTTGGCAGGGGTCTGAAAATGGGCTGGGGAGGCTCAGCTCTCCTCTGGGTTGGGTTTTGTTTCATCCTTGGTGGCCTGGGAGGAGCTGGGAAGGTGAGAAACCTCAGAGGCTGTGGCTGGGGAGGAGGGAGCATGTCTTGGGGTCAGAGCCTGAATCCTGCAGGGATGGGGAATGGACACTGATGAGTGTCCTTGTGTGAGAAACAGCACTGAGTGGAGCTGTTCCAGGCTGGTTTGGTTTGTTTCTCTGCAAGGAAGCGCTCAGTTTGGCAGTGGGCTCCTAGGAAAGAAAGCACTGCTTGTGTTCCTGCAGTATTTATTGTAATTCCTAGAGCTGTCAGTCAGAGCTCGGCCTTCGAGGTGCAGACACAGGCTCACATTGCTTACAGACTATGAGAAATAGAATGATCTGCACCTAGTCAAGGGAAGCATTTAATGAAATCTCTTTCAGACATGGGAAACTAAGGTTTTTACTGCTTGTTGATAAAGTCATTCTCTTCTTACTAAGTGTTCTGTTGGGAATGGAGCTGAAAGCTCTTGTGTCTGATTGTTTCTTTTGCTGGAGCTAATGTTTTGAATACATGTTTGACTCTGGAATAAATGTTTTATGTTATGGTGTGGTTGTTCCTGTGCAAAGAAGGAGCAAAAGACTTCTATTACTAAGTGATTTTGAGAGTCAACAGTTCAGGGGAATTGGAAATTTTGAGCAAAAAATCCTGAGAAATAACTCAGGTTACTACAACCCCACCTGCCCCTGGACCGGTGATGCTTTAATGCAGGGCACTGCCCCCGTGTATTTTATTTTCCTGTGGTGCTCTGCTGCCTTGGCACATCCTGCTGAAGTGGATTAACCCCCAGGAGGAGCAGCAGGGCCCCTGTCCCAGACCCGGAGTGACTGCTCCCATTTAGGGTTTGGAGCACACCTGGCTGGGTCCTGTCAGAGCCACCAAGATCCACCTGTGAAAATGCCCTTGGAGATGGGGCTGAGTGGAGGAGGAAAGGAAGATTTACAGGTTATTACCATTAAAAGCCCTTGAAGAAAAGCAATAGTTCCTTCTTTTGTAGCTGATGTAAGGCTTCACCCACACGAGCACACCAGTCCCTCCAGGAGCTGCCAGCTTGATTTGTCTGGCCCATGCAAGTGAGGCAGAAAAAACCATTCCTGATTTACCATTAGAGTTTTCTTTCTACACTTGGGGCTGGGTCTCACTTTTGCTTTTATGAAGAAGAAAATTCTGTCATTTTGGGGCTTTGTATTTTGCATGTATATTTGGTATTTCAGTGTCCAAGCCTGGCAACTCTGTTAAGAATTTGTTTTTCACGAGTGGCATTTCTTACGGCAGTCATGGCACTTGATAGTTTCCTCCATCTGCACATCTTCCAAAGCGTTTCTCCAGCCCAGCCTTTCCTGCAGGCTCCAGGCAGAGACTGGAGAAGTGAATGTCACCTTCTTGCCCACATTTGGACCCATGCCATTCACTCTTCAGCTGGGAGGGAAGAAATGGTGGCAATTATTGCAGTGGTTCAATGCAAAATCCTTTCAGCCTCTTTCTTTGCTTCTCCAGGGAAACTGAATCTTTTAGGGGGGAACAAAAAGGAGGGGAAGGTTGATGTACTGCAGATCATTTTTTTTCCCCCCTTACAGAGCTGCAGTGGGGAAAGATGAGGCAGGCCTATGTCTCTTGACTCCTATTATTCTGGCTGTAGTTTAATGTGCTCCTCTGCTCTGTTCTGAGCAAGGGAAGTCACATCCATCTTTGGCAGAAAATGTTTTGTACAATGGCTTTGTTGTAAGGAGAGATTGTTCCAACTTCAACCTTAACTCTCACTGCCTTTCTTATGTTTTTTTGTGCTAGTTGATCTCATGTTCTTGGTGAAAATACCCAAGTGGTGGTGTTGGGCTCTGGAGTCCTTGCTGTGTTCTCAGTGCAGTTGCAGAGGGATGTGCTCGGTTCTGCAGCCCACACTCCTCAGGATGTGCAGGACAAGGGGACCAGAATGGCCACTGTACCCCCAGTCTGTTGGCTGAGGTGTTTTTTGAGGGGGTTTTTGGGGGGGTTGAGCCTGTTTCCTGGTCTGTGAGGGTTTTCCATGGTTGTAGTTTTTTGTTTGGTTGGTTGGTTGGTTGGTTTTTTTGGGGTTTTTTTTTTGCAGGGAGCCAGAGTGAGGAATCTCTGTGAAGTAAGGTTGTGAGGGAAAAGCTCATTTCAGAGCACTGCTGTAAACAATCCTCACTTCACACCAAAAAACCTGCCAGCCCTTCAGAGCTGCTAAGTGTTTGGAGATGGGTCTTTTTCTGAGCATCCAGCCTGAAACATCCTGAAGTGATTTGATGATAGGTTTTATTTTTTGATAGTCAGGTTTTTTCATGGAGTCTCTGTAAAGAAACCCAAGATCTGCACCACCTCAGGCTGCTGGCCAACTCCAACAACTTCTTGGAACCCTGGGATGGAAGACAGGAAGGTTGGTTGTGGGTGATGTGAAACGGGAGAACATTCTCTGTGTATGTTTCCTGCTCCAAAAGAAATAAGAGAAATTAGACCAGTGGCTTGGCAAATGATATGAAAAATAGACCTTGCTTGCTAATAGACTGTGAAGAAACTGATGCAGTGAAGATGATCTGTAATATTTCATATTTCTCTGAGGAGAAAAAATGATAAACTTGATGGTGTGTGATTTATTCATGTTTCTGAACATAAAGAATAATCCCAAAGTCAACTGTTTCACACTCCGAGGCCAGGAGTGGGATTTGTGCTGGGATTTGGCAGCTGGGTTTTGTTATAGGGACTGCAGAGGAGGGACCCTGTGATTAATGATGGAGTTGGAAAAGTCTGCAGATTGAGATGGCTCTGCAGAAACAGCAGCCTTTTCCACATGCCTGTTTTACTGCATCAAAAAGCACGATGACAAATATGTTAGGTTTGTTGGTGTTTGTTTTGGTGGGTTTTTTTGGGGTTTTTTTCACTATCACTCCTTCCTTTTGCTGCCATTCTCTTGGCACATGCAGGGGTTTGCCCTTCCCTGCAGTCCTGTCACTCGATTCATGCTGTGCCTCTCTGCTGAGATGCTTTTTGAGCCTTATGCAATTCAGAAATTCAATGAACAGTTTCCTAGGACCAGAAGGGTTGTTTTCCTTTGTTCAGCTCCTGAAAGAGTGGATCTTCATCTGATTCCTGAGAGACCTCCATGGTTCAGAAGAGATCACAACTTCTTTTGCTTCTTGGCCTCAGGACCAACTGCTGTGCTCATGGTCTTGAGGCTGAAGTACATGAAGGCAAAGACCTTTGAAATCTGACATTCTGCAGTAGAAGAATAAAGAAGAAAAAACCCAAACCCAAGCCACAGGGAGTGCTATAGAAGGTAGGGCCATACAGGAGGACGTGTGCTTTTTTTAGGGATTAAGGGGGATATCATGTACAGGGGAAAAAACATGTGCACAGAGGCTTTTGGGTTCTTCAGGTATTTGCAATTTATTTGTACCCACAAACTTTCACCTTCAAATTACTTCTTAAACTGTAGTCACTATCTGAACAAGGATGAACTTGTAGCAACAATAAAATTGTTGGGTAGAATCATACATAGATGAAACAAGGTTATGGTAGAGAAAGACCAAACCCAAACTGCAGGCTGCAGCAGTTTGTGATTTACAGGGACAAATAACAGATTTTGGGTGGACTTTGCTCAGCTCATGAAGAGAAATCAGGACAGAAATTGCAAGGGTGCTTGAGAGACAAGATGACGAGCAGACATTCAAAGCTTCACTCTTCAGGTGTTGACACAATGCAAGCTGTGGTTGTGTGTGACACAATGGTGCTGGGTTTTGTAGCTTGTGAGAGGTGGGAGGAACCCAAAGCTCCTGCTACTGCTGCTGTGTGTTTGCAGTGCCTGCAGCCTCATTCTGCAAAGGGCAGGTTCACAGATGTCAGGGCCAGAGAGCAGGCAGTGGGCTGTGGAACCTTCCACCTTTTCCACTGGTTCAGAGCCACCCTGCCCCATCTGAAAGTCTTTGCCATCTGCTGGGTGGCTGCAGGCCAAGGTGGAGCAGACAGCAGGACCTCCTCTGGCCTGAGGTTAAAGGGAGTAAATGAGCCCCAGACGAGGCTCAGTGGCCAGGCAGGGTCCGTGGGAGGCAGTGAGGAGCTGCTGCATTTGAACTGGGTTGGATGGCAAAGGAGCAGTTTGATGTCTAAGGCACGTCCTTGTGACACACTCCTTCAGCATTAGGTTACAATACTTTTTACTCTGGATGCATGTATGTGTTCTACAAGTAAACAGTATTTAACATTGGGAAAATCACAGAGAAAACAGACTGCTTAGGGCACACAGAGTGAAATGTGCAAGTGCATGTCTCCATCACAGGGTGGGTGTGATCACAGGTGTTAGTTAAACAGGTGATCTGTTCATTTCTCATTTTCCAGTCAGTTCTTCTGCTGCAGGGTGCCCACTGAAGAGACCTTGTCTCTGAGCACTCCTGAGTGACAGCTGGGAGACGTGCAGCATGAGTTCATTTGTTTATTCTTATCTGGTAGCCCCCGAACAAACTGATGAACACTTTGATTTGACAAGGTCATACAGAGGATTTGTGAGGATTAACCTATATGTGGCATTTACTGAGAGATCAGACAGGTCATGAAGATTGGCATTAGGGAGTCTAAGAAGATCCTTCTCCCCTGAATGCCTCAATCCAATTACTGTCTTATTTTTGACTCAGCAAGAGAGAAATGTGCCATCCTTCATGTGAGGAGTGCATGGTGCTGTGACACAACAAGGAGCAGGGTAGGGCTGTCTGATGCTCTGCCTTTCTGGGCTCTCACCTGATGGTGTGAGATTGTTCACAGTTGTTGGAGTCATGGCTTCTGATGGCATTTTCAGCTTCTATCACGTTGCCTCCTCTTGGGAAAGGAGAAGAAGTTATTTGTGTGTTGAATGAAGCACCAACATAATGGATGTTGTTATTTACACTTGTGTGCTCGGAGATAACAGCAGAGTTTGAGGAAATGCCTTTGGAAGTGACTATAAAAACACACCATCTAATTTCATGAAACACATCCTCCCCTGGGGGCAGATGAGGATCTCTGTGCAGAGAGCACAGCCAAGCCCTGGCTCCCTGCACCCAGGACCTTTGCTCTGGGTCTGAGAGAGGGACAGGGACAGGCTTTACCTGCTCTGAGAGAGGGACAGGGACAGGCTTTACCTGCTCTGAGAGAGGGACAGGGACAGGCTTTACCTGCTCTGAGAGAGGGACAGGGACAGGCTTTACCTGCTCTGAGAGAGGGACAGGGACAGGCTTTACCCCCTCTGGGTCTGAGGGACAGGGACTGTGCTCCTTCCCTGGTGCTCACAGTGCTCCACAGCCATCTCTGTGTCAGCACACTCTCAGCACATTTATTTACTATTTCTTCTTCCTGCATGCAAGAGCACTGAAATGCCTTTTACTGAATGATGTTTAGTGCAGCCTGTTTATATTTCTGTAGCACTACAAACACAGGCTGCTCTATTGTGAGAGTGCTCTGCATCCCCTCTGCCAGAGCAAGATGTTCCTCTGAGGAGCTTGGCAGGGTTTTACACAGGCTGGGGAAGGGCAGGGTGCTTGTACCTGCCCAGGGACACCACAGGGGGAGAGCCTTGACATGACTGAACTCGGGGTCTGTGAGCTACTGGGACACACAGGGCACGGCAAACACTTTCATCCTGTAAAAAACAAACCAAAAATTCAGACTTTACCCATCCCCAGGGGTGGGGATGCAGGAGAGGTTGGTGCTCCCTGGGGTCTGACTCGTGAAAGCCTCATGGTGAGGGGCAGGATTGGTAAGAAAGGGTGTAGCTGCAGGATGGATGGATTTATTGAGCTGTGCTTAACCTTTGGCTCTCAAATTGTAGGATTTGTGAGCACTCCAAATTCTATTATCACTGATGGGGGATTAATTATTAATTTATTCTTTAATCAAAACTAATTGAAAATAATTTTTTGAGAGTTAGGAAGCTGTTCATTAGGATGCCAAGAAGGAAATGACTACATAAACTGGGCTGTGAGACATCCCCTAAAGCCAGATGTTTGCTTTATTGCTGCTGCTGCTGGCTGGAGAAGCCGGTTCCAAACTGCATTTCTGGTCAGTGGACTCCAGGGAATGCTGCTGGGGAAATCCTCTAGTGGAGAACAGGAGCAGGGTGTCCTGGGCTCAGATCTCCTTCATCTCCATGGTCCTGACCAGCTTGGGCAGCCCTGATTTACCTCTTTCATCATTATTTTGCCACGTGTCACTGGGCAGGGCTGGGAAGAGAGCCTCCCGCGTCTCCTCCAGCAGAGTTTGGTTTGTGTGGTGTCCCATGGGAAGTTACAGGGTTACAGCAGAAGGAACCAGACACTGGCTCAGTTTCCTTGCCTTTTTTGTTTTCCCAAAATGGGAGCTGACAGGTTGGAGTTTGTTTCCAGAGCTGCCACACGGTTGGGTTTTAGTGTTGGCTGCCCCTGCTCGTGTTGTGGTGTGCATTGGAGCTGCGTATTCCAATTAACTTTTTATGGCCCTGCACGAGGGGGAGATCCATTAATGTGAACCAAATGTGTGGTTAGCACCGTGGTACCTGCTGCTCCTCTCAGGGAATCCAGATAGAGCACTTGTGGCTCCAGAGAAAGGAGAGAGTAATTGCAAGTCAGGGTTTTATTGGGCAAACGTTGAAGTGGATTGTTTAAGACAGTTTACAATGCAGAGCAGATCCGTGACCCCAAAAAATCCTGCAAGGTTTCTGAAATGAATTCAGAAAATATATTCAAACCATACCATGGGCTGTTTGAACAAATCAGGGCTTTCCCCAGGAGCTTTCTGCACCTCCAGTTCCATCCCTCCGACTTGGGCAGGACCCCTGAGCCCATCTGGGTGTGCAGAGCTGCTTTGTGTGAGGCTGGAAAGGACTTGGGCAGCCTGACCTGAATTGCAGCAGCCCAGAGTGACTGGTGGGTGAATTCTCTGTAGCAGGGCTTCAATGTGCTGAAAATACTGCCTGTACCCTTCCTGGTGTGTTGGTTACTTCAGGACATAAAGGGATGCTGAGTGAAAGGATAATTTTCTACCTAATAAAGATCCTGGTGAGAAAGATGTTAATGTTTTCTACTTGTCACCTAGTTCCTGCCCTCACTCACCTGTCTGCTCTTTCTTTATCATTTTAGTAGTCAAAGATACAGTAATGAAGGATGATAAGTCTTAAATCAATTAGCAGAGCTGCTAGTTAATGCACTGTGATTTTCCTCGAGTGAGGAAGCAGGTTTGAAGAGTGGCATGAGATGAAATAGGAAGCAAATTACCTTCTGCTTTCTTAAGGATGCTGTGAAAACCAATATTAAAATGCCTGTTTATTCCCAGCCCCTACCCCCCACCTTGTGACAGCTGTTCTTAACTCCTCTAAAAAGTCATAACCATCCTCTTTATGATCTATTCCTTTTTATAACATTTATGTTGCAGGGAAAGTTGTCTAGTTGTTTTAGTGATGCCTGGCTTCTCCTCCTGGCTCTGCTATTGTCTTTGGCCCTGATTCAGCAAAGCACTTAAGCACATGATTATCTTTACTTTTATGGGATGGTACATGTGTTTACAGCTAAGCATGTGCTTAAGTGCTTTGCTGAATCAGAGATTTTGTCTGTAACCTTGGATTTATGTCTCAACCCATTCACAAGTAAAATGAGCTCAGTGGTTACCTCCAGTGATACCATGAGATGCAAAGAAAACACAGAATGGCTTGAGTTTCTCTCCCAAACAACAAAACTCAAGTGCCCAGTATATTATATATTGCTTTGTGTCAGTATAAACAAGCCTGTAGTGGGTTTCTCTAGCTGGAGCCATCCAGACATTTCTGACATTATCAGTAATCCATTACATTTATTGCTCCCTATGGGTTTGTTGTTCTTGTCTTCACTGTTTTTGTCAGAACAACCTTCCCTTGCCTTTTGTTGTGTTTTCAGACGCTTAGGTGTGTGTGTATATATAGATATATCTGCTTTCAAGTGCAGACTTGGAATTACAGCTCCTCTTAAATAAATAAGGCTTCTGCATCCCAATCCCATTGGCAGCTTTGAAGAAAACACCCTCTGGATTGATAATAATCTGCTGGGATTGGATTGTGCTGCTTTGCCTGATACGGCAGGAGAAGTGACTTCTGAATCCTCACCAAAAAGAACCAAAAAACAACAACCCCCTTTTCTTCTCTGGTTGATTTCTGGCACATTTTGGAGGTGCCTGAGGAGTGTTTTTACCACAGGAAAAACAAGGCAATATTCTGCTGGAAGTAGCAATTCCCATTACTTTGGAGTAGGGCATATTCCTTGTGACAGGTTTTTTTCCCCACTTAGGCATAATAACCCAAAAATTCCAGTTGTGTTTTCTATACCTGATGTGCCCCAGGGCTCCAGCAGTGACAGAGCTCCTGAGAAACCACAGAACTTTTATTTTGTGTCACTCTGGCACTCCCCAGGCCTCGCTGTGGGGCTGCACCATTCTGAATGTGCTATACAAAATTGGTTTTAATCCCATCCTAAAAGCCCTGTGCACAGCAGAAGGGTGTGTTACCCTTTATTATGATTTCCTACTCCGTGGCTTTGCTGCCAGACAACTTTTAGTGTTTTGCAGTACTTTTCAAAACCTGTTAAAATCTGAGCAACCTGAGGAAGGGTACAACTTTCTTTTTCAGACTTTACAATAACATTTCCTGTTCTACATCCAGAGTGTGGAGTTAAAAACCTTCAGAGAACTCAGATTTTACATTACTGCTTTTTGGTGAAATGCTAATTTTAGTATTGAGCTCGGGATTTTCATACACTGCCATTTGCATTTGGGCTTTACAAATGTTTAGGGTTAGGTATATTTCTTTCTGGATAGAAAGTAATTAAATTCTGTCTCTTGAGTGGATCATAGATGAAGTGTAATGGCAGTTTGGAATATTCCCTAGAGATACTTCATACCAGCTGTCAGTCTCATCAGATAGATTTTATCACACAGAGAGAGAATTGTTTGGGAATCCTTTTCATAAAATAAATAACAATGCTGAGAGATCATTCAAATAACAGTGAGTGTTTAAAGAGAAACAAGTATTCTGTGGAAAACTGTATGTTTTGCATGTTTCAAGAAGTATAACTTCAAATACTGAAATTTTACATGCTTTAAAAGAGCTGCTATGTTGAAAGTTAGAGTTTCAGGGAAGTTTGGCATTAATACAGGCCCAAGGACTGTTGTTGCAGTGGAATACCCAGGCTCAGCACTTCAATCTGCCTTGGGGACTTAAACCCCCACTTCAATAAAGTTAAATTATTGTACAATAAATAGAGATAAAAAATGAGCATGCTTAATGCAGAGCTGCAAGTTCTCTGTTGCCTATCAAGAAAACCAAGATTAATTGAACAGCACTCTAAAAATAAACTCCCTGGATCCCCTGGTTGGGTTCCAATAAACAGGGAGAAGGGGTTGGGATGTTTGGCGTCAGTGCCAGGCAGGTCTGAACCCTCAGTTCCTTCTCCATGTGGATTTCTGGTGTTTTCTGAGCATCCCAACACCTGGGACAGGATTCAGAGGGGCCAACTCCACCCCTCAGGGCATGGTTCCCTACCTGGGGATCCAAAGGTTTTGTGTCCAAGCCAGAGCAGCCCTGTGTGAGAGGAGTATAAAAAATATGTATATATATATATAAAAAGCTGATTTCCTGGTTATTCTTTGTGGATTTAAATGCTGAATCTTAAAAGCTTTGTCACAGGACCAAGTGTGTGCAGTGTGTTGGGGCATTGGAAGGCACCCAGGGGCTTCCTCGAGAAAACTGAAGGAAAAAGTTGTGTGTGTCATATCCACGTTGAGATATGGATGGATCTTGGGTCATTGATGGAATAAAATAAAAAGCAAACTTCTTCTTGCCTCTCCCATTAATCAGCAGTTCCTGAAAGCTAGGTCAGTATATTTTTTTTTGTAATTGGTTGTGGGGCTTCAGAGGAAAATTCAGGCTAACAAAACAATACCAAAGTTTCAGAAACTTTTAATCCTGTCTCCAGTAATTAGCAAGAATTCCAGTTACACACAGATGCAGCACAAATCATTTCCTCCAAGTGGCATCTCTCAGACGCTGAGTTGCACTGGATTGCCTGATGGTTTTTGGTTGTTAGGGTTTAGTAAGCAGTGGTAATCTCTGTCCTGGCTGAGTTCCAGCTGCATTTCCCAGTCCCCAGGTCAGTGTGGTCTGCTGCTGCCCATAACGTGGGTGCCTCTCTCAAGCAGAGTCCTGTTTGCCCTCTTGCTGTAAGTGCGGGTGCTGCCTGAGCAACGTGAAGGTGATTTCTGATCCGTGGAATGCCTCTGGAGAAAGGGCAGAGTTATTTTCAGGTTAGGGCTTGGCTGTAAGAAGACCCTCAGGAAGTTGAGCAGTGTGGTTTACGCAGAACTGTGCTGGCAAAGCCGCGTTCAGCTCCTTGCTGGGCCCTTAGTTAAGTTTAGAGCAGTGTTAATTCAGTTGTGTTTACACCTTAAATAGCTGTCACATTAGTCAGGCGTTGTCTTGCAGTGTGCTTGGGATCATTTAAGGAATCACCTATTCCCTGCTGCCACCCATGGAGCCTTTCCAGGTTCAGGAGAAACCATTTCTGCCCCATTTTCACACCTTGTGTCTCCCCATGCTGATACTCCCTTTGGTGTTGTAGTCCAAGAACCTGCAGAAACAGGGGACAGACATTTCCTAATTTCTCTGTATTTATTTTTTGGGAGTCCTTGGCAGAGCTGCAGCAGGCCAGTGGGAGCAGGTGTATCACACTGCACTTCAGGAGTGAGTAACTCCTCACCCCACTTGGGTTACACCCCAAGAAATCCCTGGCCAGAGGGAGGCTGCTGTCCTTAGCAGCTGGGTCTGCCCAGGGCTTTGTAGCACTGTGCAATTAACACACTTGACGAGTTTATTCAGATTAACCCCGGTTCGTAGGTGTGAAAAGCAAGCCCTTGATGACACCTGGCTGTGCAGTTTGCTGAAAGCCAGTGCTCAGGTGATTGATGTGGCTTGCACTTTCACTCATCAGTAAGCATTCAGCTGCAAGGACCAAGTTAGAATACATTTCTTTGTCCTCTCTAAAATAGAAGAGAATTTTACACCTTTTTGACTGCCATTCAGCTGTGTGTTATAGCTTTCTGGTGATGCCAGCTAGAAGTAATTTTAATCTTACCAAGCCTGCCAGAAGATGAGTATTTTTGACATAGGAGTTCCAGGGCACCTAAAGGAATTAAGGTCTTTATAAAGACCTGGTTTCTTATTTACACCTGTCTACTTTGAGAGTATTTTTAAGTGCCTCAATTTGTTTATCAAGTACAGAACATTTGTTCAAAACAGCCTCTGTAAAGAGTATTGCAGTCTATTAAAAATTTTATAATTTTAGGTGAGGGAGCTGTTAAAGTGAAGGATTTGGAGTATTAAGAGCTGTCACAGCCAGGTGTCAGGGCCTGAGTGTCTGAATCTCATCACTCCTGTAGTGCAGGGTGACAGGGTTGGTGCAGGAGCTTAAGAGAAGCATAAAACAAAACTGTCATTAAACCTACTCCAGTAGTTTTTTCAGTATTTACCTTCATGTTTATTATTTCATATGACTTCACCCTGCCATTCCTTAGAGAATATTATTAAATATAATGAATTCAGTTAGTTACAGGCCCCATATCCAGGCTTAGCCTTAGAAGCTCCAGCTTCCCTTTGATCTTCGACATACCAAAATGTGTGATTATGCTATAAAAAGATAATAGAGAGAACATCAAAGGAAAGTTGAAAAATGCCAGTGTGGCTTAGTAACATAACAGCTTAAGAATAGCAGCATAACATGGAGACAACCCTAGTTATGTCTTAATGCATTTTAATATGTGCTCTGCAAAAACACAGTAACACTGGTGTCTGCAAAGCAGGGAAGCTCTTCCTTCTCGGGGAAATCTTTTCAAATAGAGGATATATTTGTGAGTTACTATAATAGTCATGATAAGTTGGGTGGGAGAAATTCTCTTGGTGTAGGTGATCACTGGAGAGGCTTTCCTGCCTCATCCCTGAGCTCCTGTCATTCCACCTCTGGAGTTAGGCAGGGTTTAACCTTTGAAGGTAACAATAACTGTCTCCCATGGGAACATCAAAGCCACTTTTGGCCAAAGCAGTGATTTAGGTGTACTTACTGTACCTCAAGCTGAATGTCAAGTGTGATTAAACCTTACTGAGTGTCGTGCTTTAAGCAACACAGTACGGGAACTTGGGAGTGGCTGCAAGCCCCGAAGACAGCTCTGGCTGGAGGGGTTTTCAGTCTGGATGTTGTGCTGTCACACTTGGACAGCACAGCCCCTTTTCGTCAGGCAAATGCACCCTGTCTGGGGGAGGTGGGAAGGATGCAGGCAGAGCTGTGTTAGGTCTTCTGTGGAAGAAGCTTCTTACCAAAAACCCCCAAAAAAACCAAAGCAAAAACAGCAGGTGCTCCCTTCAGCACACCCACAGCACTCTGGCTGCTTACAGGAGCTCCCATCTTTCACCCAAGGGTTTCACCTGCACAGGTTGTTCAGAGAAACCTAGCAACACGTGTCCCTCAGCATCAGCCCCATCTTAAAAATGCAGAATCTGAAGGACTAACAGAAAAAAAGGGATGTTTTCAGAGCCTGGCAGAAGGAGAGAAGTGCTTGTAAAGGGCCATGAGGGTAGCCAAGGCTTTGTTTGCTCCAAAAGGGCTGTTGATCACTCAGTTGTTTACATGTGGAGCCTGGGGCATCCACAGGGTGTCCCATGCGTGTGGCAGAGAATTTCAGCCCAGCAGGTGCAGGAGGAGCTGCAGGAGGTGGAGGAGGAGCCCAGCAGGTGCAGGAGAGCAGGATGAGGAGTGCAGGAGGAGCTGCAGGAGAACTGAAGGAAGAGCCCAGCAGGTGCAGGAGGTGGAGGAGGAGCCCAGCAGGTGCAGGAGGAGCTGCAGGAGGTGGAGGAGGAGCCCAGCAGGTGCAGGAGGAGCTGCAGGAGGTGGAGGAGGAGCCCAGCAGGTGCAGGAGGAGCTGCAGGAGGTGGAGGAGGAGCCCAGCAGGTGCAGGAGGAGCTGCGGGAGATGAAGGAGGAGCCCAGCAGGTGCAGGAGGAGCTGCAGGAGATGCAGGAGGAGCCCAGCAGATGCAGGAGGAGCCCAGCAGGTGCAGGAGAGCAGGATGAGGAGTGCAGGAGGAGCTGCAGGAGAACTGAAGGAAGAGCCCAGCAGGTGCAGGAGGTGGAGGAGGAGCCCAGCAGGTGCAGGAGGAGCTGCAGGAGATGAAGGAGGAGCCCAGCAGATGCAGGAGGAGCTGCAGGAGATGAAGGAGGAGCCCAGCAGGTGCAGTAGAGCAGGAGGAGCTGCAGGAGAACTGAAGGAGGAGCCCAGCAGGTGCAGGAGGAGCTGCAGGAGATGAAGGAGGAGCCCAGCAGATGCAGGAGGAGATGAAGGAGGAGCCCAGCAGGTGCAGTAGAGCAGGAGGAGCTGCAGGAGAACTGAAGGAGGAGCCCAGCAGGTGCAGGAGGAGCTGCAGGAGATGAAGGAGGAGCCCAGCAGATGCAGGAGGAGATGAAGGAGGAGCCCAGCAGATGCAGGAGGAGCCCAGCAGGTGCAGGAGAGCAGGATGAGGAGTGCAGGATGAGCTGCAGGAGAGCAGGATGAGGCTCCCAGCCCTGCAGTCAGTAGGTGGTAGTGAGGGCTCGCAGTGGAGGTGGTCTCCTAATGCCTCGTTAGCCTCTTGGATTTTGCGTGGAGGATGGGTGAGGGGGTGGGAAGAGCTGTGGTCTGTTTGGGGGGGGGAAAAAACCCATCACAGCCTATTAGTTAGGAGGAATGAAATGGAGCCAACTTCAGGGACTCCATTAAGTGCGGTGTGTTTAGGCAGCCCGGGTCCCCAGGTGAGCTGTGCTGTTCTGGAGGATTGTGTACTGCAAAATAATTGGACTTGGGAAATCAACTGGGCTTCAGTGGCCTCGTGTAGCCTGATACCAGGGAAGGAGGACGGGGGGAGAACATTTCCTTTTCCTTGTTTTTCTTTTTTTTTTTTTTTTCCTCCTTCCAGTCTAAAGGCTGCAATGAATACAAAGAGGAAACGTCGTGCTGGATAGATTTACTGTCAATAGTCGTTTGAATAATACAAACAATGGCTATAATTAAATTTTGTTTTGGCAGGGGATTATTTGAAGCATGTCATCATAACACCAGCTTGTAGTATATTATTCTCTTGGCATCCTGGACTTTTCCTATTGCTATTCACTGAGTAAAAATGATCCAGAATTCAATCAGAAAAGGCTGAATCTGCAGGGATGCATGTTAATGCATTGATATGTCTAGAATCAGATTCTTAAATAAAACATCCCAGCTTATTTGTTTATTCATTTATTAAAGAAGATAAATTAGAAATGGCAGAACAAGTTGAACCAGGGCCACTTTTTGCACCTAGACCAATTGCTAGATAAAATAACGTTGGCAGTGTTACTGAGGGGCTCCAGTGATACATGAATCACGGCTAAGGGCTGTGTCTCTTCCTTCAGGTGAGCAATAACAAGTTTAATAAGTAAAAGTTGTACCACAGTGAGCCCCAGCAGTGTGTGTGGCAAGGATACCCTGTATTCCCACTGGCTCCAAACAGCACCTTGACCCAAGAGTGATGTTTATGAGATGCAGCATTGCTAAAATGGGAGTTTTGTCTTGTCTGGTGTGTGCTAAGGAGTGTTGGGAGGCATCAGCATTATTCAGGGAGTCAGGAAAAATGGGATGTTTGGTCTGAGGATGAGAATGCAGACGTGCGGGGGGCCCATCACTCAGTGATAACAACTGCACAGGTGAAACGAAAAGAGATTGGTGATGATGCCTGAGCTCCTCAGTACTCTCACTAAACATCTCTGCTCTGCTCTTGATGAGTGCAGAACCTCAGGTATTAATTTGGTCAGTCTGTAGGCAAGCCTTGAGAAAATAATGCGTTATTGAGTTAAAAGGCACGATGTAAGGTGCTATTGGATTAAGAATGGGTGTGCTGCAGTGGAAGTTAATGGAACAGTAATAGTGAGAAGTGACCTTCTTCCCCTCCAGAAATGGAAAAAAAGCAACACTTAGCAGCAGAAAATAAGATGGGAACCTCTGAGTGTAAGGTCACAGCAGCTCCCAGCACATGTGGCCCTGCAGTAATAAAATGGTGTCTGTGGCAAGCCAGTCCATCACTCGTTGCTATTAGGGCATAAACAGGATCATATTATATTGCTCAACTCCTCTAATAATAGATAAGTGCTTTATGTGTCTCTTTCTTCAAATACCAGTTGCAAATTAAGAAAACACTTGCACCGAATAAAAAAAGACGATGTGATCTTGCTCAGCAGTCATCTCCTCTTAGCTGGAGCCATTTCTGTGGCACTCCTGCTTAGTCCTGCTTGCTCCACCAAAAGTGAGCACAAAACACACTCAAAGCAAAATAAATGCCCTCCAACACTGCATTTCTTGGGTGCAGCATCTTTTCAGACTAGCTAGAAGACAGAGTAATTAGCCCATGCATTTCCTCATTAAAATATCATTAGTGAAGGCGTTGTTCCTTCAAGATGGTGCACACCAGGTTTATTGCATTGTGTTATGTCACAAAGAGATGTTTTCTGTGAGTTTGAAGAGGCACAGGAAGGCTTGAGAGGACCAAGTGTGGCCTTGATTTATAGCAAGGAACCCCTTGTCATTCACATGGGTCTGTCTGCTTAGACAGGGCTGGTCAGTGACCAGGGGACCCTGGGCTGGGGCTTCTCTTGGAAGAAAATAGAATTATAGATATATTATTATTATTATATAATATTATAAATTATGTATAATAAGAATTATAGGTTACATTATATATTATATGTTATTTATATCTAATATAATATATTTTATATGTGATATATAAAATTATATATAATTATATTAGTATCATATATATTATATTACGTAATATATAATATATAAATAATGTACATTATATATAAATAATATATAATATTATATAAATTATGTGATATATATAATTATATATAATTATCTGTTAGTATCATATATATAATGTAACATAATATATGTTAATAATAAATGTGTGTGATATCAATATATTATTATATATATTACTCTAAGTAAACTGGTGCTGACAAGTATTACAAGCAGTTTTACTTTTTGTCTGCATTTAACTTCGTAATGCGTATTTAAACACCAGTTTGTGCAAAGTTACCAAAATCCACGTTTTCCTGGTTGTTACATCAAACTTTAAGGAGCTATTCCATGGCTTTTGTGATAATGGAAGTGTTTTAGAATTGATGTGGTGGCAAGTGGCATTGCTTTGCTCACCAGAGTATCAGTGTGCACTAAACAGGCACAATTTGTGTAACATCCATCCACTGGAGTCACACTTACCCTGTGGTATCAGCATCTCAAGGGGTGTTTTAAAATAGTGGAACCCAGCATCTTGGGTTTCAAAGGCTGGAAGTGCCCTGGCAGCAATTTCATTTTGCAGGATTCCCCATTTCTGTAAAATATCAGCGTGGTGGATGGTGCTGCTTTAGGAAATTGCTGTCAGAGCCAGGAATTCCTGTCCAGCACAGTTTGCTGTACTGGAGACCAAAGTAAGGATTCCACCTGAATCCCAGAGTTCTCCAAGACTGGAATTTGAGGGTTTGGGTGGAGGCAGCCAGTGCTGGAATCTCGAGCTGGAGACAAGGTGGTTCTTCAGGTGTGTGCTGGAGAGGGAACCTCCTGCCCCTGGAGCTGCTCTTGTTCCCATCCAAAGCAGCTCCCTGAGATCCCAGCCTGGAGATGCTGCCTGTGAAAAGGGTGGAATCACCTCTGCCCTCCCTTTTCTCCTCCCTAATAGCTCTTCTTGCTGATACAGCAAACTTCCCAGCAAACTTTCTGAGCTACCTTGTTACTCAAATGAAAGTACTTTCCTACTGTGATTAGCATCTGTTTATGGGATGGGTTCTGTTTTTCATAATTAAATCCTGAGCAGAAATGCAAAGTCTGCTGTGTTAAAGGATAATGAATCTTTATTGCACCAGTGAAAATCAGATTTGTGCAAAAGGCCCTTTGAAAACAGTAATAAGCCAAGACATGTATTAAGTCCCTAAGATAAGGTTCTTGCTTTTATATTTCCCTTTTATAAATGGAAATTGTAACTACCCAGTGGGTTTCATGTGACCTTTCCCGCCACTAAAAGAGATTTTAGTCTTGACCTTAAGCTTAGCACATGCCAATCCCACCTTCTTCATGGCCAAGCCTCTAAATGTGTGTGTGTATATATATATAATGTATGTATTTTAAGGAGTGGAAGCAGGGATGGGCTTTGTCTGCTTTCTTTGTGTGTCTTCAGCAGCAGTGAGGAGTGGGGAGGAAGGGAGGCACTTGAAAGGTCTGAGATACGATCTAATCAGCCATCCCAATGTCCATTTAGCACGAGCTGTAACATTTTAAGCATCTCCTGGCCACTCTCTCAGAAGGGAAGGCTCATGTCATCCCTTGTATTTTCCCATTGTACACATCATTTCCTGGCGAGTGCAGGATTTATTCCCCAGCTAAACCCTTCTTGACAGGTTTGTTATCTGTTCACCCGGTCGGCGAGCCCCTGAGAGCAGAGCAGGGCTGTTAGCAACAGAGGGGGAGAGGGGGAGGGAGAAGAAAGAGGACTGGGAAGCAGGGCAAGGAAATGTCAAGCGAGCTGCCAAGGATGGATATTATAGCTGCTGGGGACCTTAGAGAGTATCATGTGTCTTTTGTGTCTATTTTACAGTCAGTGCTTCATGTAAGATGGCAGTCTCGCCTGGACTGTGCTTAGTATTGATTTACTTCCAGGCAATGCACAGACCATTTTAGGAGTATGTGGGAGACGAGGAAAAAAAAATCCTTCCACCCCCCCTCTCCATTCCAGCCTGCATTTTTTTTCTATAAGCAAACACATCTAAAGTGGTTTTGGTGGAGTTCACTCTCCATCCTGTTTTATTTCAATGTTATTTTATTTTTTTCCAAATTAGCGACTTGATCAGAGGTTTCTCAATGCCTGTAGATGCCTGGAAAGCGACGTGGGTTATTGTCTTGTGTGCACACTGCAAACTCTGCCCTTTCTGGCTTCTGGAGAAAGAGCCAGAGCTCCTAGAACTCCACCCCTGGTCCTGGGTCACAGTTACCAAGAAGCAGCTGAAAGGTGCAAGCATGCTCAGTTGGAGAGCCTGGGTTTTGTTGGGTTGGTTTTTTTTTGTTTTTTTTTTTTGATAATCTACACGTAATATACAGCCCTTATTATTTGCCGTCTGTTGTTTTCTGCAGTTGCTGCTCAGCCCTGGGAGCAGCATGCTGGCTGGGAAGCAGCCGTATGGCTGTGTGAGCAGCCAGCAGCTGCTCTGCTCTTGGAGCAGCCTTGGGCTGGCTGTGCTTCCCTCTGGCAGCCTCCCCTGCTCCCTGCAGGGCTGCCCGAGCTCCGTGGATGCTGCTCAGGGGCTTCCTTCCACCCCCCCTTTTGGTCCCCCCCCTTTTGGTCCCCCCCCTTTTGGTCCCCCCCTTTTGGTCCCCCCCCTTTTGGTCCCCCCCCTTTTGGCCCCCCCTCCCCCCTGGCCCCCCCCCCCCCCTTTGGCCCCCCCCCCCTTTTGGCCCCCCCCCCCCTTTTGGCCCCCCCCGCCCTTTTGGCCCCCCCCCCTTTTGGCCCCCCCCCCCTTTTGGCCCCCCCCCCCTTTTGGCCCCCCCCCTTTTGCCCCCCCCCTTTTGCCCCCCCCCTTTTGCCCCCCCCCCCTTTTGCCCCCCCCCTTTTGCCCCCCCCCTTTTGCCCCCCCCTTTTGCCCCCCCCTTTTGCCCCCCCCTTTTGCCCCCCCCCCCCCTTTGCCCCCCCCCTTGCCCCCCCCCACCCCCCCCTTTGCCCCCCCCTTTGCCCCCCCCTTTGCCCCCCCCTTTGCCCCCCCCTTTGCCCCCCCCTTTGCCCCCCCCCTTTGCCCCCCCCCTTTGCCCCCCCCCCCCCCCCCTTTTGCCCCCCCCTTTTGCCCCCCCCCTTTTGCCCCCCCCCTTTTGCCCCCCCCCTTTTGCCCCCCCCCCTTTTGCCCCCCCCCCTTTTGCCCCCCCCCCTTTTGCCCCCCCCCCTTTTGCCCCCCCCCCTTTTTCTCCCCCCCCCCCTTTTGCCTCCCCCCTTTGCCCCCCCCCCCCTTTTGCCCCCCCCCTTTTGCCCCCCCCCTTTTGCCCCCCCCTTTTGCCCCCCTTTTTTGACCCCCCCTTTTTGACCCCCCCTTTTTGCCCCCCCCTTTTGCCCCCCCCTTTTGCCCCCCCCCTTTTGCCCCCCCCCTTTTGCCCCCCCCCTTTTGCCCCCCCCCCTTTTGCCCCCCCCTTTTGCCCCCCCTTTTGCCCCCCCCCTTTTTGCCCCCCCCTTTTTGACCCCCCCTTTTGACCCCCCCTCTGCCCCCGTCCATGTTGTTGCTCCAGGAGGAGCTGCTGGGAGGTTTCAGCGTTCCGTGGGGCTGAGCTGCTCTGCGGGGTCACAGCCTGGAGTGGTTTCTCCGTGGAGGCTTCCAGTGATGATCACTTGGGTTAATTTCGGTGGTTTCCCACCAAAATGAATCCAAGTATTGCTGCCCGTGTTCGTCTGTTTGTGTTTAAGCTCGTTTGGAGATGAAAATAATTTGAAGGCTTTCAGTTTGAAGGCTTACCAAAGTTGTCATGGTTTTGTGGGTTCTGAATTTAAGCAGGATTATTTTATCAGAGAGGGGCTTGTGGTGTAATGGGTTTTTTCAGGCTGTGTTGAGCACTGAGCGTTCTCGGGGTGCTGCGGGCTGGGATGGTTCCGCTCCCTGGGAGCAGGGGAGTGGGATGGAGGAGCCAGGCTGGGAGCTCCACATGCTGCTTGGAAAGTCCCTGTGAAGGAGGAGAGTGCTGGGACAAGATGGGACATCCAGGGAAATGATGGGGGAGAATCTGCAAGCCTACCTTGGCTGTGCTGCTGGGAGCCAGGGGCTGGATTTCCACCTCCCAACACCCCCAGTGGCCCTGGAGTGCTGGAGGGGGACAGGTCCTTCTCCAGCCCCTGAGAGCTCAGAGAAGCAAAATCAATCTCTGCTGGCGAAGGATATTGACAATTTTAATGGAAGATCATTATAGGAGTGAAATAGTCCGTTCTGAAGGTAGACACCAAACAGAAATGTTCCAAGTGTTTCACGTGTGGTAATTAATTTAGCAGGGCAATGCTTTTTTAATGAAGTCATGCAACAAGTTAAAGGCAGAACCTGGGAATAAATAAGAGTTCTGAGCTTTCTTCCTGGTTTTGTAAGAAACCACAAGACATTTGTGCACTCATAAATTCCACTGGAGGGATACAGCACGAGGAGTTAAGTGCAGAGATGTTAGCAGAGCGCTCGAAATGCGCTGTATTAGAGTAGCACACATCTTTCTCTTTTCAGAAGCGAGAACAATTTGTTTCAAAGTCTCATTATTTCTAACTGGCTGCCTCATTAAGCAAGCACTGTGACAGCAGCAGAGTCTGTGATTATAAACACCAGGACAATATGTTACTGTGTTTGTAACTCCACAGATAGAGGAAAAAGGAATGTTTTTCCACCCTTCTGTGTCTAGTCAAGGGTTTTTTTGTTGTTTTTTTTTTTCTCCTCCCTTCCCTCAATCCCTCCCAAGCTAATTCTAATAGTAAAGCATGTCACTTATAATCTGCTAATTAAATCATTTCACTCCATTTTATATAATTTTTAATTTAGCATTCATTTTCAACTTAGCTTTTGGCTTCATTTACTGATAATAAACAGCATTGCACACAACACATGTTCCTCAAAACAGTCATTCACACACATACAGATGCCAGTAATTTTGCCAGTATGCCATGCGTATAAATATTAAATAAAACATCCCACCCTCATTTTACTTGTGATTGAATGTGCATGTTGCTGTTTCACTGTAATCAGGCAAAACATGACAAATTTGGGTGGAGAGGCTTCGGAGCTGTGTGGTTCAGCATTCCTGGACCTCAGGAGATGTGCTGGCTGCAATGTGCTGTGCTGGAGAACAGGACTTGACCTGACTCTTTCTGCTCCGTTCCTTGGTTTTAACACATCCAGCACAGCTCTTTTTTTAGGATCATGGAATATCCTGAGCTGGAAAGCACCCAAAGGATCATCAGAGTGCTGTTCCTGTCCCTGCACAGGGCACCCCAACAATCCCACCACACCAGGATTTAGCAGCAGGTTCCAGTCTGAGCTTTGATCACACCCAGCTCAAATCAAACACAGATTTTTAAAGTTTGTCGTCTGAAAAAAAAAAGTTTTGAATTTTATATGCCTTCATTTGGGGCCTTTCTTACAAACACCCCTGATGCTTTAATGTTCCTTTAGAGGTGTGAATATTGAGAATATTTGGGAGTTAATCACAAGCACCCACCCCAAGGAAACTGGATTATTTTCTTCCTTGAATCTTGTAACTCCTGACACTGTAGTGTGCCTTTTGATACCGTGTACAGTGCTCATCTGCAGAGCAGTGCAGCCTCCTCTGCTGATCAATTTGATTTTGTGTTTGATCCCGTGTGTCACAGCCTGGGTTTGTGTTTGAGCCTGGGTGTGCCAGCAGCTGTCACACTCTGCAGCAGGAGCTGAGGTGTGCCAGGGGAAGGGACAGAGCTGCTGCACTGAGCACCACATCAGGCAGTGGGAGATAAACACGGGGCATTATCTCCTGGTGCTCCAGAATAGATGTCAGCGTGTCTGGGGTTTGCAGCTCCTGTTTGTAAAGGCAGACAGAAAAAAACAACAAGTCAAGAGTCACTAGTGCTGGTGTGTGGCAGCGCTTTGGAGAGCACTGCAGGGAAGGTAAAGAGGCAAAGCTCCCCCTCATTTATTTGAGCTGGTGGAAATTGCCATTGCTGCTGGATCTGCGGCTCTGAAATGGATTTTCTGAGGCTGCAAGGTCAGTGTGCCTCCCACCACCCCCACCCCAGCCAGCGAGGAGCGGGGGAGAAGTGATATCACAGACAAGATGTGCTGCTGGTACTTGCTGTTCTGTTAATTAATCACCACACCACTTTCCATTATTTCCTTTTAATTACAACATTATTTGACCATTCAGATTTGTGCTGATTAAACCATCATTTAATTGACAAAGTGTAGGGCAATGCTAATGTTTCCTGTCAGCTTGAATTACACACGTGGCCCTCGTTTGTGCTGCCCCAGATGAGAGGGAAGGGCCCAGTTGGCTCCAGAGCTCGGAGGGAATATGGAAAGGCAGCATTAAAAGCAGGAAAAACCCCTGTACATCTCAGTAAAATGGACCTGAGTGTCATCATCAGTTATGTTAAAACAGCATCTGCTGCAGAGACTTCCTCTGGAATTCAGGGGAACAAAGTCTATTCACATTTCCAGGATCCTTGTTCTTTTGCTCATCCTATTTTTTTTTTAACCAGGTGCAAGATTAGCTTGTCTTTCCACAATCTCTCATTATTCTTACCTTTTGTTTTTTTTTCCTTCCCCCTCTTCTTTTTTCCCCTCTTTTTAACAGATTTGTTTTCCGCTCAATTAGACTTGTGATCACAAGAACACAAAGTAGTATTTTTCTCCTTCTGGAATGACTCTTGCAGTGTGATGGGCAAATTGTCAGGAATAATTATACCAAATGGTGGAAAAAAAATTGACAAGAAAACCTCTCCTTCCCAGTGATACATTTTATTTAAGACACAGTGAGCATCAAGCACATTTGTGACAAGGTGAAACCGGCAAGTGGAGCTTTGCCACGGGTTTATTTTTAATTGCTGGCGAGCCAATTAGACAGCACAAAATGTTACATAAACCACAGATACACACAAAACAATGTGGATTATGTTCTTCAGTAAAGGAACAGATGAGCTGGATGTGAGGAAAGAGAATACAAGACATTTTAGCACACCACCTGTCCTGCCAGAAGGGCTCGGGATCGCTGCTGTCGCTGCTGCTGGGGGAGTTTGAAGGCATTTGAGGTTTTTGGTGGTATTTACTCATCAAACCAAAGCAGTTTTCTTCAGGATGAGGATATTCTTCCTCTGCTCTGTTTCCTTGGGCCCAGTGCAGTAGAATGTTGGTGTGAGTGGACGTTTGCAGCTGAGGAAAGGTGTAAAGATAAGGTTTTGTCTGTAAGTTTGGCCATTCAGCTGAGGCTCAGATCTCTGAAGGCAGCGGCTTAGGAGCCTGAGGCTTTTAGCAAAAGGTGGCTGATCCCTTGCACTCCTAAATTTTCTTGGGGGACAGCAAAAGTCAGGCTCCTGTGGCTGAAATGGCTTATGGAAATAGAAACTGGGTTTTAGAGCTCTAATATGCATTTAAATTTTCAGAAAACTTCAGTGATTGGTCACTTTTAATCTTGCTAATTTCTTTTTTTTACACGTCTGCATTGTTTTTCAAGTAGGGAGTCTAAGAAAAAATAAATTCTGGTGTAAATCCGTTTAATTTGGGGAGTTAACTGGAATCTGCTGGAATGGTGGGGCAGTATATATCCTACCTATCTCCAGATATAACAGACCAGATGTTTATCTACCATAAATGAGTGTAGATTCCCTGAATTCAGTGGAACCCCATTTGCACTGCCTCGTACTTACAGAAATAGCAGCATCTTCCTCGTGTGGTTTCTATGATCAGCATATCAGTTACAGTGCAACTCCTATTTTTAAGTGACATTAGATTGATTTTAGATTTCTCAACTTGAGGAGTAAATATTTCCCCCACTTGGACTGTCTCACAAAGGAGCCACTCAGTCATCCTACCTCGGTTATTTCTGGCCATGGTAACATCTCATTGATAGACATTTGGCATTCCCCCTGCAATGGGACATCTGCCTGTCTGCCTGTGTTTGGAATACTGATGGCACTGAGCGTTTCTGCAGTTACAGTGTGGCCCTCCATGGACTGATCAGTCTAGGATTACTGTAGCAAAAAGCTGTATATTTTGGATATCATCTTTTCCTGTTGGTCAGAATAAGATGGGGTTTGTGGATTAATGCTCAGTGTGTTAATAGGTTTCTCAGTGTAAATTGACTTTCTGTTAAAAAACAGTATTAAGTATTATTCCAGGAAAAAGAAGAGCCATGAGGGTGTGCACTGATTTATTCATAACTTTAGAAATGTTCACATTTGTGTGAGCAGGAAACTGGCTTCGTTCTAGGGACAGAACCCACAAGTAGAATTACCTTTCCCTATTCTGTTTGCAGTGACAATCTGAGCCCTCTAGCTTCTAAATACACGAAGAAGAAAGAAATGGTGCTTGCTGTAAGCCAGAAAAGGGTCTGGAGCAAGTTATTGATGGAATGTTTCTTTCAAAGTGAAACTTCCACTCAAGCTTTTGAGTACCTTTTACATAATCATTTTAACAGTAACCTGTGGTGGCTACCCAAAATAATTTTGAAATGGCCACTTGCTGTGTGAGGTGAAGGCTGTGGGGTTCCTGCAGCTGGAGATTGGCTCTGTTGGCTCTCCTGATTTCCCTCCAGCAGCTGCTGCATTCCTTGATTCTGTGATTAACATGGTGGGAAAACAGAACTATGGAGTCCCAAGAAATGATAGATACACGTTATCAAAAAACACACAAAAATATGTTAGATTTTAGTGATTCACGTTAAAATTAAACATGGAAATTCCCCATCTAGCATAAAAGAAATGAAAAAGGGAGTCCATGTCCCCGTGTCACGTTTTAGGTGCTGTGGGAGGGATCCCCCAGCAGTGAAAGGCTCGTGGGACTGGAGGAGCAGGAGTCAGAGCAGGTGCCGAGCCGGGCTCTGGCTGTTCTGGTGCTCACAGGCTGAGGTGCTGCCTGAAAAAACTCCCAGTTTGCATTTGCAGACAGATTCCTTCAATCCTTTCGTGACTGTTGCTGTTCTCGGGGGTTTTGTGGTAGAGTCTGGGCTGGCTTTTTTGCTCCTCTGCGTCCTGGCAGCCGCGTTTGCGTTTTGCTGTCTGGAAGTTCGTCATGGTTGTGTTGTGGTGAGCTTGGTGTGTCACCCTGAGTGCTGCATCCCTGCACCATCTGCAGAGGCAGTGCTGCCTGTTTGCAGCGAGCTGGGGGAGCTTGGCTGGGCTCAGTGTAAACTCCATGTGCTCAGACCTTTAGCCGAGGCTCCCGAGAAGGTCCTGGCTGTGTTTTCATTACTCTGTAAAACCTGTTCGGAGCGGTTTGTAAGTTGGCCGTAAAAACACTCCCAGGCAATGAAAGTTGGCTGAGAATGTCTCTTGTCTGGGGTGTTTTTAATTTGTTTTTTTTGTTTTTTTTAAACATACTTGAAAGGGACCTTTTTCCCTTCTGTGAAAGAAAAGTCAGGTTCATAGTTTCAGGAGTTTGATTTTCTGTGCATACCTGCAGCTGGGAAAATGAAAGATGGCTCTACTTTCCTCACTGAATGTTTCACATATTCTGCCTTTTTTTGTCATGTATCACCCCTGAGGAGGTGGGCTGCCCCAGCTGGATACCATGCTCAGAAGTCACTGGTAGTTGCTCTTTTCAGCAGGCAGAGTAATTGAGGAAAATGCAAAATGAATGCATTAAAATAAGATTGCTAATCATTTTCTTTATTCTAATTCTCAAACAAAAGAGGTGCATGGGTAGTTAGGAATGAACACATATTGCAGACAGCAGGTAAACACAACTTTACCAGCCTTGAGGTGATTGCAGGCTGGAACTTCATTTATCCTGGGAATTTGGTGCGTTTTCCCATCTCGAGACCAGGGCCCAGCTTGTGTCAGCGTGTCTCGGTGAGGAGCAGCACTAGCCCAGGGTTAACATCACTCTCCTCTGGATGCCCTGAGCAGGAATCTGCTCTGTGATCAGGCAGAGAAGACAGGAAGCTTTTGGTCAGAACAAGCCACTGCTTGGAAAACAATGTAAACCCCACACCCCCATCATTTGTCTCCCTGTCTTTTACACCAGCATCCCCATGTGCCACAGCTTCCTATCCTGCTGCAGGACCACAGGTCTACAGAGCTCTTTTTCTCTCCAGCTACAAACTATTTCCATTCCCCAGAGAGCCTCTTACCTGGGTGGTTCCCTGGCCCTCACATATTTCCATTTCTAGCAGGTTCCTCATCTGGGGAACTGCTGTTTAAGTCAAGCTGAGGCACGGGAGGGTGGCACTGTCCTCTGATTGCCCCCGTGGCTCCGGTCGGAATTTGCGCGGTCACAGCGGCGTGTTCCTGCTCGCTTTCCCCACCTAAGTTCCAGCAGTGCATCCCTACAGGAAATTCCAAGAAGCCAATATAATTATATAGTGATTTTACCTTCCTGACAAGGTCACAGCGAGTGCCAATGCAATTAGCAGATATTGCTGTGCGTTCCCTGATGGTGCCACACCTCGCTGCAGCCTGGGCCATCCTTTGGGCTCTGTCCCCTTGGCTCAGGCTGTGCCCAGGCTCTGAGTTTGTGTCAGCACCCCAACAAGGCCCTGCACCGAGCAGGTATCTGAACATCTGTCCTGTTGTGCTCAGCAGGCTGTGAAGGCAGAAAGGTTTTCATCTTTTTTTCAAATGGAATCAGCTGTGCTGTATTAATTTCACGTGGAAATGAGAGCCCAGCCGTGACAGCATCGTTGTGGCATCTATTAAATACGTGACAATAGCAAGAATGTTCAGGATTGATTGGGACATACTTGGGGTTTGCCTTCCTGCTGCCTGGCTTTGTTTTTCACTTCAGTGAAATCAGGAGTAAAGGGGATGTGCAGCTCTTTGGAGACCCTTCAGGAGCTGTGTCCTGCATTTCAGAAACAGCCACTTTAGATGTGGTTATTGGCTACAGTGCATCACAATTCCAGAGCAAGGAGAAGTTTCAAGAAGTGAGAAGTTGTAAAGTTAAGAGCAAGCAAGGGATTTTTCTTTTTTTTTTTTTTTTTTAAACTCAGGAGAAAAATTATACCTCAGGTCAGGCTTTGAGAAGGATTTGGTGTTGATTCATATCAACAAGAGTGTCTCCAGCTGTTACAGTAAATACTAGAAATAAAGAAGAGTTTTAGGAGGGAGCTGTCAAGCATCCAACCTTAAGTGAGGTTATAAATCTTGTGTGACAGGAGGGAAGTTTATTCGGTGGAGGTTTATCCTATGACTTTGAGATATTTCTGTCTCTTCCTCTGAAACAGATTGGAGACAGGAGGTTAGGCTGGGTGGACCATTATCCCAACCTGTTCTGGCTGTTCTGCTGACCCTGGAAGTCTTGAACACACGATTTCATCTGTCCAGAATGATATCAGTGAGGCACATGGAGTGTTAAATAGGAAAGTTGAAGCTTAAGTGTCATCACTGGTATTACACAGATAAGTGTTTCTGCAAAGAGGTTTTTTAATCTGCTGATAAGGATAATATGACATCTGAGCACAGGGGCAGCAGAAGGGCAGGCAGAGAAAGAAGTGTGTAAACAGGCCAGTGTAATTGAAGCCTGGCCTTCAAATCCCTGAGCTCTGCAGCAGCCAACTTCCAGGGATGGAGCTGCAGGCTGGTAAACTTGCAGACTTTGACCAAACCTCCAGCTTTTCATCCAGTTTTTTCCGTTCACTGTCTCTCTTTTACTGCAGGACACGGTTATGTTTGCTTCTGCATTATTTTGAGTGGGTTTTTTTGCTTTAATGGGATGCTAATAGAAGTGAGGTGAGGGTTTTTGGCAGCTGTTTCTTTCCTTGTGGAGGATCCCCAGTTGTGAGGCTGTGGCTCAGCCCAGCCAGTGAAGGCACGTGGAGCTCTTGCTGACAATCCCACGTGTGAGGTGCAGTGGGAGACCTCAGCCAGTATGAAAATTGACAACTGAATTGTCTCAGTTCCACGGATTTGGAAAATATGTTGTGCCAGTGCTGCAACAAGTGATTCGTTTACTAATTGTGAGGTAAATAATGCACATGAAAATCAAAGATTTGTGGCCTTCCTCCCAAAATTCAGTGACCACTGTATCACCAAAGTTAATTTACATATCAAAATTTTATAATTTCAGGCATGAAAAAAATCAAATTTTTTGCTGTCACGGTAGTAATTCACTTAATATTCCTACTGGAGCAATAATTACAACTTTTGATCAGAATGGATGTCAGTGTTGTAGATGCTGCACAGCTTGAGTTGCTGACTATTTAAAAATCACTCACAATAAAAATATTTGTCATTTGGAGTTATAATGCTTTAGGAGTCTCAAAGACGTTTTCAGACATAAATTGATTCTGTCAGTATCTCAGAGAAATAACAAAGTAAGAATTCAATAAAACTGAGAGTTCAGAACTGGCCTAATGCTTCATCCACTGAATGGTAAAATTGTCATTAATTTTCAGAAGCAGAAATGGCAGAATGATGAACTCTTTTAGAAAACTCCAAACCTGCCCAGGGAAACACACAGGAAATGTGTGAAAACATTTATTAAGAGGAATTAAAACTTCTTCCCTACAGTCACCACGGTACCTTAAAGGAAAGTTAGTCTTTTTGCTGTGAAATAAAAGAGATGAAACTGTTGGAGATGGGTGGGTTTGAAGCTCAGGGCTGTTCATCACTTGAGCAGCTCCATCGATTCCAGGCTCCTTTCATGAAGTTTCTGCAGCGTTGGCCTCTCTCATGCTGGGGGTTTCTGGTGTTTGCAAAGGGCACTTTTGTCCTCTCCAGCCACATGGAGGGCACTGCCCGTGTCCATCAGCTGCTCCCAAACACCTCCCAGGGTCTTGATTGCGTTGTTGTTTTATCCTTTAATTAATATTTACTGCAGACAGAGGTGTCTGACAGGAGGGGACAGCCAGGTGGGGTCAGTCCCTTCTCCCAGGTAACAAGTGATGGGATGAGGGGAAACAGCCTCAGGTTGCACCAGAGGATGTCTGAGTTGGATACTGGCAGGAATATCTTCACTGGAAGGTTGTTCAGGGCTTGGCACAGGCTGCCCAG